>NC_137434.1:21954131-22554131 GCF_964374335.1 Astatotilapia calliptera
TTACCCAAGAATGTTTCTGCTTTTGATCCCAGGAGCCGTATATGCAGCAATGAGTTGGAATTCGGCAACATTTAGAAATAACTAGAAATCTGGAAGAAATCACTGGAAAAACAGAATAGTGCCATCAAAGTTACATTCCTATGATGTGTCAGATCAGATCAGTATTTAGATACACAAAAGCGTTTTCCATGTTTTAGGACCATTTCATTAAGGTTTATTTTTACATTTGATTAAACTACAGAAGACAACATACCACATTGAATTATGTCCCATGAGGACTGCTCTTCACTATCAACAGTCTAGCTCACTCGTTCTGTAGAAAAATATCTGATGAAAATAACGTTGCATGATGGATTATAGCAATAAAACAGGAAGGTGCATTTATCAAACTGAACCCCAGGGATGATATTCTCTTTTTTTTTTTTTGTCTGTCCTGTTTGGCTCTTTTGCCATCAGAATTATTGTCTAAAGGTGAAGAAAGATGCCCAACGGATTTACTTTACCAAATGGACCGTCCCAGCCTTGCCGTAATGGTCTATTTGATTCACCCTTTATTGTTTATTTTATTTTATTTTATTTTTACTTGTTAAATATGGGACAGACTGGGGAAAAGAAAGGGGAGAAAGAAAGAGGGAAAGAAAAACAGCGGGGAAGAGGGACGGGGATAAAGGGCAAAAAACAAAAAAACAACAAAATAAGCAGACAAAAAATACATATATCAATCACCTGGATCACCTGTTGAGAAAGAAAAAAGAGAAAACAAGCAGAAGAAAGAGAAAAAAAAGAGCAACATAATAAACAACATCACGATGATCTATGTGAATATAACAGTAAATACTAAATATTAAACATTATTTTGCAGCACGTAAGATCGACAGCGCACAGTGTGCTTTGAGGTAGGAGCCAAAAAGGGTGTAGTTTGTGTTTGTGAGCACCCGTGTGTACACCTGTGAGCATGAGCGCGCTTGTATTTAAAAGGTTCCTTTATGTAATGATCTGTTAGAGGGTGTAGGGAGCCACAGCCCCGTCCACCAGGGCATGAAGCAGGTATGGAGGAGATCAAGACTCCAGACATCCAGAGGCCCTCAGAACACAAGAGACGAAGGAAGACCAACAGAGGGGCAGCCGCGCCACTGTCCCAGAAAGAGCTGAGGAGAACCCCAGGCTCCAGGCCCCGACAAGCAGCCACCAAGGAGTATGCCGGTTTGTACCCGGATGCCCATCCCTAGACACAAAGAACCACCAACGCACCGATGTCCGAGGGCGTCTGCCACTGGCAGGGGAAGTGGTGGGGGGAGATAGGCCTCCAGAGAGGTGACATCTGATACCCGACCTGACATATGGACACAGACAAACAGGCACACACAGATACAAACAACCATTCCCACCCTCATGCTCTCATAATTACTCAACACTCACCCAACGTGGAGACAGACATAGAGAGACACTGTACACACAATCACACTCCCCAAGCGTACTCTAAGCCCCAGGTCTAGGTACCCTTGCCCCCGGAGGGGGAAACTGCACCAAGACCCAGGTAGTGTTACCCTTTTCCCTGGGGTGGAGAGAAGCAGACCGCCCCGGCTCGGCAGTAGCAGGGAGGCCCCACATTCCAGACCCCAATCGGACGGCCAACTCCTCCTCCCAGCCCCCCTGCTCCAGCAGGCCGCAGAGAACAGGGTTGTGAGAAGACTCCAAACCTCCCTCCACCCGCTCATTGTAGTGTTGATGCATGTGTGTTCTAAGTGCATTTAAAACCCAGGAGGGCTTGGAGCTACCTGCCAGAGAGCAGCAGGTAAGCGCATAGCCCCTCCTGATAGCCCTCAGTGTCTACATGTATTTAAAATTGGGAGGTGGGCAACGATGCCAGGGGTGAGGTTGTACACCCTGATGGTCTTTTGGAGTCCGTGTGGCGTGCCCACCCCCAAGATCCTATATGTATGTGTAATGAGAGTGTGAGTGATGTGAATGTCTAAGTTGTGAGATAAAATTGAGGCACAGGCAGCTAGAAGGGGACAGAGGGGGGGATGCCTCCCCTGCACCCTGGTGACACACCTTTACCCCAAGGCCCTGCATGTGTGGGTGATTGTGGTGGAGCGGGAAGAGGGAGGCAGCTGGAGATGGGGAGGGAAGGAAGGAAGGGGCAAGTGACCCCTCTCTGGGGCCAGCTCCCCCGCTGAACCCCAGGGATGATATTCTCAACAGCACATCCTGGCAGAAACCACTGGTACGGAAAACAAAGCCGGGTGACACCTTAGCTGTGGTGGAGATGGGATGTTGTTGACATTGCTTGTGGCTTTGCATATAACAGAGAAGCATGCAGAGTTTAGCAAAGCTGAAGGATAAAAACTCTCCAGCCTCTTGAGACTCTAATCCCTCGGTATGAACTGAATGCAAAATAAGTGCAGCGGACTGTTAAAAGGGTTTGGCGACAATGTGAATAAAGGCATGATTATTATGCTCAGTCTTCTGGTGTCCGCTTGAAGGTGCAACAGTGAGATAGAAGGTGTAGAAAAATAGGTGCCGCCAATAAAGCCTGTTAAATTATTCCAGTCTGTAGCACTCTGTTGTTCAGTATTCAACAGTTTTCATAACCTGCACTGCATTTTAAGTGGACAACATACAACTGAATATAATATAATATTTATATAAAAAAACTTTGTCTGAAAAAAGAGCAGAATTTAACAGAAATAGTAAAGAGGTTTAAGAATTAGGGTTTTTTCAGTTTTTTTTTTTTTTTTAAAGAAATTCCTTGGTAATCTTTGTTGATTGACTGACAGAGTGGTGTAGTGGTTAGCACTGTCACCTCACAATAGCAAGGTCCTGGGTTTAAATCCATTCTGTGGTCTTTCAGTGTGGAGTTTGCATGTTGGAGAAGTGGAAGAAGATAGGTGGATAACAGATCTGTGTTACCAGAGGATAAACTTAGACTGCAATTAGTATGAGAAATAAACAAGCTAAATCTACTAACAATAAACAAGCCTCAAAGCCCAGTGCCATAATTATAATAAACTGGGATCTGAAAAAATGAACTGACAAGCAAAGCAATCATTCATTTGACTTGTCTGATCTTGATGTGTAAGAAAATGCAACAAAGCTTTTTCTAGTCCAAGTCACTCACTTTTATCTCTTCATGTGTGAATTTCAGAAGTGCTGGAATGATTTTTTTGTTGGAGGGTCTGGTTAGAGAGCAAACCTGCGCAATTTATGCAGAATTTTTATGTATCCACCAGGAAGACCTTGATGTTAGAAAGTGTGTCAAGTAGTGTTGAAAGTTTCTTTGTAGCTGGTATTACAACATCTGCTGAAAAGCCCTTAATAAAAGTGCCAAAGTGTGTAACTGTCTTGCAATGTGTGGAAGAAAATGTCATGCAAGTTTTAAATAATGGGTGCTGTAAATATATGAAAAGAAATTATATGAGTACAGACAGATTATATATGTGTTTCCAGTAGTTTTATGGGTTTTTTTTGGCTTTCCAATCAAAAACAAAAAATATGTAAATTTTTATCCCACTCTGAGAAAGTTACACCTATGGCAAAATAACAGCTGCTGGGATGTGATAATCAAACTTTGATAGCCAATCTTTTAGTGAGCTGGGACCTGGAAAGTGCAAAGCAAAGCACTAGCGGAGAACAGGGTAATGAAATCAGGTGGATTGATGGGAATATTACCTGACTGGATGGTTCCCGTGCCCCACAGTCTCGTTGAGTAACAGCATAGTAAGAAATGGAGTCAGCGATATTTCCATTGATTTAAACCCGGGCTCATTCCCAACCACCGTGCACTGGAGATAGACAGGGAAGCACAAGAAAACTACACCCTGTTGGGTACTCAGAGTCGTGGTTGGTTGGAGGACTGACAAACGGAGGCAACTTATTGGTCAGATGACAAACTGCCCACTTTTTGCTGGATGGCTGGTTTATTGGCAACTAGAGCCATAAGGTGGTGGCAGTTTTGTGGGACTCAGTGGTCTGTCACGCTGATTTGCTTAGATAAGCTCGACCAGCTGGCTGTTTTTTTGCTGGCTTGCTCTGTGTCTTTCCTCCATGACTTTCATTTCCTCGCCACACCTGAGATTCTGACTGTGGCATCTGGCTCTCACCCTCCCTATGTGCTGTGAGCCATTGCAGTAAAATGCTATGTTCCTCTCCATCAAATGAGGAGAGCCAGCTAGCCATTTATCTAAGAGTGTGAAATAGCCTGAGGAAAGCACTGCTCTATGAAAGCGCAGAGGAGCGCTGGGGTATCAAGGCCTGAAGGACTTAAATTGGATTCGACACAGCCCCGAACACACAAACTCACTCCTTTTTGACCCTCCTTGTTTGAGATTTCATAACAGATTTATGTTTTTTGCTGCTATGAAACAAATGAAAAATAAAGTCATTAGTCTTTCTATTTCTTACATGCTTCAATCATGCAGGAGTTTGTTATTAGAAAGCAGCACATGGTTTTCCCACCAGGTAAGCAGGTAAGACTGCATGACTCTGAAACAAATAGAAGCCGTATTTAAGTAAGTAAAAAATAGTTTATTTCACTAATGAAGCCAAGACTATTGGAGATGATGCGATGCAAGTCTTTAGTCTAAACAAATTGAAGTTTATTAATGAGACCATAAATCGCAGTGAAGGCTTATTAAAGAGTAAATGTTTGTTTTGCATTTATTTTGTCTTTCATAAATCTTCTATTTCTCATAATAACAACTCATAAAAATGTCCCCTTGTTTATGTTTCTTGCTCACTATTAATACAAAAGCAACCATTTACATGGGTGGATTACACATGAGACATATTTCTTTTGGATAATCCACAAACATAAACGTTTAGCATTCAAGAGAAAGAGAAAGCTTTCTGTTTGTTTTACTAAATTGAAATGTTCGCGTGCATCACAAATATCTTATCAAATTTGTCCAGTTTTGAAAAAAGATTATCAGAAAGAGTGCATTTGCATACATAACTTATCAGCTCTCCCCTGCATGCACAAGCGCATATTAGGTTTCCAGACTGGAGCATGAAATAGGTCACGGTATTGTGTTTTTGTATTATTTTATACAACACAGACCCTTGATTTTGTCCCCAAGACAAAGGTTTAACCTTTTAAATATCAAGTTATTAAACTTGGATTTTGGGGGATTAGGTTTGTTTTGGTTGATTGGCTTTCCATATGGAAAAGGGCAGATTCACAACATCGGGTCTGGGTGAGGTCTCGGTCTCTGCAGGAAGACGGGACAATCACTGTCACTTCGTAATAATTTCTATGACAGGATAAATCATGCTGCCAAGTCCAATAAGGCAATGTCTGGCTCCTGAGCAGCCGCTTACATGACAAGATGGGGTTTGAAGCATCTATGCAGCAAATACATGCTGTGAATACTTCCATGCACTTCTGAAACCATGATGATGTGTACAACCCTCGTGCACATTACACAGACATGCTAAGACTGAATTGAGTCTATATTGATAAAAATTTTTGAGCATAGCTGTATTTTAGACAAAAAAGTGATGTAGCAATCTGGGACATCTTTCCAATATGTTTGGAAATAGCCTCTCTAAATCATTTCTTTTTCTTTTTTTTATGCAGCTATCCAGACAATCAGTCCCAGAGTGAGCAAAATGAAA
Source organism: Astatotilapia calliptera (assembly GCF_964374335.1). Classification (NCBI taxonomy): domain Eukaryota; kingdom Metazoa; phylum Chordata; class Actinopteri; order Cichliformes; family Cichlidae; genus Astatotilapia; species Astatotilapia calliptera. The sequence goes on from NC_137434.1 coordinate 21,959,748, forward strand.
TGCTGCTGAAACAGTTTTCAGTCCTTTTAAAATGCCCTGTTTTACTTTCCCTTGACACTTGGTAACACATATTACGCCATACTGCACCATATGTCAAGCGTGTGCCCTCTTGCTGAGTGAGAGCACTGCAAACGAAATGCACCTGGCCATAATCAGGCCCAACAGCTGAGAAAACTAGCATTTCAAATGTACAAGGGAGACACAATAGATTTTAGATGGTTTTCATTTGCATGTGAATCCTTGAACATTGAATAACATTTAAGAGAATTACAAGCAGAATTGCTAAAAAGAAAAAAAAGATAAAAAAAAACTTTAACAGCACTTTTTATTGTATTGGGGAAAAAAAGAACAAATACATGACCACAACACGTGCTCGCTGAGTGTTATTAATATGTCAAGCTTACAGGGCACTTGTGGTGTTATTACAGCAGACTGAAGGAACATACCAAAGAAAAAAAAATGCACCACATAGTTTTTAGCCACTGCTGCAGTGCACAGGTGCTCATAGGGGACTCATTACCCATTCCTCACATACAGGTACAAATTTGGCAGCGGTTCCAGACTTTTGAAAAAAGATGCCGCATGATGAGACCCACGTTTGCTTCCTGACTACATGTGCTTTCCTGACTCATTCACATTTTCTACAACCAGCCAATCCTCTGCCTTCTGCTTCCACTGGCACGTGCATGCCCAGCATCCGCGAGTGGTCCTGGCGTTAGTGTTTTCAGGCATGTTAGTGAATGTAAATTTCTTCTGAATGTGTGGATGTATAGCCTTATGTTGAAATCTTGTCATTTTTAAAAGTTAACATCACTCTGAGGTGATGCAGCACCCAAAGGCTGACATGTGAAATTTCCAAATGTTGCAGCAATATGTTTATAGATTATCTGGTGATAAATTATAGTGGTAGGAGGTAATGCGTGATTAATGGGAGAAAACACTCCAGCTGCTGAATGTGAGTTAATTCTGCCTGAAGGCAGCAAAATGTATTTTGTATAGTTCATTTTTCCTCATGATCTGTTTCTGTTGTCAGTATTTGTATTTGTCTCTGGGTTCACAGACCAGCTGCACTGTGTTTAATTTGAGTGTGGAAAACATTCTTGTTTTTGAATACAAGGAAGACTGGAATGTAGATAATGTTTTATTTAAATGCAAGAATAAAGGTAGTTCAGTTAGATTTAATGACACTTTAATCCATAGACAACAACCAGATAACTGCAATATTACATGTACAGTGTTACAGAGAGCCATCCATAAATCATAAATTCTTGTTTTTAACATTAAATCACAAGACATGTCACTTTAAGACCAGAATACATTTTTTATAATTCTCATAAATAACAAAATAAAGAAGAGAGAGTTTCATGGCAGCACATGTACAGCTCAAGGACGGTAATGACTCAGTTCTAGGTGCACTCGGAGTCAGATGTTGCATCTTGCACATGTTAAATGTACCTTGCTGACCTTCAGGGTGGATAGTGTAATGTTTTTCTTCATTTAAATGGAATTAGAGTATCATCATCTTAATGTAGCTGCACACATGCAGTTAGAAAGCGTAAAGGTGAAAGACGTTTCACCTCGCTATTTTTTGTTTTTCGAGTTGTTCAGGCAAGAGTCAATTTAAAATTGCAGGATAGGTTATTGGTTTTGGCGAATGGTGTGCTCTCCAGAGAGGCTCTCTAGTTATTACTGAATCAATGGATCCTTGATTTTTAGCAGAAGTAGATCAAAGCAGGCTTCTTGTTTGTAGCAGCAACCTTCAGTTTTGTGGACTGAAACCATTTCACCTACAGTCAGCTGGTTAAAGTAAGCTAAAGAATATTGAAAACAGGGTCTTAAATATGAACTTTACTGCTACATATATGATCAAATACTACTGAGCTTCTAGTGCTTGAATTCTGAGACCAGCCTGAGTCTTTTTAGCTCTATAAGTGGGTTGAGGCTTTTAAGTTGGTAGCAGATTACAAATGTTGTGCTATTTTAGGTAATATTAGTTTGGTTTGCTTCCTCTTATGTTTCGTTTTTCCAAGCCTGTTTGTCTTCCTCTGACTGCTCCTGTAAAATGATTTCAACAATTACTTCATACAAACACAAACAAATGCATGAAAGACAACTTTTAAATACAACAATGCCATGCATAAAGCTTCAGCATTGGAGATATTTAAACAGATTGCCTGGCTCGCTGATATTTAATTATTTGCAACACTAGACTAAACCTAAACTTTTCTAGCATGTATGCTTTTTCGGCATAACAAATTTTCTTGTTATACAATGTGCAGAAGGACATCATTCACCCTGAGGAGATCATTAATCTACGACACAGTTAACAAATGTGGCAAATTCTCAGCTCTCACACTCAGCTATAGCCACTCTTCAAGTTATCTAAACAGGAATTTCTCTAGACTTCAGGTGGAAACATAGTCTGATTAAAACCCTTCCTCCCTTTGTTTGCTGCTACAACTGTTCATTCCTGGCCTGAAACGCTGCACAAAAGCTGACATTTGACTCCTTTGTTTACATGATGTGTTTTGTGAAATGAAACATAATGTTCTCGTTGCCAAATGAAGAACACATTGCGCATGAGATACAACATTTGACAGCTCATGCACCACAGAGTAAATTTTGCTGCTATTTTGAAGCTTGATGGGCTGCGAAGAATCATCTACAGTTTAGTCTTTCACACTGAAGCAGTATGCACAGTGTGCCATCCTCGTATAGCATTTTTCATCAAAAACAATTTGCAAAGTTAAACTCTCTGTGTACAATAATTTACATACACAGTATTCTGATTTGCACACGTCCCGATTAAAAGCAGATTTAATAAGATATATATATATATATATATATATATATATATATATATATATATATATATATATATATATATATATATATATATATATATATATGCATATATAGTGTAGGACCACACTGATTTTAATGATTTCACATTCATTAAAAAAAGCGACAGAATACTTACAATATTTTACATGGCAGATTAATACAATCATTTACTTTTACAGATCCTTAGAAAAAAATACCAGTACATTGAATATCGCGTAGAGCTACTATGAAAAAAGGCGCTCAAGTTTGGCATATGGCACAACACGTAGGCACAAGCAATTCTAGTGATTACAACAGGTGTTACTGTCCCGCTTGGCTAAACTTTTTCAGAGAAGTGACTCCACTTCAACCCATACCTGTTGTAATGGCTGCTTAACTATACACTGGTAAAAGCATACGTCTGCACTATTTGCTGCAACAGCACACACTGAAGGTTGTGCAGGACAGGCTGATGAAAGCTTTTTGCTGGTTTAGAGCATCCAGGATGCACTGTGGTAAACAAATAGACATTCGTACATATGTCAGAGTTTGCAGAGAAAGTACAATACTGTACTACATCTGTGCTTCATGGTGAAATCGTTACTGAGTGCAGTGCAACTCACAACTCATCTTCTTGAAGTGGCCAAAGTTTGAACGGCACTACGTAGATCACTCGACGGAAAATTCTGCTAATCAGGTGTAAAAGTGAAAAGCTGCTGATCTGATATAGAAGCAGTGTGAGGCGCTGTAATTAGCTATGAAAGACATTTTCTCTACGATCATGTCTTCATGCAGTGACAGAGGAAAAGAACCAACGATAAGCAGATCCTGTGCCGCGCAGCAACACGGTGATCTGTTCTTTTTAGACATCTGGAAAAAAAGTGGCAGACTGGTGTGAAGCCATATGAGCTTGACAAATACAATTAACTGATTTATTTTTTACACTATAATGAATTCGTTAATACGAGACTTTGATGAATGGGGCAGCTCTGTACAAAGCAGAAAGAACAAAACAAGACACATATACGTATCGGTGGCTTGTGAAAGTGGCTTTTATAGTTCTGTCAGTATATTTTTATGTTTACCACACATATTGAATCTGCGTAGTCCATACAATACTAATGTAACACAAATAGTTTTACCTCTCAACTTAGTGCAGAAACTTCAATTCAGACACCCTGATGTGGTAATGACGGTTTTCTTTGAGTATAACTTGTATGAGTTGAGTATGACTACACGGTGGAGGTCCCCCCTGCAAATGTTAAAAACAACCGTTCTTCTATATACATTTGTATGTGAGGTATGTGCATTCCTTTTAATCAGATGTGGTGGTGGTGGTGGTGGTGGTGGGGGGGGAGGGTTGTTTTGTTTTAAAATAACACAGTGAAGGCTCCTGCACTGTCGGCAGTCCACATTAAAACAAAACCTGCTGCCATTTTAGGTTTCCAGCTACCTCGAGGCCACCTGGGCTGTAAGAAGGGGATTCAGCAGTATAGCATTGTTATCTCCTTTGACAAATTTTGTTGCATCTTAGTTGAATATTTTGCAAATCTCCTTTTGGCACAGTGATAGGCTAAAGACGGCTTATTCTCCCATGTGTCTCCTAATCATAGATCCTGAGGTCTATCATTTTTTGGCCCTGCAGGTGTGGAGCTGTTAACAGATTGAATTTAGGGATTGTTTTAGCTTAGACTCACACAGAGCTACATTTGAAACATGTGCATCCAGTAAAAAAAAACAAACATGCCACAAATCCACTTCACAAACAGTCCGGATGTGCTACCCAATCAATGTAACCAGTGTGTAAAAAAGCTTGCACAGCCATGTAGTTAGGTACACTAGCTGGCAGAGTAGTGGCCTGATGCAGTTACGCATTCTGGCTAAAATGTTCTGTGCTGTTGTGTCTTAGCCGTGTCCTGAATGGTTGTGTGAATGTGGCTTATGTGTACGTGGATAATCAGAGCCCCGTGGTGACCTGGGTGACTTCTGAGTTGAGATCGTCATTGGGAACACTGCCACAACAGCGAGAGTCCACTGACGACCCCTCCAAGGCTAGTCATACCTGCAGAGAAAGAAAGGATGTTTATCTTATTACACACTTTGTGAACCCATGGCCATGAGTTCACTAGAAATTCTTGGATAACTTTGAGGTTTGGCGATAAATTCATTATTGCTTTGTTGCTGAGAGTTTGATACTGCTTTTATCTTTGTAAAGCAAACATGACTGTTTCATTTAATGGTAGGTCCGGACATAGACACAAATTAAATGTAAACAAGAAGCACTGCAGTGAAGTGCAAGAAGTGCAGTCAGAGCTCAGCTCGCTAAATATTATGGAGACAAATTTACTTTTGTGGAAATGTTGTACATGCTTTCAAAAAGTGCATTGTACTTTGTTGTTATTAATGTGTTTAATAAAGAACCAAAAAAAAAAGAATTATAAGAATTATAACAAATACATTTGAACTGAAAATGGCATATTTTTGAGTAAGGACTTGATCCTAATAGGTCCATCTGATAGGAGGATAAACTGAGATAGAAAGTGTACCCTACCATTGCAATTTCGAGACCCTTCAGTAGTCATATTAGTAGCAGTTATACACGTCAGAGTGGGAGCATAGAGGGCTGGGCTGGGACTGGGTTTAAAAGCCCACCAGTGAGAGGAGCATAATAAGAAACAGGTGAACGCAATCAGACGTTAATGAAGATAGTGAGAGAACAATGGGGGGAAATAAAAGCACCAAACGCCACATGAGAACATATTCTTCAAAATGTCTCACACGAAATGAACAGAAAACACTGAGAGGGGGAACGCAAAAGGCACAGGAATAAAGGAAGGGAAGAAATAAAACAAGGAGCTGCAACAGAAACCAGGTATTTTCAAATGTCATTTCCTCTAACTACATAATGCTGTGTTCAATCTGAGACAACACTGTGCTGTTGAAATTCGCCCTGTTATGCAGTCGACATAGTTCACGGTATGAAATGATGCTACAGCCTTAGCTTAAGTTAGCCTAATGCTACAAGCAGGAATAGACATTTTTAACTTGGTTCTGTTCAAAATTAAGACTTGAGCCTCCCCTCATTTTTTACGGAAAAGAGAACTGGGTGAAGCAAATTTGTTGAAAAAAGGTTTAACATACGTGGAAACACAGTATTTAAGGCAAAACAGTGTGTTTAGGAAAAGAAAATGAAGCTATCACCGGTTAGATGCTTTGTGGTTTTACAAAATCTGACAGTACTTTTCTACATTCATAAAACCATCAGTTTGACAAAATCCCCCACTGGGTGAAATAAGCCTCAAACCATGGCAGAGCCTTCACCATGTTTATGCTTTGATTTTTCACACTGCAGCCAGTGAGAAATGACTCTTTCCCTCTCTTAAGAAAGCCTTCTCTACCACCCTTGTATAGAGACCTTTACTGATGAGGCTACAGTGAAGGGGCGGACGCATCTCTCAGGTCCTGTGTCACGTCTTTGCTAGATTTTTTTTTTTTTTTTTTTGTTTCCGAAGAACATGACTTTCACATGTTGTTCATCTCCTTTTGTCCAGTTTCCTCAATTTTTTAAGGACACACCATACATGCAATAGCATTTTGAGAATCACCTTCTTGGTGAAAAACCAGAGCCATTTTCTGACTATCAAACTGTGTCATCTTCCTTTTGAAACTCGCTATTATTATACTATTTAAAAAGTTGTCTATGACTTGTTTTCATGGCACTAGTTTGTCCTTTGAGTTAGGTGTCTTTCTAATGCTCAAGTGGTTCATAGGTCAGTGTTAACAAGCTTACCAAAAAAAACCCACCAACACTAACAAATAAACCACCTTGGAAATTGTCAGGCATAAGAGCTGGACTGAAAAGCAGCACATCCAGAGAAAATCTAAGAAAGACCTTAAAAACAAACAGAACTGTTGTTAATAAAAATGTCAAGAAAGTCTGGCTCCTGGAAGCAAGATATGAAAAAATGAAGGCAGGCTCAAGACTTCTGCACAGTACTGCATGTCAGTTTAGATTGCACATACTTTTTGGGGGGCACAGTGACTTTCATTATCTCTGCTTCTGGCAACAAAAATTATGCAAGCCAAGCTTACCAGCTGTGCCACCAACTGTACAGATATTTGAAAGCTGTTGATGTTCTCCTCTAACATTGAAACACAGAGTGAAAGACTTCCACTAAATGCTCCTACCTAACTAACATTCAAGTAATACAGACACTGGTGACCTGTTGATTGGACCTTTCTCCTGTGTTTGCGCTGATGTGTTCACGCTGTGGGATCTTGCGGCTACTGGCTCCAGTCCTGGATGAATTCTGTATCTCCAACACTGAAGGACTTGGGGTGCAGAACTCACGGAAACAACGCTTGAAGTTCTCATCCAGGTAGCCATAAAGGATGGGGTTCAGACTACTGCAGGAGACAAAAAACAGGATCAAAGCTTATAACAAGCACAAAAATCAGCCTAAAGCTAAATTCAACTTTACTATATAATGTGGTTTCCTGATAACATTCTCCTATTATCCCGTCCTGCACCATTTTCCTTTTAAATGAATAATTCTAAAAACAATTATCCAGAATTTTGACGAAAAACAAACTGTGCATATTTTTCTCTGCTAGGCACCTGTTTGTGTAGCCGAGAGCGATGCAGAAATGCCAGGTGATAGTCTGGAAAGTGGAGTTGGGGATGGTGATCAGAGCTGAGATGATGACAAAGATGTGGATAGGAGTCCAGCAGACAATGAAGACGGCAACCACTACGAGGACCATGCGGGTGATTCGACGCAGATTCCTGTCTTTCTCCTGTGTGTGAAAAAGTTAGGCAGATTAGTGATGGGTATAAGACTGGTGAAAAGATGAAAAAGAAAAAAACTGGAGATGGCAGGGAAAGATAAATAATAACGAAAGAATGACAGAGCAGAGAGGCTAGTGTGTGAAAAGGATGGAGATTGGAGAATGTAATCCTGAAAGGGAGGATGAGAGAGTAAGAGGAGAGAATTAAGAGCTATAGGCAGTAACAAATCCTGTGTACAAGAATGTTTACTCTTCCTTTTATTTCTGCTTTAGGATGTTTTCATTATGCAACAACTCAAATACTTAGTGAAAGGTTACTGTCGTGCATTCCAGTGTGGTGTTACCTCACCATTTATCTCCCCCCTTTGAATAAAAAAAGACAACTAGCTTTGAGGCATTTTGGTCATTAGACTCTTGTGTTGAAAAAATTGTGATTTGCCTTTGTATGTTTATGTCTTTCATTAAATCGTTATTCATTCAGAGAAAGCTGATGCTTTTTAAAGCATGGCAGCAGAATTTTCATTCTACCCATATTCATGCTAGTGAGCACTAAGAGGTTAATTAAAACTAAGCCGCAACCTCAGGCTTAAGTTGATTTTCCCTAATTACTTGGACTTGAGAGTGATGAGAGCACCATATTTGCAAGCATGCTCTGGGCAGGTTGCTATTGTGCCTCATTATTCTGAAAAATAAAATCAATTAGGTTTATACCCAAGGTTTAATAATTTTAGAAAATGCACAATTTGCATCTAATTAAATCCCCTTGACAAAATGCAAAAAAAGAGAAAGAAATTATATATGCAATTTTGGGGCTTTTGAAAGAAAATGCATTTTTCCAACCTGGGAGCCCGACAGCATTCGCACGCTCTTTAGCCGCAGGATCATGAGGCCATAGCAGACAGTGATGATGAGGACGGGCATGATGAAGGCAAAGATGAACACACAGATCTTGAGCAGGGTGTCCCAGTACCAGGCGGGGTGGGGGAAATTCAGCTTGCAGTCCACTATGCCTGTGTCTGTGCAGGTTGAGAAGACACAGGATAGAGTCATCATAAACATTCATCATATGCATGTGTATGTATTTAACAAACTCTATTTTTGCTTACTGCCTATTTTTATTTATTTATTTTAAATCATCATTGAAAACTATTTTAAAAATTACTGATTAGAAAATGAACTGTGGAAATTACTTTCATAAGAGTCCAAATTTTCCATTCTTCACTTTATGAGAAGGGGTTGATTATAATCAATTTCAGTTGTAATATTTTATTATTGGACTCTAATGGTTAGATTGCAGTTCAAAATAATACCTATTATACTAAATAAACCCAGGCTGGGTCTTGGTGCAGCTCCACAGTTAATCAGCTGCCTAAAATATGGTATTTTACAACCCCCACCCCCCTCACATTAAGGTAGCTTTCTTCTAATTGGCTTTCTCTTGTAAACAGAAACGTTGAACAGAAGGTGTGCTCGCAGACAGAGCAGCATGCTCGAAACGACCATATAAAGAATCTCCACTTTCACTGACATCATACAGAGCCAAGAGCAGCCTGAGCTTTTGGGCTTGTAGGGCTTACGTATATAACCTGACCTCAGTATTTGAAACTTTGGGTATGTATACTATGAGCTCTATAGTCTCAGCATACACAAACATAAGATAGGATATAAACAGATCTATTTTAACTGCCTCTTTAAAATATGAAAATGCAGAAAAATAATTTTTCAGAGGGCAGTGTGACATCTTCAAATCGTGTGTGTTTTTTTTTTTTTTTTTTTTCTAAAATTAATTATGGAAAGCAAACACAACCAAAGAAGAAGCAATATCCCACATTAGAGAATCCTGTGGCTCATTTAGTGCTATATGTATGTGTGTGTGTGTGTGTGTGTACACAAAGACAGCAATGTCTTCCTGAAGCTGCTTGAGAAAAACCTTTTCACTGAAAACTGTTATGTCAAAGTAAAGCAATCACATCTTAAAGAACCTTGCCCCCACAGCTTTGCAGTAAATCTCCTTTTACTCTCTCTTCTTAAACAGATTGAAAGAATGCTTGAGTTTCATTTTTATTCAGTTACCGTCTTTACCACTGCATTTGCTCCTGTATTTGCTCCTGGATATGCTTCCTTTTTTCCTTGCAAGCAGCTTTTTGGCTGTGAAGACAGCTGTATTTGACAGCAGCCAGAATGAGTTATTTGTGCAGTTACACAATAAATATTGTGATTTCTCTTCATTTACATGTGCTGGAGTGTGTAACTGCTTTTTCAATCAAAAATGAAGAGACTGAACTGAATGAGTTCATTATTGTTTTGTAGTTTTTGTGCCATTGTTAAAATGCTGTTTGTAAAAAGAAAAATTGCATAGGGTGTGTGTACATTTTCCCACACAACATTATTTAATATTTAATTCCAAATTTGGGTAACTCCTAACAATTTGACTAGTTTACTAAATGTATGATGAATTTTGTGGTGTAAAATACAGCGAAAGGGGAAAAAAAAATGGCCACAAATACTTGCAAGGGTTCATTTTGACTCCCCATTGAAAAACTATAGCTTTGGCTGGTAGCTTACTTACGAGGGATGACCACAGCGTTTTGGCTTTGGAAGATTTTTATGCTGGGTGCCTTTCCTGACACAACACTCAAGGGGTTTGTGTCTCCTCTCAGGATCAAGCCAGGGATAGTTTATTAGGGAAATGTGTAAACCACTACAATACACTTATGGAAATTAATGAGGTAGCATACTTGACAATAACAGTACACTTGATTGCCTCGCGACACATGTTGTTTACACACTTTTTGATGTGAGGACTTCCGTATCATGAGCCAGAGTGAGCTAACAGGCAAACATATGGGGGGCTGGAGTTAGATAAGCGGTGAATAATTATTAGACAGAAGAATGGGGTAGGGGTAGAGTATTGAGCAAAGGTAGAGTGAGACAAAGTAGATGTGTGCAGAAGTGGACAAGTTGATAGCTGTGCAGATCAGTGAAGGAACCTTAATTGAACTGAGCAAAGAATCCAGATTGTGGCAAACTGAGCTGAGCAAGTAACTAGAGAGAGCAAGGGAGCAGCGAATGTAAATTGGACAGGTTTCAGCAGAGCTGAGGAAGTGAAGGGCTGCAGATAGGATGGAGTTTGAAGGGATGAAGGCTGGCTGCAGGTGGAGTAGAAGTGGGTGGTGTGACAAACTTCCACTCTTCTACTTTTAGAATATGAAATTTGCTGCAAAGTGTTCCTTATTTTGTTGTCACTGTGGCCAACTGTGTGGTGAATTTTGGAATTTAGACAAAGGCTGGATCAGTACGCGCTGGCCAGCAATCTGTTCTTTATTTTGGCACACCCAACATCACTTTATTGTCGAAAATTCATTTTTAAATTTGTAATTTAATGTTCTTCTTCTAAAATAAGTGTTTGTTTTTTTTGTTGTTGTTTGTTTGTTTGTTTTATTGGTGGATTCTAGAGTTTTTTTCCCCTTTTGCCAGTTCCAAACATGGATAAATGGGAGGTTTGTACCATCAACTTTGCTAAATCAAATATGCAGATTCATCTGCTGTGGCAACCGCCTGGGAAATAAGGGAGCAGCTGAAAGTAAAGCTAATGCAATAATCTAAGTAATTTGTAAAACTGAATCTCTACCGTTTATTTTGCCACATCTTATTTATAAACATGGATGAAAACAGACAACTTCTTCAAGAAATTGAATGACCTTCGCTATTTGCACGAGGGATCACAAAAACAGTTTTAGGGTCAAGGATGCTTTTAGCGGAGCTTTTTCATTTAACTTTAAAGTTGTCCAAAGCAGCACATCATCATACCTAAGGGGCAGAACAGGCTGATTGCAAATGAATCCAAAAATGACATAATTGTCTGCAGAGAGAACTAGCTGTTTCACTAGATGCTATCATTTCTTGGGCTAATGTTTTACTCACTGTCTATGCAGCAAAACTTTAATCATGAAGATTATTGTGATGAGGTCAGGCTGCTAAAACAATATGTAGTGTATTTACTTCCATTACAATTTCCCCATTCATGCTAAAATTGAAGTGCTGCAAATCAGGATCAGCATTAGTGGTACATGTGTTCATACTTAAAGTGACAGTAGTGGAGGCCATGAACATGACAGGCAACCCAATTGCAGAGGAAAGAATCCAGTTGCAGACATTGACAATCTTGGCATTGCGTGGCGTCCTGAAGTCCAGTGCTTTGACGGGGTGGCACACAGCGACGTAGCGGTCGATGCTCATGGTGGTGAGTGTGAAGATAGAGGTGAACATGTTGTAGTAGTCGATGGACATCACCATCTTGCACAAGACGTCCCCAAAAGGCCAGGTCCCCATTAGGTAGTTAACACTCTGGAACGGTAGTGTGCTCGTCACCAAGGCGTCAGCCAGAGCAAGGTTGAAGATGTAGATGTTGGTGGCTGTCTTCATTTTGGTGTATCTGCACAGAAGACACATACTGGATATGTAAAAGGTCACACATGTTGCATTATTATGGGGTTTTTTTTTGTATTTATTTGATCCCTCTTTAGCTGTTCTGAGTGTCTTTATAGGTTTCTTGTCTTTTTATTTGCAGTAGAGACCATGACCAAGAAGCTCTGATCCACTACTGAGGTTTGACTCTGCAGCACAAACTGGTAACAGTCACTTCAAACAGTGGCTCTAAACCATTAGCTCGGTGACCCTTTGGGCTCAGCAGCTCTGTTCAGTAATTACAACTTGACATTTTAAACACATACTGAGAATTTTTCTCATTTTTTGAAATGAAAACAAAAACATATGTGAAATTCCCAAAACTGACAAAGGCCCTTTTTTTCAGTCTTTACTTAGAAAGAACACTACTTCAACTAGTGTAAGAATAAAGAAAGAAAGCATCAGAAGGATACACATAAATAAAATGCAAAATTTACAGATGGAATCACACAGGCGTGACCATTTGCTAAATATACCCAGCTTGCATTGTTTCCTTGTGACGCAAGAATACTGTATGATCTAGGCAAAGTATCTTGAAATGATTTCTGAATAATTCAGGCCTCTTCTGTGAGCTACTAGCCCATTTTGTGATAGAAAACTTTCAGCTCCATTTATTGAAAAGATTACAAGATATTACAGAATACAAATTAACCATAAAATGTAATCCAAAAATATTTAAAGAAATGTATAATTAAAAAATTCCAGTTTCTTACAGGCAGATAGGAAAAATCGTTTCTTGTATGTTCCATATTATATTCATAGAGTGTAGAAATAATGATAACAGAGGGCCGTTAATAAGGACTCGGTAGAAAGGTCAAGTGAACAATATTGACTAAAAAGACATTGCTGAAATAAACCTTTCCCGTAGGCAGCAGTAGCTTTTCACTGATCTGAATGAAGAGTGATCAAAGCATTTCAAGGATGGTCCTTGTAATAGTATTTCAGAAAAATGTCCCTTCAGCCAGTATAGTGGAAAATGGAGCAGAGAGGGGTAGTTCAAAGAGAATGGAAAATGGTGGAGTGTTTATAGAAAACAGAAGAAAGCGTGGATCCATTTCCACAGAATGAAGAGGCCTGAAAACAAGTGACTGAAATGGCTCCACTGTTTACAGCTCTTGTCAGCAAAGACATATTCTGTGTTTATCGCTTCCTATCGTTGCGATGAGCCGAGGTTAAGGCTGGATCCCATCAAAAAGATCTAAAATCACATATCTAAACTCAGCACGCAAGACCCAAATGAATTATTAAAAACCCTGTTATATTAGTCATCCATGGTAAAATTATAACGAAATTATATAAAATTCATGGGTGAAAATACTGTGGAAAAATTCAGCTCCAACCTGCAACTTCAGACCATGTTTAAGGCTTTAAAGAGTGAAGCCTGGCATATTTAATCACGCTGCTTTAGTCTCTCATAATGTTAAATGTTAGAGGGTTCCCTGGTGATGTCGCTATGCCTGCGAGGTATTACAGAGTTCAATAGAGTGGTATTAGACAGTAAAGAGGTAATTGACTCAAATAATGACGCTATAATGAAGCTGTCTAGGAGTTAGATTTTCCCTGTGAAATACACTTTAGTTCTTGTCACTCCTCAATTTTACTATTCCAGCTTATTATTATTATCTTAATTTAGATAACAGATGATTCAGATGACGCCTAATGGTGGTTTAATCTATTTTTAATTGTTCATTATTATTCTTATTAGATAAACCAGCAGCATTACCGTAAAGGCTAGACACAGGGGGAAACAGCTTACCCGCTCATGTAATCTGTTTAACAAGAGAATAAAACTAGAGCTCAACTGATATTGGTGCTGTTTAAAAGAATAGTCTTGTTTTATTGTTACAACAAGATTGAGAATCTGCCCGACTCTTCTTATATCAGCTGGTGGTTTTTGCGCCCAGGGAAGCTGCATAGTTTCCTCTGGCGGACAAACTATGGAGCATAATGTTGGCTGAAGCTATACGTTGCTTCTCCCGCTAATATTGGCCAATATACCAGTCCCCTTGATGTATTGGTCAGGCTTTAAAGGTTACCTTGTTTAACCTAAATTATACCAAAACAAGTAAAAATGACAACAATAGTTATGAGTTAGATATGAGGCTTGTGTTTCTTAGGCTCAACAGATGCATTAGATGTACTGCCAGCTGTATCAGCCAGACATGAAGGAGAAATCAATCTTTCATGCCTAATTCTCTTGCCATAAAGGGAGCAAGCACATCTCTAAAAAATGTCTTAATATCCAAAGCACAAGAGGAATTGTGCTGTTCCGACACTATTCCATGTAAAGACTACTTAGACACATCCCTGCTGGGAGGTTATTAAATTAATAAATGAATACACAAAGTGACAATGATACATTGCACCCACCGGTCTTAGCTGTATTAAATCTCAACTGTCACATTAAGCCAAGGTAATTTGCATCGTTTTTGTTCTAGCACTGTCCTCAGTAATCCCAAATCCTCTTAACAACCAGAGATGACAGTTAGTTCATTAAATTCTGATTAACTGTAACTCAGACAGCTTAGTGTGTTTGTTATTTCAGACTTTATTTGCACTGGGACCGACGAGACACCTTGTGATGCAGTAAAAGCTGTCATAGTAGCTCGATAGAGCTCGAGGTAATGTCAGCATCCTTTTATTGAATTGGAGACTCCTCCAGCTAATAGCATTCTCTTCCTGAGCAACCTGACCGTTTGCCACAGTCACTTTGAAATTGACCAAAAATAGCCTCCACAAATCCTCACACATTTGAATTTTTACGTCCACTACTGGCAGAGCTACAGAGCACTTGGCTGCTCTGGAGTTTTACAGGCTAACCAAGTCTGATAGGACTCCATACCTTGATGGCTCCTATCACTGCTGGCTTCCACCATCTGGTTCAGTGATTACAGCCACAACAGGCGTCAACCACCATGCAGACACAGCTCTTTACAGCTGGTCTGCAGATCTGATGATCAATTATCGATCTGTGCGCTAGGGCATTGGTCCCCAACCCCCGGACCACGGACCGGTCAATGAGTCATTTGGTACCAGGCCGCGAGAGTTGAGGCTCGGGTGTGAAATTTACGGTTTCCAGTGTTTTTATCATTATGTTTTATTGTTTTTATAGTTAACTTGGTTTCCCTGGGTCTTTTCCTGTGTGTTATGAATACATTTTCTCTTTTCTTGGTACCGGTAGGCCTACTGGTTTTATTTTGTTGTATTTATCTGCGACACCTTAAAGGCTGGTCTGTGAAAATATTGTCAAACATTTACCAGTCCGTGGCACAAAAAAAGGGACCACTATGCTAGGGTATCTCGTTGCTGCGCACCTATGAACATCTTTATGCTTGAACATGGTGTTTAGTATGGACAAACTGAGGTGACAGAAACCCACTGGGGTTCTGATCAGGCAGGGATTTCCTCCCAGTTGTACCCCTCTGGATCTCAGAGTAATTGCCCGTGTAAGTCAGAGTAAAACAATGGAGTCGTCACATGGGACACCCTCCATCACCCAGTCACTCCAAGAAGTTGGCACCGAAACAAACACCTTTTGTCCACCGGGGAAAACCCCAATATACAGCATTGAACTGTTGGGGATACCATGATACTCCCTCCAGCCTGTCACCTATCATCAAGGACAATTCTAGATTATAACAGAGTCTAGGGCCTCTCCAATAGACTGTGGGTGGTTAGAAAACATGGGTCCAGGCCTATGTTACCTCTTCAGGCTGCATCCAACAGGGTCACATGGGTGAAAGCCTCACCACTAAATGCTTTCTAAATTAAGCTCCCTCCCAAGGCCTGGCTCCAGGATGAGGGCTGGGTAACAGTATCCCCAGGAGGGTAGAGTGGTCCTCTGTTCATTTATTCTTCTTATGAGTTACCTGAATCATTCTTCATCTGGCCCCTCAACTAGGACCAGTTTGTCTATCAGTTTGAGAGATCCTAATAGGGGTAAAAGCCCCTGACAACAAAGCTCTGGGATCCATGGGATACACAAACCCCTCCACCATGATAAGATGCTCATTATGGAGGGCACAAATTAGATTGCAGAATATGTTTTCGTGAGTGAAATTGTGTTTACAGTTTGTAAAAAGGTTAAATGAAATCTGTAAATTATGTCTGTCAATAAAACTGCTTAAGGTTTTGCCATGTGTGATTGATTCAGTAAACTGGCACTGACATATATCACAGACTGAAAACTCAGTAAAGCTGAAGTATGTGGTCCCTTCTCACAGCAACAAAATAACAGATCTATAGTTTCTTCAGTGTCCAAAAAAAGCAGACAATTGATCTTATTTTAGTCAAACCTACATTTTTAGGTTTTTTAGTAGGTAGAGTGGTCACCCCATGATTGGAAGGTCGGGGGTTCGAATCCACTGAACAGCTACCCTGAGGTACCCCTGGGCAAGGTACTGTCCCTACTCACTGCTCCCCGGGCGCCTGCTTAGTGGCTGCCCACTGCTTCACTGAGTGAATGGGTCAAATGCAGAGAAAAACAAGTAATTTCCCCACGGGGATCAATAAAGTATCCATTATTATTATTATTAATCCACCTGACCACAGTTCTTGTATAAGAAAGGGACAAAAATGATAGAGTACTCTACATCTTTTGAAGGGTCAAGACTTACCCATAACTTATTGGTAAGACAAGAATGTAACAGTAAAGTGTAATCTGTGTCCAGGCCGGCAACAGCTACCCAGTGGTCCAATAACAACACTAAATCTTTCCAAGCACCTGCAAAGGCAGTAAATTATTAACACAAAGCTAGAAGCAAAAGACCTGTGCAGCCAGAGTGCATGCTGATACACCCAAGGAGCCAGAGCTTGATGTTCAACAGGTAACAAACACAGAGATGAACGGGCTTGTGAGTTACATATCAATAAAAATGTTCTAGGTTTCTAGAGCAGACTTCAGCCTGTAAACTGCTCCTTTTTCTCTGGTTTTTGTCAACTTGTCAGATTTATTGTAATATTAAAATACTAAAAGAAAGCATGAATATTCTTATGACAAGGTTAGGGATTCACATTGACATGGGCAGATATAACTTAATGTTTGCATCTCAGACCATGCTCTTATAAGGGGTTGGAAGCAATATGTTATGCATCACTTTTGTTTGAAATTCCAAGACTTTTTTTTTTTTATTGTACAATCACTTAAGTTTGCGAAAAATCTCTGGTCGACTTTAGCTTTGTGCTTTAATTTTTCCTGCCCTAGGCATAGCATAATGTGGTCGCTGTAAGATCCTTCCATGGCAGTAGTGCCCTGAAGTTATTTAGTATAAATCATACTGTCCATGATAAAACAAGAGGGAGCCAGAGAGAGACATCTGGGAGTTTATTACATCCCATTTCAGCCATGAAGAAAAGGTAATGTGTAGCTGGAGAGCACCAAATCATATTTAGACTTGTTCACATACAGCAATGACTGATTTACCCTACTTTAAGCTACTGCACACACAAGCAAAAGCAAAGGTACCACAAACAAAATTATTGTGATTATGTGTATTGAGCTTGTTACCTTTTGAAATGGTTGCTTCAAAGAAAAGAACCAGGGCTGCAACTACACGCAATCAGTCAATCTTCAAGTGACTTTGGTGCATTGAGACGGTGACAAAAGGGGAATGAGCCAGAGTCATTCTATCATTCTTATCAGTTCTGCATCAACTTGCAATTAAATGAGGTGATTACATATATTTGTTTGTGGTGATACAGTGATTCATTTGGTAAATTAGTGAAAATCACAAATCTGTTGCTACAGTGGGGCAAAAAAGTATTTAGTCAGCCACCGATTGTGCAAGTTCCCCCACCTAAAATGATGACAGAGGTCAGTAATTTGCACCAGAGGTACACTTCAACTGTGAGAGACAGAATGTGAAAAAAAAAATCCATGAATCCACATGGTAGGATTTGTAAAGAATTTATTCGTAAATCAGGGTGGAAAATAAGTATTTGGTCAATAACAAAAATACAACTCAATACTTTGTAACATAACCTTTGTTGGCAATAACAGAGGTCAAACGTTTACTATAGGTCTTTACCAGGTTTGCACACACAGTAGCTGGTATTTTGGCCCATTCCTCCATGCAGATCTTCTCGAGAGCAGTGATGTTTTGGGGCTGTCGCCGAGCAAAACGGACTTTCAACTCCCGCCACAGATTTTCTATGGGGTTGAGGTCTGGAGACTGGCTAGGCCACTCCAGGACTTTCAAATGCTTCTTATGGAGCCACTCCTTTGTTGCCCGGGCGGTGTGTTTTGGATCATTGTCATGTTGGAAGACCCAGCCTCGTTTCATCTTCAAAGTTCTCACTGATGGAAGGAGGTTTTGGCTCAAAATCTCACGATACATGGCCCCATTCATTCTGTCCTTAACACGGATCAGTCGTCCTGTCCCCTTGGCAGAAAAACAGCCCCATAGCATGATGTTTCCACCCCCATGCTTCACAGTAGGTATGGTGTTCTTGGGATGCAACTCAGTATTCTTCTTCCTCCAAACGCGACGAGTTGAGTTTATACCAAAAAGTTCTACTTTGGTTTCATCTGACCACATGACATTCTCCCAATCCTCTGCTGTATCATCCATGTGCTCTCTGGCAAACTTCAGACGGGCCTGGACATGCACTGGCTTCAGCAGCGGAACACGTCTGGCACTGCGGGATTTGATTCCCTGCCGTTGTAGTGTGTTACTGACGGTGACCTTTGTTACTTTGGTCCCAGCTCTCTGCAGGTCATTCACCAGATTCACTCTTCCCAGTCTGGTGCAGGTCTACAATACTTTTCCTGGTGTCCTTCGAAAGCTCTTTGGTCTTGGCCATGGCGGAGTTTGGAGTCTGACTGTTTGAGGCTGTGGACAGGTGTCTTTTATACAGATAATGAGTTCAAACAGGTGCCATTCATACAGGTAACGAGTGGGGGACAGAAAAGCTTCTTACAGAAGACGTTACAGGTCTGTGAGAGCCAGAGATTTTCCTTGTTTGAGGTGACCAAATACTTATTTTCCACCCTAATTTACGAATAAATTCTTTACAAATCCTACCATGTGAATTCATGGATTTTTTTTTCACATTCTGTCTCTCACAGTTGAAGTGTACCTCTGGTGCAAATTACTGACCTCTGTCATCATTTTAGGTGGGGGAATTTGCACAATCGGTGGCTGACTAAATACTTTTTTGCCCCACTGTATCTGCAAATCTGCACGAGCATAAATAGAAATTCACATTAACGACTTACATTCAGAGTCTGACTAAAATTTTATAGATCTGAAGCAGATCAGCCCATTACTCAACCCCAATGGACAATAACAATTGTGTGGATTTTACTTCAATCCTCCCAAATTTTCATCCCGTTCTCACTCCCGAGCTGTAATATAATAATGATTTATCAACTCCCGCGGTGTTGCTGAGGAACGCAAAAGGTGACCTTCCACGTTCTTATGCTACGCACCGGGTTATGGATGAAATCCAGTAGAATGATGCTCCCGCGGTAATACAGCCATGTATTCCAGCCCTAACCCTAACCTTATCCCTAACCCTAACCAGCAATTTAATGATGTTAGATAGTGTTTTCCAAAGTTATTTAAGTAAAACAAACGTACATGTGTAGATTCATTCCAAACGGTTCCTTATGTTTCCTCATTTTTCCGATCTCGTGATCTAGGGACATGTTGGGTGCCTGGAAGCGTAATATATTGACGATTTGTCACCTAGCCTAAAATGTTATGCTTTGGGAATGAGAACGTTTCGCAGAACGTGTTCCAAGTTTTCTAATCTTTACCACTATCCTATCAAACTGTCAAGCTTCTCACCTTGAATGAGTGTAGGTCAAATTTGTTTTACCAAATACACAAATAAACATTCAGCTAAATGCTGCTTACATTACCTTGTGTAAAAATGAAAACACGCTGCACTTAGTCAAACGTAATCTTGAATACTGTTAGTCACGCTTACATTATAGTGGTTGTGTATCAGAAGAAAATGAATTAATCTGCTGTTTCTGTCAGTTTTGCAACCCTTTTTATTAAATTGTCTCATTGCCCCGCAGTAGACTTGCAACCTGTCACAGGTGCGCCCAGCCGTTTGCCCTATGACAGCTAGGATAATGGCTCATGTCTCATTAGCAAGGTTATATTATCAAGTGGCATTACACTTCATTAAATACATATTTATTTGCAGTTGCAAGTTTATCAGTATTTACAGGCTGGGGGAGGTGTGATACTGAAAATACCAGCAGGTATAATCAAAAATGAAAACCCTTTAGGCTTTGTGCAATGCTTGAATGACTTTTGTGTTATAATAATTGGCAACACAGAGCTACAAATTGGGTATCTACGGAGAAAATTACACACTGTTACTTTCTAAAGTTTAGAATTCATTTTCATGCCAGCAGCAATTTTTTGATAAATATATTTCATAAAGAGGATGCAGATCTCCCACAGAGTTCTCATTTTGGAAGTAAAATTTGACAACTCGCATAAACAGAAGATTAGAACATCATCTTGTTGTATGCCAGTAAACAGACTGCAGATAATGGAATAAATAATCAGTCCGTTATTGACAGAAAGTGACATTAGAGTCACAGAGAGACAAGGCAGAAGTAATCATCGGAAAAGTAAAAACCTTTATTATGCTTCTGGTGTGAATAAACAGCACTCAAAAATAATAATTAAAAAAACCTAACAGAAACTGCTTCATCTAACTGTAAAAAAAACATTTAAATGGAATTCTCCTGGACCACTAAACCCACGGACATCAGATAGAAAGATAGATGTACAGTAATGGGTCTTAAATCCATCCACAGCAGTTCTATCTGTGAAAAATGTATAATTCATAGCCTTCCATCAAGTCAATAGCTGTGGTTCCCTCCTACGGGGAAGAGACTCTGTCATTCTTGTTTCACATCCATCTTCACCTCTCCTTAAATGAGAAAAATAGATTGTGTAATGATAGCAGATTATCCCTGAAACAATTTTGACATAAATTACATTCTACAAACTCATCACACCTAATATAGTCAAAGCAAAGGAACAAGCTGTCCTTGAGGATTCATTATGTAAACATTCAGATCGTTTGACAAATATGTAGATGTCTTACTGTGCCATTCGTTTGAATAGTTTTCCAGAAAGGCTTCTTAAACGGGTGGCAGCTGAGGATTGGTTGGTTTAATATACACTAATTCAGCAAGTCATTTTAATATGCCAACATTTGAAAAAAATTTATTATGATAAAGCCCTCTTTTTTATTCATACGCTCTGTGACAGCCTAATATAACATAAATTATGTTGGTTGACAGATTAATAAAAAATAAAATTAGACTAACTTCAAGCTTGGCTTCCTAATTAGTCCCATTTGTTGTTGCAATGTAGGGCAATTATTTATTGTTTGTTTTGGGCTTTTGTGATACGGTAAAGTTAATCTGGTTATACATTTAGACATTCAAGTTTCATGGCACAACATTGAATGGATTAGAGGAAATTGGTGGTAGAGTATACATCAGGAATAATAGCACTGCCTATCCCTTCACCATGGCACCTGTTAGTGGATGGTATATATTGTATATAAATTTTGTCATCAAAGTTGATGTGTCGTACCCAGGAAAAATAAATGTAAGGATTTGAGTGAATTTTACATGGGCTAAATTATGATTGGCATATGACTGGGTCATAGCATCTTCAAACTCTTTTTGGGGTTAGCAACAGTGATGAACAGGATCATGAGTAGACAAGCCAAGGCTGGCCCATGTGGTCTAACAAGGACGAGATACAGTAGCTCTAATTGCTGAAAACGTATTGATTGATTGATTGATTGTTAATTTATTTCAAACATGTAAACAATATACAGGTACATTTAGAAAAGAAAATAAGAGAGAAAAAAAATACTATACAAAAGTCAATACATTTCAATATTGCTACCGTTCTGATTCATTTACATGTTGAAAGGGAGTGGGAAGAAGTAAACACTTGTTTAGTTCTCATAGAAAGAATTCAGAACATACAGTCCTTTGTAGTTTGGCGTATGGAGCCCGGTGTGAAGGTCAGCTGAAAGCACCAGCGCATGAGCATCAGACCTGGATCACGGTGGTCTGATGAATCATGTTTTCTTTTACATCATGTGGATGGCAGAGTGTGTGTGTCGCTTACCTGGGAAACACCTGGCACCAGGATGCGCTATGTGACACGTACCAACTACCTAAGCATTGCTGCAGACCTTTCAATCAAACGGTATTCCCTGATGTCTGTGGACTCTTTCTGCAGGATAATGCGCCTTCCCACAAAGCAGAATGAGTTCAGAAATGGTTTAAGGAGATCATCAATGCTCGAGATATATGGGATATGCTCGAGAAGTCTAATCCATGGAGCCCCATATATATATATATAGCATATATATGCTATATCGATACAATATGCATGACTGTGGGATCATTTTTCCTTACCAAAAAGAAAAAAAAATCATCATAAACAAACCTGCTTTAAATCACATCATGAGTCATAATTATTATTAGTAATAATAAAAACCATGCACTGAGAGCACACTCACCGCAAAAAGTAGCCACTGTAATAAAAGTGAGAACGTACGTGTCTTTGATGGCATATAGTGTACAAAGCAGGAGCGACATTGTTTCTATACAGATTGACGAACTCTCCACACACACTCCGAGACAGCTGCGGTAACCAAGTGTGAATCCAGAACATCTACAACACATTTCAATGTGTTTTTGTAATTTTCTACTGTGATTATGTGATTATTGATAGCTGATGATTGACATCTTTTTAGTTCTAAAGTGTCTGGTTAGACCCATACATTACAACCCCCCAAAAAAGGCACAGGGAGAACAGCAGACTCCACACCCTCCACGCCCCAGCTGGCCAGGAAGCTCAAACCCTGATCTTTCTTGCAGGGAGGAAAGAATACTGACCCCTGCACCACTGTGGATAAAATGGGCCTGAAAACTAACGGCATATGCACAAATACAAAAACTCTCCATTGTTGCGAGTAATTTTTTGCATGTGCTGCCTGCGTGATTACACTGAAGCAGTCTAACCCCAGGTGTTCAATAACAAAGGATGAAAATTGGACCATTATTTCAGGCTACCAATAATCTACAAGCCTTCTTTTCCCTCTGGTTCAACAGAAAACTAAACACTGAAACTGTAACAGACGTGAACACATATGAGCTGAACAGGCAGGAGAGAAAAAACATTCTGCCCTCACAGCATGTCCCTATGAAAGTAAACGGCATGGAGCCATTAAAATGTCCCTGAATGTTAATTAGTCAATAACTGTGCATTTTCACATGTGAGGGTCGCTCTTCACCATGGCAACAACTGTGACCAGGGATAAGACATTATTATATCAGGCACGATTAAATTTAACGTACCATGCTGTAACATTCATTTGCTTTAATGTTTCTGTGTGGGTTGAAAAATAGACTGAAAAGAGAAACAATTTACTTGCCAAAAATGGCATTATCTAGAAACTAGAAAACTAATGCAGCATGTATATTGTTCTTCTCATTGCCATTAGCTGAAGATATGTAATGGGTTCGGCACCAGAACATTATCACTCTTGTATAATTCACAGGAAGTAGGAATGATTGAAAATAATTCACTTTAGCTTCATTCATTTAATACCGCAGTAACAACAGAAAAACAGACACTGAAAAAAGCTGTGGAGATTACCTTGTTAAGATACAAAAATACCCCATAAAACAATAATAATCATTCAATATTATCATAAAATTTCTGTTTTGAAAATATAAGAAGGGTTCATTCCAAGAACAAGGTAGCCAAACAAAAGCAAAAGAACATCATGTGTGCTTTGCAGTCCACAAATGCATGGGACAAGGAGAGCTACCTCAACAGAACAAGACTCAGCTGTACACTTGCTTTAAAGGAGAAATGACAGTCTTTTGAGGATGCCAGGGTTCACATTTTGGAGGAGAGACGGCTTGAGAAAACAGTAAAGAAGGGCATCTACATCCGCTGTGAATGACGCTTGTTTAACAGAGGTTATGACTTACAGCTATCAGATTCCCTTCCCAAGCATCTCAACCTCAACTCACACCTTTCTTCAAGAGATCGTAATAGCTCACATGATAGCGGGGAGAGAGATTTCACACCTTGGACCAGATGTAAAATCTCCAAGGGGACAACCAGAACTGGGGGTTAAATACTCTGGACTTTCCGACAGTTGTTTTGAAACTGAACAAACCTCTTGGAAGAGAGACACAACATGCACATGAACCTAAAGGAGTCCAGTTGCCTTCTTTTCAAGACAAGCACTCAAGACTACCATGACCTGGATGACTAACAGGCTATATTGACAAAAAGTAAACATTTCCTCAATGTTTTGGTTGCCTGTTATCTTTGATGTGTAAAATGGATAATCTTGGAAAGATAACAGATATTAGGAGACTAATAGCTAAGCAGATATTAAATAATTTGGGCACAACTGTAAGCTTTGATTTGGCTGTAGTGAATCAACCGTATTGTCATCGTATTTCAGTAAACGTCAAAGTAAAAAGGCACACACTCAACCGTTTGGAACAGATTCCGATTACTTTTTATGGCTTTTGTTACACAGCAACCTAAACATAATCCATCATTAGCCGACGAAGCTCGAATGCATGTTTGCAGCCCTGTGTAAGATTCATTAGCTGCTCATGGCTACAGATAAACCATTAAGTCCTGGTTGCTGAAACAGAGGCTGCTCATGTGAACAGACATCTGGATGCCTCTGGCTCTGACCAGTAACACAGTCCATGCACAGTGTGAGGAACATGATGGATATGGGTGCACAGGGTGTGACTCTGTGCATGTCTGACTTACAGGCATGTGTTAATGTGGTGAGCAGTAATAGGATGTTGAGACTGGAAGTTAGAAGAAATTGATGGGGTTTTTTTCTATTTAGTATATACCAGGACTGTTACAATATCAGGTTTTCACTATAAGTTACACAACTACTACAGCCACAAGGACTCGCATTAATGACACTGTGATGTCCACCGAATGTATGAAATTTACCTTTGGTTACTGTGTTTTGTTTATTTGTTGTTGCATTCTTTTAAAAAGAAAAAGAAAAAAGAAATGGTTTTGCTATTTTTATAGTGGACGTGATTGCTCTGATTGACAGGTGTCCTACACATAGACCTGAAGCTGAAGTCTGCATGGCCTCCCCTTCGCTAACGGGGTGGCTGTGGCTCAGGTAGTAGAGCTACTATCAGCTACTGATTGGAAGATTGATGATTCGATCCTTGGCTTCCCCAGTCTGCATGCAAAATATCCTTGGGCAAGATACTAACCACACGTAGCTCTTCGATGTATTCATTGGGGTGTGAATGTTGGTTCAAGTATAGAAAGAAGTGCTTGTATGAGTGGGTGTGAATGAGGTATGTTGTATACAGTGCTTTGAGTACTCCGGAAGAGTAGAAAAGTGCTATATAAGATTCAGTCCATTTACCATTTACTAACTGGATTCACTAAACTGGAGCTCCTGATCACGTCTGTTTTTTGGATGCATTCGGGGCAATTTAATGGATGTATCTGACATGTAATGGCTTACTCTGTAGTAAAGCCCATACGAGAGGTTTCTGCTTCAGCTTTGGTGACTTAAATTCTTGTGTTTCATGAGTCCCTTCGCATGTAGATTACATAGTACAGTTTGTGGATGCAACATGCTAACAAAGCTTGCTAGCATTAAGGGGTAACTCAGCATTCCAATGTCTCATTCATATGAGGTAACTCCTGACTTAAACCAACATTGAGGATTCAAAATATCCAAAATTAATGGGTGACATTACAGTATGTGCATGAATCTTTTATACTAAAAAGCTACTTTGAGCTTCTCCCTTTGGACATTTCACTCTGCATATTTGATTTGGCAGCTTTTTACGTTTGATGTCCTTCTTGACACAACCCCAAAGGGATTTGTGTTTCCTTCCAGGGCGGAACCAGGGAGCTCTTACTTGTTAAGCAGCTGTATAAACCACTACATCAGGGAACTATCAAATCCATCTTTCACACTAAGGGAACCAAAGTGTACCAATAACATACCCCACTTCCCCAACATCATTACACCACCAAGACCACTGATGTTGCAGCACAAATTGAGACTCATCCAAAAATGCAGCATTTTTCCAGCCTTATATTGTCCAACTGGTGACTGTGTCTGTGAAGGCTCTCAGTCATCCAGATCATCGTAGTCTAAGGAGCTTGGAAAGAAAAGCGTCTGGACTTCTTTAAGTTGCTTGAAGACGTTTCACCTCTCATCCGAGAAGCTTCTTTCACTCCCATCACCCTCTGGAACACAAACTTGGAGTGATTAGGACCCTACACCACCGGGCAGAACATGTTCCCTCTAAGCCTGAAGGGAAAAAGAAGGAACACACACATGTAAAGGAAGCACTTAAAACATGCAGTTATCCTAATTGGGCGTATATAACGTCAGCAAAGATGCACAGAAAAGAAGATCAGACACCAGCGAGGGAGGATAAGAAAGACAGACGCAACAACATTGTCATCCCCTATGTAGCCGGTGTATCAGAGAAACTCAGGAGGGTTTTCTCCAAGCATGACATCCCGGATCATTTCAGACCCAGCAACACACTCAGACAGAAACTGGTTCACCCGAAAGACAAAACGCCAAAACACAAACTTAACAATGTGGTGTATGCGGTACAGTGCAGCGAGGAATGCTCAGACCTCTACATTGGAGAGACCAAACAGCCACTTCACAAGTGCATGGCACAACACAGAAGAGCCACCTCCACAGGACAAGACTCAGCAGTCCATCTGCATCTTAAGGATAAAGGACACTCTTTCGAGGATGCCAATGTTCACATTTTGGACAGAGAGGACAGATGGTTTGAAAGAGGAGTGAAAGAAGCCATCTATGTCCACTGTGAGCGACCATCTTTGAACAGGCGGTGGTTTATGACACCAACTCTCTGCCATCTATAATCCAGTTTGGAGATCCCTTGCCAGACGCCTTAACGCCCACTCACATCCTGGGCCATCTGACCTCAAGAAATCACATGATAGGGTGGGGCCAGGTTTCACAATGAGCTCACCCGAAACTCTGGCTGATTGTGACCTACACCCACTTTCACACCTTGGCTCATGTGATTAGGTAGAGGATCATCAGGGGTCCTTTGTCCCTCTTTGGGGGGAAACTCCCACTGGGTTTAAATCCGGGACTCTCCACCATTTGACCCTTAGAACTGAAGAAGCTTCTCGGATGAGAGGTGAAACGTCTTCAAGCAACTCAAAGAAGTCCAGACGCTTTTCTTTCCAAGCTCCTTAGACTTTGGTGACTGTGTTTAAATTGTAGCCTCAGTTTCCTGATCTTAACTTATAGGACTAGCATCCAGTATGGTCTTCTGCTACTGTGGCACATCTCCTTCAAGATTCAGAAATGCACATATGCATACCTTGGTTGTAACAAGTGGTTGCTTGAGTTACTGTTGCCTTTCTATCAGCTTCAAGCAGTCTGGCCATTCTCCTATGACCTCTGGCTATTGAGTTACTGCTGTATGATTTACTGATCAGACATTTATGTGAACAAAGAGTTGAAAAAGTACCTAATGTAGCAGCGAGTGAGTGCATATGCAGAGTGAAACTGCATCCAGTAGGTATGCTTAATATAGTTGCCAGCTGCCTGCACGAGAGGGAATTTTCCCTGAAGCTTTTTACTGAAAGCTGCAGGGAACTTGCATTAGTTGCTCTGATATATGCCATGTTGACTCTTTGTTTCTATAGCAGGGGCAGAGAATGCAGTGACGGCTGGATATAATGGCCTAATAACCACATTAATGGGAAATAAATTGGAATTATCCTTTAAATTACTCACAGCACTTCATCACAGCATTTATCAATTACACGTCAGCTCAAATAAGCTTCTGAAATAGCTCAAGTAATTACATTAGCACACTGGTTAGTACTGTTCTTCCCCTCTTTAATACAATACAAACATTTAAAATGTGCCTGTTTGACATAATGGGCAGAGTTTTTGCCATATAAATTCTCCAGAGCTAACATTTCTTTGGGGATCAAGCGTTTAAGTGTTCTTTTTAATTTGGCTTGCAGGAGAATCATGCAAGTTTTATTTAATGTGACTATAAAAAGAAACCAGTGTCATGTAAGGTGTATCATTAAAGATGAAGTTAGTTATGATCTATGAAACACCTGATGTAGTAACCTTGATGAAAAATGTATTAAAACTGCTGAATCCACAGCTTGCACAGAGTTTCACTATGCAATAATTCATCTTCAGAGTCACAAAACCCAAGGAAGTGTTAAAGATCACCTCAGTGTTAGCCTTATACATTTTTTATGCGTGAGCTGCCTGGAAGATCCCAACAGTAACAGCTATAAGATGTGTATATATAAAAGCAGGAACATGGCATTGAAAAAAGAAAAAAATACAGAAATGTATTTTTCCTGCGTCCCTTTAATGAACACTGGCTTTAGCAGCTGCTCCCTTTTCACATTTCACTTTCAAATGCTTTTTGTGTGCATTGAGATGACTGCACAAAAAAGAGAAAATTTGTCTTATTCAGACTGGATAAGTGTGAATGAATGGCTGCAAATAAAGCCAAGGTGATCCAGACTAAAGTTGTGGAGCTACCAGAAGGTAGAGTAGTAGATGTATAGGACAGCTGGTAATCTCACAAGTCAGAGGGAACCATGATAAAGATGTGCAAGTTAGGTTGTGAGAAGCCAACCGGATGGAATACAATCCAAGCCATCAATACATAAATTGTACTGGTTATCAGAAAACAACCTGGAAAAATAAGATGGCCACAGGATGAGACAGATGCCAGTGATGTAAAAACACACAATCTCACAATGGACAGAGGTCTCCACGTAAAGTCCTGCACTCTGAGCATGCATTAGTGGGTGTCAGAGCCACAGTCCAGGATGAAACGCATCCATAAATATATCAGGAACCTGCCAGAGGAAGTGGCTGATGTCAAGAAAGCGTCTAGAAAATACCTTAATCATTGAAGCACAAGAACAGGCCTAAAGCACCAGATCCATACAGGCAGGACCCAAGTTGCAAACTGTGCAAAGATGTCCCGAAGACCATCCAAGTAGAGAGATGTAAGATGCAAGTTGGGACAGTGTACACTGAGAAGCACAACCAAGTGGCTGGGATAGTGTATAGGAACGTTTGTGCTGCATATGGACCAGAAGTCTCCGGGTCCTGATGGTTAAGAACAACAGACCTAAGTCTTTGTAGGTTTTCTAGTTCCAGACAGACAAGCAGCTGTTGGCCAACTAACCAGACAAAGTGGTAGCTGAAAACAACCCAGAAGACCGCACTATGATAGATGTAGCAATTTCAGTGATCAGCAACATCAAGAGGAAGGCGCATGAGAAAATAGAGAGGTACCAGGGGCCAAAGAAACAACTGGATCAGAAGTGGAAAGTATAATTCAAAGTATTCCCAGTGGTAACAGGAACATTGGAAGCTAGAAACTAGAATAGTTGCTCCAGCAGATTGCAGACACAGCATCTGAGGTCTCTGTGCAGATACCACACAGAACCCCAGCAGAAGTTAATTGGCAAGCGGTCTCTATAAATTCTATGGCTGCCATTCAAAGATGCACAAATCTACTCATTAGTGCTTAATAATACACAAATAAAATACTATAATTTCACTCACCAAAACTGAAGCTGAAACTTCTTAGACACTCTAAGCCAAAATACTGATAATATTCATCACATAATTGTATTAAACATGTTCCAAAAGGCACCAACAACACAAACACAGCTGTTCTGTGACTTTTAATAATTGCCTCCGGATGAACTGGAGTTTTTGGAACTTCTGCATTGGTTGGCGATTGCATGTTGACAAATAGTCATTTCTTAGAAATTACACAAAGAAATCAAATACAGAACAGCTAACAGCCTCAAAATGAGAAAATGGTGAAATATGTTATTAAATGTTCAGCGTGCATGACCTTGAAAAACTAGCAGGAGAACAATGATCTTTGACAAATGTAATATGTTTGGTTGTATATACTGAGGATTAGTAATAAGGAAGGAAGCAGCAGTTGTACAGTAGGCGGTAGAAACACAGAGGTAACTGAAAATAAAGGTGTTAGTGGCTGGGAGTGAAACGACAGGGGCCTTTACCAACAAATCAAAAGTACTTGTGGAAAATGGGAATTTAAAAAATCTAAATACCCAAAGCACCTTCTCATTGATCCTTTCCATCTATACAGATTTAATTCATAGCCCAAATATGACACTTGATGATACTAAATAGGAGTCTTGATAAATAGAATAAATATGCATCAACCAATCCTGACAACAGCGTAACCTTGACTAAAAAGGAGAATAAGAAAAGCATGGAATGAAAGCACATAAAGAAATATGAAGCACTCCCAAGGAACCACTTTGAATAGCTGATAACACATTCTCGTCGCAGCCTGAAACAGTGGGATTCAACACAAACATGCAGTGAGAGATTCATGAATTTTCTGCCATCAAACAGCGCTTTTGTGTCTGAGCCAGCCGCTTAATTAAACACTTTCACCTTTCACCATTAGTCGTCATAGAAACTCCCAATGGGTGATAAATCGATGATAATACTGATGCGACTATCTGAAATGATTTTACTGGGATTTTGTGTGTGTGTTTATAAGAAAGAAAAATGGCATTTAATCGTTAATAGGTTTGTTAAAAAAGGGCTCTATTTTACCAGAGTCATCACAAAGACAAGTAGGGAGTCGTGTCTGAAAGTTCGGTGATGGTGCCAAGTAGCAGTGATATGCACAAAAGGACAGGGTGACGAGAGTAAAATCAGAGGGTGCTGCTCTCACAGCCAAAAATACCAAGACAACAGGTAATAATAATAATAATGGATTGCATTTATATAGCGCTTTTCGGGGCCCTCTACAGTTCGCAGCAGGTCCACTGATGATGCCATAGCCCTGACACTACATATTGCCCTGTCACACCTGGAGAAGAGAGACACGTATGTGAGAATGCTGTTTGTAGATTACAGCTCAGCATTCAATACCATCGTTCCCTCGAAGCTGGACAGGAAACTGCAGGATCTAGGATTGAGCAGCTCCCTCTGCAGCTGGATCCTTAGCTTCCTGTCTGACAGACGCCAAGTGGTCAGATTGGGCAGCATCACCTCATCCCCCGTCACACTGAACACTGGTGCTCCACAGGGGTGTGTACTGAGCCCTCTCCTGTACTCACTCTACACCTACGACTGCACAGCCACTAACAGCTCCAACATCATTGTGAAGTTTGCGGACGACACTACAGTGGTGGGTCTTATCACCAAGGGTGATGAGACGGCTTACAGGGAGGAGGTCAGCACCCTGACCCACTGGTGTCAAGACAACCATCTCACCCTCAACGTCGCAAAGACAAAGGAGTTGATAGTGGACTTCCGGAGGTGCAGAGAAGTACACACCCCCATCACCATCAACGGCGCTGCTGTGGAGAGAGTGAGCAGCTTCCGGTTCCTTGGAGTACATCTGGCTGAGGATCTTACGTGGTCAGTACACACAAACAAAACAGTGAAGAAGGCCCAGCAGCGCCTCTTCTTTCTCAGGAGACTGAAAAGATTCGGCATGAACCCCCACATCCTCAGGACCTTCTATCACTGTGCCATTGAGAGCATCCTCACTGGATGCATCACCACCTGGTACGGCAACAGCACTGCCTACAACCGCAAAGCTCTCCAGCGAGTAGTGCGGTGCTCTGAACGGATAATTGGAGGTGAGCTTCCCTCCCTCCAAGACATCTACAGGAAGCGATGTCTGAGGAAAGCGGGGAGGATCATCAAGGACTCCAGTCACCCCAGCCATAAACTATTCAGACTACTTCCATCAGGAAGGAGGTTCTGCAGCATCCGGTCCCGTACCAGCAGACTGAGAGACAGCTTTTTCCATCAGGCCATCAGACTGCTGAACACTTCATAGACACCTCAGCTTCACTACTGGAACTTCAACATTATGCACTACATACTGTACAGTAATGCCTCTGTTCTGCACATGTCTCAACTCTGTATATTTTTATATATTTTATTTATTGTTGACTCTATTTAATTTGTAAAATATGTGTATACACACACACACACACACACACACGTAGAAAAACATTTAGTATACACATCCAGAAAAAAATTTTTTTGCTTAAACTATTATATATTGTACATATATTTATTAGTTTCAGATTTAGCCATTCGTATATTTTGCCTGTTTATGTTATTGTATTTTGCACAACTCTGTTGCTCGTGAAGCTCGCACACAAGAATTTCACTCGCATGTGCTGTACCAATGTACCTGCACATGTGATGTGACAATAAAAGTGATTTGATTTGATTAGAGCCAAAGCGCTTTACAATGCCACTATTCATTCACTCTCACATTCACACACTGGTGGAGGCGAGCTACAGTTGTAGCCACAGCTGTCCTGGGCAGACTGACAGAAGTGAGGCTGCCATATCGCACCATCGGCCCCTCTGGCCAACACCAGTAGGCGGCAGGTGAAGTGTCTTGCCCAAGGACACAACGAGCGAGACTGTCCGAGGGCTCGGACAGTCTCGCTCGTTGTGTCCGAAGAGTTGGCAAGATGAACTGCCAACTCTTTGAGCCACGATCGCCCACAGTATGTTTTAGTATCAGTAAAGTACACACATGGAGCTTAAATGAATTAATGCCCCTTAATCCTGTTCTTCAGCTAAAACTTTCCTATTCCCACTGCATTAAACTTACCAGTGACATGTAAACTTTGAAACTACTGTTAACGCTCATAAACTTTGTGTATGTGTGTGGATTGTTATACAAAATAGAGGCACAGTTCTCCCTGAAATGGACTGAAGAAGCCATGATTTAGCATGAAGATTTCCTGAGCTGTCAAGCAACGTATGCAGGTACTCATGTGTACACAGGGAAACAGATGTGTAAACACAAACATACACACACACACACACACATACACAAAAGTGGCAGACAAATAGAAAAGATGAATAATTACACATTTACTGAGGGAGTAAACAGCTCAGCAAGTGTGCCGTGGTTGTCACACTGTGACAGATGGACATTGTTGTGACAGATGTGCCTCTGCTCAAGCTGAGGGTCAATGCTCACAGGCTGCCAGTGACACATACACATGACAACTCACACAAAACATCTTTCCTATATTCTAAAATGATAACTGCTGCTCCACTTAAGCACTTATGATTTTACAAGCTGCAGGAGTTATGTGCGATTTATTTTTTAATGACTGAAATAATAGAAGTATTCCATTTCTGTGTATTTTCTGCTTTTCCAATTCCACCCCACACAAGCCATTTGAGAAGTCTTTTGCTTTTCATTTTGTAAATATTGCTTAACTGTCTCGCAGCTAAAACCTTCCTCTCAAGAGTGTCGAGAGGAAGGTTTTTATTTTGTTATAATACTGTAAAGCCTGTAAAGTCAAGACTACAAAAGACTACAAAATCAGCATTTTAAATAATATTCAACTAAATTAATGAACTCAGTACCAAGCTGGAGTTTCAGGCTTTTCTACATCAAACACACCACTGTAGGGTGTTAAACATCCCTAGAGATTTTTTTTCCTTCAAAAAGTATAATTCTATATTTTCATATTTAAATGTTCTGGCACATATTTTTATCTTACCACACTGATGGCAACAGTTTCTCTTCTGCACACATGCTCAGTTATGGAAACATTTAATAAAAGCACCTATCAACAGAATGCTTCTGACCTGACTGCAGTGTGATACGAGGAGATCGATATCCATGAACAATCAGAGAAAAATGGTGATGAGGATAGAACTGCTGTGCCTTTTATCTTCTTTTAGACACGCACTCCTTTCCATTAATGTGACGGCATGTGAACATGTGTAGGCTTCATGTCTGAATAAGCACCCTGGTCACTTTTTTTTTTTATGTCACCTTAAGTACGGTTTCAACTGGGCATGTCCCTCCTGCCAGTTGTTCAGTTCAATAAAAAAATATGATTGTTTGGGCGAATGCTTTGAACAGTAATAAGAGACATTATAGCATTTTATCACCTCAACCCCACGACTAATTTGTATAAAGATTAAGACATCCATCTATACTCCATTGTTACTGTTCCCATTATACAGCAGTCTTTCTTGAAGCCAGTGTGCAAAGGATAATGGTATCACATGCACACACACACACACACAGGGATTTTGCTCTTAGTAATAGCGGTGATTAAGATCAATAAGTTTAATTATATGGTTATTCAAAGCAAGTGTTTTGCACAAAAAGAAAGCTAACAGCAAAGATTAGCAAACAAAGACTATCTCCCTCACTAGAGACATCACTAGACGTCATACTGAAGGACACCTTTCTAATACCGTTTGATACTGAAATCCTGAAACACAAAGGTACTTGTGTTATTCAGTATCCTAGATGAGGTACTGTGTGTGTACTGAGCAGTGTTGGTTAAGTTATTTTAAAAAAGTAATCTATAACTAATTACTGATTATTTCCCCCAAAAAGTAATCCCATTACTTTACTGATTACTTATTTTCAAAAGTAATTAATTACTTA
The DNA here is from genome assembly GCF_964374335.1 of Astatotilapia calliptera. NCBI lineage: Eukaryota > Metazoa > Chordata > Actinopteri > Cichliformes > Cichlidae > Astatotilapia > Astatotilapia calliptera. Next base: position 21,994,360 of record NC_137434.1, read on the forward strand.
GTTACCTAGTTACTTTTTAAAAACACAATTTTCAACCTGAATAGGTGATAAAGCGATAGATCTTTCAGCCCAATTCTACGTTTTCTGCATAATCCATCATACAAAATGTAATCAAATGGAAAAGTCTCTTTTTAAAACTTGTTTTATTAGTTTTAATCTTTTAACTTTATGCATCACGCAAACATTAAATTATATGTAACATTCTCTGACTGGAAGAAATTTGTTTAACATTTAAACCTATTTTGTGCACATTCCAGCACATAAAATAAAATATTTTTTGTGTTTACACTCAGTTTTTCAAATAAATGTAAGTGAAACACAGCAGAAAATAAATCAAAGACTAGCGGTCCTGTTGCTCTAGTTTCACCTGTAAAGCAGGAGTGGGGTAGGAGGAGGTTTGCCCTGGTGCAGGTGTGCTGCGGCGGTCAGTGGAAGAATCCGCGAGTTTCTCTGTGAATTTCCTATTACGTCGTAGCGCACTTGGTGCTTGCTCGGAAGTTTAGGGATTTTTTGCTGTAAAAAGAAGTTTTCTTCCCAAGCATAAAGTACTTCCACACTTTAAACGCTGCAAGCTCATACTCTCTCTGCACTCGATATATTATCCTTTGTTGATCTGAACACAGCTGTTGTCACGAACGTCGCACTCGCTTACGTCATTGTCATGAGACACTCTCGCAAAAAATCACGGTTTTAGCAACGCAGTAACGCAGCGTGCTTACGGGAGAGTAACAGTAATCTAATTACAGTTTTTGCAATAGTAATCCCTTACTTTACTCGTTATTTGGGGGGGGGGGGGGAGTAATCAGATTACAGTAACGCATTACTTGTAACGCGTTACTGCCCATCTCTGGTACTGAGTCTACAATTCGTCCAGATCTGAGGGAGCTGTATACACCTACAAGTGTTTTAGTCTATGCTTACATGTTGAACAAGAAGAAGAGCTACTAGCACTTGTCTGACTGCTGTGTTCCAAGTGTAAAGTTTGGTGGAGGGGAGATTATGGTGTGGGTTTGCTTTTCAGGAGTCCGACTTGCCCCTCATTTCCAGTGACAGGAGCATATCGATACATTTTGGACAATTTTGTGCTTGCAGCTTTCTGGGAACAGTTTGGGGATTGCTCTTTCTTGTTTCAACATGACTGCACGCCAGAACAAAAAGCAAGTTCGATAAGGATATAGAAGAGGGGGATTGGTGTGGAAGAACTTGAAGAGCCTACACAGAGTCCTGACCTCAACCTGAGAGAACACCTTTGGGATGAATGACTGCAGAAACTGTGTGCCTGTCTGACCTCACAAATGAACTTCTGGAAAGCCATTCCATCCCAGAAGAGCTAAAGCTCCTATAGCTGCAAAGGGTGGGCAAACATCATGTTAAAACCTATGGATTAAGAATGGGATGCCACTCGAGTTCACATGCATGCGAAGGAAGATGAGTGAATACTTTTGGCAATATATATTAGGGCTGCAGCTATTTTAGTAATCGAGTAATCTATTGATTGTTCCATCAATCAATAATTGAATAAGAGATAGTTTTGCTTTCTTAATGAGTAATAACAAATATTCAAAAGAGGAGAACCACTCACTGGTTTCCATTTTAGAACTTGCGGTGTTTTTAAGTTTAACTTCATGCAACAGCTGTCAAAAAACAACTAAACCCTTTGATTGTATGTATGTGCCATATTGAAATGTAATAAAATGCAATGCAAAAGTATATAATTAATCTCAAGGTAAAATAAAATAAGATATATGTGCAATCTAAACTAAGTCATAAAACATGTACCTTTTCTCTGTCTTCTTGGAAGGTTTTCTGACATAACAGGAGGCAAGTTTTTGTGCTGCTGAAATAAGATGTTATGCTGGTGTAGACATCAATTCATATTAATGATAATTCACTGTCTAACCTAACAACTCTTAGGTCAATGACTCACTGAAAAGATAAGTAAACGAAAACTATTGTAAAATCATGAACATGTGCAACACTTAGGCTAAAATACTGTAATTAATGTTATACTTTGTATCATTAGCTTGAAATCTGTAAGCACTTCAGTCTTTGTCCTGTCAGCAAAATATAATGTTAACATTTTAAATAATGTGTCACTACCATGTCATTAAAACTACTTTTATTAAATTAGTTTGTTTTTTAAAGCATTGAAGCCAAGAATTTAATTAAACTAATTTAATGCAAGCGCTTAATTAGCCTGTAAAATATGGCATCAGGAATGGAAACTATCCAATATGGGTGCAACAGAAAACGACATAAGTTTATTAGAACAGTTAAAGCTGTTATCAAATTATAGCTGAGCTGAAATTTGGCAGCTCTGACAGGTATTTGCAGACATTAAATTCATGTGTTAGGAAAATATTGTCCATCTTGTGATCAAAACCACAATGAGAACTTGGCCTAGTTGGGTATGCTTGCATTTAGTTTGCAAAACACTTCAGACAATCTCCAAATATGGTTATCTGGACCACAATGACATAAATCACACAAACTGCGTGTATTCAAAAACGTCTGTATTGTGCCCTGCTCATGGTTTTTACCATTTCTATGCACTTCAATGTGAGTCACTCTGGTAATGTGTTTCCATCCTGAGAAATAACAAATATGGAAATAGATAAAATAAAATCCCAAGTCTGTCCTTTAGAAACAACCTTTTAAATGTAAAGCGGACCTTCTGCTTTACGTGAAGTACTTGACCTCTATCAGGAAGTGCGACAGAGCTGTGAAAATATTTGTCAACTGTCAACCTGTGATGAATTTCACTTCAGATGAGGTCATCGCATGCCCTCTTTGCTTTGTTTACTTGCTTATCTTTTTGTGAGTTGTGGCAATAAATGAATTTAAAGGCACGTCATACTTTTTAAAAAGTAAAAAGATAAAGAGCTACAGAAGAACAGATCCTTCCAATCTCATTAAAAAGTCAGCCTTGATGAAAAGAGACGTGTTTTACAGCACCTGTCATAGAGTATAAAGAGCAGAGTTAGGGTAAGAGAGTGAGTCACTTTAGAAATGACAGATGGACAAAAGAGCCAAGAGCTCCCATCAATCATCGAGTACAGAAAGACGCAAAATCAGTCTTTTGTTTCCTCTTAATTAATCATCATTCCTTCATCCTCTCAGTGTTTACAGTAAGAGCCTGTCATTACGTTACTCAACAAAACCCCATTTTGCTTTCTCCACAGTCTGGTGAAGCGCTCGCCGTTGTCGTCTAACTTCTTCGTTTCGTTCGGTCTTTAAATTCAACAGAACACCTGCTCCTGGAAGCAGACTGACAGAGCTCTAATTCTCCAGCAGTGTCCAGTGGTGTTTGGGAACTCATCACTCACAGACACACACACAGGAAGGACAGGCTAATTACTTCTCTGCATGCTCTACCCACAATTGTCTCCTTAGCAAGATATTAGACTCTGTACCACCCTGTTGTGCGCACATACACAAATTTAGCATGACGCAGCAAGCTGAATTTGTGTCTCTCAGAGGTTCATGCTGTGCTGTCAGTCTCCTGCTCACCGATTATAGCAATGATCACTGAGGTTCAGACGGCGTCTCGTAAATGCACGAGTCAAACAATCACTCTTCATTTGCAGCTGATAGTTTTATTGTTGCCAAGGATGAATGTTACTCCATAAATAAATTTGTCTTCACTCATTTTGTTCTAGGTGAGTTTGTACTCAAAGGCAAACAAGGTAATTGCATGCAAGAGGCAATTATCAAGATGTTCCGTTGTCATTGGTTATCAGCAATCAAAGCCATATAACATGATTGCTGCATGTCCAGCTGTTACAAAAAAGAGGTTGAAACACCATTTCTCAGATGCTGGCTGAAGAAGAGAAGTATGTACCAAGTACAATCACGGAAGAATACAAATGTGCTGGTAGCTTTGGGAGTTACGAGTGTCTGCTGTTGATTTAGTCAGTTTACGATCTCATGGCTGTACCTGGGAAAATCCATGCACTGCAGAGCAACTCTAGAAGGGGTTGTTTATAGATTTAGAACGGCTCCCATTTGATTCCAAAAAGATTAGCGAAACAAAAACCAAGTCTATAAATATTGTAAGTTGTGCAGCTCTAATCTGTAAATCTTAAATCAGCCTCAACTGACAGCATCTGAATTATGATTTGTTCTTATATAACATCAGCCCAAATATAGCCATAAACTAAAACGAGAAGAAGAAAAAGCCAGGCAACACATACCATTTAGTGGGAGAAAAAATATTTGGTTAGATAAACGAAGCTAAATATCAAGCTCATTAGGTATTGCATATGCAATACCCCTACGGAGATTTTCAGATCAAAGTGCTTAAAATTTTATATGTGGTTTTTGTGCTTAAGTTACAGGAAGATCAAACGTTCTCACAAATCTGTTTTATAAAGAGGCTTTAGAAGTCACATCTATCATGCATGAGGATGCTCAAAAATTCACATGAAAGGTGTCTGCTTCCCAAGCCACCACAACCTACCGACACTCATCAGAGAGAACATTTAAGATCTAGAGAAAAACAAGTCAATCTTGAGGGCTCCTGCAGTTTTTCACCTTTTTCAGTTTGCATACCCAGCAACCAACTTGGTATTAATGAGGTACAGGTCATTCTCCTCCTGAACAATCCACTTCCTGCTAATTGTTGGTTACTATCTGTAACACAATGTCAGATTTTTATTCTGCACAAAATGCAGCTGTTTTAAAGGAGCTGCTGTGTCCACAAACATAGTGCATAACATTTATTTGGCCACCATCAGGTGCAATGGTAGCTCTACCAGTATGAACAAGCTCGTTAACAGAAAGGATTTTTAAAAATCTAAAATATCATTATTATAATAAATAATCTCTGAATTTTCAAACTCATAGTTTCACAAAAAAGAACACATAATAAAAATGTCAGTTATTTATTTGCATTCCTGAACAGAAAAATTAGTTGTAGTGGTTGAATGCATTGCTTGACTAACTTCTGACTTCTAAGAAGCTGAAATTTGATGATAAAAATGTAAACTCAGTTTGTTATTTATATAATAAATAAGAATGAAATGATTCGTTTTAAACATGCTTTTCCTAGATTTCTAAAACATTTGTGTTTTCCAGTTTTATGACAGATGGTCTAACAAATTTGTTAAGCACTGTACATTTAAAGCTTAATTATCTAACTATTCCACCTCTCCATACTACAGTAGACTTGAAGTAAAGGCCCCCAGGATCTGTTTAGTTCAGATAAAGTCAATATGAAGCTAGTCTTGGTTATACACATCAAGTAGTTCTTTTGAACTGTAGTTGTTTTGGGACCATTACCCTCTTGGCCCTTCCCTACAGTGCTTCTTGCTGAGAGAAGATTAACACAAAGGGGAGTTTTATTACAAAAAACTAGACTTACTTGTCTAAATCATTCTGAAACAGACATTTAATCTCTCTGGAATAACCAAAGTGAAATCTTACATAAGGCCTGCGAGGCCAAAATGCCTTTTACAGACTGAATTTAAAAGGTAATACCATTTAGATTTTGAAAATATGCTTGTTAAGCATATCTTTTTGACCGTTGCTTGCTCAGCAATAAAGCACATACCAAGGTGTGTGTTTCTTATCTTGTTTTAGCTTTTCAGGTAGCTATGAGCAAGCAATTAGTTTTTTATAGATTCTTCATGTTTCATGTCACTGGAGAGAAGCTCTTGTATGAACGGGGATATGCAGAATTTAGAGTGTTAGAGTACCATCAGAATTCTGCCATCTGTTGTGGAGCTTTATGCAGTACAGAGGAAGCAGCAGTGGTTGGATGCATGCAGGTCAGCCTGTCAGCCTGCAGATGTTCAATCGATTACAGTTTAGGAAACACTGAAAGCTGATAAATGTGCCCAACTAGGTCTAGCTCCTCGTGAGGATAGATGGGGTTCGGTTTGGTGGTGATGGAGTCACTTTGCACTCATCACGCTCAAAACACCTCCTTGCGTTTCCATGGTAACAGGAAGCACTCAGCGCCGGCAGCACACTCCTTGTGGAGCCCAGCAGTTTCTGTTCATCCGCAATCGATATTCCCGATTGAGCGTGCGGATCTCTGTTAATGTCTGTTTGCTTGCGAGAAGTTTGCGGATGTTTGCAGATGTTTGCAGAGTTTTGTGAAGGGCCATAAGAGTCAGCAAGAGGACAGAGAGATAAAGAGTGAAAGAGAGATAAAAAATTTTAGCGTTAAGGTTATCATTATTCAGACTGCAAGCGGGAGAAAATATCCCTCAGCAGCTGATATCTCTTTTTTAATTTCAACAAACTACTTTCAACTACGACTCGATGGGGACAGAGAATTCAAAACTACATTTCTGTTTGCAAGTAAATATCCACAGTGTATCATTAGCTAAATGGCAGTTCACTCTCAATCTGCTGACAGAAAGAAAAGAGCATAAGACATGCAGAGAAGGGGAGAAAGACAAAGAGAATAATGAATGCTAATGACCCTGGTGGACTGTGGTTTTTGTGAAAATTAAACATATTTTCTAGCGTCCTTGCAATTCCCACAAAGTCTCATTTGCTCAAAAAGTTGCAAAAATCCTTAAAACTTTTTCGGTCACAGAAGTGCCTGTGCAGGCTCCAGGCTGCCTGTCAGGATTAGGACTTACAGCCTTCTGATTACTATGGAGAGGAGCCAGGGATCATTGGGTGGGTTCCTTTTTATTATGCTTTGGTAAAACAGCCAAGGATGAGAAAGTTGTTGATGGCTTTAACACACCAACTGATAAATGCCAGACATCAGAAGACATTTTACAGTTTTGCATTGTTCTTCCTTTGTTTTTCACTCAGGTTTGTTGCTATGGAGGCAGAAGGGAGAAGATTCGCTGCAAGTGATTTGGTGCAGGAAACATCCGGCACAGATGTGGAAAAAAAAGGGAGAGAGGAAAAAACATCCGGCATAGATGTGCGCATTCTTTAGGAAAACAGATGTATTTCAGGAAGCAATTAGACTGCAATTAGTGTGGGGATGATGTGTGCATGAGCGTTCACCTGCCCTTGAATTAGTGGACAAGTGAGGAGAATTATAAGTGTTATATATTCTATTAGCAGTGAAGGGAGTCAACATAGCCAGAGAAGTCACCTCGGCAATCACTTGCATGAAGGCAAATTCTCTGCACTGTCACACTTCAATGACTCCACTGGACCAATTAAGCAGGCAATCACTCCTAACTTTCACCACTGGCTGCCAAGCAGTTTTTGTTCCCTCAGCCCTTAAGGTATTCTTGCTTTTTACATCCTCATCCTGCTCCACCAGTCCAGCTTCTTTTTATTACCTAAACGAGCCTCGTTTGGAATAAGATAGCATTCCAGTGGCTAGTGTTGAGTTGCAAATTTTAAAAGATGGCATCTGACCCATCATTTCATAGGGTCAGTGACCGAATTAAATTTAAACTAATAAGTATTTTCTAACTCTACACAACACCCCCAATTATTGATGTAATATATTTGTCATTACTTTTCCCCAATCAGTGGTCAATTTGCACTTTGTCCCTTCTTTAATCTCCGACACTTGCGTTACACAACTTTCTGGCACTACTCCATAACTTTCTGAGCACTGTTCCCAGCATCTATCATTTTTAATTGGATCCCTTTGACAGTTTTATGGCCAGATCGAATCCAAAAGTCAGCAAAACTACAGATATCAAACTGATTGCAGAGACAAAACAATGAATCCTGACAACTTTGTCAGGTTTGCTGCCTGGGGTTTGCGACTATATACGTTAAGGAAAGGTTTCTCACAACTTTGAGCAACGGAGATGGGCAAAAAGTGTCCCAGGTGCACTCTCAGCCGGGCCAAGTTTGTTTACCATATTGGTTAAAGATGGGCGGTTCACCACCTTCTGGCAACGAAGACAGGCAGAGAGGCTCCCAGGTGCATCTTAGCAGGGCCAAGTTTATTTAACCCTGTTTGGACTTGTCACCGTTGGCCATAAGACAATGAAAGGTTACTTGTTGATCCTAATTACTTCATTTCAGACAGTATTAATCACATATGCTCATACAACAAGTGGCACAAACTTCATTAATATAATTGTGGATAATATTTGACCCAGATGTGTGGGTCTTGTGATTTCAAACATGTAGGTTAAATGCTTATCACAGTGATTCCATTATATAAAAACTCCAGTGCAGGTATATATATAAAATGCATACAAGTATATACAAGTATATATTTTGATATATATGTGAGTATATGTCTGTATATATATATATAACAAATCCACAACACCAGGGAGCATTTAACTGATATAAATGTCAGGGGTTCATGTGTAATTAAAGGCCAGTGAAATCCTGCTTCTGACAGTGAGGTCCACTGAAGTAGGTGGAAGTTTTTTTTAATCAGTGGTGAACCAATGAACACAATGAAACTAAGACTATTTCTATTATTCCAGTTGGTCTACACTGACAATAAAAAGGCAAGTGGCCTCGGATTTTAAGTCTGTAGGACTAAACATGTATGATCACCCTGTGCTTCTTGTACCAAGTGATTGAAATGATAAAAGCTGACCCCGTGAAGGGAAGGCATTTTAGATAGACGTATCAGTGAGACGTGAACATGATATATGAAATTTGGCAAGGAGGTTGGTTATCTATACGTAAGAAGCAACAGAGAACATGCTTGAACATATAGCTTATGTCTGTTTTTAGAAAGCAAATATCCACAAATCTGCTCATCTAATGTGTGGATTCAGAGCCGGGCAACCTGTTTAACTTTTAGCACTTGCAGGCTTTATATTAGCAGGTGTTTGCTTTAACACCATTCCCAACTATTTCTAGACTTTCGTTGAATTTGCTCGAACACAAGACACCGACGCCTTTGCGCACAAGAAGGTAGCAGCATTGAACGGGGAGTGTGCGTTCGCACGAGACTTACATGGCGCGTGCTGTCATCACGTCACAGCATCACATCATTTTTGCTCGTGGTTAAAAGCGACAGATGAAGAGATGTCAGCTGCCACTGTTTTAAAGTGAAAAGTAGTGTGTTTTGTGCACACCTCCTCTTCCCTTCACTCTTTCTCTTTCCCTCCTTTCCTTTCGCTCAGCTCGGGTTTTGGCGCTGTAGCAATTTGCTGCGTTGTTGGAGGCATTTTTACGCACGAACGGCAGCTGTGCTCGCAGCGTTGTCAACACCGCAAGCACATGGTTTCCCACAGCTTCATAAAAACACACGACGAAAACACACACCCGTGAATTAATGTTGGAAGTCATTTCTGATTGTGTGCAACAAGTCTGAGAACAAACATCCACTCAAACCAGTGTAAGAGTTTTTTCTTTTCATTCTTTTTTTTAATCGCCTTACCTGACAATGATATACATGACCAGCACGTTTCCAACCAGCCCCACGACGCACACTATGGAGTAAAGAGCGGTGATGGCAATCGCTATGATAACCGGATTGGCGTCGATTTCCATGTTGTTCCCTCTACTCCCCTCGGCGAAGCTTGTGTTGTCGGTGAAGTTCCCACACAAGCTGCTGCCATTATAAAACGAGCACAGCTGGCTCCTTTGATCCGCTTCTGAGCAGTTGCCGGCGCTGTCCATGGTCCTCGACCGGTACGTACCGCAGGCGCGTTTTTCACCTCCCCTCAGGTGCCTGTCGAGCGCACTCGGTGCCTGTGATGCCCCGCTGGGTGCTTCTCTGTCGTGTGCTCGGGGCAGCTCTGCCTGTAAGGCGCGGGATGGGCCGCCGGTGGCGTTAAACCTCAGCGTGTTGAAGAATGTGCCGTGCGTATTGACGGTTTGAGGGTTAACGGCAGCCTGAACGAGTTTTCTGACGATCTTCGCGCAGCACAGCGAGCCTGCACGGGACAGAAGCGACGACGTGAAAATGAATTAGTTCGCTCGCTTTCTTCTTTCACTCTAGGGTCTTTCCTCTCTCTTTTTCTTACTGCCTCTTTCCTATCCTTTCATTCCCCTTTTTGTTCGCACATGTCTACTCATTCGTTCCTTCCCACCCCTTTTCGCATGCCTTGTTGTGTTTCCTTCAGTCCCCCCTTGCTCCGTCCTTCTTTCCTTTTAGTCTCGTTACTTTCGTTCCTTCCTTCTTTCTTTCTTTCTTTCTTTTTTCTCATTTTCCACCTTTAACCCCCCAGTTGTGTTTTCCCTTCTTCCCTTGCTCCATCCGTTCTTCCTTCTTTTCTTTTCCCCTGCTCACTCTTTTGACCATTTTGGGTTTAAAACACATTTTTTTATAATTTCTTAAAATATTTTATATATTTTCTTTCATTTCTTATATACTTTTTGATCACTTCCCCTTCCTTTTAAGTTTTCTCTGCATTTTACGCATTACATTTTTCTTTCCCTAATTTTTATTTACTTTCCTTCTTCATTCTCATCCCTCTTCCCTTATTTCTCTTCTTCCTTCCTTTTTTCAGCTCTTCTTGGTTCTTTCTTTCTTTCTTCATTCTGACTGGACTGACCAGCTAAGAAACAGGCTATTGTTACCACCAGAAAATGCTTCAGCTTTGGTATCAGTTTCTATGAGCAGCAATTTGCAGGACATTTACTTTGTCTGTCACCACATTTGTTTTAAAGTGAAGCATTACAGTGATAGTCTTTGCTTCTGTAGTACCTGCAGGATAATACAATGCTCACAGCATTGTCTGAGGACACAAAGAGAACGCTCGTGATTATGTGTCAAGTCACCCATGCCTGCACATGTACCGCTTTGATGAGGCTTCTCACTTCTGATTTCCGTTTCTGTGCTTTATTCTAATTATGTGAGCCGAGCAGGGGAATGTAGCATGGCATAATCCAATAGGAATTGATTTTAATCGAGATAATGTCCCCACTTGTCTCATTACAGTTTCACATAGCTTCAAAAATGACAAAAGATCATTGAACAAATGTGCCAAAGGCTCCAGAGTAAAGCTTTTCAACATGATCATTACTGGTACTCAAAGTCACTGCTGTAAAATTGTTACTTGCAAACACTTTAATCAACACAAATTGCACAGTAAGAAGAACTTGAAAGCTTAATTCATCTGTGTGTTAAGTGATTAAAAAAGGGAGTATTAATGCTATTTTTGTGAAAGAACAGTTTTATCACTTTGGCTAAGTCTGACAAGCTCAACCCAGTATCCTTCTGTTATCCTGCTAAAGTGTTTTGTTGATTGTGATTAAAAATTCCATTGATGGCTGAACAGTGGGAATTTCTTGGAAAACTTGTTTTTTTTATAATACAAGTATTTCCGCAGTTTTGATAGAATGAAGTGCCACAGTGATGTTTAGGGTGAATGGTGGACGTAATCACCGTAGTCCATGGTTCAGATGCTGAATCCTGTTCATATATATATTTTTATGTTTAGACAGCAAAAGCACTCTGACTAAGACCAGTTAAAGACTGCTTTGGTTTGTAAGTGTTTAAATATAATCATTAATGCAGTGAATAATTCTGCACTTGATTTAAATTCATATGCATGGGCAGATATGTTTGGTGTATTAGCACATTTGCAAGTTTAAATAAGTTAACTAACATCAAGTCCTATTTACATATTTGAAAATCATTTATGATGCTACAAATGTTATAGTTGTATATGAAGACTCTTGATGATGTTACATTTCTTTGGTTCCACACTGTTTGGTTGTGACATTATAAAAACTGTTTCCTTTCAGCTCTGACTTTAATAGTAGAAACAGGTTTACTTCTGTGGCCACAAGGCTTCTGTGAGCTTATGGCTGAGTGCCCTTTTCAAAAAGGTCAGCTTCCTTTCTAAATGTGTTTTGCAGTGATATGTTCGTGATTCAGCGACGCAAGACTGAGAAGTGTTGCACCAAGAGATGCTACACTCATTGCTATGACAGAGCACAGATGGCAGCTAAATTTCATGGACAGACTTGTTACGTCAATCTTAATGATAGTAATTCATTTAAAGAAAAGGATAAAGAAACCGACTGTTAGCCTATTCATCTGTCTAATACAGGACTCTTTTTTTTTTGGTCTTCAGATTTTGTTCCCTGATATTCATGTGGGAATCAATTTAGGAATGGCTCACTTAATTCCAGAGCTGTACTTCTGAAAGAACACGACTTCATGTATTGAGTAATGTTTCTGGGGATTTGGGGTTTCAGCAACCTGACCAGAGTTCAGGTTATAAATACAAAGTCAACTTTTAAGGAAACCTTCAGCTTTTTAAACCCAGTATTTTTCCACCATCATCCAACAGAAAGCTTAGAATAAAGAAATATTGAGGGTTTTATGTAAAACAACAAATAAAATAATATTAAGATTAAAATAACATTTGTTTAGTTCTATTTATTAACCAGACATAAGAGCAATGAACCAATCAACATTACTAATAAGTAACTACATGTGGCTGCCATGCAGTAGGCTATTTATGATTGCTTTCTTACAAAACAGTTCCTGAGTGGAGGAAAAAATATATTAACACGTTTGAACCTATTTTAAAACAAAGTTGATGTCAAGCTATGCCAACCACTGCTGATTCAGTTTAATTTTATTTATATAGCACCAAATCACAACAACACTCGCTTCAAGAAGCTAAATCCTTCTTAATCCCACCTGTGTTTGTGATGAATCTAATTAAAGGAGCCTACTCTGATAATAAATAAAATTCATGGCTGCTTAATATCGTTTAAAAAAAAACCAAATTAATTTGTCCTGTTTATGACTTTATGAGCTTCTCTGACTTTTCGTTAGATTTTAATTCTTATTAGTTTGGGCAGTGCAGCCAACCAGTGATGAGAAACCGTATCACTTTCTTTCTGTCCTTCACAGATTACAATTATCTGATCATAAGTCGGATCAGCCGATTTTCTGGTTTTAGAGGGATTTCTGCAGGCACTGAGAAAAGAATTAGAGGAGCCTATCCCAGCTCTCAGCTCTGTGATAGACTGATACCCTGGATAGGCTGCCTGTCAGAAAACTGTAAAAGGTACTACAGAAACTATTAGCTCTTGTAATATGGATTACAGTATTGTTTCCACAATGTGTTATAAAAACTTCTTAGCTCATTTTGAATTTGCTGGCAGCAACGTGTGTCAAAAAGTTGGGATGGGGCCATGTTTACCAGTCTGTACTACTCCCTCTTTAAACAACAGTCCATAAAACAGAATTTGCTGGACATTTGTAAGAGGAATCCTGTCCCGCAGTTACTCAGTAGTCCTGGGTGCTCTTTATCGCATTTTTCATTTTGTGATGCTCTAAATGTTTTCAATTGCTGAGAGGTCTGGACTGCAGGAAGGCCAGCTGAGCACCCGGACTCTTCTACTTGGAAGCTGTGGGGGATTTTTCTTTTGGCAAAAAGCAGTCCCCGAGAACAAACTCCGACAGCAGCTGGCAGGTTTGGAGTGTTTATTGTTAAGGAGTGATTGGTTTACGGATAGAGGGCATTTGGCTTGGAGATTCAACAGCACTACATGCTTGAACATGGGAGTTCCATCAGAGACGAGACAAAGAGCTTAACTGGAGTCTTAAACAGGAATATGATTCATGTGAGAAATCCAGGTGGTTATTAACAGTTTCGCTTGAGTTAGGAGTGAATGGAGGTAGTTTGTGGGCAGCTGGTGGGTATCTAAGAGTTAGCGGAGATGGCAGATGCAAGCAGGTAGAGCTGGAGGTTTCCACAGACGACAGTTGAGCTAGTTTCCAGGTGAGTGTGTTTTCTGTGGGTGCACAGAGCAGGTGACAAGGAGAAGTGAAAAGAGACTGAGTAAGAATGAGCAGGTGATTACAAGCAACAAGAAAACAAGCTGGATGGCCCCCACCTTTTTAGTACAGAGGATGGAGCATCCGTGTTTTTCAAAAAGAATTTTGACTTTTGATTTGTCTGACCAGAGTTTTCCACTTTCCCTCAATCCAATCCCTCAATTTAATGAGCTTTTGTAATAGATGGTGACATTTCTGGATAGTGTTCACACATGGCTGCTTCTTTGGATGATCAAGCTTCAACCTGCATTTGTGAGTAGTACACTTCTGGAAGTGCAGTGCAGTGATTTCTATGACAAAATAAAGCCTTTTTTAATGCAGTGGTGCCTAAAGCCTGAAGATCATGGGCATACAATAATGAAATGTGTTCTTTTCCCTTGCACACAGAGATTCACACACTCCAGATTCACTAAATATTTTGATGTAGATGACGACATAGTCTTCATAATTTGAAAAATGTTCCTGCAGCTGTTTCTTTGTAGTCTCACTTTTCCATCCTTTCTTTGTGCCCTTCAAAATTTGTGATATATTACTACCATCAAATTCAATATGACCTAATATCTTTCTTAAAGTTCTCAGCTTAAACATCTGATATGTTTTCTATGCTCTAAAATATGGGTTTCTGAGATTTGCAAATCATTGGATTCTGTTTTTATTCACATTTCACACAACATCAGTTTTTGTTGTTGTTGTTTGTTTGTTGTTTGTGAAATGCAGTTGTATGCACTTGGCTTCTGTGGCAGAGCCACTTGAATAAATGGTTTGAAGAATTAAGTTTCTGATGTTGAATGTGTTATGGAAATTTTAACAATAACCTGCAACACACTCAGTGAACTTGATTTGAAGTGCGTTTAATAAACACATTGCAATGTGGAGAGAGCATCCCAGTGAAACACCAGGACTATCTCTGAATTGTGGCCACCGGCCTTACATCTTACATACAGAGACACAGACAAAGAACATTCCTCAAACTCTTACATGTTGGCCCCTCTCATGGGGGGCTATACCTCCTCCCTCACAGAGAGAATTATGACCTTGTGTTCTGCTTGGCCGTCACCTAAGGATTTACATCCCTGATAAGCAGAAGGAGCCTCACTATCTGTTTAATGTCTCCCATTACAATGGCCTCACTGTGTTAACTTTCCACATGCATGTAAAGTAGTGGCAGGAGTGCTCTTACTATGGTAAAGTGAGAAAGTGATATTACTATAACTAATGTGATATAATTAAATATGTGATTAATACATGAGAAAAGAAATCTGCCACCACAAATGCTTTTAGAAATTCTTACACTGTGTAATATTGTAATTCCTCTGAAGCAGTGCTGCCTCATTTATGCATCTTGGGTGAAGTGGTTGGTGGTAGGGGCTCTGTCCTGTTGCCATGGTGAGAATTACATTGCATCTCACACAGAAAATACCCTCATATGCTACACAGGTGGTTGTTGATCCTGTAGTGCAAGTACATCAAATTCACAGCACATCACCTGCTTGTTTAAACAGGATGTAACCACATGGTGCAGTGTCAAGCAATCGAAACTATTTTATTTTATTTTTATTTTTACGACTCCTCCCAGCCTCATTAAATCCCTCAAATCCCAGGTTCTTTTCACAAGTTTATTTTTCTTAAAAAAGACACTTAGCAGAAATATATACTGAGAATACTGATGTTAAAACACATAATATGTTTCAGCTAGCTAATAAAAGTTATGCTTAGACACCAGTATAGCTCAATTGGTGCTGTCTGTCTGTCCTATCCAATAAAGGCAAAAACACTAAAAATGTGACATCCTCAGCACCTCAAGAGGGTACACGAAGTTTGACCGCTGTTCCTGTGACACTTTTTATTCTGTACTTGTCATCTCCATCTCTATTGAAATAATATGAATGAAGATTGAAGACAGGACGGCAAAGATGAGGTTTGTGGGGAAACAAAAGAAAGAATGGTATGTTTAAAAATCACTGAATCCTGAATAAAAAACTTATGACAAATCAAAATACAGGTTTGTAATTATGTTAAACAGAAAAGAAAACACACAAAGTAAACCTGAGACTGACCGACACTGGAAATGTTTCAGCCTACCATTTTTATACAAATTGTTAAAAAAAAAATTAATGCAACATGCCACTTAACAGAGTGCAAAATATCAGATTTTTGTGGAGTGATGAGATTTCAGCTGTATGAAACTGGCATTTTAAATGAACATAGAGATCACAATTCCTTAAGATTGGTTGTTCTTTTAATTGCGTCATTTCCCTGTTTTCCCTGTTCTGGAGTCGTTTAAAGGCTGGAGAATTAGCACCACCATCTGTTTATCCCAATCGAACAAGATGCTAATGCCCGGAGAGGGTGATGGATGCATTCATCATCTTTGTGCAGATTTTCTGTTTAAATTTGGCCAAAATTCGAATGGAAATTTGACCACAGGCATCAAACACAGTCAAACAGACCAGCTGCATTTCTTTCTTCTACCTTACAGATCAAATCTCAGCTCAAAAACAAATTTGTATGGTGCATGTTTTTTTCAGGGGGGTTTTCTTACTCCACTTGAATGCATCGTTCAGCCCAGTGTATAGAGCAGAACTCTAACTGACATCATTGTAGGTGTGTATATATATATATAGAGAGAGCGATAGATAGAGAGAGATATATTTGACATTTCTGTCATTCAGTTTGAAATGCTTTAGTCCTTTTTGATCTGGAGAAATCGAAGTTATACACAACTCCAACAACTTTTACTGCAAAGTATTAATGCAATGCTTTTTCAGCAAGCTAAAAATACCTTAAACTGCCTCCTGTAAAATCTTTAGAAGGACGCAGTCATCCTGTGATTGGTATCTGTTACCAAGCGCAGAAGGGGATACATGCATCATCGGGCAGACGCATTCCTCTTACGACCTCCAGTGTTTTCTCAGATATCTTCTTACCATACTCAGACTCAGATCTGTTTATACCAGACAAATGTTTATTCATTCTAGCTGGCTACACCTATTTGTCATCTTGAATTTGAAGAAATAGGCTTCATCTTTGCAGGTTTATGTAACCACCTAAAGGCATGAGGCATTTGAGTCTGCACAGCACATGGCTATTGTGATGTAATCTCAAGTGAATGCTGTTATGTATTCAGAACAAACACTTGAATTAAAGTAAAGTTTCTTCCAACTAAAATGGGTGTTTTAACTGTGGATTTTTTTCTTTTTTCATAAATCATATTGGAAAGCAGCGAGAGGATTTTTAGAAGCAAATGAATAAAAAACATTAAATACAAAAATGAACTCTAGATGCTGATTAGCAATCTTTGTCAGGGACAAAGTCTGCAATTTAAACAGCATCTAATACCTGAAGTCACTGAGCTCTAAGCTGTTCCCAGTCTGTATGTCACTTCAGTCAAAGCTTTAAAGGCAGATCAAAATATTGATTTGTTCAGTGGGTCAAGAGGAACAGAATCATGACTGCATCTTACAAACTCAGAGAGTGCAAAGATTGTAAGTTGTCTAATGAGCAGCGGAGAATCATGTGAATGTTTGCCTGCACTGCACATTAATATTGTTTTGCAACCTGGCTCACGGGCTGCAACAAAAGAGACAGAGACTGAATGAGGTGGTAACTAGTAAAGGGTGATGTATTTGCAGAACATAATTAAAGTGAATGTGTGTGTCAGCAGTTCAGCTGTGTAAAGCGTGTATGGGTGTGTACAGAGTCTGTGGGAAACACAAACAACTCAAAAACACCTGCTGTAGCTGAGCTGATCCAGCCTGTGAAGCTGGTGTCCAAATCAGGCCGGTAAGCAAAAAGAATCAGAGAGCAAGTGAGAGACCCGCTGCAGAAAGAAGAAAGCTTTAACAGCCAGGCTCACTGGGCCCAGGTGTAGGTCGTGCAGCCAGTTACCTCGATCAGCTCCTGCAGAACAAAGCACAGCACAAACCACAACACAAAATCCAAAAGAGACACCTAATGTCCTGGGGTTGTCACAATACATATTTGGAAAAATAACATATGAGGGTGAAAATGCTTTTATACTGATGGAAGTCCATAAATTCATATTCAGCTTGATACACAGAGATGTCATACCTTGCATGTGAGAGCATGGTCTTTACTGGCTTTGTGATCATGAGTTAAAAATGACAAATAGATTCATAAAAATGAGAGCGTTCACTTTAAATTAGGAAGAATTACTATTAAGACCAGAATGTCAGATTGACACAATCCAACACAATGCAGTGTTCTTTCTTCTTTTGTATTCTCCCTTTCAAAAAAAATATCTATATATGACAATTACCACTGGGTTAGAGGTCTTGTTTATTGCATACATAATAATTGGGCTGGAAGAGGAGATAATATGCTTTTCCTGTACTGAGCAGTCTGCAGGTTTTTCCTCTCAGGCTGCATCCAGCTAGTTCAATTAGCCAGACAGTAAAACCTGAGGCAAGAAGAGCCACAAAACGCTGGCAGCTGCTAATAAAGATTATTGCTCCAAGTGTACGGTAAGAACTGAAGACAATCCATGATGAGTTTTAGTAATTTAATTCCCTTCCTCTCTTTTCTAATCTGGATAATGAACACTGATAATGAAAGGCAACTGTATGAGATTTTTGTGGTGCTATCTGAAGTGTAATCTTAAAGTTTGAAAAGTTCTCGAGCCTTGCAAAAACTCCCTTGTTATGAAGTGTTTTTATTTATTATGCTCACACAGAATATAAAGAAAAGGTATCAAAGGTAAACACCATAACAAAGGGAAGGAAAGGACAATGAATATGATTTCACACTTATCTGCACTTTACATAATAGCTAGTGGACAATCTTTTCCATCTCACAGTTTTTTCTAAATAAAGTTACAAAAGACTGGACTAAATGTGCACCCATTACCTCATCATTAACATTAGCATTTATAGACAATTATGCTATTTAAATTAAATGCTCTGAAAGAGATGCCCACTGTTTTAACTTTGTAGGCAATTCCATCTTGACTTAATCTCTTAGCCCCATCCATGATGGATGAATAAATTGAGTTAAATACGCTCTCTAAAACCGACTTGAAATTAGATGGATTTCCTCTGAATTATTTGTTTTAGGTGACATCGAGTATACATTTTTGTTAATCAGTCATGCCACAGTATCCTAGGAGTGACTATGCAGAAATGTATTATCCTGAAGCTAAAGTCCTTTTGGGAAGGTCTTTCTGTCTCTGGCACAGGCAGCTCTGGCTAACACTCCCTCTACGTCAACTCATTTAACACCTTTAGCGATTGTCACTATGATAGGGCTGCCACAAACGATTATTTTGATAGTCGACTAGTCACCGATTATTTTTGCGATTAGTCGACTAATCAGATCATCATCCATTGGACGTACAGCTTATTGCACCAGCAGCATCTGGTCTTACATAACTATCATTAGCTTACAGCTTGAAGTGTTTGTGCTAACTAAAAATAAAGACAAGATGGTAGTTTATTAATTTTTAATGAAATTTGCAGATTGTTTCGGTGAAGTTTAATAAACTCCTTGCTTTCTAAAATATAACAGGACACCGGAGTATATTCTCCAGCGTCTCACACTTCTGACAATCAGCTGTCTGCTTGACAGTTTTAGCTGTGCAAAAACTATAACTTTAATCTCAGCCAAACCGATTTACTCAGGAACAAATAAAATACTAAAGAAAGCCAAACAATAACATTTTTAAGTTATCTAAGTGACTTATATATATGTTTAACCTGACTAGCGAAAGACGGCGGTGGGTTTGAAAACGATTTGCCGGGAGTCCGGTGTTCTCACGGCTCTAGTTAGCCTTGCCCCCGCCTAGCTAACGAGCTAGTGGGTAACAGACGTCTCCGAAAACGTCAGAGCGCTTTTGAAAATATGTGGTGTCTTGATAAACTGAGCAGATATTTGAGGTTTACACAGCTACATTCTCGCCTGAAAATATGTTAAACGTTTATTTTGTGCCCCAGAAAGAATACTAAGAGTAAAGTTAAAACTAACTAGCTGCCGCCATTGTTGACAACTGCGCTGGGCTGCGCTATGAATTCTGGGACACAGCTTCTTCTTCTTCGGGGTTTAACGGCAGCTGGCATCCTTGTACATGCAGTGCTGCCATCTTCTGTTTCAGTCCGTTATTACACTCTTAAATCCTACTACCGGTACTCATTCCTGCGTCCTTTGTGATCTTACAAAGCTTCAAACGATGCGTCTGTAACATGTTGACTCATGTGTGTATCAGCCACTAGATGGCACTGTGTTGCTGCAATGTGTGTAATTCACTCGCGAGCAAGAAGCTCGGTATACATACAAAAACAACACATGGTGTCAGAGTAGCGGATATACATACAAAAACAACACAGCGTCGACTATTAAATTAGTCGTCGACGATTTTAATAGTCGACATAATCGTGACTAGTCGACTAATCGTGGCAGCCCTACACTATGATGAATATATTATTGTCTTCAAATAGATAGAAGACAATTAAACCTTTTGACAGTGATAGCCACTGATGATGCAGCAAGCACTATGAGCAAACCTTTGATAAAAGAAAGTCAATGAAAGAGGAAGCAATGCGGTAAATAACAAATATTACATTGTCTGGAATTTCTAATAAGAGACCAAAAGCAATTGACATAATTCATCCACGGGGGCGGACAGCTTTACATCTTGGTTTTGCTGTTTGCTTTGTTTTTGTGGTTGTTTGCATTTAGTCTTTTTTAGTTGAGCCTGGTACTATGGGAGCAAGTTAAATATGCCCAGGATATCTTTCCGTTATTTAGCTTCACTTACCCTGACATTAGCAGTCAGGCTAAGTGGACATATAAAGGTGGTTATCAGCTCAGTGCATCAGCTATGGATTTATCAGTCTAGTTCCAAGTATTCACAGGAAAGGGGTCACACTGCAAACATCACAAACACAGAGTGGCAGAGGAGTGTCTGATGTTAGAAAAGATAGATCAAACGATGATATGAGAAAATCATGAAAAGGTTAAACACTTACATGCAGGCCGAAAGCACCGCAGCAGCTGTGGACAAAGCAGCAGCGGTGCTTGTGTGAAAGCTGGAGTTTACTCTTAGAGTATAGAGAATATTTTAAAGTGTTGTAAGAATGTATATGAATACTTTGACCAGTAAGAGGAACAAACCAAAGTGTCCTTTACCAGGAATTGTGCAATCATTCACTTTAACTGTTTTCTGGGTCTTCCAGGCCTTACTGGATGGTACATCCCTACTTTATGGGATTTTTGGGATCGTTTCAGACCTAAATATCTGAAGCTGCAAGTTTAATACTTGTAATCAACTCCTGATCTTTTGCCTACTTGTGATGAAATCATGAAGGAAGCTGCCTTACCTGTTTCTCAGTCAGTTGTCCAAATCTTTGGTTGCTTTTGGAAATGGAGGACAAATTGCAAGACTATAAAAGCCAATAAAAATTGCTGTTATTCTAAAACAGTAAGTAAACTTCTTGAATTAAAGCTGAAAGTTTGCACTTTCACTTAAAATCCACTATGGTAGTATACAGAGGCAAAATTACAAAAAGATATTTCGGTGCATTCTTCATAAGGGCCTAGCTGTATGTGCACGGTTTTAAAATCATATATTCATGTAGTTTAAAAAAAATCCAACAGAAATAAAAGAAGAAATAAAGAAATAAAATTGCTTCTAATAGGAAGAGAACGCATTTAGACTCTGTTTAAAAAAATCCTTGGATCCTCCCACTGGGCCAAGGGATCTTTCAGGAAGGGTGATGTTATTATTTTTTTTAAAAAGTAAATGGTTAGCAGTAGCATGTAATTCTCATATTTTTGAAATTCTCATGTTAGTCCGTTACTTGGTACTAACAAGCAGGAATGTTTATGCATTGCACCCACATTGTTAATGCATGCAGATTGCTGTCCAAGCTTCTTATATTAGCTAATAACTTGTTGAACACTTTGGTGGTGGTACTAGATGACCTCAAAGGACTGAGATACATTTTCTACAACCATCAACTATCAGACAGTT
Source organism: Astatotilapia calliptera (assembly GCF_964374335.1). NCBI lineage: Eukaryota > Metazoa > Chordata > Actinopteri > Cichliformes > Cichlidae > Astatotilapia > Astatotilapia calliptera. The sequence goes on from NC_137434.1 coordinate 22,015,998, forward strand.
GATGAACAATTTCAAGCAGTGCCAAAGTGGGCTGACTGTGATGCTGTGTTTGCCATCCTCAAAGCATCTAGCATAGATAAAAAGTAAACCTAAAACATATGTTTCCACAAGAGGTACAAGCACTATTCAGACTGTGCACTGACACTTCTCATAATTTTCCTTTCATTATTACCTGAATCTCTCATTATGTTAATGTCCCTCATAGGGACACACCATCTGCCATGCTTCTAACAAGTGTAAGCACTAAATCCCTACAGGAAACTGCTGCATCACTCTGCACACAGCCTTTGTCTTTCTGTGGTGTAAATATTGTCAAACACAGCTAGGACTGCCAGAAGAACGACCAGAGCATTACATGTTACTTCAGCTTCCTTCATTAAACTTCTTGCATTAAATTCAAACCGTCTTCTTTTGCCTTTTCTTCTATTGAGCTTGGTTCACTAACTTAATTCATTTAACCTCATTCACTTTACTTCCACTTATTTGCATTTCCCTTCAGTTAATTTCAGTGGACCTCATTCGAATGCAGTTTAGTTCACTTTAATTTTCTTGTGTTAATTTTCTGTCTTTCTTATTTCAGTGTTTTCTTGAGTGTTTTTCCTCTTATTTGATTGAATCTAGGGTCTGAGGACAAGGGCAGTCATTTGGTGCAGTCGCTAGCAGTATTGTCCACAGCAACAAGGCATTTCTGTGTGGAGCTCACAGTCCCAAAGCATGCATGTTCAGTAAATTGATCCTTCTAAATTTCTTATAGGGTGAGGGTAATCTGTAGGGTTATCTACCTCTCTGTGTTAGACTGTGATTGAATGGCGAGTAGTTCAAGTGTTTAGCCCTACAACAGCAGCTAGACAAGAAGCAAGACAGAACAAATTGCAATTCCTTTAAACGAGTGACATGACGTATGACTGAAAAAAGTGTGAAATTCAAATCAAAATTAAAAACACAGTCACTTTGAAGTTACACATTACTTTAACTTCAGACAATTTTGAGACAATCATGTCAGGATGGTTTCGACAGTTGTTCTTTCTCGCATGTAGCAGACAGCAGGAAATAATCGGCTTCAGAGGCGTTTACGCTACTGGAAATATTCAGTTTGATTCTGTGGGAGGAAGCAGAAGACACCCAATTCCTGGCTGTAAATGCACCAGGCTATTAACTGTGCTATTGGCACATCAGTGCATCACGCAGAGTTTTTGCTAGAGAGTTGGCAGATTAAAAACCGGATAATGTCTGAACTAACAGCAATGAGCATTTATATTCTCACACGCGCCTCTGTTTGGTAAAAAAGGTTTAGGGTTTCGGAATACATGTGAAAGTGGCGTAAGAGTCGTTATATAGTGACTATCTATTTTTTAGGAAATTACCCTCCTGGTAAAGGAGGATATATTGCATTAAATTATCTGAAACCGCTGTTGTTTTTGATTCTATTTTGGTAGCACTCAATTGAGAAGGCAGCGATATCTGTCTGGCTTTTTGCTGCTGCTACTGTAGCTTGGATGACTCTCCAGAGAAGTGAGAGCATTTTGTGGTATCTGTTATTTGTTCTCTCTAAAAACATGAGTAGAGGGACTGGAGGGATTGCTGCTTGTGAAAGCACTGTTGACATTTATTATAATAGGCCTCTAAAGGTGATGAAACACAAATGATAAAAAAAACCAAATGTGACCAAATTTGAAGTATATATAAACACTTACTGAACTCGCTCCAGACTGTTAGTTGTTTGTTCAGTGTTTTTATCCCATTAGGTGCGAGATGAAGGGGAAGGCAGCTTTGACAAACTGGAAGTAGTGATCATCAAAAATAGGAGAACAATCAAGCATTTAAAGGTGGAAGTGAAGTTTATAACCTTTTTACCAGCCTTTTCACTCTACTACTTCTAAAGAAGGTAAATTAAGTAAATCACTAGATAAAAACAATGACATTTCTTTTCTGGCATGGTTTTGAGTGAGGTTCAGGGATGCGGTGAAACGTGGAATATTAAAAGTATAAATGAGCAGTTTGCGCACATTGTATTATTAGAAAAATGAGTTTGAAATAATGTCTGTACAGCTGCCTTGAGGTATAACATAATCACAGGATCAGAAGAACTCAGCTTGTGAATCGCCTTTGGCACAGGTACCCTATGACCTTGCGCCCACTGATACTGCAACATTTGATGGAAGTGACAATTTTGACAGTAGCTCTAGGGAACTGTTCAGTTTTAATTATTTCAGATATCATTGCAGCCTTGAGCTACTTCATTGGCTGAGTTTTGAGTAAAGGATGAGCATCACCAGCCGTGCTGTTGGCTGGTAGTTCATGTACTTTCAAATGAATCATCCTCTGCAATCACAATCTGGCAAACAATTCTTTGTTCCCTTCTAACTACACCTGCTCCCATATGTCCAGAAGAAAAAACATTCCTTCCACTATACAATACAGGAGTGGGCATCTTGGATCATTATTATCAATTTTGAATAATTATAAACATATTAATGAAGTCCAGACATACAAAATAATCAAAAGCTGGGCAACCAATTATGTGCAACCAATCTGCATATGCAAATAAACTTTAAAAATCAAATGAACACACTGCCAAGCTTCTCTTCAGACTGTTTGCTTTTTGTATTTTACCTCTTTAGCTCAAGGCAGCTAAAGCATGTTTTATTTATCAAATGTCTGCTGCTATTAAAAGGCTCCTGCAGAGTTTGTTACACACACATATCTATATAACAAACAGTGGAGTTTTTTAAATAGTTAGCTAAATGGATATGTTAGGGTCAGACACACAATGACTTTGACAATCATTTGTGTTACTTGCAAAATACTGAAAGAAAGAAATAAAAGTGAAATGCGGATATTCGGCGTGTTTTATCAATGGAAAATAACTGAAGATAGTTGAAATATTTGAATTGGCTGTGGCTCAAATGGTAAAGTGGATTGTCTACCAACTACAAGGTCTCAATCTCTGGTTCCTCCTGTCCATGTGTCGAGGTACCCTTGGGGAAGATATAAATCCCTTCGATCCATCAGTGATTGTGTGAATGCAGAAAAAAGTGGGAGCAGCATGGTAGTTACCACTGTTGCCTCACAGCAAGAGAGATCTCACCGGATGCCTTTCTGTGGAAGTTTGTGTGTTCTCCCCGTATCTGTGTGGGTTCTCTCTGCTTATTCTGGTTTCCTCCCACCCCCCAAAGACATGCATGGGGTTAGGTTAACTGATGATGCTCAAATTAAGTGCAAATGTGAGTGTTATTGGTTGTTTGTCTCTATGTGTTAGCTGTGCAACATACTGTCAACCTGTCCTGGGTTGAACCCTGTCTCTATGTTTATGACTGCTGGTACAGGTTCCAACACCCCCCCCCCCCCCCCCCCCCAACCCTGAACTGGATAATGAAAAGAAAATTGATGGTTGCATGGTTGAACTATTTTAGTGTTTGCATTGATTTAAAAACAGACTGCAGCACAACCTGACAGATAGCTCAAAGTACTTGTAGTTGTATAAAGACATTTGGTAGGAGTTAGGCATATGTCTGTATTGCTTCATATAATTAAATTTGAGTTATTTTTGGAAAATAGCTCATTTATATGCATCCCCTAAATCTAAGTCCTTGAGCTCCACTCTTTTTCACAAAAACAACAACAGTCACCCCTGGGACTATAGATCACATCTGTTCAGAAAAACAACAGAGGCAAACATAGATGAGGAAAGACAGAAAGCGATAATGTGCAGCAATCTGCTAATAATTATGAACAAGCAAGGCTAGTTTCACAGTGCTACACCTATCTTTTGTCCTCCCATCCATTTAGCCTTATGTCAGCTGGCTTATCTCTTCTACCTCATCCATACTTCTCTTTATTCATGTCATCACTGTCTTACTCCCCGAAGTTACTTTTGTATTTGTCAGTTTTGTCCATCCATTCCATCACTTCAACCCTCTGCCTTATCATTCTCAATGGTTCTGTATGGAAGCGGAGCATGTAAAGGATGGAGGTGAGTAAATTCTCTATTTAATGGTAATTGTGTGTGAAGATCACTTAGAGGACACCCAATCTGACTCCGCAGCTGTGAAATACAGTGACAAGCCTTGTACTATTCTGCTGCTTAAAATAAAGCAGTCTGTAAGCTATCATTTAAGTACAACTACGCATCAAAATATACTCCACATGTAAGGGCATAATTCCCCTGTAATTAAAAGGAACTGCAGTGTATTTTATTTGAAAGTGTAATATAATTATATTTACATTAAAATAAAGCTAGTACAATAACATAAGGAGGTAATTAAATTAAGTAAATTAAGTAAAAAGTAAATTAAGTAGTGTGTATATTCCTGGTAACTTAGTGGGGAAACAAATCAAACATGTATAGTGCTATGAAAGGAAAGCATAGTGCTGTGTGATCTGAAATTGTGCAATTGAAGACGCTTACATTATAAATTTATGACTAAAAACCTCTTCTTCCTGTTTTTTCTCAAATTATTAGTTTCAGGGTGACAAACGTGCAGCCTTTGGCACTCGTATCTACCACTGAAATATTGTCTCAGTTATCTGCTGCACTATTAGGGCAACTGTATAGTCATGTGTCGTGCTGAACAAATGTTGTGTCACTCTTATTAAGTATTGTATTGCTTGCTATTGTCAATATATACAGATTATGGTTTTGTTATTCTTCAGAGACGAATGTCTATTATTTGAACAATGTCATAAAACTATCACATTTTATTAATGTGAAATTTGGAAGCAACGTCTGTTTACTCCTCACTGCAGAAGCTGCTGACCATCTGTTCTTTTGTAAGTAAGTGAGTGATTCAGTGAGAGACTCATTCAAGTGTTCGTACTGACCGCAGTCACATTTTCTGCAGTAGCTATTACTTCTGTACCTTGTGTGTTTTTTATTCAGAGTACTCGTCACGATTCTCCACTTTCCCCGTTTGTTTGTTGTTGTTTTTTTGGCTTCTTTTACTTTAAAATATACCCACAGTTTGATTTTTAATTCTTTTTATAGATTTTTGCCTCTTGTGCACCTGCCTGAGAGGTTTGTTTACCAAACTCGTTGCCCTGCTGCTATTCACTAATAGCCTACCAATTAATGATTTGGATATTGGACTTGATCTGTCTGCAGTGCATTTGAACGCTCTCCTCCTCTGAACTATAACGCATGATAATTATAGTCGTGTCAACAAAGAGAACACCAGATCAGTTTGCTTTTAAATGTTTATTCAGTGTAATAAAGTTCAAAGAGGCATTCATTATTTTCTAATTTACTATATTGTGCAAATGTTTAACAATGGAAATTGCTTTGGCTGAAGTCAGTGCAATGATTAATTTGGGGTTCAAAAGACAAAGTTTAAAATATGGCATTTTGTCAGCTCTCATCTCTCAAGCATTTACTGTCTGCATTTCAACCTTGAGCTCTTCTCCCCTCATTCTCTCGGTCTCTCATCATTCACCATGGCTGTGTCATGTCTTTGATGTTGCTCTGGAATTTTCTTGCAACAATGACACCGGTGAGTGAGCTTCAAATGGCCGATCCAGCTTTACTGCGGTCGCAAACAAGCTTCCTGCATATATATTAGTATTACGGAACTTATTTTTGAGGACATTAGTGATATATATCCCAAGTAAGCCCTTTCTCAAAGTCCTAGTGCTGAAACAGGAATTTAAGCAACTTATAAATAGGTATGAGAAATGAGGAAGAAACCAAAATGTCCTCACTATTAAACAATATCCTCACTTTAATAGTGAAAAAGTGAAAGAGGTCCTTGCTGAAACGGTGGACAAATGCACACACATATACAAATATACAGACCTCCATCCAGTGTGTGTGTTTTATTACTGTTTGTACAGGCATGCTATTATTGTTATTATTATTATTATTATTATGAATACTGCCATTTAATTGTTGTTTCAGAATTACTGACATACTTATTTTGTGGCACTTGAAACTTGACCTTCCTTATCCTTTAACAACTTTTCCTCAATTCCAGGCACGCCCACATCCTTCTAGAAACTCAGCTCCGGGTGCTTCCTGTGACTTATCAGTTTTTACAGCCTAATGAGTTTAATTAATAACCTTTAAGACAGTTTGTCTTTTCTTCCCAGACGCTCATTGTTAGCAGAAAAGGAAGGACACCGCTAATTAAAATCAGCTTAATATCAACTCTAATCTTTTCATTAATTCACTTTAATGTTTGTGTTGTCATCAGTCACTGGTAGATAGCAACTGCACATTACACAGACACCAGGGGGATTTTATGATTTAGCGCTAGCACTAGTCAGACAAGGCCAAATAGGCTTATAGATGAAAAATACTTTTTAAATTCATAATAACTCCTTTAGCCAACAGCTGGTCTGAGCATCCAACCATCCCTCCATCTTCTTCCGCTTATCCGGGGCCGGGTCGTGGGTGCAGCAGCCTCAGCGGAAAAGTCCAAACTCCTCACCCTTTGGGGAGAGATAAGATGAGCTTGTATCTGTGATCTTGTTCTTCGGTTACTACCCAAAGCGCATGACCACAGGTATCCCAGGCAGTGTGAAGTGTTCCCTAGATCTTTCACTTATATCGTGGCAATCGTGGCTCAAGAGTTGGGAGTTCGCCTTGTGATCGGAAGGTTGCTGGTTCGAACCCCGGCTTGGACGGTCTTGGTCATTGTGTCCTTGGGCAAGACACTTCACCTGTTGCAATGTAGCTTGCCATCACGTGTGTGTGAATGGGTGGATGACTGGTTGTGTAAAGCTAGAAAAGTGCTATACAAATACAGGCCATTTACCATTTATAGGGGTTTTTGAATTGCTCTTTATCACCCAGGACCAATTTGCAATGGGAAACCCTATTAGAAGGGAAAAAAGCCCCCCCGACAACATAGCCCTGTGATCCCTGGGACACACAAACCTCTCCACCACGATAAGGTAGAGAGTCACAGAGGAGCTGGCCTGAGCAGGCTGTTTATATTCTTAGATATGCACCATCTTTTTCAAAGTAATTGTATATTTCTATAATCGGTTGTATTCCAGATGTGAAAAAGGCATACTTTAACAGTTCACTTAATAAAGCAGAAATAGCAATTTCAAAATACCAAAACATAATTCCAAAGTTTGAGGTAAGGAAAGAAAACTATGTTTCTGTCCATTTATTGTACTACCACTACTACTACCTACTGATATATTTTATCTATTCCAGTAACATAAAGGAGACAAGCAGCTTAGCAGCCAATTCCACAGAGACACTAATCGGATTATCTTTAACAAAAATCAAGTGTCTGGTGGTGACTTTTAAATAATAAGCTTTCCTCATGAATCCTAAGCAGGCAGCTTTTGCAATCAACAGAAGTGTCGGTCACCAAACAATGTCGTGATTTTACAACTATTTATTAAGTTCAGTTACAATATTTTAAGTTTTTAACCATCTTACTTTTCATCATTTGTGCCTGCCAGCAAGACTATTTTAATTGTTAGGGAAAGATTGTGATTTGGAAAAATAAAGACATGGCTGGGGAGCCATGTTATAGCTAATAAAATCTAACTAATTTCCCTCTTTCAAAAGTAGGGCAGTGACTAAGAAATGTTTAAAATTTAGTTTTTGCAATTTAGCTACTGCACATGTGTCACAGCTGCGAAGCCTTTGTGTTTATGATCCGAACTCAAGTACAGACGTACAGAAGAGACGGAGCTGCACTTTAACAAAAGGTGCGTCGTTTCTTGGCCAAAAACATAAATACAAAATGAGGCAAAAGTGAACAGAGGTGAAAACTAAAACTAAAACCTAAAATGGGAAAACTAGACTGTCTTCCCACTTTAGGGAAAACAGTCTAGTTTTCCCTAAACTAGGAGCCCCGAATGACGTTCAAGAGTGCGAGAAACTATGAGGAAAAACATGAACATGAAACATGAGCATGAACAGAATCATGAAGTACCTGAAAGTTGGAAAACAGATGCAGACACTGAACAGAGGACTTAAATACACAGAAGGGTAATGAGGGAGTTAGAAACACCTGGAAACACAGCTGACACAAATGAACCTGAAAGACACAGGGGAAGCAAAAGTAAACACACTGAACATGGAACGCGAGGCTTTTCAAAATAAAACAGGAAACATAATGGCACGTAGATATGACAATATGAGCTTGACAACATGGAACACACAGACATGAAACACATGACGTACTGGGGAGACACGGAACAAGGAGAACCCACATAGACAAGGAGGCATAGAAGAAACGTCAACCAGACTAAAAACTCAACCAAGACAAACTAATAATAATACTAGATTTGTATTATTACTAGATTATATATCGGATGACGATATTAAAACGTCTATCGTTTCATATTAAGCTATCATTTGTTTCGTGGTGTCGCAAAATAAACTGCTTACGGCAAATTTTTTCATCATTTTGATGGTCACTGTAGTGGCTATATTAATTTCTTAAACTTCTCTCTTTCTCTTATATTTAAAATAACTACACTACGGATGGACAAGTGACTATTTTTACACGTTGTTGTAAACCCAGCGTGTGGCTCCGCCGTCTGCTTATTTCCACATAAACCTTTCACAATAAAGCTGAAAATCATGTTGAGATTTTTCAAAATAAACTGAAATGATGACAAAACACATTATTCTCAAACATCGAATTTCAGAATATGTAACAAACAAGTTACATCAAATAAAAACATGAAGTAACTATAAATGGGCGCTTACAGTCACCACGTGGATGCAGGCACAGGGAATACCAGCACGGCCAGCGAGGATGAGGCAGAACGAGGAAGCTCCAAACAGAGAGACCAGTCACAACAGATCGAGGACCTTATTCCTAAACGAGGGAATAGCATGGAAATGGTTTCATTATGAAAAGTCTGACATGGACCAGAAAACTGTACTATGCAAATTATGCAGGAAACCGGTCCCCACCACAGACTCAAGTTTTATTACTGTTTTACTTGCATCTTTTTGAAAGAGTCAGTATAAACACAAAAAATAATAATTATGTGCTGGAATGTGCAGAAAATAGGTTTAAATATTAAACAAATTTCTTCCAGTCAGAGAATGTTGCATATAATTAAATATTTGCTTGATGCATAAAGTTAAAACATTAAAACTAATAAAACAAGTTTTAAAAAGAGACTTTTCCATTTGATTACATTTTGTATGATGGATTATGTAGAAAAAGTAGAATTGGACTGAAAGATCTATCGCTTTATCACCTATTCAGGTTGTAAATCGTGTTTTTAAAAAGTAACTAAGTAATTAATTACTTTTGAAAATAAGTAATCAGTAAAGTAACGGGATTACTTTTTTGGGGAAGTAATCAGTAATTGGTTACTGATTACTTTTTTCAAGTAACTTGACCAACACTGCTCATAAGTAATAAAAAATACGAAATAACTCAACTACACTCTTAAATTAAGAATAACACATAAATTTGATATTATTTTAACATAGGAAATCAGCAATACAATATAAGCACAGAATGCTGGGTGACGGATCTAGCCCATGACGACATGATGTCACGGTTCTGGGTCAGTTTGACCCAGTATTTTGAGTTATGTTTTGGTTTATTTTTGAATGATGGATTGTTCTTTATGCTTCTCTGGTGCTTTGTTGGGTTTTATGATGAATCTGCGTTTCAAGTTACTTCGGTGTGTTTGATTGTTTTCTTATTCTCTTAGTGCTTGTGATGATGATGATGATGAGGAGGAGGATGATGTGTTTCTTAGTCTGCGTCCTTGTGTCTTATTTCCTGTTTTATTGTGAAAGTCTATGTCTTATGTTAGTGTGTGCAGCTTTGCTCCCCCTGTCTCGTTAGTCCAATTTCTCCCAGCTGTGTCTCCCTCCTGTTGCCCATTCCCTGATTACCACCCTGTGTATATTAGCCCTGTGTTTTCCTATGCTCAGTGTTGTGTCGTGCCCTCAGAATTATGCCTGTGTCTTCAGTTCTCAGTGTCATTGTTCAGTTCATGTTTTCACCAGCAATAAAGCTAAGGCTCTCAGTTTCAATTCAGTCTCAGAGTCTCGCATTTGGATCCTCCTCTCCATCCGCCTGCACACAGAACCCATGGAAGTATTGCATCATTGCAACAAGTTAAAAAAAAAGTATTGTATTAACTGTTTTTTATTTAAAGCCACTTTTGCACATTTTCAGAGGCTAAAAAGTTATTTAATAGCTGACTTGTAAACAGTTTTATGGCCAAGAAAGGGCTATTCCATCATTAAAGGGAAATTTTAAAAATCCTTATTTAAGTATTTGTTTATATAAAGAAAGGTATGATGATGCTAATGTCTTTATGCTTTCAGCAAATAGTTGTTATAAATTCCTCAAAATGCATATGTATACCTTTGCAGCAGACAGTGGCAAATATGATTCATCAGCTTTGAGGAAACAATTTAGGGAAACTATATCAGTGTGCACAAGTCCAGAAAGAAATGTTTTCAGGTTGAAACACTAGTGTTGCTTTCAACTTAACCCTCTCCAACACCAGCCTAGGGTTAGGCTGTGACTGTGAGGGGAAATTGGAGTAATCAGGGAAAACCCATACACAAGGAGAGCACGCAAATCCACGGAGAAAGACTGGTGGCAGCTGGTGGAGTTTCCTGCCAATCATTGCACCACTGTGCTGCCCAGTAGATAGCTGTAAACTGTGTTATGTATCATTTACCTGTTTGGAGCCTGCTTGGTTTAAGTGTAATATTATTTTTGTGCTTTTTTTGTTGTGATTCATTTGTATTTTTTGTTTGTTTGTTTGTTTGGGGGTTTTTGGCTGCGGGAGGGGGGTCGATTTTGATATTATACTTTGTTACCTTCTTTAAAAGCATATCTCACTGTCAGATTCGAGACTGGAAATTTCATCTTGACGCAAAAATAAATGTTACAGCTAAAAATCTTAAAAGCTGATGTTTTTGTACCACACGGTATTTGAAGTGAAGTGTACTTCTTTCTTTAGCCACTGCATCATTTAACAAACAGCGTAATGTAATATTCTACAAAAAATCAATACAGATCCATTTATACTATAATCACCACTTTAAATGTACCCATTTTATAGAACTGCATTATACTTCAGTAAACTGCTTGAGTGCAAACTGAATATTTTGTTGATTCATTTCTAATATCATAGAAAGAAAAAAAATCTGCAAATGAGACACATTTATCACTGTTGTTTTCTCCATCATCCTTGCCACTTCTATAGTTTCTTAATGTCTTCTTGTAAGCACTTTCTTTCCTACTCTGGAAATTCAATTTCCTGTTGAATCTCGCCAATGTTTTTTTTTTCTGTCATACCAAGGTTAATGAATGACAATCACTTATCCTTTCCTCTAAAATGGTGTTTCTAAATGTGTCCTGATGTTGATTAATTTGTGTTAAATTACAACAATGTCCTCTTTTCCTTGATAGATTAAAAAAAGCACACAGTAATCTTTACCAGCAGAAGAGAAAAAAAGTCATCGCCCGAGTGACGTACAGTCAGCGTGACTTCTCTTCACTAGGGATGGGTACCGGTATCCGGTGCCATAATGGCACCGGTTCTTACATGAACGGTAGTAACCAGACAGAAAAGCAGCGCACATTTCGGTGCTTTATTTCGGTGCTTTATTTCCTGAGATATCATACACTTTGGATTCTAGCCAATCATTTTACCTTTCCGAGGATAGTAGGCGGGCCCAGGTACATATGTTCTTTTAGAGCAGACGGATGATGATGGCAGCAACAGCCGTTCTTCTCTGCGTGAGTAGCTTAATGTTCTTCGTGTGTAAACTAAGCACGTTATTAAATTAACGCATGTAAGGTGAACTAGCAAACACCGTCGTAGTTACATGCGGCTGTCTTCTTGTTTGATGGCAGATACTCCCTTCACCCTGGCCAAAAAGGCTAAAATGACCAAAGAGAAAGTGGAAAACAGCTAAAAATGAGAGGTTTTTGGACAAAGTTTGTGTTTTTTCCATTGTTTAAGCACTGCTTCCAGCCAAGAGGGATACCATAAATCCCCTACAGCTGCAGAAAAGACTAACATTGTTATCTTTTTACAAAAAAACAGCTGAACATGAGAGGTTTTTGGACCAATTTTGTGTTCTCCATTCTTTAAGCACCGGTTTGGTCCTGATATCGGATAAAACCTAAACGATACCCATCCCTACTCTTCACGCCTACAAAGGGAGATAACTATGTTCGCCATTCTGTAGCTTTTACTGAAATAAAATTCTCACATAACGATTCAGAAATGTCACTGAGTTACAAGCATGACCTGCTTATCTGTTAAATTGTGCTTAGCTATGTGAAATTTAAAGTTTGTACTATACAGAGAAGAATCCTTCAATCAGGATACTCCTCACTAAAAAGCATGCTCCTCTGTTTTATATCTCTTCTCATTAATCAAATTAACAATGTCATGTTCACTCCAATGTCAATTTTCTTTTATTCGCTCTTGTTTCTGGTGTTTTTTCTTTCCGGTTACCACTGAGCTCCCGGTCTGTGTCTGTTTTTCTCTGTGCTGCACTCTTGTGCCTTTTGTGTTGTCACATTATATTCCTGTAATCACAATCTTGGTTTTGGTTTGTTTACCCTAATGTGTTTTTCCACCATCTGATTGTCTGCTCTGCCCTAATTTTTTCCATCTGTGGTAGTTTATCCCGTCAGCTCTAAATGCACGTATAGTCCTGCATGTGTCTCCGGTTCTGTCTCCCAACTGTTCACTTTTTTTAACTTTAACCTTTTTTTGAATTATTCTTTGTTGGGGTTTTGTTTTTTTTTTGCTTGATTGTCCAGCTGTTATTATCTTTGCCACCAGCAAATTTGTATTTGATTTAGTTGTGTTTTTGCTATATCTCTCCCACCCACCGTGAACTGAATGTTAAACCTGAACAGGTGTTCAGCAGACTGTAGCAGGAAAGCAGGATAAGGGCAAAGATAAAATGCCCTTTGCCCTGGAATCAGTGGAGAGTCAGATTTACTTTGTCTCTGGCCGTGTTAATTGTCTTACTAGCTTTAACAAACTATAGAGAAAAAAATTTGTTACCATAAAAGAGCATGGCATCTATACTTACAGTTGTGGTGTGAGGTCTTCCTGATGGGGTATTGTCATCACCCACTGGGCAGATGGCCGCCCAGGCAGCCAGGCATGACTGTGATTACTCGAGAAGGTGGCGATGTAGGATTTTCAAATTGATATCATAGGTACATATAGTTAAAATCTCGGACAAATTCAAATCTCAGTGAGACATCAACCTAAAGGTCAGATATCATAAGTCATGCACTCTGAACTTCTTGTGACTGGATTACCCAAGAAAGAAGTCACCTAGGATTTTCAATTTGATACCATAGCTGTGTCTACTAGGAGGCTGGGGGTAGCACTGGCAGGTGGTAGTGTTTTTTTCTCCCCGCAGGTGGTGATAGGTTTCATCTCCACCCGGTGGCCTTCTGAGGTCCCGCATCTCACCTGCCACAGCTGCTCTCCACCTAGCAAGTGGAGAGCAGCTGTGCCAGCTTCTTAAGGACCAGATAAAACAACAACTTTCTTAGACAAATTCAAGCTCCTGGGGTTTTTATTGTTTGACTTGTGTTAATATCACACCTTCTCTGTCTTAGAAGCCAAGTTTATCTTTTGTGCAGCTTAATTTTTGTGAGTTCCCTTGCTGAGAACTGAGCTGCCCCACATTCCCGGAGGAGAGAATCGAATACTACAGAGTAATCCACACTTCACCTCTGCTATGACTCCAACTTTTCACTCTCTCCTCTTCCAACAGAAACAGTCAGTTGTCCTGCAAATTTTAGTCCCCGTGGGCTTGATACTATCACGTGTTTGCTTTAGATTTTTCAGCTGCACATCCAGGATGACAATGTCTGTTTCACCACATCCCAAAATTATTGGAGTGAATATGGAGGCCACTTAAGTATGGTGATGCATTGCCATTTTCAAGAAACAAGTCAGAGATGATTTAAGCTTTGTGAAATCCTGCTGGAAGCAGCCACCAGAAGATGGCTGCACTGCAGTCTTAAATGGATGGACCTGGTCTGCAATGATACTTGGATAGGCGCTGACATTTCAGTGATGCTCAGTTGGTAATTAGGGGCCTAAAGTGTGAAAAAATATTCCTCACTGCTTGGATTTGTACAGCCCATCTGAAAAAACAAAAGAAAAGGTAGGCTGAGACTTGTAGTTCTCATGGAATCACTCATCAGTTTTACATAACAGCATAACTAAGCATAATGTTTAGTTGGCTTTTGTTATAATTATGCTAGAAACTGGCCTCTTTCATTGACAAGTATTTTATGAAACAAACAATCCTTACGCACATCTTTCGTTTCAATTCAGGTTAACATCAGTCTTTCCCAGTAAATGTAAAACAACTTACATATTTAAAATTAAAAATTTACAGATGCTTATGTTTACATTTACAATATGCTTTATTTTGTGCTTTATGTGAATGAGGTGACCGACAAACCCTGTTTTTTGGAGAATTGCAAGTGAGCCACATGAGGTTGGAAAGACTCGAGTTACATGTCCTGAACATAATGTTTTCAGTCTTTTGAGTTTGAATTAATATGTTGATTGGTTGTGTATATAATCTGATGATATTGTGTGGCTTTGTGAATATGACTTAAAACATTGGATGTTGCATTTACAGTTTCCAGAATGTGTCTTAGTAATTATGAAAATTGGTTCAAAGCTTTATTTTTTGAAAAGTCTGTGTTTTTGATGGACTAACTCTACTCAAACGAGGGAAGCTCTTTTTTTCACACAGTCTTAGCCGTTGCACAGAGCACTTATAAATTAATTCTCCTACCCTTGCAATATAGAAGCTTATTTCCCCTAGCCTGGCAGGTCTCTTTTGGAGACTCCTAGGTCTCCTGTGTGCTTCAAATTTAATTTGTTGTTGTCCAGAGAGTTCATAATAAGGCTTATGTCTCTGCCTTCACTTCATAGCCATGAATTGTCACCAATTAAGCCAGAGTCACCCAGAGAGAAATGACTCCCATATGAATTTTATTTTCTGTTCCTGGTGCAGCCTAGTTGTGCCACGAAATGGACAGTGCTGTTGTGCTGTCCTTGCACTTAACTTATTCTGAATATATAGAAAGAATCAGAATGAGTTAATGGCATATATAAGCTGTTCCAGGTGTCATAAAGGCAAAGTGCAGGGTATACCCGGAAGAGACTGACAATCAATCACACAGCTTTCACAGGGAGACAAACAACCATCCATGCTACATTCACAGCTATCGGCACTTTCAGGGCCCAGACACAGGCAGTCAGCAACCCGCTGGTAATTAGTGGTGGCTAGGATGAAATGTATATTCCTGACTGCATGGCAAGATTTTGCCAGTAGGTGAAGTTTGTCAGAAAGAGGTACAGTACGTGGAGCTACATGAACAATCTCCTTGTGATTGCTCTGGTTACCAGCAGGTTGTCAGAGTCACACATAGTTTACAAAGAAGTGACTTTTGTCACGAAGCAGAAGTTGACACACTATAGTAGGGAAATTGTAGCAGTAATTAAAACTTGTTAAAGTCCCTTTAGCTGTTTCAGTACCTAGTATGCTGGCTTAGTGGGACACAGTAATTAAATTAAGGCTATGACTATAACAACAGAACCAAATTTCATTGCATGAAATGATAGTCAAAAAAAAAGTTTGCTTTATACTTCCCACTAAATTGAAGCAAGATTGTAGTTGTATGTATGTTTTCTTGCATCCACCCTTAAAAATCCATGGTGAGAGTCAGAGAGTCAAATTGTTTGTTTGTTTTATCAGGTAACAGCAGCGATGATGGAAGCAACTGATCATGAATTACAGTAAAATAAATACACAGACCCACAACACTGCAAAAAGAGCTATGCAGGAAGGAAAAATACAAGCTGGGAGAACATATATGGAGATACCCAGTATTTGCAAACAGAATAGATATCTCATCTGGCGTGGTGGCACTTTGGGATGCCTAGACAAAACGGAGAGGGGGGAGAAATGGGGAAAGGAATTTCCCTGCTCAGCTTGCTGTTACTATAATCCATGGATAGATGAATGTAACCATGTATGCAGCATGTATGCATAAATGTATATAACCATGCATGTATGTAACCATGTGTGTGTGTATATGTGTATATATATATATATATATATATATATATATATATATATATATATATATATATATATATATATATATACTGAACCCCCTCAGTGAGATCATTAACAAGACTGGCTACGGATACCGACTACAGAACGGAGCAGTTGTCAGCCACCTCCTGTACATGGATGACATCAAGCTGTATGCCAAGAGTGAATGAGACATCGATTCACTGATCCACACTACCAGGCTATACAGCAATGACATTGGAATGTCGTTCGGACTGGAGAAGTGTAGTCGGATGGTAACAAAGAGAGGGAAGGTAGTCAGAACTGAGGGGATTGAACTACCAGAAGGCAACATTGCAGACATAGAGGACAGTTACAAGTACTTGGGGATCCCACAGGCGAATGGGAACCATGAAGAGGCCGCTAGAAAAGCTGCAACCACCAAGTACCTGCAGAGGGTCAGGCAAGTCCTGAGGAGTCAGCTGAATGGTAAGAACAAGATCCGGGCCATCAACACGTACGCCCTGCCCGTGATCAGGTACCCTGCTGGGGTAATAGGCTGGCCAAAGGAGGAGATAGAAGCCACTGACATAAAGACAAGAAAGCTCCTTACCATGCATGGAGGGTTTCACCCCAAATCCAGCACCCTGAGGCTGTACGCTAAGCGGAAGGAAGGGGGCCGGGGACTGGTGAGTGTCAGCACCACAGTCCAGGATGAGACAACGAACATCCAAGAATACATTAGGAAGATGGCCCCAACTGACCGAGTGCTCAGTGAATACCTCAGGCAGCAGAAACCCAAGAAAGAGGAGGGAGACGAGGAACCATCATGGAAGGACAGGCCCCTGCACGGTATGTACCACCGGCAGATAGAGGAGGTGGCTGATATCCAGAAATCCTACCAGTGGCTGGACAAAGCTGGACTGAAAGACAGCACAGAGGCACTAATCATGGCAGCACAAGAACAAGCTCTGAGCACAAGATCCATAGAGGCTGGGGTCTATCACACCAGGCAAGACCCCAGGTGCAGGCTGTGTAAAGATGCCCCAGAGACAATCCAGCACATAACAGCAGGGTGCAAGATGCTAGCAGGCAAGGCATACATGGAACGCCATAACCAAGTGGCCGGCATAGTGTACAGGAACATCTGTGCCGAGTATAACCTGGAAGTCCCGAGGTCAAAATGGGAGATGCCCCCAAGGGTGGTGGAGAATGACCGAGCTAAGATCCTGTGGGACTTCCAGATACAGACGGACAAAATGGTGGTGGCTAACCAACCGGACATAGTGGTGGTAGACAAACAGAAGAAGACGGCCGTAGTGATCGATGTAGCGGTTCCGAATGACAGCAATATCAGGAAGAAGGAACACGAGAAGCTGGAGAAATACCAAGGGCTCAGAGAAGAGCTCGAGAGGATGTGGAGGGTGAAGGTAACGGTGGTCCCCGTGGTAATCGGAGCACTAGGTGCGGTGACTCCCAAGCTAGGCGAGTGGCTCCAGCAGATCCCGGGAACAACATCGGAGATCTCTGTCCAGAAGAGCGCAGTCCTGGGAACAGCTAAGATACTGCGCAGGACCCTCAAGCTCCCAGGCCTCTGGTAGAGGACCCGAGCTTGAAGGATAAACCGCCCGCAGGGGCGTGCTGGGTGTTTTTATATATATATATATATATATATATATATGTAGCCATTAGGGGTGCAGCGATACACAAAATTCACGGTTCGGTTCGGTTCGATACTTTGGTGTCACGGTTTGATATTTTTTCGATACAAAAAAAATGTTCATGCCTTTTTAATTTGTCATTTATTAAAATTATAAATATATATTTTAACTCAAAAGTACAGTTTTTAAATTTAATGTTGCTGAAACAAAAGTAATTAGTAATTTAAAAAATAAATATATCTCAGGGCTCTCAAAATTTCAAAATTCCTGGTAGCCCTTCGGGCAGGGACTCTTCAGTTTTTGGTGGCCCAAAATAAATTTAAGTAGCCCGAATAAAAAAGAGAGCAATTTTTTGATTGATGTTTTGTTTCCTTTACAATATTATACATTAAAGTATAATATTGTAAAGGAAACAAAACATTAATCAAAAAATTGTTGAAAAACAAATTACAACATTGTATAAAAATTACAATCATCAACTCAAATACTTGGTTCTAATTGAACAGAAATTTCTATGAACTTGTAAGAACTGTGTAGAACATGAATCAGTCTGTGTCAGATCCTGAATTTGAAATTTCCACTGAAGTCACGGGTAAGAGACAAGTGGAACCAAGATCGAGGCCATTTGCTTTTTGAAGTTTGCAAAGACTGCTAAATTTTCAGCCAGAGTTTCGGGTGTGTTCATTGTGAAACCTGGCCCCACCTTATCATGCGAATTCCTGAGGTCAGATGGCCCAGGATGTGAGTGGGCGTTAAGGCGTCTGGGAAGGGATCTCAAAACTGGATTATAGATGGCAGAGAGTTGGTGTCGTAAACCCCCGCCTCTGTTCAAAGATGGTCGCTCACAGTGGACATAGATGGCTTCTTTCACTCCTCTTTCAAACCATCTGTCCTCTCTGTCCAAAATGTGAACATTGGCATCCTCGAAAGAGTGTCCTTTGACCTTTAGATGCAGATGGACTGCTGAGTCTTGTCCTGTGGAGGTGGCTCTTCTGTGTTGTGCCATGCGCATGGCACAACATCTATAATCCAGTTTTGAGATCCCTTCCCAGACACCTTAGCGCCCACTCACATCCTAGGCCAGCTGACCTCAGGAATTCGCATGATAAGGTGGGGCCAGGTGTCACAATGAGCTCACCCGAAACTCTGGCTGATTGGGACCCACGCCCAGTTTCACACCTTGGCTCAGGCGATTAGAGGATCATCAGGGGGTCCTTTGTCCCTCTGTGGGGGGTCACTCCCACTAGGTTTATATCTGGGACTCTCCACCATTTGACCTTAGAACTGAAGAAGCTTCTCGGATGAGAGGTGAAACGTCTTCAAGCAACTTAAAGAAGTCCAGACGCTTTTCTTTGCAAGCTCCTTTGACTACGATGACCTGGATGACTGAGAACCTTCACAGACAACACGTTAACGACCTAACTGTGCTAACACACTAGTTCCCACCCATGTAATTGAGCATTGCGTGGCACATCCAACATACTGTTTTACTTTAGTCCATGACGCGCTTACCTTCAGGGTCATACGTCACATGAAAACCAAAATAATTCCAAACACCAGATCTGAATGAGGGTGGGGGAGGTTCAATTTGCCATGTTGCAAGGAGAGCTTAACTTCTGTCTGGCTAGCTTGCCCTGCGCTCTTCCTTCTGATGATGCTGTCTGTGTTGAGCGCTCAGTGGATCTGCGCTAGACAGTGCAGCCTAGGCGGAGTAGTCGAACGCAGATTCACTGAGCGCTCAACACAGACAGCGTCGTCAGAAGGAAAGTTGATAAAATAAATTACAAATTTTGTATTGTTCGATACATATGCATACCGAACCGAAAGCACTGTATCGAACGGTTCAATATCGATACGAGTATAGTTGCACCCCTAGTAGCCATGTATGTATTTATGTAACCATGTATGTATGTGACCTTGTATATAAGCATGTAACCATAAGTAATTACATATAACATGCTTTTTTGTCGTTAAATCTAGTTTCAATGTGCCCAGCATTAGATGCTTCTTACAGTATATATTCATCTTATATTTATTTTTTCGTCATGAAATGAGCAAAAGATGAGTCTCAGTATCCAGCAGGAGATGCAAAGTAGAATGTGTTGCCACATTGTGGAGACTCAGTAGAATAGTTTATGTTAAATATGTTTTTGGTTTTATTGGACCTTTAAGTTTGGCATTTTGTTATTTTGGATTGACGTAATGTTAAGTTAAACTAGCTGCTTTAAAACCATGCACTGGCACTGTAATTAAGCTGCCCTGTACAGTCGGAAGCTGATTTCAGCCCCCTCTGATGGACACTGTAAGAAAATTAAATATGTAAAAGCAAATGACAGGATGTTTTAACTGTTCAACTAAGACACACTGGTCCGGTGTCTTCTATATACACAGCAAAGATCCAGCATTATGATGGAAAAAAAACCCGGATGTGCTGAGATTGCCCTGCTTCCCTTGTTTAGAAAAGAGCTGTAGTTCTATGTGCATAACCACACTAGTTTAATTTACATGTAAAATTACTGTTCTTGACCTCGCTCTTTCTTGTCTTTCTCCTCTTCATCTCTGTTTCCATCCATTTTCTGTTGTCATATATCAACTCACAATGCTGTGCACTGTGAACTAGCTTGTGCAGTTTTTGTCATATCAAGTGTGGGTAATTTTGACTTGACTTGTGACAGTGAGTGTTTTTAGAATTACTTCAAAGAATAAAAGAAAATAGTAATAAAAATGTGTTTAAAATTATTTAATTTTACCCCAAGTGGGTGAATGAATCAGTAAATTACCTCAGGAAATGCCTACAGAATGTAAGTTCTGTTCATTCAGAACAGAACTAAATTGCAATATATTTGTCATTTACAATTTGGAGAGTGTAATAATGTCCCATAGTCATACTTTAGTGAGTGCAAGAGAAAACAATCATAGTCTTTCGTAACTGAGCGAGAAAAAAGTAAAAAATCAGTTAGGCAAGGTTTGCACCGTGTGACAAGATGTATTGTCACCACTGCACTATGAAGATAGAGTGTGAAGTTGGTGGTTGGCACGACTTTGCTCTACTGCCTAGTGACAAAAACATAATTCTTCTGCTACAGCAAACAATAGTTAAAGGGCAATGAACTGTGCATTTATCTCAGCTGTCTTACATTAGAAATACAGTTCACTGACAAACACCGTATTTTCCTATTTTTGATCCAGTTACAGTTCAAACCTGCAGTTTTTCTGCATTAACGCCAGAAAAGCAAGAGAAGTTTTTTTTAAAACTTTTTTAGTGCAATGTCATACCGCCAATAAGCTATTCATCTGTGCCAGAATGTGCATCTCTTTAAATTAATCTCATCAGTTGCACTGCAAGAAGCATTCCTGGATAAAGGGCATGCACAGAGCTTAGACAGATCGATACTACAGCAGCATGTGGGAATACAACCCAGAGATGGAAGAAACCAGTTCAAAAACTCTTATGTTTTACACAAATTATGCCTCTATGCAGTGTTAATGAGAGGAAATGTACTTTATATTTAAACTGTACCAGCTGTGCTCAATATTTTTAATCGTGGTAGTAAAACTAACTCTTACTTGACTTATTATTCACCTCAGTGCAGCTCTTCACCCTTCCTCTGCTGCAGAGATTCCGAAAAGAAACTTTAAAACTACTAAATGAAAAACAATTTTTCATTCTTGATCGGAAATGCACAAAAAAGCACATAAATGTCCACAGCACAACAGTATGGAACACGTGACAAGCCACAAGGTCGGTGGGGGGTGGGGAGTAATCCGAAGCAAATACAGCAGCCATCCTTCCCAGCGCCACCATTCCAGCGCGGGCTCAGACCCGCCGTGTTACCAGGAGGGAACAAGCATCGAAGGCGTTTGGAAAGGGAGGGGGGATGAGTGTGTGCATATCAGTGTATATGTATGTGTGTGCGTGTCCAGAGTTCAGCTGAGACAGTGTCCTTCGCCCTGCCAGGCTAAGTAAACAGTCTTCCAGCCAACCCAGGTGGCCTTGCATGGAATGGGAAGGAACAGTCTAAACACAGTCGTTATCAGGGTGTTTTTGTTCGGCTCCAGCCTTGCGACCGCAGCTGGCGCCGAAGGGGTATCCGCATGAAGTGATGGTGCTTTTTACTTTAGTGTGAACAGCTCATATGAATTTCAAAGCTGTTCTAACAGTCCAACACTGGTCTCTCAATCTCCCGTTGGAGAGCCGTGAGCTTCTCCATGATGTTATCAAACTTGCACTCTGTAATGTTGTCATTCTTGTGCTCAAAGAGCCGATTCTGAGAACTCACGACCACAGTGAGCCTCCCTAAAATGTAATCCAATTTGCGCTCAGAGATGTTGTTCCGAGCGAGCCCTTCCGAGATATAATCCAGTCTGCACTCAGAGATCTTATTCGGAGAATTCACGGCAGCCGTAGCCTCTCCAAGATCTTATCCGTGCTGCACTCAATGAGCCCATTTTGAGAAACTCATGCCTCTTCCCATCGTTTCAATCCCAGCGGGCAGCCTTGTGGGGGTTTGAACAGCCGGTTCTGCTTTCTCCGATCAGCAAGAGCCCTGTTACCATGGTTCCGAATAGGTAGATATCTTCAGCACTCAGGCTCACCCAAGCCCAAACTTCTCGTTGAGAAAAGGGTGTCAATTCCATTTAGGGACCAGTTGATCAAATCCATAATTCCTCTTTTAGGTTTTAGAGAACAGACTGTGAGAGAGTGTTCCAGGGAAAAGTAATACAAAAAAAAACACGAGACTAGACAAGGACATAAGAGGCTAAGCAGGGAAGCTAAGGGAGAGGAAGAGGAGGAGAGGAGAAAAAGTGTGACCGCCTTCGTCAAGAGCAAGAGCAAAATCTAGATCACAGCATTACCTGTCTAATAATAATGACTTGACTTCAAGCTGGTCGGGGTCTTCTTACTATATTTTCCAGTGTGAACATGTTGTCAAATAATATTTTAAAGCTTGTTTTTCCTTTTTTGGTCAACTTCTATCACATGTGCACAATATTCCATGACATTACCCTTTTGCTGATAAGATGATCGATGTTCCGGGCGCACCTCATCAGAGCATGGAAAAATAGCTCATTCGTGTTATTTACACTTACCTACCTACATCTTTATGATGATAATTAGAATGCCTGTCACGATAAGCTGAAGCCTTAGCTGTAGCTAACGTCATCAATGTGTTTGCATCGACTTATTTGTGTCCAGATTTGAGTCTGGGTCAGTTCTTTGAGGAAATCAACAGGATAGCCACACATTAACAAATATGACTACATAAATGACGTGTTTGCCTGCAGACTTGTACACTGCATGCGTCTTTCATTATCATTTACTCAGAAATAATCACTGTCATTTTAGTGGAGTCATTACACCCAATGAGGCAAATTTCATTGGCTGGCTAGGCTCCATTTAGCTTGAATTGGGTCCCATAAACATATAACTCCTCTCTCCTGTTTACAGGGCTTTATTTAATTCTGCATTCCCAGCCCTTCCTGACTGTGGCTCAGTGTCCCTTTGTGATGTCAAATGATAATACTGTTTACTGCTTCGTGAACTGAAAACCCTCTAGATAATGAGACATACCAACATGGGTCATCTGCTGCAACAACATCCCTTTGAATTTTATGCTTGTGTATCCATGGAAACAACACTCCACAGTCTCTTAAGCTCTTTTTGTTTTTTACTTACATGGTACATCGATTTTTGGCCAGCCTTGTGTTAGCCTGGGTGTCAAAGTGTGTGCAGTGTGATAATCATGTGTGACTCTTTTTTTTTTAACACATTCCACATACACACACATTCCCAGATAGTGTTTTCCAGAAAGCCTAATGGAAGAGCTGCCAATATCTCATCTTTTTCTGACAGATGTGTCAACATGTCAGTCTGTCCTGTCGTTGATAAGAGCTGTCACTGAGGGGAGATAGGAAACATGGTAGGAAGCCTGGTAAGATTTCCAATAGGTAGAGAAATTAGCTTCTACTCCTCGATGTCCTTTTCTCAATCCCTGGGCATTAAACACTGAAGTATTGGCAAAGCCAATGGCATCTCACAAATACAAGGTGCCCTTTGGGATCAGTGCTAAGATGCCTTAGGTTTATAGCAACAGTGAGATGAGCCTATCACTCTCAACTTATCCATATGGACACTTGTAAACAATCCCTTGGTGTCAAGTTCACAGAGTAAGCATCATTTTTCACTGTCCCAGATTAATGTATTAGATTTAGGACCTCTTTCCTTAAAACAGCCAAGTGTTTTTTCAAGTCCTTAGATCTAACCAAGCACTGGTAGTAAAAAGAATGTAAAAGAAAAGGTCAAAAAACAAAGGTTTCAGACTAGACCGGGGTTGGGCAATTCCAGTCCTCGAGGGCCGGTGTCCTGCAGGTTTTAGATCTCACCTTGGGTCAACACACCTGAATCACATGATTAGTTCATTACCAGGCCTCTGGAGAACTTCAGGACATGTTGAGGAGCTAATTTATCCATTTAAATCAGCTGTGTTGGTTCAAGGACACATCTAAAACCTGCAGGGACACCGGCCCTCGAGGCCCGGAGTTGCCCTCCTAACATTTATACTTGGGGGGAAAAGTGGTTGGAGGCAGAAATTATTGCAACCATGTGCTATGAATTTGCGATGTTGTTGCCTTTGAAATGATTGCGTCAAAGACAGGCACCGGGAACAGAAATTCACATTAACTTCTTCAGAGTCCAACCTGAACCTCATAGATTAGAAACAGAACTTCAGAAATTGCTCTGCAAATAGTGACGTAGTTGCTTCAGGATGGTAATTTAAGTGAAAAATGAGATAGTTTTATCTCTGAATATAACCAGAATAGAGCCACTTGGCAGCCAGTTCAGTCAAGTCTCCTCTTCCAAAGAGAGGCATCCCAGACGAGGTCAGCTTATCAGTGCAGACTGACTCAGACTAATCGCAACATGTTGAAAATTTGTCTGTATTTATAAATCAGATATGTTATTGACAGACCTTCATCAGTCTGTCTGAGAGGGATTTTAGTCAGACTGCAAATGAGACAGGTTTGAGACGGGATGCCTCCCAGCGGACACCCAAAGGCTGAGCGAGCAACACCCTAACCACTGCACAACCAGATCGAGGGTCAGCACTATTTTAACAGTTTACTAAATATTTACAATCACAAAAAAAATCTTTAGTTCAGTCACTGGACCAATTTTTCTTAGTTGCAAGATGTAACTATTTTTACTCCAGTGTGACTGAACCAGAGCCCAGTGACTATATTATATTGATGAATAAAATATCCAATTGTTAGTAATTTCTTTCACTTCTGTTGCAATTTCTGCATAGGATTTTTTAGTTATTTATGAGCTATGAATATGAAGAAGAACCATTACTGATATCCCTGTATTTGAAATGTTTGCAGTTAAAACACAAACATCATTTAATTCCAGCATATTCCACTTACCGTACAATCTGAGCAAAAACACTGTGTTTTTATTTCTTTTCCTATTTGTCTTGATATGTTTGAGCTAAATTTTCAGAAATGATGTTCCACCTTTACAAAATGATGCTAGTCTTTTTTCAAGTTTTTCATTTTCAAGTTTCAAGTTTTTACATTAGTGACCCAAAAGGGATCATCAAATTACAGTGATTCATTGGGAGAGGGCATACAAGATACTTTAGATGGAGTTGTGTCTGTGAGCATATTAAAATATATTTATAAAGATTAATAGCTGTGACTTTTTATTATTTCAGTCCACTGTAATTGTCATCCATTTGTTCATCTTATTTTGTTCACAATGTGCGTTAAAAGATAAAGATATCAAAGATAAACACAAATGCACTGCACACATTCAATTACTTAAACTTTATTTCAACTGGACCTTTAGCACACAGACATGTGTGCATTTAGCACACATGCCTGTTCTGGCTCTGATACAAAATGTGCTGCTGTTTACTCTGTGTGATGCTGGCCAAAAAGCTTTTTTCTTTTACTATTTTGTCTTGGATTACAGACCAAAGCCATCAGCTACAATTGTTAGGTGAGCAGTCATTTCATACAAAGCAGCCATTACATGTTTTTTTCTCAGGGACAGAAACAAAAAAAAGAAAAGAAAAAGCAGTCAGCGAGCACTCAGAAAACAAAATACAGACCAAAAAAAGACATATTTCTGCAAGGCCTAATAGAGTGTTCCTGTCTTGTACCTCACAGTCATCCCTATATGAACAAACAGCAACCCTTTTCAGTAGATAAACACAGACATACACAGAGACACGCAGACGTACTGTGTTCCAGGAAAACTGCTTCGGGGAATCTCTCCTAATCACCTACACAGCCAAGCTGAAGTGATGAGGGTAATAAACCCCAAAGGATGGTGACTCATTTTATCGATGAGTGTATACACACATACAGACACACATACAGACGACAAACATCACTCTTTCTTCCTGCTGATATTTAATCAGAATATTCCAGCTCACTTATCCAAACCAGTTCAGTCGTATGGGTGCCGGGGATTTCCTTTAATGTCCCTGAATGCATGCTTATACTTTCACCAATAACAAACATCATTATTCCTGAAACAAATGGCAGCATTAATGTCCTGGGAATAAGATGTTTCATAACATCTTATTAGATTTAATAATGTTAAGGTTCAAATCTCTGAAGGGGGAATCAAAATCAAGATCCTGTTGATAGTGAAAGGTTTCTTTGAGTCTCGGCAAAACTCTTAGTCGTATTTTCAAAAAAAACAAAACATGTGAGTCAGACAAAGATAATTTATCAGAAACTTTGCGACTCAAAGATAAGGAGGGGATAAGTCTGTGGTGGAAAAGTGATTGCAGTAGAGGAAACCACCTCTGATAAGAGAGACTTTTTAAGATAAGACAGATCAAAGTAATATAAATCTAATGCACAAAACTGTGAAAAAGCTTTACAGCCACTGAAATTATACTGAGTGTATTCTGATGTTAACTATTAATCTATTAGGCTGAAAAGTATAGTAAAGAGAATGCTATACCAAAGTTCAGTGTAATCAATTTTACCTTTAGAGCATCACTTATTCTCACTGGCACATTTGTTTGTTTTTTAATATTTTGCAAATTGCCTCAATCTCTCTGCTGATTTTGATCATCTCTTGATTTTCTCATTTTCCACGAGCCCAGACTGACTTCTTGATTTGAGATCAAGGCAGCAAGGTTCCTGCTCCCCTTTTGTTCTTCTTTCCACTTAAGACAGGTGAACTGGTGTGTTTGTAATCATTATTTTACTACAACATAAATTTTATGATCAATAAAAGCAGTCTCAAAAACCGAGACCGCTCTTTGTCAGTGACTGCCTGTTAACAACTTTCCTAGGGGCCTCGCTCATTGTTGAGTTTACTAATATTTACAATTTATACAAGATCATTCAAGTTGGCGGGACTCTTGCTCTTAGTAAAGTCAACACAAATAGTCACAAGCTGTAAAAATTCAAAAAGATATCCAATCATCTGCTTGTAGTTTATTATCTGAAAGTCAGAAATAAATATAAACCCTGCAACAACAAAAAAAGATGAATAGACACTGAATGGCTGATGTTTTCCAGCATTCGACAACCCAGAAAATCACCCAAAAATTAATTATCTTGCATGGGTCATGCTGACATCTTGGACAATGCATGGACTTAAAGTTTATAAAACAAAGCTATAGGTTATGTAGATCTATATTCTTTACTAGTGACACTGGAACAAAGTGACCCATGTAGTCTATTTTTTAAATTTTGTATTTCCACAAGTTAAACAAGATCTATAACAATTTCATGCCGGTGTTCTGACAAACATCCTACTTTGGCAAAATGTCCTACTGTAAGTAGTTTATGCACATTTCTGTTGTCACAGAGTAATTCCAGCACAAATGTAAGTAGGTAGGACGGTTTGCCACATAACTTTGCCCATCAGAGTATGCTTGTAGCTCACATTCATAAAGCCAGGATGGTTTGCCATTTCATTTTACCCATCAGAGTATGTTTGTAGGTAACATTCACAAAGGTAGCATGGTTTGGCACGTAATTTTACCTGTCAGAGTATGTTTCTAGCTCTTATTAACAAAGGTAGGATGATTTGCCACTGAATTCTCGCTGTAAAATTATGCTTCTAGCTCATATTCACAAAGGTAGGACGATTTGCCACTTAATTATAGCTGTTAAAGTATGCTTGTACGTCACATTTACAAAGGTAGGACGGTTTGGCACTTAATTTTACCCATCAGTGTATGTTTGTAGCTTGTATTCACAAAGGTAGGACGGTTCGCCACTGAATTTCGTGTTGTGCGCATGTGTAGAAACAACGGGTAGGATGGTTTGTCAGGTAGGATGGATTCCCAGAACACCGGCACCAATCATAGTGAAGCTATAGTGAGTAAACACTTAGTTTAGCTTGAAAAAGCAATGTTCCTGGCTGCTCCATATTTACTATACAAACTAAGTGAAAGGCCTAAGTATATTTCCAAAGTTATCACACTTTTTCCACAAACATATTACTGAGTATCAGTCACAAAAAACATAATCATTTCAATTCCTTTTAAAGAGATTTCTCTTTGATATTTTAATGACATGTTTTCAGCATTTTAGTTTAAATGAATGCTATGATACTGCTCTTTTAACCACACTGAGCCTTTTGATCAGTTAAAGTGGATGATTTGTAAATAAGCCTTTCAACTTGCTGAAGGCACTCAGCAGGAAATTAAAGCCCACTGCCTGTAATTTATTCCTCTTTTGCTCTGAGACATTCTCGTGACATGTTGAGGTTTTGTATTCATGAGCCCGACTTAAAGTTCTAATCCACATTTCTCATCTCATTTCATGGAGATGAATTCTTAGCTTGTGAGGTCTGCACTCTTTTACTTAATAACCAAACACTTGTGTTACTAAATGCAGATGGTTGACATGGCCTGGGGTTTCTGATAGAGTTATTTTCCTTTCACTTACCTTTTGTGCTTTTCTTTCTGTTTCTGTGTTTTTTATCTACTGTGCTCTTCAGTATCTTCCCCTGGCAGTTGTTAATATGCTACATTTGTCCCTTTGTTTGTCTCCCTCTGTCCTTGTCCCCCTTTTCTTTTACCTTCTGGATTTGTTTGTGTTTGTTTGCAACACTTTACCTTTGTTGGGATTATACCTAATTGGATGGTGTTTGTTTTATTCATCTGCCTCTTTGTGTTCTGGGGCTTATCTGTAAGACTGAATAAAACTAAGCCTGTGTTTATTCAAACTTCCTGTTTAACATAATACTGCCCTTCACTTGAACAGAGACAAGTAACAGTTGTCTTAAATCCACAACTCCATACACAACTCAGCTGTTGAAGACTTATTGCACTTTCACTAACTGGGCCCACGTCCTCATTTTAGGTTTGACAGTTTAGTAGGGAAAGGTGAATGGCTTGGACAGGAATTGAGCTGCAGTTTAGGGAAGGCCTCGAATTGGACTGGCGACGACTTCCGGGCCGGGCAGCTCCCCATGTACTAAATAGAAGTGAAGAAGTTAAAGAATTGAAAACAAGGAGGGAGAGAGGGTGGGGCACGTAAACGAGAATGAAAAGCTTGCAGAACTGGGGGGACTTATATAGATGACAACCGGAAGGAGCGTGTTTGGAGGCGTGGTCCCGCTCCTGAAATTCCGATACATAATCTCCAATTAGAGTCACTTTGCGTGAGTTTTAAATCAAATGAATCCATATTTACCTGCTTATCCACTAAAACAAGCATGCTCCTCTCCCTTTAAACCAGCTTTTTAATATTGGTTACCCTTGGATCACAGGAGTTATTTGCCCATATTTTGCACGCCTCATTATTTTAAAGGTTGGGTATATTTAATTTGAGCTAAGAAAGATTGTCGTATTTTTAAGGAGGTAATTAAAATTAAGTTGCATATTTTACTGGGTAGCCTCGATAGCTGGGGATCAGACTGCCAGTGCCCCCGCCTTTGACCGCCACATGACACAGTGCACCCCACCCTTATGGCATTTCAGGAGAATGCGGTGCATGGCCCGTTGCTACAGATTGCTAATATGTGGGACTCATTCCCAGCACACGTCGGCAGCACAAAGGCACACCCATGACAAACTGGAGAGATTACATCGGCTGGCTGGTGTTCCCCTGGATAAGCTGGAGAAGGTGGCTGGGGAGAGGGAGGTCTCGGGTCCAGCTGAAGAAAACTGATGAATGGATATAATTAATTGTAATTTGCTGCCTCAGTCATTTTAATGAATACAAAATTAGATTGTGAGATAAAGGTATGTACAAGCAGCATGTCAACGTTTAGAATTCTTTATTAGATTTTAAAGCTGAAATTATACATTTCCATCCTTCTATTCAAGTCTGCTTATATGTATGTGACAATAAGCTGAATCAGAGAATCTGCTCCTCCAGATAGGAAAGGTCTCTTTTTTATTTATATTTCCATATGGAAACTGACAATGTGACTTTTCTTCCTTATCTCCTCCAGACTGCATTCAAAGCCTGCCATTATGTGCTGCTCCAATCATTTTATCTTTTTTGGACCACATCACGTTTGAGTTTCTTCATCTGATTTTTGAATGTTAAAAATACAATTTCTGACATTTCCAAACATCTATCGTTTCAGCTTTACTGACGCTGCAACAGTTCCAGATGGGTTTGTTGGTTAGATAAACTAGTTTGAGCCAAGATGAAATATGTGCATTGTTATCAAAGTTTCCTTTGTCAAGTACAAAGTCAGAAAAAAGCTGTGGATCTACTTAGTGGGTTGGCGTATCATGTGGACTTGAAAACAGTTAAAAGCTATATATTAATAATAATAACATTAATCCATCAGCGCTTGTCACACAGAATAACTCGTCACTTTCTGCTGCTGAAGTGGGGTTTTTTCAATTCTGCAATTCTGTTATATTATTCATCTTTTTCTGCTAGTGGAAAACAGGATGGACATTATGTTGTTATACAGTTTGAAGAGGATGTTGTTATACTTGTTTGCACAGACAAGAACTTAATTTAATTGATCTTCATCTAATTCTTGGGGAACCAGAATGAAACCAGCAAAAGCAAAAATCATTTCTATTGCTTATTCATGGGAGATTTCTGTGCAGTGTACAGACGATAAAAAGATGTTTATTGTGAGGGTCTTACACCACCAGCCCACCAGCACTTATAGAGGGATTTTTTTGTGGCTTTACTGCATTATGTACACAGTCTTTTGTATGCACACAGTATTCTCATGTTTTGATTGTTTCTTCATTACATTTTTTTGCAAATGATGTGTGTGAATAAATCGGACGCCACACAGCATTCTGATGGCTGTTTATGATTTTTTTTATTTGTGAAACACACAGAAGCGCTCAGCTTTGGCACCAGTGTCCCAGCACAGTCAGCTTTTCAGCTGTCCTCGCATGCGTCTCTTTCTTCTGGTCTCCGACGTCAGTATAAAGAACAGGAAACCTCGTTACATGGATCACCTGTTCCTTCAACCTCCCTGGTACTGCAGCTTGAGCTCACTGCACCACGCCTCCTCTGCAGCTGAGCCAGGGACCACACCTCCGCCACACTGTGCTAATTGCTACTACTCAAGAAAAAATAAATAAAAATCACACCAACATTCTGGTGGCACTATTTATTTATCTTGACCAAAAAAAGCAGCTTCACATCAAAACAATGTTGGGGCTTTTGCTTAAGGAAACACTGATCAACAGTGACAGTCCTGCACCAAAACTTCAGCACCACAGACAGTGCCCTGGATATCAAACACAAAAAAGCAAGGAACTGGCTGCAGTGTGTGAGATGACAGATGTCACTTAATAGCTCACACATAGAAGGACTTGTTAGGTCCCTTCTTAGTTCAGGTTAACCAAAAACCTCTGATCTGAGGGACATGTGGGTGGGTTGCCCACTCACCACTAAAGTACTGTTTTTAACCACTGACAGCAGCTTGTTCAGTTGCGGCTCGTGGTCTATCTTACTAAAGTTGGAAACAGGTATGATTTGTGTTTTCACTGACATGTGATACACAAAGTATGAACTCTGCTCTACATACTTAGTGAATAAACTAGCAGAGCTCTTAAGTGCTTAAGAGGAAAGGCTAGTCTGTTACTGGCTTTCTATATACCTATATAACCTCAATGCACCTTTTATTCTCTTTTTATTCAAGGAAAAAATGTTTGTAAAACTCATGAAAAAACTGGATGCAACAATATTCAATACAGGAACATACAGGAATCAATTCATCCACCTTCTTCCGTTTATCCGGGGCCCGGCCGCGGGGGCGGCAGCCTAAGCAGAGAAGCCCAGACCTCCCTCTCCCCAGCCGCCTCCTCCAGCTTGTCCGGGGGAACGTGGGGCCTGGCCGAGCACAGCCCAAAAAAGGAACATGGCCCCATCTTCCTGCAGGCTCACCACCCACAAGAGGCTCTGTAAGGGTCAGGAGCAGAGGCCCTGGTCGATATATCCCCGGATACCAAGACTAGCATGTAAGAATATGTGGCTCTGAAATATTTTTCCTCCTAGGTTTTAGACACACTGTGAGATTTATAGTGACATAGCATGGCCTGACATAACAGTTCTATCAAGAGAACATTCAAACAATATTTTGGTTAGGACAAATCACAATAGCCATAACTGAAATGTCAGTAAAACAACATTATTTTTAAAACTCATAAAGTGAAAAAGTAACAAGTAAAAAAAAAAAAAAGTAAAGACAGCTTTTGTTTGTTTCTATGCATGAACCAACAATTAAATTGCTTTGTGGAATTTCTTGAGAAATACATCAAGCAGCACAGTTCAGACAGCTTCTGAATTAATATTTTACACATCATCAACATCTTCAGCAAAACTGACAAGACGGACTCCTGAGGATAGAGTTTAAAGTGCACTTTGATGCCACTGTCTAACCAGTAAGCTATGTAGTAAATCAAATTCCCTAAAAAATAAAGATTTTCTTTGATGCATTTACCGTCCAGTCGTGTAAAACATCTCAAATCAAACAAATAATGAGCATTTCCACGTAACATTAAAATTTTCTCGTTCTTATTTCAATTTTCTGCTGCCCTTTTCCAGAAGCTGAAATGCTTATCAAATTCAGAATCAGGGAGCTGGAGTCCATTACAGCTGCTATAGGGCAGAACATGTTGTGATTCACGAGTCTGGTGACTATTACTCATAATTCATAAAACCAGTGACATTTTAACACAGAACAGAATGAACTTTTATGGCTTCTTGGTACTCTCAGCTGATATGTATTTGTCCTTGTTTTGCTGGTTTCATCCCAATAAATCAATTCTTCTCACTCCTGGATGAAATGTTATTTGCACAAAACAAGACCACACCATGAGCATTTAAGGCATTTTAATTGTTACTAATAAGGGACGATCATGATTTGTTTATTTCATCCAAACTGTGAGGTGAGAAGAAGACAAACACAGAACTCAGTTTAAGGAGTGTAAGATCTGCAAGCATGGTTTGGACTAACTGGGCCTTTGGGGGCTGCTGTGCTGCAGGGCAGCAGCTGGCTACTGGGCACAATTTACTCATTTCAAACTTCCTTCACGGGAGATGTTTTTCCACATAAAGTAGCTGATTAGTTTGTTAGAATATGAAGAGGCTGTTACAGTAGCATTCCCGACGACAACGCTCATCTCAGTGCCGCCTAGCTTAGGCTCCCAGTGGAACGTCAGTCTGTCACACTCCTGACAACCTCACCACAAGAGGTTTCTCATGGCTGCGATTCACTGCCTCTCAACCCTGCCTCTTTCTGTTTTGAGTGGGCAGACGGGACTAAGAGGAAGATCATCCCTCTGGTTTTAATTAGGCTTTTTAATTAGAGAGCTGAGATGCTTTTCCCACAGACTTGAACTGACGTAACACATGAGCAGAGGTGATAGCAAAGGGAGGGTGAGTGTGTCACGGCCAGCGCCTCCAAGATCTGCCAAACCGAATTCCCACTAACTATTTGCTTTGAGCGAAAGTCTGCAAGTGAAAATAGATTTTCAACTTTCCTTAAGGCACATTTAAAAAAACAAAAGACACATGATCTAAAGTTGGGGAAGTAATCATTTGATCCCTGCTAAATTTGCTCACTTACAAAGAAATGAATTGTTTGATATGTTGATCCAAAGAACACCGTCGTCACACTCAAGCACAGAGGTGGAAACATTATGCTTTGGGGCTGTACATGTACATAAAATCTTGGACAAGAACCTCCTTCCTTCAGCTACAAGACTGAAAATGGGTCATGGATGGGTCTTCCAGAATGACAGTGAACCAAAGCATAGAAATAGGAAACAAAGGAGTGACTAAAGAAGGAACACATTAAAACAATGGAGTGGTCTAGGCAGTCTCCAAACCTCAATCCTATAGAAAATCCCTATATAGAAGCTGAAACATTGAGTTGCCACATAGAATCCAAAAAGCATAAAGGATTTACAGAGTTTCTTAATAAGAAGTGGGCAAAATACCCACTGAGATGTGTGCAAACCTGATGACCATCTAACTGCTAAGTCATGTTTTCCTAACTAATTTCAATTAATGACTTGCCTGCCGTGGTGGTAATCCCCGAACCAAATGGTGGACACCAGAGGTGAAGGGAGCCACTAGGCTGAAGAAGGAGTCCTATCGGGCTTGGTTAGCCTGTGGGACTCCGGAGGCAGCCGACAGGTATCGACAGGCCAAGCGGAATGCGGCTCGGGCAGTGGCTGAAGCAAAAACTCGGGTGTGGGAGGAGTTCGGAGAGGCCATGGAAAAAGACTTTCGGACTGCCTCGAAGAGATTCTGGCAAACCGTCAGACGTCTCAGGAGGGGAAAGCGGTGCTCTACCTGCACTGTGTATAGTGCTGGCGGAGCGCTGCTGACGTCGACTGAGAAAATTGTCAGGCGGTGGAAGGAATACTTCGAGGACCTCCTTAATCCCACTGACACGTCTTCCGAGGAGGAAGCAGAGTCTGGGGATGAGGGGAATGACCCACCAATTTCCGGGGGCGAGGTCACTGAGGCAGTTAAACAACTCCTTGGTGGCAGAGCCCCTGGTGTTGATGAGGTCCGCCCCGAGTTCCTGAAGGCTCTGGACGTTGTAGGGCTGTCCTGGTTGACACGCCTCTGCAATGTTGCGTGGAGATCAGGGGCAGTACCTGTGGACTGGCAGACCGGGGTGGTGGTCCCCATCTTTAAGAAAGGGGACCGGAGGGTGTGTTCCAACTACAGGGGGATCACACTCCTCAGCCTCCCTGGGAAAGTCTATGCCAGGGTGCTGGAAAGGAGAGTTCATCCGTTAGTCGAACCTCGGATACAGGAGGAACAATGCGGTTTCCGTCCTGGTCGCGGAACACTGGACCAGCTCTTTATCCTCTCCAGGATACTTGAGGGTGCATGGGAGTTTGCCCAACCAGTCTACATGTGTTTTGTGGACTTGGAGAAGGCATTCGACCGTGTCCCTCGGGGTGTCCTGTGGGAGGTGTTGCGGGAATATGGGGTGTCTGGCCCATTGCTACGGGCCATTCGATCCCTATACAACCGTTGCAAGAGCTTGGTTCGCATTGCCGGCAATAAGTCGAACTCGTTCCCGGTGGGTGATGGGCTCCGCCAGGGCTGCCCTTTGCCACCGGTTCTGTTCATAATTTTTATGGACAGGATTTCTAGGCGCAGCCAAGTGGCGGAGGGCTTTCGCTTTGGTGGCCTCAGAATCTCATCTCTGATTTTTGCAGATGATGTGGTTCTGTTGGCTTCATCGGGTGAGGGCCTCCAGCTCGCACTGGAACGGTTCGCAGCCGAGTGTGAAGCAGCGGGAATGAGGATCAGCACCTCCAAATCTGAGGCCATGGTTCTCAGCCGGAAAAGGGTGGAGTGCCCACTCCGGGTCGGAGATGAGTTCCTGCCCCAAGTGGAGGAGTTCAAGTATCTCGGGGTCTTGTTCGCGAGTGATGGGAGAAGGGAGCCGGAGATCGACAGACGGATTGGGGCTGCAGCTGCAGTAATGCGGACGCTGCACCGGTCCGTCGTGGTGAAGAGGGAGCTGAGTGTAAAAGCGAAGCTCTCAATTTACCGGTCGGTCTACGTCCCTACCCTCACCTATGGCCACGAGCTGTGGGTAGTGACCGAAAGAACGAGATCGCGGATACAAGCGGCAGAAATGAGCTTCCTCCGAAGGGTGGCTGGCCTCTCCCTTAGAGATAGGGTGAGAAGTTCGGCCATCCGGGAGGGGCTCAGAGTAGAGCAGCTGCTGCTCCACATCGAAAGGAGCCAGCTGAGGTGGTTCGGGCATCTGACAAGGATGCCCCCTGGGCGCCTCCTGGGTGAGGTGTTCCAGGCATGTCCCACCGGGAGGAGGCCCCGGGGCAGACCCAGGACACGCTGGAGAGATTATATCTCTCGGCTGGCCTGGGAACGCCTTGGTATTCCCCCGGATAAGCTGGAGGAGGTGGCTGGGGAGAGGGAGGTCTGGGCCTCTTTGCTTAGGCTGCTGCCCCCGCGACCCGGCCCCGGACAAAGCGAATGAGGATGGATGGACTTGCAAATAAATTCACAACTTGTGTGTCACAGGCAGCGGGAGCTGACTGTGTGTAGAGTGAATACTGGACCCAAAAAAGTGAAAAGTGACTTGAACAAAAAGCAAGCTGTTTATTGTGGCTGATAACAAGAGTACACAAACAAAGCAAAGCAAAGAGGGGAGATAACTACACTAGACCCTAAACTGGAAAAAACTAGACTATCACTGTGACATAAAACATGAGCGTGATTCAGAGCAGGTGCATGCAAGAAACGATGAGGAAAAACATGAGCATGAGCAAGACCTGAGCTGAACACGTGGGGAAACAGCTGACACAAATGAACATAACAATATCACAGGGGAAGAGTAAAACTAAACACATTGAACAAAGAAACACAAGACTTTCAAAATAAAACAGGAAACCCTAAGAGACATAGACGTGACACAGGCCTGACAACATAAAACACGCAGACAAGAAATACATGACACTAAAACATAAACTAGACTAAACTCAAGGCAAACAAATAATAATCCTATAACTCAGCATTATCCCAGGATATGACATACAGTGGGGCAAAAAAGTATTTAGTCAGCCACCGATTGTGCAAGTTCCCCCACTTAAAATGATGACAGAGGTCAGTAATTTGCACCAGAGGTACACTTCAACTGTGAGAGACAGAATGTGAAAAAAAAATCCATGAATCCACATGGTAGGATTTGTAAAGAATTTATTCGTAAATCAGGGTGGAAAATAAGTATTTGGTCAATAACAAAAATACAACTCAATACTTTGTAACATAACCTTTGTTGGCAATAACAGAGGTCAAACGTTTACTATAGGTCTTTACCAGGTTTGTACACACAGTAGCTGGTATTTTGGCCCATTCCTCCATGCAGATCTTCTCGAGAGCAGTGATGTTTTGGGGCTGTCGCCGAGCAACACGGACTTTCAACTCCCGCCAGATTTTTTATGGGGTTGAGGTCTGGAGACTGGCTAGGCCACTCCAGGACTTTCAAATGCTTCTTACGGAGCCACTCCTTTGTTGCCCGGGCGGTGTGTTTTGGATCATTGTCATGTTGGAAGACCCAGCCTCGTTTCATCTTCAAAGTTCTCACTGATGGAAGGAGGTTTTGGCTCAAAATCTCACGATACATGGCCCCATTCATTCTGTCCTTAACACGGATCAGTCGTCCTGTCCCCTTGGCAGAAAAACAGCCCCATAGCATGATGTTTCCACCCCCATGCTTCACAGTAGGTATGGTGTTCTTGGGATGCAACTCAGTATTCTTCTTCCTCCAAACACGACGAGTTGAGTTTATACCAAAAAGTTCTACTTTGGTTTCATCTGACCACATGACATTCTCCCAATCCTCTGCTGTATCATCCATGTGCTCTCTGGCAAACTTCAGACGGGCCTGGACATGCACTGGCTTCAGCAGCGGAACACGTCTGGCACTGCGGGATTTGATTCCCTGCCGTTGTAGTGTGTTACTGATGGTGACCTTTGTTACTTTGGTCCCAGCTCTCTGCAGGTCATTCACCAGGTCCCCCCGTGTGGTTCTGGGATCTTTGCTCACCGTTCTCATGATCATTTTGACCCCACGGGATGAGATCTTGCGTCGAGCCCCAGATCGAGGGAGATTATCAGTGGTCTTGTATGTCTTCCATTTTCTGATGATTGCTCCCACAGTTGATTTTTGCACACCAAGCTGCTTGCCTATTGTAGATTCACTCTTCCCAGTCTGGTGCAGGTCTACAATACTTTTCCTGGTGTCCTTCGAAAGCTCTTTGGTCTTGGCCATGGCGGAGTTTGGAGTCTGACTGTTTGAGGCTGTGGACAGATGTCTTTTATACAGATGATGAGTTCAAACAGGTGCCATTCATACAGGTAACGAGTGGGGGACAGAAAAGCTTCTTACAGAAGACGTTAAAGGTCTGTGAGAGCCAGAGATTTTCCTTGTTTGAGGTGACCAAATACTTATTTTCCACCCTAATTTACGAATAAATTCTTTACAAATCCTACCATGTGGATTCATGGATTTTTTTTCACATTCTGTCTCTCACAGTTGAAGTGTACCTCTGGTGCAAATTACTGACCTCTGTCATCATTTTAAATGGGGGAACTTGCACAATCGGTGACTGACTAAATACTTTTTTGCCCCACTGTAAGAACTCAACATATAACCTGAAAATGCTGGTAACAGACCCACCCCTGACAATGGGTTTTTTCTGAATTTCCTTTGTTGTTTGTTTTGTCCAGAAAAATTAGAGATTCACTGAAATAAAAGCCCAAAAATAAGGTACTATCTGAGGCAATGATGTTTTTGAGATATCTCTGTAAACGGACAAGATTGGACCCAGAAAAATCCAGATACTCATCCATTAAATATACTCATAATATCCTAATATTTATTCTGCTAAACATCTTTCTCTGATCTCTTTGCATATTACCATTCTCTTTGACCATTTCTTTGTAAATGAGCAAACTTACAACAAGGATCAAATAATTATTTTCCCCACTGTAGTGGACATCAATAAATTAGTTTAAGGTAAAATCGGCTTAATAACTGTGTTATGTTGTATTTCTAAGCCGCCTGTTGTATAAATGTTCTTTTAAAAGAAAACTTGGTTGCCGTTTAAAATGTAAATGGAATGATTTGCAAAACTTTTAAACCCCACGTTTAATTATTGGAAAGCGGCACAGCAATGCTGAAAATTAGTTTTGCTTTTTAATATATGCTCATGAGGGAGAGAAGAACCACACTCTTGCGAGCGCTCAACAACCTTTACATGTTTGCAACTGTGGAGACTAAAACAATTTTTCTGATTATATTTTTCAGAAGCTTTCTTGAGCCGATGCAGTAATTTCCACTACAGTGCCACCTGAGGGCCTGGAGATTGTTTTCATCTTTATCTATTGTCTACAGAAATTTCTCTGGTAACGCTTGCAATGTTATTATGCACTGCAGGTGATAAAATCCCCAAATTCTTTGGATTAACACTGAGAAATGTTTTTCTCAACTCAACTATTTGTGAACCTGGCTTCAGAGTGATGAACCCCTACCTATCGCTTCTACTAAACACTCGGCTCTCTCTCTTTATGGGCTTTCAGGCACAGTGTGACGTGCTGTGATGGGGTCACTGAGTACAAACCAAATGCATAGCGTTTTCTGAGAATTTCATGGACTAATAAAATAAAACCAATAATAAAATATCCTGTTCGAAAAGCTATTCCTTTTTACCTCATTAGCTCAAGAAACTTTAAGCTGTTGAGGGTTAATATAAAGTTTAATAAGGTGTGAGTCATCCTTTGACATACACATGTAAGGGGGGGGGCAGTAACTGCATCTCAGCAATTGTAGTAATTACATACATTTCACATCATGGATTTCATGGATTACTGACATTTCCACAAATTGCTCCATCTTTAACATGTGATGATTCACTTTTGTGAACTGTAGTTGGTGGAAATTGTGGTCTGAATGTGCTGAATGCTCCTCGCCTGTGGCACAGATTAAAAAAACAAAAAAGTCTGAAGTAAAAAGAGGAAAAAATAGGCAAAAATAGTAAAAATAAAGGATTGTTAAAAAATGTGCATATGTTCACACCTCAGAACACAAGAAAAAACGTCAAATGTAATCATGAAAGTACTTTACAGGCCACAGCCCCACCAGTTTTCTTGTGCATCATAGTGTTGCAGTGGTTACCACTGTTGCTGCATATCTGTCACGGTTTGCAGGGGCAGACCGTGTGTGGGCGTGTGAGGACCCAGGAGCAGACACAGGCCACAGACCACAACTAACTTGAACAAAAAGCAAGCTTTTCATTACGGCTGATAATCAGGTCAACAAAACAAGGCAGCAAGCACAGAGGCAAAACTAAACTGGAACCTAAACTGGGGAGAACTGAAAACTAAGAAAGCTGAGACTTGACTATGACAACTAGGAAGACAATGACAAGGGGACTGTGATGACTATGAACATGACTTTGTGCAGGAACATGAAGGACTATGAACTTATACATGAACAAGCAACATGAAGATGACCTGCACAGAGTCCTGAAACCTGACATGAGGGGTGATCAGGGGTGATGACACATGGGGTGATCAGGGGAAGTGGAGACACATGAGACACATGAGTACACAGCTGACTAGAATGAAACATAATGACAACAAGGCGGAGTGTAAGACTAAATACGCAGTACAAAGAAACACAAGACCTTTCAATAAAAAACAGGCAACATGGGGACACGAACCAACAGGGAATACTTAACACAGGTGTGACCACATAAAGCAGAGGTGGGCAACTCCAGGCCCCGAGGGCCGTGTCCTGCAGGTTTTAGATATCACCCTGGGTCACCTGAATCACATGATTAGTTCATTACCAAGCCCCTGGAGAACTTCAGGACATGTTGAGGAGGTAATTTAGTCATTTGAATCAGCTGTGTTGGATCAAGGATATATCTAAAACCTGCAGGACACCGACCATTGAGGCCTGGAGTAGCCCACCCCTGACATAAAGAGTTCCAATAAACAAGGAACTAAAGAAACCTAGAAGCTAAAACCAAAAGAATGAAATATAATGAATATCAAAAAACAAGAAAAACTCAGAACGCTGGGTCACACGACCCAGGACCATGACAACATCAAGAAGTTTGCTGGTCATTGTCACCACTTTTTTCTCGGTGGAGTTTGCAAGCTCTCCCTGCATCCGTTTCTTCCACATTCTCTGGCTTCCTCCCACAGTTCAGTGGCAACTTAGGTTAACTGAATGCTGAATGCTTGAAGTGCTGTACGAATGAACATTTAAACATGGCTTGTAGCGGTCAGTAAGACTAGAAAAGTGCTGTATACACTCACCAGACACATTATTAGGTACATCATATGAACACAAATATATAATAAGCCAAACATATGGCAGCAATCCAGTGCACTAAAGCATGTAGATGCGCTCAAGATGACCTGTTGAGGAAGAAATGTGATTTAATGGATTCTGAACATTGCAATGTTATTGGTCTTGACAGCTACAAGCTGACAGGAAAGCAGTAACTCAAATAACCACTCATTACAACCAAGGTATGTAAAAGAGCATCTCTGAATGTACAACACATTAAACCTTGAAGTAGACGGGCACCTGCAGAAGACCACACTGGGTGCTGCTCCTGTCAGCTAAGAGCAGGAAACTAAGGCTATAGTTTGCACGGGCTCATCAAAATTCAAGAAAAGAGATATGAAAAGTGTTCCCTTGTCTGATGAATCTAAATCTTTATTGGAACATTTGGATGGCAGGGTCAGAATTGGATGTAAACAGCATGATAGCTCCATCCTGCCTTGTATCAATAGGTCAGACTGGTTGGGGATGGTGTAATGGAGCAGGGGATATCTTTTTGCACACTTTGGAACCTTTAGTATCAACTTAGCCAAAGGAGCTTGCAAAGAAAAGCGTCTGGACTTCTTTAAGTTGCTTGAAGACGTTTTACCTCTCATCCGAGAAGCTTCTTCAGTTCTAAGGTCAAATGGTGGAGAGTCCCAGATATAAACCTAGTGGGAGTGACCCCCCACAGAGGGACAAAAGGACCCCCTGATGATCCTCTAATCGCCTGAGCCAAGGTGGGAAACTGGGTGTGGGTCCCAATCAGCCAGAGTTTCGGGTGTGTTCATTGTGAAACCTGGCCCCACCTTATCATGCGAATTCCTGAGGTCAGATGGCCCAGGATGTGAGTGGGCGTTAAGGCGTCTGGGAAGGGATCTCAAAACTGGATTATAGATGGCAGAGAGTTGGTGTCGTAAACCCCCGCCTCTGTTCAAAGATGGTCGCTCACAGTGGACATAGATGGCTTCTTTCACTCCTCTTTCAAACCATCTGTCCTCTCTGTCCAAAATGTGAACATTGGCATCCTCGAAAGAGTGTCCTTTATCCTTAAGATGCAGATGGACTGCTGAGTCTTGTCCTGTGGAGGTGGCTCTTGTGTGTTGTGCCATGCGCTTGTGAAGTGGCTGTTTGGTCTCTCCAATGTAGAGGTCTGAGCATTCCTCGCTGCACTGTACAGCATACACCACATTGTTAAGTTTGTGTTTTGGCGTTTTGTCTTTCGGGTGAACCAGTTTCTGTCTGTCATTGTCATCCCCTATGTAGCCGGTGTATCAGAGAAACTCAGGAGAGTTTTCTCCAAGCATGACATCCCAGTGTATTTCAGACCCAGCAACACGCTCAGACAGAAACTGGTTCACCCGAAAGACAAAACGCCAAAACACAAACTTAACAATGTGGTGTATGCGGTACAGTGCAGCGAGGAATGCTCAGACCTCTACATTGGAGAGACCAAACAGCCACTTCACAAGCGCATGGCACAACACAGAAGAGCCACCTCCACAGGACAAGACTCAGCAGTCCATCTGCATCTTAAGGATAAAGGACACTCTTTCGAGGATGCCAATGTTCACATTTTGGACAGAGAGGACAGATGTTTGAAAGAGGAGTGAAAGAAGCCATCTATGTCCACTGTGAGCGACCATCTTTGAACAGAGGCGGGGGTTTACGACACCAACTCTCTGCCATCTATAATCCAGTTTTGAGATCCCTTCCCAGACGCCTTAACGCCCACTCACATCCTGGGCCATCTGACCTCAGGAATTCGCATGATAAGGTGGGGCCAGGTTTCACAATGAACACACCCGAAACTCTGGCTGATTGGGACCCACGCCCAGTTTCCCACCTTGGCTCAGGCGATTAGAGGATCATCAGGGGGTCCTTTTGTCCCTCTGTGGGGGGTCACTCCCACTAGGTTTATATCTGGGACTCTCCACCATTTGACCTTAGAACTGAAGAAGCTTCTCGGATGAGAGGTGAAACGTCTTCAAGCAACTTAAAGAAGTCCAGACGCTTTTCTTTGCAAGCTCCTTTGACTACGATGACCTGGATGACTGAGAACCTTCACAAACATATCAACTTAGCAGCATTTTAAAGCCACAGCCTACATGAGTATTGCGCCTGATCATGTCCATCCCTTTATTACCACACTACACTCATCTTCTAAAGGCTGCTTCTAGAAG
The DNA here is from genome assembly GCF_964374335.1 of Astatotilapia calliptera. Taxonomy (NCBI): domain Eukaryota; kingdom Metazoa; phylum Chordata; class Actinopteri; order Cichliformes; family Cichlidae; genus Astatotilapia; species Astatotilapia calliptera. Next base: position 22,059,189 of record NC_137434.1, read on the forward strand.
CATAACAAGCCATGTTACAAAGCTTCGAATGATCTGAAATTGGGTTGAGTCTCTAAAAAAATGTTTCCAGCATCTCGCTGAATCAGTGCCACATAGAATTAAGGCAAAAGTGGGTCCAACACAGTAAAAGCACTAGTACTAGGCACACCTAATAAAGTGTCCAGTGAGTATAAATGAAAGTTCATTTAATAGTAGAATAGGGTATCTGACAATGTTTGACGTTTGAAGAAGCGCTTTATTTTAGGTACAAGGTCATCTTGCTGTCCAGCTGTTTGTAAGTTATTGTTGCATTTCTCTTTTATCTCTGTAAATGTCAAAGTAGTTATTTTTAATTCTGTTTAGCAAACTATTTATTCGTGTTAACACAATTAAAGGGACTGTAAAAGTGTCATTTTCACTTTCTAAAATCCATAAATAATAGTTTTTTGTTTGTTTGTTGAACAATAAATCATTACATTTTCCCATTTTAGTAACACTGAGCCTGATCCATGTGAATTAACTTGAATTACTTCCTCCAGAAGAATAAAGAGTGTTTTGGGATTGATTCCAGAGAAGACCCAGGTTGAGAGGAAACTTTTTCAAAAATATTAGTTAGGTGATGGTTGCCATGGAAATACTGCAAGATGCAAAAAAATAAAAAAGTAAAAAATAGCCATATATAATAAGTCAATGAAGATGGATTTATTATGGATGTTCTTGACATTTCTTACAGCAGGCTTGGTCATCCAGTTCTAAAGTTAAGCCTTCTGCAGAGTTTTTTCCATCCCCTTGTATTTGTACTCTGCCATGAACTTAGTTTCATTTCCTATTATCTCCAAAATGAGATGATAAAATAAGAACTCAAGAGCCAATCTGAAAACTTGGAAGGTCCTTGAAAAGCTTTAAAGTAAGACATGCACAAAGACCTTCCCAAAATAATAAGACCTCATCAAACAGAGGAACCTAGACTAAAAAAACATTCCCAGTGTTATGTTAGATGAAATAGAGTACAAAAGATGGAAAGATGGTGGGACAGGGTTTTAAGATAAAAATGGAACTCATCCTAAGGAGTGAAAAGGAGACGAGAGCCTAATAATATACTGTCGATGATGAAAATGATTGTTGGTTCCAGGGAAACGAGGCTGTAAAATGCTTCTCCGATGAAAGCAATTCTGAAGCTGAGGGAGGAAATTTTGAAAAAAAAAAAGAAAAAAAAAGATCAGCACAGACACAAGTGGAGAAAATGAAAAAAACGGTTTAGTGAAGCCAAAGGCAAGAAATGTAAGCAACAGTGCAGTGGGCAGAAGTTATAGCATCAGCAAATGCAGACTGGCCTAAAAGAATTGTGTATATAAATACACACCCCTGAGGTTTTGCATTTATTAAGGACCTGCTTAAAAATACTGCAGTCATTGTTGTTGATAAATGTTAAAATTTATACTCAGATCAGAGTACTTAATGCATTTAATTGAAGTATGACTGGAATTCAGACGATATTAATCTTGGTTGGTTTGGTAACACCTGTTGGTTGTTTTGGTTTTTTTGGCCGGTGTGCGGGGTCTGAAGTGCTGGGAAGGGAATCTCAAGACTGCATTGTAGGTGATTGACAGCTGGTGTTGTAAGCCAACACCGCTGTTCATCCGACATAGATGGCCTCCAGTTTTCAACGTTACACTTTGAAATCAAACCATTTCTGTGTTCTCAATCCAAAATGTGAACACTGGTATCCTTAAAAGAGTGTCCTTTCTCCTTTCCTAAGTGCTTCAACCCCACTCACACTTTTGTCTCAGTTAACCTGAATGGGTCACATGATAAACTGGGCAATCTCACACTGCTTTCACTTTTAACCTCAAAATCTTGACTTATATGATCTGCAGGAAATCTATATCCCAACTTAGGATGTAATCGGAAACCCCTCTCAACTCTACACACGACCATTCAGTTCAGTGCAGGCTGCATCGACCCGACTTGTAGTGACATTTTTCCGGAGGTGCACATCAGGTTTTGTGGAAGGTTACGATGTAGGTTTAAAAGGAGTTTCCGGTTACATTGCATAAGGGTTATATACCATTTGTTCTCAGAACTGAAGAAGCCTAAAAGGTGAGAGGTGAAACATCTTCACAACATCAAGCTTTCAAGACTACCCTGATCTGGATGAATGCTTACACAGACATCACTATGATGAACAGAGCGACAATATGACTCTGGTCTTGCCGAGGAGTTGGAGGTGTGCATCCTGCCACTTGTGACTGCTCCTCTTTGATTTGTTACACTTGTTTTTTAATTATCAACTTGAAAAACTGTTTTTTGTGTTTTTGCTTCTTCTTTTTTTTATTCTTTTGGAGATTTGTTTTCTTGTGATACCCTCAGGTGGTGAGTATCAAATTAAAGAGAGGGGGATGGTGGGGATGGTGCACTCTGCCACAAATAATGAAAACTGATATGAAGAAGAAAAAACTCCTGATTTAATTTGACCTTATTCATATCACTGAGCACAAGCATCAGAGTTTTCATGTGAGGTTGAGAGAGGAAGATTTTGCAAAGTATGGGGCTCAAGAACATCAGGACCCTGTGGACGAGTTGGGAGTGAAGAGTTGTTTGGAAGACATGAAAGAAGGAACTGAAGACCAGAGTATCAGAGGAGCTGAAGCGGTAATGGGCAGGAAGAGAGGATGCAGAGGAGGATGCAATTATTATTTATTGATGTGATGTACCCTTGGTCAGATAGACATGGGAGTAACCATGGAAACTAAAAAGGGTATGAGTCACAGGTAGCAACATTCGGGTGGGGAGAGGGGGTTGAATGAGGTTTAATCTGCTATCAAAGGCTACATAAAAAAATAAGAAGCCAAAGAAAATTTGTTCTGAATTACTAGTAAAGAATTTATTCTCCAAATACTCAGGTTTTTTCATTCTAGTATCAAATATATTCGATTTATTTGACACATAAATGTGTTTTCGTCAAAAGTTGATGTAAGTAAATTCAATCCTACCGATACAACACAGCTGCTACTCTTTCCCACTTTCAGCCCAGCTGAGTTGATGATTTCTAGTTTACAAAAAAGTAATTTGATTATATTAACACTGGACTTCAGACTTCAACTTTAATGTGAAACAAAACAAATTTAAGTAAATATTGATCCTGGAAAACTCAGAAATATTTCATTAAAATACATTTTTGTGAGTTGGCTGGTGGCTTTACCTCATAAGAAGCCATTTAAATTACTCATTAGGGATAAAACACAAATTTCCAGATAGAACTTATAACCTATAAATGTACAACAGAGATGACTCTGAAGAATTTGAAAGTGCATGCTGATAATCTGCCAATAGGAAAATCTTTTATTCCCGTTTTTCTGAAGTCCATTCAAACAACAGTTCAAGAGTTCAAGGAGGCAGAAGTCATGTTTATAATTCTGAAATATTAACCCTTTCACACATAGTGGTCACTACAGTGGACAGCTATTCAAAGGCTGGTTTTCTTGTTTTTGTGTCAGTGTTGATGTTATGCTTGCACATAAACCACTACATTAGACACTGATGTGTATTCATTTGTCAAATTCACAAGTCAAAATGTATGTTGTCCACCTAAGTGGACATGTAAAAAAAACTCTTTGAAAAGTACATGTTTAAAAAAATTAAGTTCAACAATCTTTTTTTCATGCATAAAGATGAATAAAAATACTTAAGTCATAATTCATGCATGAAAGGGTTTAATGAAAATATTATATTCCCCAAAGAAAGATTTCATATGCTTCAAAATTAACAAATTATTTTTTTAATTATTACAATTAGTGCTAGTGTTAGAAAAAGCCAGTCATGTTTATGATGCACTGAAATTCATTTGTAAGCACGCACCTGCAACTGCTTGACATGTGTCAGTGCTGATGTCACTCTGACATCACTTTTATAATGTGCAAGTTGCATGGTCACACAACACGTGCAGATATACACTATAGGAACAAAACCACTGGCCACCTACAGTTACACCTACATGAGCTGCTCAGAACTAAAGAATCCCCAAAGCAATTACTTTTATGCTCTATGCACTCCTGGTGGCTCCAGTCTGTAGCTTTACACTCTGCAATAATACCACTTTCACTCAGTATAGAAAAATATCTAGGAAACGTCTAAGAAGTATCACGCCACTGTGATAGGCAAGTGCAAGTAATGACTATGAGGCAAAAGCTCAGTCTACAAACTGCTCAAAGTCTGCTGTTTCACACAGTTTATTACACATAGACAGTGTAAAAGATGGACGGTAATTCCAGACTGAAAACTGAAGCTAATGTGAAGCGCTTTAAACCTGCATTCTATCTGAAAGCCACCAGATGGTGATAGCTCTGGTTGAAAAAAAGACTGGTCCTAAAGTCCCTGGAAAAAAGCGCCTTTGTTTCACCTCTGTAAACACTGTCCTGCTGAGTTTATTACTTTAGCCACTCGTTTGGGGTAACACAACAAATTAAGACTGTTTGATAAATCTTGGTCTTACCGTGTTTATTAATGGAGAGTTATGTTTGAGATGAAACCACATGATCATTTACTCACAACATGCCAACCAGCAGTCATTAGCCAATGAGCGTATGGTTTTACAGTAAGCTCTGAGTCTCACTGTCGTCTTGCTTTTTTACAACCAACATACCAGAAATGCTGATTTTAAGGCTTCAAACTAGAACTTCCGAAACCAGTGGATCGTGTCCATCTTTTATAGTCTTATGTCAACTCTTGTCTCTGTTCGATGTCACCGAGAGTGGATCTTCTTTTTATGGTCATACCAGGCACACAGGCGTCGACTGTGACCACAGACGTCCCATCCATCTGCTGTTCGCAGCTTTTGTTTATAAAGGGGAGCAAATCAGAGGAAGGTTTCCCTCAAAAGCTAAAATAATCTTTTTTAGGCAGTATATAAAAAGTGCATATAACATAAACAGGGATTTTTTGTTTGTTTGCAAGCATAGAATTAAGTATTTTCTTAAGTATTTTAATGAATATAATAAGTTACCTTTAAAGAATAGTAATATACAGACTCAACAACAATCTTGTGTTACCTTTTATTTCTTTATATTTTGCAAGGAAAATTGGACATAAAGTGAGATTGTATTGTATTGTAATATTTGGTTTGACCACATTAATTCTTCAACACTGTCTGATCTCTTTTACATATTTCAGGTATGCTTTTACAAGCTTTCTTTTAATTCCCTTAAGCTATTCTCAGTAATAGGACATTCAGAGTTATGCTTTGACTGCCTTTTGTTCTTGTTAGTGATTCCACACAATAATGTTGAGGTCGGGGCTCTGAGTAAGCCAGTCTATTACTGATAGTGTTTTTCTATCAATGTTTTTTTTTTGCTGTTGTTGTTGTTTTCAATGAAAAATGAAGATGTTGCAGATGAGAATTTTTCCAGATGTTTCATGATGGATCTAAATCTGGCTGTGCTTTTCTGTGTTCATAATTTAGTCAACTTTGGCAAGATCTCCAACACAACTGGGGATGCAGACCCAAACCATGACAGAGCCTCCGTCATGTTTTACAGTTGGCTGTATATAGTAATTGTTCTACCTCTCTCCTGACCTGCACTACACATACTGTCATCCTTCCACTTAGACCATTTCCTTTGGACAGTTTTTAAGTCTTCTTCTTCTTCTTCGTCTTCTTCTTTTTTTTTTCCCTTAAACTGTTGAAGGACACATAAGCTAAGATTTGCAAACCTTTCAGCTAATAACTCTTTGGGAATCACCTTGCAAAAATGCTGTCTGTCAAAACTGTGTTATCTTTTTTCATAGATTCACCAAAGAAACGGGAACAATTTATTTTAAAGTGTTTTTGCAACAGGCTTCTAGTAACAAGTGCCTAAAGATACAATATAAAAATGTGGTATTTTATAAGTAGTCTGTTATGTGCGGACACAACACTGGTTAAGTGCCCTTTTACATAGGAATGATGTGACTTGACAAACAAACAAAACATTTCTGAAAAAAGGAATGAACATCAGTGAAAAAGCTGCTGATGTCCAAAGAAAACTAAGAAACAAAAGCATTTCTCAAAAGCACTTTAACCCTCTCAGGCCCGAATTAAGTTTTGTGTTGCTAATGCACAACCAAGTCCTGCAGTGGTACTTCTGAGTAAAAAAAACTCATAAAACATGTATGTGGGGTAATCAGGTTGTTAGATAGTAAATGGTAAATGGCCTGTATTTGTATAGCGCTTTACTAGTCCCTAAGGACCCCAAAGCGCTTTACACATCCAGTCATCCACCCATTCACACACTGGTGATGGTAAGCTACATTGTAGCCACAGCCAGTTAGGTCTTAACTGTTGCAAATCTGCAATGTCTGCCTGAAGAGGGTTAAAAAACTGAGATGAACATCTAACTCCACATGAAGCAAAATACAAAGAAATGAGTGACAGCTCAAGACGTTTGGACAGTACGGTAGAAAATATATAAAATCTCAATTTATAAAACAGTGTAGATCGTATTCTGTGGGTTTTCTGTCTCATTGCATGCCTATGTTCCATCTAGTTCACAGCAGTGGATGTAAAGTATGGCTATTAAATCTATAAACACACAAGATAGTTTATATAAGGTGTAGCATTTGAGCAATAAAGCAGCTCTTTTTTTCATTATGTCTGGTTCTTACTACAGGACGTAACACACACTACATCTAAACAATGTCACACAAGCAACAGACCATCTGCAGTTTAATATTTGTTTAAATGTAGCATAAATATATATATATATATATATATATATATATATATATATATATATATATATATATATATATGTACTATATACATAGAGTGTCACATAAAGTTTACGTCTCCATGTGATTCATGCTTTTCATTTTGTTAGCACACCTACAGCGGCATTTCTACCCCCATCTGAATTTGCTTACATAACACCTATAGGACGACATTTTTTTCCCAGTAATTTCTGGTGACAAGAAATTCTAAATATTCGCCCTGTTCTTTCTGCCAAATATCCCTCACGCTTCCACTTTGTAATGCACATTCTCGGCTGGTCTTTCAAAGATATGTCACTTACCTTCTCAGCTGAATTTATGGGGGGAAAAAATCGAAGAGCTGGCCCACAGCTAACCTTCACTGCTTTATAGATGAATGGGTAGTCACAGTGCAAAGGGAGGTGTGCTCTGTATATAGAAGAGGTGAGTAAAGAGGACAAGAACAAAGAGAGGAAGAAGAAAGAGCACAAACACCAACAAACTGAAAGAATCCAGATCATTTATAAATAGAGATCTCTATTAAGTGTCTGAGAAGACCTGTGGTTGGTTGACTTTTTCCAAGGAAATATATCTTTGAAAGGCAGACATTTGGAAAATATCCTCAACAAGCAGAGATGACATTCCTCGTCCTGAACAAGAGCTGATTTAACAGACAACCCAGGGGGGAAAAAGCAATTTATTGCTTGTATGTGTTGTTTTTTTGTGTGGTGTTCAGCATTAGTGTGGAGACAGTCAGTCTTTGAGCAAATAACAAGAAAGATCGCATACCAGACTTAAAGAGGCCGTAACATTTATGAAAGGTGAAAACAGGCCAGCGAGGTGACTTTATTGAGCTACAATTTAGGAAAGAAGTCACAGGAGACTGCTGGTTTTTGTTTGGCTGTTTTTAACCCCGGTTCAGACTCATACTCTGTTTCCTACGACTGTGATGTTTAGTCAGGTATATATTACTTTAACCATGATGATAGACATTTTGTAAACTTAATGGATCACTGAATTTGACGCAAACCTTGATTTTTCTGTTCATCTAAACTTTGTGTGGTATATCCTTAGCAGTGTTGGGACTAACGCGTTATTAAGTAACGCGTTACAGTAACTACGTTATTATTGTGGTAACGAGCACGGTAACTAGTTATTATGCCAAAATCAGGAACGCGTTAGTCGTTACTGGGATTTAGATAGGGTCATTACTCGTTACTTCGTGTGGTGGCTATCGCGGAGCTTCCACAGATTCAGTAACATTAGCAAGTGGTGGAGGCCAGCAGGTGGATGAAGGAAAAGGGACGCAGAAGGAAAAGAGACCCGAGGCGGCCGCCGGTCCAAGTGTGAACTGAACTTCAGGTAAGAAGTTATGACCTGCAGTCTCTCTGGGTCAGATATGAACCAAGTTTAGGTGGAGTTTATTTTCGTTATTCTGACTTTTTCCGTACTGCGTGCTAGCTAGCATGACAGAGTTTCTATACAGCTGGGTGGGTGCTATGAAGTTAATGATGTTGAACTTTATTTTGTTCATAAGTTATTAGAGTTGCCAACTGTCCCGCCTGGTATTCAGAGAAAATATTACGCGTTTCTTATTGAGGTGAAAAGGAACAGTTTGTCCCGTAATTCAGCTACAATGAAAAAGACACAAAGCTGGAGTTATTCTGTGTCTTTACTGCACAGCTGCCTCTTCTTCTCTCATCCTCTCCCCCCTCCCTCTCCCGTTTCTGCTTCAATCATGAAAACTGATCAATGATCAGCTGATCGGCTCTCTTGTTTGTTTGAACAGGTGATGGAGAAACAGGTTTACCTTTTAGGTGACATGAATGAGTTGAAGGGAAGTTATGAACTGTTTCTGGGAGACAAATAACCACAGGATCCTTTTTTAGGTAGCTGACAGCTGGTAACTGTGCAGGGGCAGATCTAGCAAAGTGTTGCCAGGGGGGCATGTAGGGCATTAACGGGGAATTGGGGGGCACAAAGAAATACTTTTCTTTCTTATTCTCATTTAAAATGTCTAGCTTTTAAAAAAATAATTATCTGAATCTTACAACAAACTAGAGCTGGGCGATAGAACGATAACGATATGTATCGCGATATAACTTTTATTCGATAGAGAAATTAAGCTATCGCGATAGACCTCGCCGCTCTTGTCCTCTTAAAAAAAAAAAAAAAAAAGGTCAGCCAATCCAAATTAAGTAGCGCAGAGCCGAACCAATCACAGCCGCAGCGTCACGTCGCGTGACTTGTTACGTACCGCACAAGTGCCAAGCCGCACGTGTGTTTGTTTGGGAAGCAGCCAGCGCGTAATGGAGGAAATGAGTGCGCCAACTAGAAAAATCAACCGAGCGTGACCGAAGAGAAAACAGATGATGGTTCCAATGCCGGAGAGATTGTCGAACGGAAGAGCCATAGAAGTTCCGTAGTGTGAAGGTATTTCGGCTATTTCAAGTCTGACAAAAAACAGAGTAGCGTGCACTGTAAATTGTGCCGAAAGCAAGTCTGGAAATACAATAAACTGGTGCATGCGTCACACTGCGCCACGTTATTGTTTCGGTGAAATGAATTTCTACAATACTGTTACTGTTAATTCTACTCTCTGCAGTGTTTAACTGCTTACATATACACACAGTTACTGTCCGTCCACACATACGACTCGGTTCTGCTTCTATGCCGCAGCTTTGTTTACTTTTTCCCACCGAGGCTTCTAGGTTAGGAATCTAGCGCCACCTGCTGCTTTGGCATGTTCATAGCAGCGTTTTCCTTCATTTCTGCCTTTATGTGTGGACGGGATTATTTTTTAAAACGAAAACGGAAAATCTCCGTTTTCAAAAATACCCGTGTACGTGTGGACGTAGCCTCAGTCTCTGACTGGAAGCGCTAATTCGTCATTCGGCTTTTGTCAGACTAAAGTAACTGTTAAAACTGTTTGAAAAGCTCAGCTATACAACAAGGAGAGATTGAGAATTTCCTTTTAGTTCTCAGTTTATTTGATATTGACAAAAGTTAGTCAGTTTTGTCTGTTCTTCTGTAAAACAAACTAAGATTTATTTTTAGAATTAATATTTTGTTTCTAAGTGGAATTGACAATTTAGTCTGTTTCGTTTGTTCTATTTTGAAACTTAAACGCTTTAGCGGCTGCCTTTTGTGTAGTTTGCAATATTTGCCTTTATTTATCTGAAAAAGTCTCATGTTCCTTAAGTACATCTACCCTGTTGAACTTATTATGGGAAATAAATATTTAAATAAAAACAAGCTGCTGATTATTTCACATTTTACTTGTGAGCAACGGCACATTTAAATCTTACAAATATAGTTATTTGGCTTATATCGTGATAGATATCGTTATCGCCTGAAATGAAAAAAACATATCGTGATATGAAAAAATCTCATATCGCCCAGCTCTACAACAAACAATTGATAGATTGATGCATATATACCATCAAAACAGTGTACATCACTGTCACAACAGTGTTTATTTTCATTCAAAGGCTTTATGATTTTTCCTAGTCAAAATGCCCGGGCCAATTTTCTGTCCCAGTCCAGCCCTGTATGTAGCTCATCTGCAGTCTGGTGTTACCTACATCTTCCTATTCAGAAGGCAGAATTTCCGAGTTCTGAGTACAATCAAAGCACCACGACTGCAGTTTTTGTGTTGGATGTAAAAGGCGCACATGACGCTGTGACGTAGGCTAGAATCATGGCAGCAGTCAATGACGGTCCAGGCGTGGGATTTCTCTCGTGGAAATATGCACATTATCTTTTCCTTTCTATTGGTAGGTGGCACAGTGCACTTGTGGCAAGTAAGCAAGCTAGAAGACTGGCAAAGTTATGGAAGAAACACATTAACAAGAGAATTCTGAGTAAAACCAGAGTTACTTTCCCTAGTAACTAGTTACTTTGAAAGTAACGAGTAACTTGAAGTAACTGAGTTACTTTTGAGAGAAGTAACTAGTAATGTAACTAAGTTACTATTTTAAAGTAACTTACCCAACACTGATCCTTAGTCCTCTAGTAGTGCTAGTCTTGTATTAGGAGTGTGTTTTCATTCAGCAGGAGGTATGACGTGTTGATGTTTCTGCCAGATTGTCTTCTCACCTATCAGCCATTAGTTTGCACTGGCTCAGTGTAGAGTGTAGTGTACCCAGTATATTCTCTGATGCTCCTGCCTTGGCTTCCCATTATGGATGCCTACCGCTGTCCCTCGCCTAGCTGCTTGCCCATTCCCAGTATGTCTGAATAGTTACTAACTTTTCCCATGACACTGTTCCAAGTGCTCAGGTCTGAGCATTCACTTAGGATCAAAGGATTCCCAGCATACCTGCTCACATTTCAAATTCCACTCACCTGGTTCCTGTTTTTGTTTTTTTGTTTTTCTGTGCAGCATTAATTTAAACATTTTTTCTCCTGCTACCAGTACTTATACAGATGATCTGTGTGACATCTCTGTGATCTATGACATCTAGTACACACTGCACAGTCTGTGCTGGTTGGATATTAAATACTTCTTAAATAAGACACCAGCACTCACAGGCATTAGTATTTCTTGTTCTACAATGCTTTCTTTAATGAATCCGGTTCCCAGATTCCAGGTGAATTTCCACTTCAGTGTGAAATATATAGTGTGATTAATTCAGGGAGAAGTGCTGCAGGAGAGGACAAGCTGAATGACCCAATCCAAATTTGCAGTGTGACAAAATTAGTCTCCGTCTTGCATCAGGAAAGTGTAATCAAGGAAACTCAGACCTTTATCTCGATTATTATCTTCCAAATTTGGTAATCAGCCATGAGCAGATGGGAAGCCTCATTGACATGGAAAACTGCTGGCAAATACTTTCGAGGGCCTCTTGGCAGTCTCGGTGTAGATGAATTTCAAGTACAGCTTTGCAGTAAAGAAGATCAATTATTTAATGTGGTTTTAAACAATTTTGACAGATAGACCCATATTTTATTCACAATAGTATATAGAAAACATATGAAGTGTTTAAACTGGGGAAAATACACCGTTTTAAGAAAAACTGTAGCTAATTTTGACAGAAAGAAAGAAAGTCACATAAAACAATGGATGCCTGTGCCATGTGAGGTGAAGAAAGCTTCTGGTTTGCTGTTGGGTATTGGCTAAGCCTGCCTCTGTGTCTAGAAGAAACATAGTTCTGAATATTTCATGAAGCTACAATGATTTATACGCTACTGTCGTCCCTACATGTCCCTTTTGAGGTGTGAGTTCTGCTGCACTATTCAATCTTGAAGAGCCATGGTCAGACTAATTCAGAGACATAGTACTGTTGTTGTGAGCCATAAGGTCTGTAATAATTAAAGTACTCTGCATAAACATAAACTCCATAAAATGAATAAATTCCAAAGTCCAGCTGATTCAAGAACAAAAATCAGTTTCTAGTCAGGATGTTTTGCATTCTGCAGCCCTTTATGTGGATCTGAATATGTTATCAATGGTTCACATACCTGGTTGTTAAAAGGTTATGTGAGCTGAAAGCAGCTCTTAATTTCAGGCTGGCTGAGCACAACCAGCAGTCTCTCTTAATGGCTGTGCAGACTGAGAGCACGAACCTTTTAAGAAATGTGTCCAATTAAATGAAGAAGAATCGCCGTGCACAGGCGAGGGTTTATTTCCCAAAAAATCGGTACAATCGAGCGGCAACTTGAAAACAACTGCGGTACATTTCCACAGAAACTTGTTTGAAATTCAAACGACGCCATCCTTCTGTTCCTTTTTCTTTAGAAACAAGTTGAGTTGAAAACATTCATTCATTTTCTTTCAAAGTAAAACCAATTTTCTTATCTGGGCTAGACTGTGACTGTGTGCCTGCTAGTTGTTTGCATCTTCATGTACTTGAAGTTAACTTTGCATGCTGAAGAAACTGCGAGATTTAAACGTGATGATAATCTTCTATATCACACGTTTCCTGGTGGTGTGTGTCAGCATGAGAAGCTCTTTCTCTTTTGTAACTTCACACACTCCGAGGTTCTCTGCTAATTATGTCAGTTAATCATCCTGTTCTTCTCTCATTTTTGGATGTCAGAATGAACATTTTTTCCCACATAACAAAGTGCTGCTCGTGTTTCCTCCGATGAAGAGATTTTTGTGCATATCTCAAACCAGACATTTCTCTGAGCGGATGATTTATATTTCACACCTTGAGCTCTTGTGATTACAATAAGCTAAAAGGGTATTTTTTGGAGAGAATAAAATCACTGGTGACAGACTAGTTGAATGGTATTCTGTTATGATTTGAAAAAAGAACCCAGAGCTGAAAATTATAATTTTTTTAAGCACAAAACTCTAATTTTACCTCCACCTGATTTTTTGAATTTTAAAAAAACTAACTGTAACTTTACTGTATCATACAAAATAAGACAGATTATTCTGTATGATAAAGTGGCAGAATAAAGATTTGCCTGTGCTTTTTTATGCTGATCCTTTCATACCCTCTCTTTGCTTTTAAGGGTTTGCACAGCAGCACCACTGCTGTGCAAACCCTTGAATCTTACTTAGTATGATAATAGCTGCCTTAGGCCCTTCTTTTTAAAACACAAGAAATGGATGTGTTCAAAGCTGAGCTGTGTCAAGAGCACTTTGATTTCTCATTAAGTTCTAAAATAATACTATGTCGCATCCATTTAATTTCACACAAGAAATGTAAAATTTCAGTAAAACTGCACCAATAGGCTGATTTAGCTACAGGTGCCTGACAGTCAGGAATGCAGTGTAGAAAGTCTCGATAGGAGGCAAAGAAATCGTGTTAAAAGGGCATTTTCAGAGGTGTCACATTGACTCTCTAAGATAAGATCCCTACCAGGTAACAGAAATAGGTCTGAGTTTGAATTCAGCCCTCTGAAACCATTGCTGCTTTTGCTCAAAAACTGTTTTTGGGTGTTGAAGAGAGAAGATGTAGTGTAAAAACAATCTTTGAAAAGACTTTTTTTTTCCATTTCACTTTGAAAGCGAGCTTGCGAAACTGAAAGTGTAAGTGATATGAATGGAACAAATTGTACCTGAGATTTTCAACACATTGCTTATTGATTTGTGGCGGCTTTGGGATAGTAAATAATGTAGGAACAACCTACATTAACTGATCTGAGGCATAGGGTCACTGCTAGTGTGACTGTTTTTGCAAATGCGTTTTATTCTCTGTTTATCAAGCAGACACCGTACACTAGAGTCGCAATTTGCATGTAATTTGCCAAATGTTTGTTGCATATGAATGCAAGAGAAGACCCTGTGGATAATTGGAAGAGGTTAGCATGAAGATTTTATTTTCAAGTGCGGTAACAATTTGCAACAGTATACTTTGTATGCATTGCATACCATATAATCTAATTAGAGTCTTCAGTGATGCAGTGAAAGACTCTCAGAGTGATACATAATCTTATCTCAGGAGGAGAAAATAGTCACAGATCCTGTGGGTTAACCCTAACAGCGATAGGGGTGTTACTCAAAAAAATGTTACATTTTATAACATATACTACAAGATGTATATAATATAGATTCAGCATTTTACACATTTTCTCCTTATGCTACAGCAATAATTATATTACACTTTCAACTCATTTCAAGTGTCTTATAACTGCCACAAGAACATCAAACTTTACATACACTCAACAGCCACTTTCCTCGGCACTCCACTTGCTCATTTATGCAAATGTCTAATAAACCATTCACATGGCAGCAACTCAGTGCATTAAGGAATGCACACGTGGTCAAGATGACCTGCTGAAGTTCAAAGCATCAGAATTGCAGAGAAAGAAGTTCAAATGGCTTTGATGTCAGATGGATTGGTTTGAGTGTTTCAGAAACTAATGATCTACTGGGATTTTCATGCACGGCTATCTCTAAGCTGAGAAAATGAGCTAAAAATAAATAAATAAATGAATGAATATCCAGTGAACTGCAGTTCTTTTGGTGAAAATACTTTTTTGTTGCCAGAGGTCAAAGGAGAATGGCCAGACTGCTTTGAGCTGACAGGAATACAGCAGTAACTCACCACCTCATGTTGGTCCTTTAGCTAAATGCAAAGTAATCGACAGCCCTCAAGGGCTGCAGAGCGATCTGCTGCTTTCTTCCAGTCTCCCACAAAAACTGCGATCGGGCAGTTGTTGCACAGTTGCTGGACATGATTGAAGGTGGGCAAATGCATCGACAGAACATGGGTTGTTGAGATAGAACAGACTGGATCCAAGGATTATAAACCATGTACACACATTTCAACCGTTACAGTGAACAGTAATCCATTTATCCATCCAGCCTCTTCCACTCATCAGGGTTGACGGGTGGCTGGAGCATACAATGAACAGTAATGTTCTTGCTAAGTTTTTTAAAGTAAAAATCCAGGTTTTCAATGTGGAAGAGACTAGAAATAGAAAAGTAACAGAGGGAATTGATGACAAGTTTAAAAATGCAAGGGAACACTCACATGTTATGAAGCATGAGCATATTCAGGCTTCAGATCCATCAGTGAGGAAAAGAGCTTTAAGTGAGCGCTGAATGCATAAGTGAACAGGAGCCTTCGGATGTGACGGACTTGGTGAGAGGCTGCTCTCATCTTTAATGGCCATCTAATTTAGTTTTCAAGATGTTTTTTTATGCCATGTTAAAAGTCAGAATTTAAAACATACTAATATCCTTATGCTAAACTGTTGAAGGGGAGTAAGGCAGATGAACAGTAAATGAAGTGTTTCATCTACTCTTGAGTGGCTCTTAGGAATTAAAAAAATATATTAAGTTCTTATATTCAGTGTATGTTTTGATTTCTTTGCTATAGACTGGAATCATTTTTTCTTTAATTTTCTGTATGGTTGAGTGAAACCATTATTTTTCCCAGTGGACTCAGACAAAGAAGAAACCAGACACATGCTGTAGTTATTCAGGTCTTATCATTTCTTTGGGTAGAGAAAGTGTGACTGCAGGCTCTATATGTCCATCTTTCTTCCTCTCCCTTTCTGTATCTCTCCGTATCTCTCATACATGTGGTACACAAACAACAGTCAAACAAATTAACTCCAGAAAAGCCCAGAAGGCTGTCTGGGCTCAGCTTGACAAATCCCACAAACACTATGACCACAGGGTGAAAGATAACTGTAGGCATGTTGAGATAGTATGGAAGGGTCTAACTGAAGGAATCCATATACTTTTTCTCAGCCTTGCTGGTGGCTTTGATGGCCACTCCATATGCCTCTGGATTAAAGAATCTTTGTTTGAACACTCCTTGATTCAGACAGCAGGACCCTATACCTCCTCAACCTTCAACCTCAGCACTGGCTCTCCACTCCAGCAAAAGCATCATCTAATTTGCTATTGACACCGCCATTGTGGGGCTCATCTCAGGGGATGATGAGTTTGTTTATCAGGATGAGGTGGAGCAACTGATTGCATGGTGTAGAGATAACAACCTGATCCTTAACACCATCAAGGCCACAGAGTGGAATATTTGACAACAGGAATAAGAAAATACATGTAAAGCCAATTTTCATCTGTAAGAAATGTGTGGAGAGAATTTCAGATATCCAGTTACTAAGGACACACATAGAGGAGGACCTGAACTGGAGTGCAAAAACCACTGTACTAGTAAAAAAAACAACTCATTTTACCAAATATATCCCACTTTAATCTTAAGTGGGCCAGTCCAGTGAAACTCCCCCTTCTGTAAGTGTACAGAAGTTGAACTACATATTTATTAACTCCAGAGTTATAAGAAAAAGAAGTGTAATGGCCTTCTTTACATCTTCAAAGTAGTGCAATGGGTCAGATTAGAACCTTTGCAGGGGCAATTGCGGACCCCGTGCCTTACGTTTGACAACCCAACCCAAAAGCTTGTGTTCTTCAATGACTGCTCAGTAGAGAGCATATTGACATGCATCTATCTGTGGCTTGCCCTCTGCACTGTGGCAGAGAGTAATGTACTCAAGAAAATCATCGGATGCCTTCTCCCCTCCTTGGAAGCTCTTTGCTGTTTCAGCTGCCTCGAAAAAGCCTTCTGAGCCATCCCACCCTGGACATGTTTTGCTTGAACTGCTGACCTTGAGCAGATGTTTCAAAAATAAGAGATTAATAAATACTTTTCTTTCAAAAGCTAGAATTGCATCAAATGCTGCCGGAACTGTGCAATTTTGTTAAGAGTTTAAATTGTGCAATGAATATATATATATACATATATATATATATATATATATATATATATATATATATATATATATATGCGTGTGTGTGTCTGTCTCTCTCTCTCTCTACATATATATATATATATATATATATATATATATATATATATATATATATATATATATATATATATATATATATATATGTATATGAAGCCACCAGTGATGGGAATAACGGCGTTACAAGTAACGGCGTTACTTTTTTCAGTAATGAATAATCTAACTAATTAGTATTCCTATCGTTACAACGCCGTTACAGTTACTAACAAGAAAATGATGACAAAGCAACAAGGTGATATATACCAGTTTTTAAATTGTGTTGATAGGCCACGTAAAACCAGAGTCATGATAAACAGTAAACGCGGTGTTTTTTCCTCAATAGTTTTGTGACGTTTACTGTCTAAGGACAGAGCTAGCAAGCACCCCCCCCCCCCCAAAAAAAAACAAACAGGGAAAGTGACAACGAGAGAGAGAGAGCAGAAAAAGAGAGAGCGCGAGTTTTGAGATGTGAGAGATTTGTGACGTTTAGCGTGTTTGTGTAGTGTTGCGTGTCAGAACAATGAGGCGACTGCTGTCTCCAGGTAGAAAAAGGAGTGATACACCTGCTGCTGTCAGACCTGCAGGTATCAGGCAGGCATATAGTGGACAGAAATTATTTTTTTGGAGTGGCACAAATAATTTGTGTGGCATCTTATTGAATCAGAACAGCTGATTGTTCTGTAAATAGTTTGAAATGGTTATTTAAAAAATCAAGGTAAAAGGTAAATGGCTCCAAATAACTTTGTTGTTTGCAAAACTTGTGCATAGGATTTTAATTTTGACAATTTATATTTGCATTTAAAGTTATGAAATATGATTCATTAAACATGTTTGTGGTTGTTACAGTAAAAAAATATAACTTTTTCTACTCTGATTTTATGTTTTTTGTCTGATTTTAGATCAATTGTGGTAATACAGTATATCAAAATGAAAACATAACTGTAAATTCAGACACGTGAGGTTGTGCTGAAAAGAATGATACCAAACAAGGCAAAGTAAATAGCTGATATTGAAAAATCCTACAATGGCTGGACAAAGCTGGACTGAAAGACAGCACAGAGGTACTAAACATGGCAGCACAGGAAAAAGCTCTGAGCACAGGATTGATAGAGGCTGGGGTCTATCAGAACAGGCAAGACCCTGAGTGACCGGCATAATATACTGGAACATCTGTCCTGAGTATGACCTGGAAGTCCGGAGGTCAAAATGGGATACATTGCCTCAAGGGTGGTTGAGAATGACCAAGCTAAGATCCTGTGGGACCTCCAGATACAGATGGAAAAACTTGTAGGTATAGCAAGGGGCAGCAACATCAAGAAGAACATGAGACGCTCAAGAAATACCAAACGCTGAGAGAGGAGTTCGAGAAAATGTGGAGGATAAACGAAAACAGTGATCTCTGTGGAATTTTTGAACTTCATTTTTAATTTGTACCATCCTGAATCTTCATGATTTTGCTAATGACCGTACTTTCTTTTAGTCAGGTTGGCATTTGTCAAATGATTAACTAAAAACGGAAGTTGTGGTGAAAAGCCGGACTCCTACAGAATAATGGGGGTAAAGTACAACTCACACTCATGGAGTCACAAAACTAGTTTTGCAAAGAATGAATGATCTTTTTTCAAAGTCACAGAAAATGTTGCACAAAGCATAATTATGATGTAAAAAAGAAGCAGGAAGAGCTCTGCAATAATCCCACACTTTTGTTGAAGTGTATAGCCTCCTTAACAAGTAACCACAGTATTTTAGTGCCAAAAATTTATTCATTATATTTTAATGTCTCTATTTGTGTTTATTGTGCCTACACTGTTTCCTTTATCTTTGATACACATTTAAAAATATTCTAATCCAAATAACTTGTGCTTTAAAATCATTTTTGCATCACAGATCCACCAGATATGTGGTGTCATACTCAGCTGAAACAAAGAGGCTATCGTCTGATACCGTATCTCCCTCTAATAGACAACTTCTTTATCCTACCAGGAATATATCATTTGGGTAAATGGGCCGCACACATTGTTCAGATATCCCTTAAAGCAGCAAGGTTGTCCATGATGTGCCTGTCTGCTCTGTTTGCTTGGCTTTCAAACCCCATGTACTCCTGGATCTCACTGAAGCTTGTTCTAGGTCTAGTAGCCATGGCAAGCCACAAAACATTGCAATGTAGTGATTAGAAAGCTAAAATACAATTACAGCCTATGATGTAAAAAATAAATAAAACATACAGATACCTCAGATACAGAGATCCCAAATAGCTTTCCCTTGTCTTTGCAACACTGGTGGGCCAAAAAAAAAAGTTGACTGTTTCTTTGAAGTATTGTTATGATTTTAAATATCACAGTGGCACATATAAATATACAGCTGGGGTCATAAATGACCCATCCGGGTTACTCAAAGGTTAATCTTCTTTCCCTCTTGTTTATCTCTGAAAAACCAAACAGATGTTTGCAGAGTCACTTTTTGCCTAATTATTCATTGCTCGTGAGGTATATAAATAAAAATGCACAAACACGTCTGTGCTTGGATGTTCGTCAGCTAAGGACATGCACGCTTGTCTTCCGACTATCTATGCCAGAAAATTCACTGCTGCATGTTCGAGATTTGCCACGATGAAGCAGAATGGTGCTTTTGTGGCTCTTGACCTTTTCACATGCAAATCAGTGCAATCACTCTCAGCATGTGAAGAAAACAGGAGTTGATCCAGGCCTCTTCAAATCCCTATTAATGAGCAAATGGTGTCAAGGAACATTCCCATGTTCCATCTTAGCCTCCCAGCCATGACCTTTTCGTAATTGTCCCTCTGGAGAACCACAGTTCCTCACAACTAAACACTGAGTGCATCAGATGTATAAAGATGGAGGCCTGCCAGAGAGTAAATGCACAATCCATCAGTCCTGGAACAATTTCCATGCAGAGCTCACTTAAGTGTTTCTTCTTTATGCACAGCGGGTTGTTATTTCGCGCACATATAATGAGTTATTTGTCTGCTCAAAGCCTATAATCGTCACTGTAGCAGCAATAATGTTTCCTGCCATTTCCGTTCACACATATAGGGAGGCACATCGCATCAGAACAGGTGTTTGTGTGCATATGTGTGTGTTTGAGAGAAAGAGAGAGAGAAAGACCGAGTGTGTTAGAGAGAGAAAGCAGAGCAGAGCTGTGGTGCCCCCGTGTGGTGGAAGTGGAAAATATATTTACTGCCAAAAACTGAGATTTACTAGATTGCGCCTGCATTCTACAGGCTGCACGGTGATGAGGGAAACATCAATTAAACACAATTAAAATAATCTGTGACACTAAATCAGAAATACAGGGAAAGCTTGCGATTAACAGAATAAATCGATTCTATATATTTTATATATTATATAAAATATAGTATATTTTTTCATTGATGTATGTTTAGAAAACCTCACTATGTGTTTATGTATTACATTTTAAAGATGTCTTTCTTTAAACTCACCTGAGCATTATTTAAGAAGTATTCAAGCTGTATCTTAAAAGTGCGTATTTTAAGCATCTTGTTGTCTGCATATGTATGTAAAGCATAATATGATCATCATACTGTGTTAACACTGTAAAAGTGCTAAACACATATGCTTCATGAAGTCGGTGTAATCTCACTGATAAGCTTTAACAATGCATGGGGCTTTATGCTGAGACGAGAGAAATAATGCAAAACGTTGTTCCCATTTCTGTTTTAGTGCAGCAACTGTTTCTTGCGGAAACTGTTTTAACATCAGGACAGTCTGTATGTGAGATAGTTTATGGTTCATTTTTACGAGTTTATAACCCGGGGACACATTTCCTCTTGTATGAATGGTGGCCTTCTAACTTTATTACCGGCTGACTGGCTTTCCGAAAGTGTGCTCGCTTGTGTTTAGGATACTGACCAAAGCCAATACAGCATTGTTTTTAAAGCAAACTGGGCGTCTTCAGTTGTGCAGCAGCACAGCTGTGATAATGATCCTCTGTGACCGGACTGTGTGCAGCCTCGGCAGTGCATCTTCTCACCAACTGCGGGCACAGAGCGGCGGTGGCAGCGCGCCTGCGCAGTGCATCCAGGGGCTCGGCGGCGTTCGGTGCTGAAGTGGGGCGGATGGCAGAAAAACAGCGGCGATGGACTTTACACCGCGGGATTCCAATTTACGATGTCTTTAAATAAGCATCGGGACGTCGCTTTTTCACACCTATCATCCTAGGACACTGACAGCCCACCGCAAAGGGGTAAGGTGGTGATTATTCTGCGCTAAGGGTCCACACGGGTTGGCTAGCTGACGTTAGCACGGCGCTAGCTGCTGCTCAGCTGCCACCGCCTCCTCTCCCTGCGAGAGATAGCCGATCTCAGGCTGACTGCTAAAGCTAGCGAGAAGAAAGTGGGTGGTGTTTGATTTCTGTAAAATGTCTGTGCGGCTGACAGCGCTGTGGAGCCCCCTCTCTGACTGCGTTAGCCGTCGGTGGTGTCAGCTGCGAGGGGATCCCCTCTGCCGGCCGGCTGGTCGGACCTGCAGCGACTCTGCTCAGATGGTTCTTGCAGCTGCAGGAGACAACCATGCAAAACAAACCAGCCGAGCAGCTAGCCAGCAGAGCTAGTGTACAGAGGGTGAGAGCAAGGTCTGATGAGATTGCCTTCTTCATATCTGAAGATATGCACAGGCCTTCAGGGAGATTCAAAAGATTCCGTTCTGCGACTGTCCTGTTAACTTTCTCACTCGGGAGTGCATTTTGTGTGTGTTATTTATCTAATGTAATACACTGTTAAGAGATCATGCAGTGCACAGCTGTAGCAGCACCATCACTGCAGTTTCCCATGGGTGTGTTGAGTCAGAGGAGCCCAGGTTATGTTGCAACTGCATCCTGAGAGACTTCCTGATTAATCTCATTAGGCCTGTACTCTTCATTCAAAGAGGTCTAACAGAATGCAAGCTGACCTATCAGCATCTGATGTTATTTGCTTCTAGGATGGCAACTTTTATTCTTGAAAGCAGTGAAACTCGGTGGCACCAGTATCGACATTTAAATTGATCCCTAAAAGCATTCAGTGATATGTCCTTTCTCATATATATATATATAGATAGATAGATAGATATAGTTAACAAGCCATACATTTTTTTTTTAAAGCATTTGAAGATTAATTTACAAATAAGGTTAGCATGTAGTGTCCAAAAGAGCAGCTCTAATGTCATTTTTAGACTGTCTGCAGCACATGTAGCAGAGCAGCTCTTTTTGTTTGTGATGTTGTCTGACAGGGTTGAAAGCAGATTTTTTTTTTTTTTTCAGGGGCTCCGTTGAGTTTTGTGAATGTTTAATTTGAAGGTTGTTTAGGGAGTTTGATAGCCAAGTCAATCCTCTTGCTAAGTGTAGAATACTTATTAATTTCTGCAACCAAAAGCTTCTTTAGTTCCCAATAGCGAATTAGCATTTAGGCACCAGTTGTTGTTGTTGGGTTTTTTTTTTTTTTCTTTAAACACTAATAAAGCAATCAATGTATTTCTTCTTCTAGATGTCCCAATCAGTTTTAAACAATTAAAAATGTTTGCGAGATTGAGTGAATTTAAAATTCAGAAGCAGTTTACATGAATTCTAGATGAAAAGATGAAAAACAAAGTGCTGGTGAAGTTTCAAAGGGTTGGTGAAATTAGGCTAGTTGTTAGCCTCCCGCCCCAAGGCTGGCTTCAGACCAACTACGGTAAGCTGATATAAAAAGAGCAGCGCTAGCAAAGTATTTGGGAGGTTTTATGACTTTGTAGGGCTCTCATTGACATATCAAACCTGTAGGTGCCCAGTCAGCAGACACAAATTAATTTAAGGTATAAGGTGACATCATCCACAAAACAAGGTTAGTAATGAGTATTTTGTGGGATTGTTCTAAATTATTCCCTACCAAAATCTCAGCAATGTCTGAATATATCGGTACTGTACAAAACGTAGCTTAAAGGTGTCTTGTATATGAATAGTGCTATTTAAAAAGACAGAAAGCTGTACAGAAGAATAAGGATAATAACCAAACAACTTTTTACAGCTCATGCCAATTCAAAAACATCAAGGGAGGTGTTACTGCAGCATTTCAACACTGACAGCGCTCTCTATGCAGTAGAGGCTTGGACCCGGAAAAAGGCTCGATACGTCATCAGTAACAAAGCGCACAGATTGGGCTCTTTGTTGTGTTTCGAAAGCCATTCCTGTGCAGTTTTATCCCGGGATGATTTAGCCATATTGGAATTTTTTTCACTCACGTGGATTATCAGGGGCATCAGTCTCCAAATTCCAAACCGGGCCGAGCTTTGTCGTAAACATTTCCCATAGTCATTTTCTTCATTTCATTCAGGAAGCACATCACTAAAGTTGGTGATCATCTTCGCAACAGGAATAAGCAAACTCACAAGTACAATGAAAAAGCCTGATCTTAACAAGCTGCTGTGCAAAATAATTTGTCATAGATTCTTAATATACAAGGGAAACTATTGTTTTCAAACCAGTTTAAACTGGCATGAACGGATGTTGATGCTCCCCTCACGTTGCTTTTACAGTAGAGCAGTATTGAGACAGCATGTTGTGTCATATGGGAGGGATGGTAGTGACATGTGAACCTCGATTTTTTTTTCTTTTTTTTTTTTTTTCTTTGTGCTGCTCTTTATCTTGCTAGACATCACTGTGGAGGAAATGAGCCATGTATAGGCAAGGGTGGGTGAGGGACTGTAGATCAGAGCTGATAAGGCTGCTAACCCACTGTAACTGAAGATGTTTAGTTTAGTTTGTTTGGTAAGTCTTTTCAATATTAGATATTATCTTTATCTTCTTTTTTTTGTATATGCTAATTTTACACTCTAAGTTGCAGACTGCTGATAATTTGCAATAGTGTTAAGGTCACCATGCGAACACCTCTAAGCTGCTGTTATGAGTAAGCCCGGTGTTGGAGCACTAATTCCTGCATGAAGAACATGGAGCATGAGGGCTATCTAGGAGACACAGCAGCCTCTCTCAGGGCCAAAATCCAGCATATGGCTTTTGACATTGATTGAGTGTTGGGTTGCAGTGCCAGTGAGCTTAATGCTTTGCACCATAAATGTTTAAGATAAGCATTCGCAGCATCATTTGCCATTTACTGCATTTCCTGGTTGAACTGGTCTTATTCTAACCACATCCTTTAGCTTATCACAAGTAAAGTATTATGGTATCAGCGTCTGTGTTGGTGGCTGAGAAGAGGAAGCTGTTGCACAAAGGCGTCAGAGGAAAAGTACAGCTTCAGCTGATGTCTGTTTTCAATAGGGCTGCCACAAACGATTATTTTGATAGTCGACTAGTCACCGATTATTTATGCGATTAGTCGACTAATCAGATCATCATCCACTGGACGTAAAACTACAGCTTATTGCACCAGCAGCATCTGCTCTTATATAACTATCATTAGCTTACAGCTTTAAGCTTTTAAGGTGCTAACTAAAAATAAAGACAAGATGATAGTTTATTCAATTTTAATGAAATTTGCAGATTGTTTCGGTAAAGTTTAATAAACTCCTTGCTATCTAAAATATAACAGGACACCGGAGTATATTCTCCAGCATCTCACACTTCTGATAATCAGCTGTCTGCTTGACGTTTATTCAGCTGTGTAAAAACTATAACTTTAATCTCAGCCAAACCGATTTACTCAGGAACAAATAAAATACAAAAAAAAAAAAAAAAAAAGCCAAACAACAACATTTTTAATTTATCTAAGTGACTCATATATATTTAACCTGAGTCGCGAAAGACGGCGGTGGGTTTGAAAACAATTTGCCGGGAGTCCGGTGTTCTCACGGCGCTAGTGACCTAGCCCCTGGCTAGCTATCGAGCTAGTGGGTAACAGACGTCTCCGAAAACGTCGGAGCGCTTTTGAAAATATGTGGTGTCCTGATAAACTGAGCCGATATTTGAGGTTTACACAGCTACATTCTCGCCTGAAAATATGTTAAACGTTTATTTTGTGACCCAGAAAGAATAATAAGAGTAATATTAAAACTAACTAGCTACCGCTACTTGCACTAACACTTCCGCGTTCTATGTAGTCCTGCTCCAGTGCTTCCGGTGCGGTTAAACCATGGCGACGTTCTACACTCGATGCCTACAAGAGCTCCCAAAATTGAACATCACCGATGTTCATCGGATTTGCAGAGTGACGGACTACCCCCGCCAGCAAATTAGATAAAGGATTTAAGTTATATGCTGCATCATATATATACACAACTACGAAGGTAAGAAAACGTAAATTAACCGACAAAGAAACGCTCTTAAATCCTGCTATTATTCCTGCGTCTTTTGCGATCTTACAAAGCTTCAAACGACGCGTCGACTATTAAATCAGTCGTCGACGATTTTGATAGTCGACGTAATCGTGACTAGTCGACAAATCGTGGCAGCCCTAGTTTTCAATACAGATGAATATGCTAGCTTTTTCACATAGTCGACTTCCTCATTAACCAGTAGATCTTTGTCATCGTTAACCCCTCTCATGTATTGATTGTATATTAAAATACAGTCCATTCCCAAATTAAATGCAAATTTTTACATTGTCCTATGGCTGTAGTGCTGCTTATCTATCTAGACTACTTTGGTGTGAGCTGCTCAGTTTGGGAGGTTTTGGCTGAAGAAATGCCTACCTTTGTCTTGAATTTAATGTAAATAATTGGCACCTTCCTCATGGTTCTTCAATGGGCACTACATTGAAAAAATAAAAACACAATATCTTTTTTTAGAAATCAAAGCCCGGTGACTGAAAAAGTCCCGGTGTTCACAGGTTTATGCAGCAACTGTTTTTCTTTTGAACTACACCTGGCAACGACACAGGATGTGACAGGATATAAACTCAGCTGAGCTGAGCTCAAATGTTAGGCAGTTTCATACCTATTTTGGCCGGTGCGTGTAGATAGTAGAAAGAAAAGAGTTCTACAACAAGAAACATGAATAACCAGATCGTAGTTTCTAGAAAAGGGCATTGCTGCTTAGTTTCTCTGCTGCAATCTTTGCCAATTGAGCACACGTAGACAAGTAAGAGTAGATATCTTTACCACTTATAACTCCAAAACTGGGCAACTGGGCATCTACACCTAATCTAGATGGATGAAAATGAGGTTCTGCTCTGTGTCGCATTTGCTCGTATCTGCTTCTGTCTTCTTGTCGTTGCAGGATATATTTCTCCTGACTGATCATTTTCACTTAAAGTCAACTTCTGTGTTTCATGGTGTTTTCTTTTTGTTCACGTTCTGTGTTTTACAGATGCTGCACTTTGAATGCTCCCTACACCCTCAAGTCCATAAATGACCCTTTCACAGAGTTCTGAGGAAGCTTAGGAGGTGTTGGTGAGAGAAGCAGAAGTAGCGAGTGAAGTAAGGAAACGAGGGGAGGAAGTGGTCGCATTTCATCTCAGCTCTCGTGTCCCTTTCTGTGCCAGTTGGTCAGGGATGGTGATACCAGTAACCTCTCTGCCCTGTGGTGAAAAGAACCTCCTCGCCTTGCCCCAAATCTCCTGCAAGTCAGAAAGACGCTCAGACAGTCCCCCAGTCAGTCACTTCGTCAACCAGCCTGCTAGCATCCAGCAACCTATTACCTCATGCCATGACTGCTCTGTCTGACCTGTGTTTAGGAACTCACTAATTCATGGTAAGTTTCACGCTTTCCCAGTAATTTAATTAATATATTTAGATTGTTTTTTATTTATTTATTTTACAGAAACTGAACTTGTATTTTCAAGTTTACTGTCACAGTGAGGATCCAAATTTGTGTGAAATATAAAGTCAAATGCTTTGGTTAAGGGGTCAAAATGAAAAGTCATATGTTCATGTTCATAACCAAAGTTTGCAGTTGTGGTCCTGGAGGTTGACGGACCAAGCAACATCTGCCAGATCGTGTAAGATAATGAGTCGGCAGCAAAGGGTGACTGGCTTTTACTTCTCGATTTTAAAGTTGAAGTTTTGATTTTCATTTGTAATTCTCAGAATGGACATGAATTTAAATGTTGCTTAGTAAAAGTCTTTTCTTCATGGAAGTGAAACAAAGCAACCCACCGGTTATTTGTATATAGTGCTTGATATCAGTCGGTTATTAGCCATGAATGGAAAATGATCTGTCACCTTGAAAGGACGTTCTTTATCTTTGAAAACGAGGTGTTGTTAACTCAGAGTTAGAAATAATTTGTGTTCAGATAACTAATGGTAAGATGCTTTTTCTCACACAGTTTCTCAACAAACGGTTTATTTGTTTTTGTCTTTTTGTAAAGAAAACGCTATTAACCATTTTCCCTACCACAACAAAGTGAGAATGGAGGCAGGCTGCGACTTACGTGCCACGGTGACGTCATTATTCTGTTCTTTTACTTTTTGCACTTAGTGCCTCATCAAAGCAAACGCTGCTTGCGCTGATGCGAGGTCAAAGTCTGCACAAGGTGCAAATGTTTCTGGCGTTTTACATGTGGCACTAATTTGTGAAATAGGACGCTAGTTTCATTTGCATCGCTCTCGTGAAAAACTGCCTGATGGTGAAGCAGAGTGGAAGCTTCAACGTCAAGTTGGACTTTTGGATGATGATTGTTTTGGTTAATATGGCGTCCTCTATTTTGGTATTATTTTAGTATTTGCAAAAATGTACTGCATGTATGACAGATCTTGTAGCTATCTTTTTCATCTGTTTTTTTTTTCTTTGCCCTCTGATGTTATTGTGTTAGTATTTCCACCCCATTTGCATGACATGTCAGTGCATCCTCCTTCTTTGGCTTTGGAACAAAGCCATACCCTCTCTGTGGTTTACGTCTAACAGCCTGTTTTTCCACGGTAGCCGCCCAGTTGCTAAATAACCGATGGCTGCTCCGCTGGACGGACGACAGCATTTGCATATCGGGCTTGTCTTTTTAGCCGTACCTTCCATGTTTCTTCATTGAAGCAAATTATCCGTCTGTAGAGTAGAGGGAACAAAAAAGAAGAAAATTAGTTTATATTTTTCTTCTTTTTTTTTTTTAAATTTGGATTTTCACATTTTTTATGAAAAGATTTTAATTTGAACCATGACATTACAGGTAGGAGTGCTTTTTCAGTCAGTATACTTTTAATTCTCATACTGCATTTGATTAGACCCTCCCAGCTAAGTAAATGCATAAAACTTTAAAGCTAAAGTTTTGACATCCTCGTGGCTGATCTTTCTAGCATTTCTAGTTGTATATGTTTGCAGCTGAGCTTTACGTTACGGTTAAAGCTTATGGCACTGTGAGGTAAGGGTTTTCCCAGTATAATAAGCTCACCAAGTAAACCTATAAATAGCATAAGGGTCATAAGAGTAGGTGAAGTTTTAGATATAATAAGGGAAACTTCTTGTTTCTAAACAAGTTGATTTGGATTTCGTACATGGCGTCAGTCATACCTGGGGTATCACACTAGGGTAGGATGAATTTTTTTCCCACCATATCCAGGTTTTATCTGTGAAACCATTCTCCTCATTTTAGACTGTTTTAAAGAAAGTTATGTGCAATGAATATGAGAAGATGCGAACAAAATGTCAGTCCTCTATCTGCAAAACTGTGGTTTCTACACACCTACAGATTCATCATTCTGTGTTAACTTGAGCTACACCCCTGAAAGTCTGTGTGTATAGAGCCGTAGTAAAAGATATTTACCCAAAGAATTTTGAAGGAATAAGTTTAGGTACTTTTCTAGATAATGGAATTTGAGAATGGCCTTCTCAAAAAAAGAGTCCTTAAAAAACTGTCTAAAAATAAACACCTCTAACCCCAAAATTTGCATAATTCCTATTAAAGAGCTGCAATTTTCCTCTGGAATATCTTACTGGCAAATCAGATATGTTCTATAGTGTAATTTTGTAGACTCATGGCAATCCCCATGTATTTGTACTTTTTATTTATTTATTAATTTTTTCCCCATGTTGTGGCACATTAGTAAAGAAATCATGACTGTAAGAATAACTGCTAACATTTTTCCAGTATTCGCATGCTTTCGTTTGCCTATGCAAAACTGATGAGACACACCAGATAAATTTTCGTCGCTGCTACCGGTAAAAGTGATTTTATTTCTCCAATTCTGCATCCACAGAAATTTAAATTCAAAACCTCACAGATTTGAAACAGAAACTTCTGCCAATCTTTCTAAGAATGATTGCAGTCAGTCCAAGTTGGACTTTGGAGACCTGTGCATGAGGTGAAGTTGACAGTATTGCGCTGGTCACTGCAACTACTTGCAGTCAGTCTTCCACAGCAGAAGAATTCAGTGCAATCTCTGGGCAACCACCGATTTATTTATTTTATTTCATTATTAATATTTCTTTTTCATTCAGTCACAGAGAGGTAGCCACCATATTTTTATTCCGCTGTTACTGAGAGGAAAGCACTCTCCAAGATGGCTTTAATTAAAGGAGAACAGAGTGTGACTACAAAATTGCTAGCTGCACATTTTTGTTTCTCATGGCTATTTTTAGGCATCGCTTAAAGTAGCTGTAGCTGCAGCGGCAAAGAAATAGCCCACAAAACCTTTGCAAAAGTTTCCAATTCAATCAGTGAACACTGCGCTGTGCTTACTGGATATCCAATTATAGTGATTTTTGAAGTGGCTGACGGATGTTTTACAAAATTATGACAACTGATTTCTCCCTGTGCACCTTTAGAGCAATATCGGACTTGGTTTCTCAGTTTCTTTCTGGTGTTAGACAGTTTGATAAAACAAACACAGAATACCTCTAAGATTTTTTTCATTGACTCCTGATTCATCACATTGATTGAGGCAATGATTGATCAGCAATTTCATTACTGCAAGATGTTTTCCCCAGTGAGATACAATAACACCAAATGTTATTTATGTTAGACTATGCTAATAATACAATGGGTGTAGTTTTGCTTTACACTTTGAATGACCTTTGTCTGACTATCCAAGACCTGACAGAGGGGGTTTTGGTTTTTAGTCTTCAGAATCTTTAATAGTGAGTGAAAATCTGTTTGAAGCAACAAGGAGAGTGCAGGCAAACACTACACGTGTAGTTGTTCTAGGATATCGTTGGTTTGTTGCACAGCAAATCATCTGGACATTTATGTTCCTGATACGATAACGTCTTTAAATGGCGTTGGTGCTCCCAGGATACTTGAGCACCAGTGTGAGTGTTTTAGGCTGGAGCCTGTCAAACTGTAGCTGTCGTGGATCAAGAAGTTTTTGGTCCAGCATGTGCGAGGAATCAAACATGAAGGAATTAGCAGGAGAGAAACCTGTAACGGTATCGTACATTATTGTCATTTCAAAGCAAAAGATCGCAATAACTTTTTAGGTTGACGTCATGCATCATTGCACATAACGTATGTACAAAACCTGAGTGAGTTGGTATGAATTCTCATGAATTTGTGCCTGCTTGTCTGTGTTTGTGACACGCAGATCCTGTTTTTCTGTGTTGGTTAAAATTAATTTGTAGTTTCTGTCAAAGGTGAGTGAAAGACTTGGCTCAGTGCCAGAAACTCTCGCAACGTATGAAGAAGGGAAGTTCCTGTACTGTCCTGCCTGAGTGCTCTTCCTCTCTCCCCTGCACATAAATTCACCTGTCGCACAGTTTCTGTTTTGTTTCCTCATCTACTGTAACATCTGAATGTATAAGATGTTTAACTGCACGTTCTCGTCCTCTTTACGGTGAAGCCCCGGAGTGTGAGTGGAGTGGAGATGAGAAAAAGGCAGGCGGCTCATATTGAGGCCCCACCCCAGGCCCCTGGACAGCCCCGACCCAACACCTGCTGCCTCTGCTGGTGTGGCTGCTGCAAGTGTCTCTGGTAAGAAAATGCAAAGCTGTACTAACAAAACTAGTCCATGCTAATATTATGCTATACTTTATTAGTTTTTAAGCAGCACCAGTGTTGTATTCTGTTTGTTTGTCCATCCTTCACGTGAGTGCAGTATCTCAGGGGTGCCTTGAGAGAATATTTTTCAAGTTTTTGCACAAAAGTCTCCTGCGCACCATGTGCTTTTTAGCAACCTTATCAGTTAATTGCAAACCACAGTGCGTGACATGGGCCTGGTAAACTTGAGTCAGCCATCAAGTTTGATGCATGTAAACGGTGCAAAGACGATGCCCGCAGAAACAGCCCACACGGCTGTTTGTTTCTACTGCTCGCCCGTGATGACCGCCAGAGGGTAGAGTTTGTAAACATGTTTGTTTTGCACATTTTACTTCCATTATTTGGTTTTGTTTTTTCCCCCACTGTTGAAACAATTGGCATGGCAACTCACGCTGGACTCCCATTGGCTCATCGGCGCACGCGGTTCATTGTGGCTGTAATGTTGCAGGATATCTTTAGCCACAACGGCTAACTTTGAACCTATGTCATTGTGTATAATAAAACCAGGGCTGTGCAGCCACAACCAAAACTAGGCCAAAGACCTGAGGATGAACTGGTTACATTTTTGCGATCAAAGGTCAAGGATGTTGTGGTTTCACTTCAGAAACACCCAGTAAAGGTCGCTCACACAACATGTTTTTGGAAAATAAGTCATAATCTCATGCTAACCATAACTACTCACACAGCTGTTTGTTGGTTGTTGTTTTTTTAGCAGTTTATTAAATTGAACTGTGAAAACAAAGCAAAATGTGTCACTTGCAGTGATTGAGCACCTATACTTCCTGACTAACACCAAAAAGCAAGTTAGGTACTAGCTGGTAGCGTTTATCAGCTAAAATGGCAGGTGGAGACCAACATAGAACTGAAACAAAGAACGTTATTCACTAAGTAGCTCTAAATAAATGATTAGAATAAACACCTTTGTGCTGACAATGTCATGCTGTCTGGTGGTTATGTCATTGTTGTTCCTCTGCAGCCCTGAAGAGGCCAAAAAATCCGTTATTGCCAGTTAAAGTTGCATAGCAATAAGTTGGCAGCACAGACAAGCAGAATAAATAACTGCAGTCTGTTTTGCTTTAGATTAGCAGGATCTGATTTTATCCTTTGCAAAAGAGGCCCAAAGGAACCACTGAACAAAACCAGTGTCTGAATTGATCATACAATAATGCAAACAGCATTTTAGCATTGTGTGATTAGGCAGCTAGTTGACAAATTATTTATTTTTCTTAATGGTTTCTTCATTTTTGTGTTGTGCTGTTATTTTGAACAGTGTAGACATTTTTAATAGTGTGAGCCTTAAGAGATTAAAATGCAGCCCTGGTACCTGAAATAATAAACAGTTGTCCTGCCCTTAATCCCGTTGCCCAATCTGTGATATTGCACTGATACTGAGTTTTACCTCAGCTGAATGAATTATGATTTTTAATGGCAACACAAAACCGGGGACTGACCAGCAAAAACAGAAAATAAATGTACATTTATTCCTTGAATTTTCTTTCTTTTTAGTTATTTTATTTTATTTTTTTTAATGTCTCATTATTGTGTCTCACCAGTGCTGACATGATGTAAATTGTCCATCATTGGTTACCTAAGCCCTCGGGAATAAAGATTAGCAGGTTTAGACGAGCATGCAAACCAAGCTTTTGGAATTTAATGCATTTCAGTGTCTTTAGTTGCAGACAGGCTGTCCACTTAATTCATCACCAGGCAGCCACCCCTAAACTATCTTTGGCTTTGCTGAGTTATTTTGAGCTCCAGAGTTGTAATCAGCTGCAACAGGCTGTTTCTGATTCACTACACAACATTGTCATGCAAAATCACCATATGCACAACTTAAAGATAACAGTGGTGCTGCATATAGATATACGAGGATTACTGGAAGCAGATTGCTTTTTAGTTTTTTTTCTCTTATACCGTGTACGGCTGCAGACTGACTGCGGCAGCTTGCTACTCTGTCACTCAGTGAACAGAGTCCTCCCTGTGCTGGGAGACCGCAGAGCAATGCTGTCCATGAATCTTTTTTCCTAAAAAAATGATGATTTTAATCAGCTAATCACCTTTCAAAAGCACAGTGCATTTAGACATGGTCTGGATGACCTGCTGAAGTTCAAACAGAGCATCAGAATGGGGAAGAAAGGTGATTTAAGGGGCTTTGAACAGTCATGGTTGCTGACAGACAGGCTGATCTGAGTATTTCATAAACTGCTGATTTACTGATCCCACAGAACTCATTTCTCTGGGTGAAAATACTAGAGGTTAGAGAATAATGGGCAGACCACATTGAGCTGATAGGCGGTAAAAAACTAAATCCAATAGCCACTTTTTACAACCAAAATATGCAGAAGAGCATCTCTTAACGCACAACATGTTAAACATTGAAGCAAATGAGCTGCAGCAGCAGAAGATCGGGCTACCACTGAGAAAAAGAAATTGAGACTACAAAATTGGAAGAAAAATGCTCCGTCTTGATTTCTGCTGTAACGTTCAGATGGCAAGGTCAGAATTTGGCATAAATGAAGGCATGCAACCATCCGATCTTGTATCAGGGATTCACAGGGAGGCTGCTGCTGGTGGTTCTATGGTGGGGACATCTTAATGTATTTTGTTCCTCTTGTTACCAACTGAACACAGTGAACCCATCATGGCTGTTTCCAGCAGGATAACGCACCGTTCTACAAACCTCAAATCCTTATTGTCGGTTTCTTGAACACGACAATAAGTTCACTTTTCTCAAATGGCCTCCACAGTCACTAGATCTTAATCAAAAAGAGGTTCTTAGTGATTTGATGGAATGGGAGATTTGCATCCTGGACGTGCACCTGTCTATTGGCCCCTCAATGCGATGAGGTCATTCTGTACCCTTGGCACACAAACAGCCCCTAATCCAAATGTTTCCGCCTCCGTGCTCGACTGTAGAGATGATGTTGTTTACTCAGAATTTTTGTTCCTCCAAACAAGTTGATGCCAAAAAGCTCAATTTTGGTTTTATATGACTACAACACTTTCCCCCAAGCCTGTTCTGAATCATTTCATGAATCATTTCATTCACTGGCCACCTTAAGATGGGCCTGTATATGTGCCTTCTCGAGCGGGGAGACCTTACAGGCACTGCGAGATTTCAGTCCATTACGGCATAGTGTGTTATCAGTGGTGTTGCTTACTGCCTTCAGATCATTAACAAGCTACTCCCATGTAGTTTTGGGCTGATCTACTTCCTCATGATCATCCATACCCATAAGGCAAGATCTTACATGAAGGATAAGATAAGATACCTTTATTAATCCCACGAGTGGGAAATTTAATAATAATAATGACACAAGCAGTTGACCCCTTCTCGCCAAGTTTCTTTCTGATAGTCTTGTAGATCATTCCAGCCGTGTTCTGGTCTGTAATCTTGTCCCTGAGGTCCGTTGACAGCTCCTTGGTCTTGCCCACGATGGTGGGTTGTAGAGGATCATATATTCAATGATATGCAAATCGGTTCAGAGCTTTTATGAAATGTGTTTGGTTTTCTGGGTTTTTGGTTGACATTCTGTCTCGCCGTTAAAAGGAGATGAGTCATAAACGAAAATCATTTGTATTATTTTTAACAAAGCAGTGCAGATGTTACACACAAGGATAGCCAGGACACTGACACAGTTTTCACTGTTTTAGCTTCAGGGGAATGAAGGAAAGCTGTGACTGCTACGTCAAAGTGCACGATGAACTCTGAAGAAACACCTCAAGATTTGGGGATTTGCGTGTGTTTGTTTTCTTGTTGAGAGTAGAAGAGTAGAGTAGAACTATTATTTTGACTTTACATAAATGCTAGAGAGCATTTTTTTAAAGCTCGGACCTGTCATCTGTCACCATTTCTAAATTGTCTATGTCTTACACCAAAATCTGAGCACAAACAGACAGGTTAAAAATATGTTTTGATATTTCGGGGAACCAGCAGAGTTTCCAGGGAGTCGCTGAGTTCAGCCGAGTATCAGTTTCAAAAGTTCAGGTCAATTGTGGCTCAGCTATAATTAATATTAGAGCTGGAAGTATTAGTCAGTGGCTTGACAAACAAAAAAAAATTTTGATTTTTTTTTTCATTATTATTTATTTATTTTAAACATTAAGTTTAAAAAACAGTGATGATGTGCATTTGTCCCAGATTGAAGGACCAGAATCCAACACAACCAAAAAGAAAATAGTCAGCATCCTGTCACATACAGATTTCACCTTAGAGAATAAAACCTCCTGTACCATGTTGCCCACGAGCAAGGCACAAAAGCCAGGTGCTGGTACGCAGCTCCTATAGCTGCTTTGCTGTGGCTCCAGTCTTGCTGCAAGAGGGGAGTGAATGAAACATTGTTTTCAGGCAGTGAATGGTGAATGTGCTGCTTTTTTCACACCACTTCATCTGAAGTGGTGGCAGCCTGTGGACTGTGACTCTACTGTGTGTTTTTCAGTCAGACGCTCATATCAGATCTCCAGAATGAGCCTGGAAATTTGTCCTCAGAACCCTATATGTTTATTTATTTTAGTGTCGAGGCCGGCGGGGATCGTTAGTCCAGCCTGTGTGACACTGCTGAGAGTAGTATACGAGCTGCTTGTAAAGCACATATTGCTCTCTGTGTCACTTTTTTTGCAGTCGTGCCAAGTCGAGAAGTAGAGGCGTGTGTGAGTTTGTGAAATCTCTTGTGCCGTTTTAGAGGATCGGGGTGTATGAAAGTATTAATCTTCTTTTTATTTTCTCCCAACCTCTTACCCTTTAACCCCTCCTCATCCACCCTCACACAAGGCCCTATTCTGGTAGGGGTGCCTTCTATTTCCAACCACACATCACATGCAAAACAGCTGTGAGGAACAGCCTGTATATTTAGCAGTATTGTGAGGGCGCCAGGGGGCTGAGGCTAGCTTAGCCCATTACTTCTGCACAATGGGGACTTTGACAAGAGACTGCAAGAGGAAGGAAAGATCCTCCATGGTGTGGACAAAAATAGACAGCTCAGTGTGTGTTGCATTGTGGACTCAGCAAGTGTGACTGAGCTACGATAGACACAGAGGCTACCGTGAGTGTTTGCATAAAGACCTTAACTGATGCTTTATTGTTTTAACAGAGTACAAATTAACAGCTGAGAGAGCAGAGCTGCTTTCATTTTATCAGGTTTTATCAAGGTGGTGTCTTAGTGAGAAGCAGGAAGTAGAAAATGTCTGCCAAGCCACTGTTATGCATTTGAGACTTCATGGTATAAAACTGCAGCTTGCAGTAATCGTAGTGGAAAGCAGAAATTTCAGTTGACACACGAGATATCTTTAAATGTGTTACTGCCTTTTTGTCCATGAGTCCTGACCGGTGGGGTAATCTTTTTTTTTTTTTTTTTTATTTATTAAATTTTTTATCTGCTATTACTAAGTCCTGCTCCTAAATTTATACCACATATCTCTCTTATCTACACTCCTCTGCACAGTGCTACTGCACAGTGCAAATTTACTTAAATGTAGGCCTGCAGGAAAGTCTACCCAACCGCTGAACAGTAAGGCATACAGTAAACACAGCCCATATAACCGTTTCCTTTTTAATAGTTTCAGACTCATGCAGATACACTTTTCATACAGCACTGTTTGTAGCTCTTTGCTATTTTAAACGATATGTGTAGAGAGTGAAGGTTGGGGCTGTACTGAGAGGACGGTTTAGACAGCGTGAGATGCTGGGACACAAAAATATATCAAGTGTTTATTAACCCAAAGCGGCTATGCTTGCTGACAGTTACTGGAGCATGCTGTCAGTTTAGATATAATTGATATAAGCCTCTAGCTGCCATTTATTTGCCTCCTGATGCTGTGCATTATGAAGCAATTCCCAGGTTTAGCACTGCGCTTTGGTTTATTTGACAGCTGGTGTACCCATGGAACAATAGACAGAGGATTACAAATAAATCTGGCTCTATGTAGCTGACCGAGTAAATTTGACTCCAGCGTCTCCTACGCTTATGTTGTTGGCTAACTCTTAAGATCCTTTATGAGAGGAGAAATCAAGTTGGTTGGATGTAAAGAAGAGAATGCGGAAGAAGTGAAGCAGTGCTTTGGTTAGGTAGATAGACTGGACAAAGGATTTTGAAGATGGCGTTTCTTGGTTGGAGGAGCACTACAGAAAAGATTCATGGATGTAGTGAAGGAGGTGCTGGTGGGACAGAGGAAGATGGAGGCAGATGATCTGCTATGGTGACCCCTAAAGGGAAAAGCCAAAAAAGGAGGAGAAAGGCTCACGACCTGAGCCTTTCCTTCCTGCAGTTTCAGTTTAGTTTTGTTGTTGTTCTGTAGCATGCTGGTGAAAGTGAAATCATTTTTTAAGCATAATGATCCCTATGAACACTTTTAATTATAATATTAGACAAGTTTGACCTGAATAAACAATGTTATCATTTTTTTTTTTTTTTTTTTTGCTATTGTAGGACTAGCTTCCTGGCTATCAGCAGCAGATGATTAGTTCCTATTGGGAAGCTTTTATTACAGTAACAGTAATCTAATAACTTGCAGTCAACTTAGGTAATGTTGTATTAGCTTCACGTGTCTCCTCTGCTCCATTAAAGGGCACATAAATTATGTAAATGACAAATTATTCATGAATTATTGATTTTCCCTTCTCCAATCCATCCAGGGGTAGAGAAAACACTGACATGTTTATCACAGTCAATTTAATGTTACGACCCTAAGTGTATACATAAATATTAAAGAAACATGCTCATTTTAATAGACATATATTGAGGCTTTTATTTTGGCAAGTATAATACTTTCTTCCTTTGATCCAGGAATGAAGACAGAATGGAGAGGAGTGAACGGCAGACCTGCACCAAGATGGACAGTATTGAAGCTACTGAAGAACAGTGAGTTCAGCTATCTATTCTCCCATTTGTGTGTCTCTGTCAATCTAACACAAGTGTGTCTTTTTTCTCTTTTTTTTTTTTTTACTGTAGACGCCCTAGCCTAGAGGAGGTGTTGTCGTGGGCACGGAGCTTTGAGATGATGCTGCGCTCGCTGGAGGGCCGGGAGGTTTTCAGGCAGTTCCTGCGTTCTGAGTACAGCGAGGACAACCTGCTTTTCTGGTTGGCCTGTGAAGAGCTGAAAAAGGAGACGGATCCCACAGCGGTTGATGAGAAGGCCAGGATCATATATGAAGATTATGTGTCCATATTATCACCCAAAGAGGTGAGCCACCACAGGAACGCAACCGAAACACTTTAAATCAAGACCTTGCACTAAATGGCAAACCTGTTTCCTCAGGGTCATCTTTAGTCCTGATTTATGAAACCCATGTATGGATTGCTTTGGTAGTCTCCAGTAATTAATCCTAATGAAACTGCCGATGCTTTCCTTTTTTTCTCGTTCCACTAGTTGTGTTAGGGCAATTTCCAAGGAATGCATGTCGCTATCAGGAATAAGTGTGACCACTTTACTATTCCCAAGATAAATTTTCCATTTAGCTACTACTTTATTTCCCATCAGCCATAGCTAGACTTCGTGTAGGGTTCATCACTAATTTAAAAATGTGGCCATGAGAAGTCACTGAACTAAAACTGTAAACACAGTTCATGGCAGTGGTTTCTTATTTCTGATTTACTATGCAGACATGTGCTAATGTGATTTACAACTATAGTTTTAAGTTGGATTGATTCCTCATTTGCAAAAGAAAAACAAAAAATGGTCTTTACACATGGATATGGGAGCTCTGCAGGTATACTGTGGTGTCTGGAACAGTAACTCTGGCAGAGGATCTGTTGGTTACTGTGCTTTAGGAGTGAAGCCTCTGTGGAATAGGCTAGTGCTGGCACATTCTGCACATCGGTGTTCCTCTAGCCATTCCTCAGTGTCATTTAATTAATCTATTAGCTGGGTTTTCACATTACTAAAATTTTAAACTGGGCACCAGCACCCTGAAAGATACTATTTCTGATGCCACTTAGGAAAAAAAATCACAAAATTAAGCATTTTTTATTAAAAAAAATGATGATAATAATAATAATAATAATAATAATTAGATCATTACTGGTTCGTGCAAATGTATTCATCTGTTTATTTCCTGTGGCTTCTGGTGACTTGGCACCATATTTCCTTGCTGATCAGAGTTGGTAAGGTAGGGTGCCACAGCTTCTAGTTGCAGACTTATGTCTGCTTCATTTCCTGTCTGCTTCATAGCTTAACAGACAACTAATGTTACCAGTTACGCTGATGACAACACAAAATTCTTCATAAAGACTGGGGTGTTAGTCTTTAAGATGCCTCGTCACATTTGTTGTGCTGCTGTTCATCTGTTCAGCTGCTAGTGAGGGGCGGGGCTGTGTACTACCCTGTCTGCAGCAGTGCTGTGTGTGTGGGGGGGGGGGGGAGAAGAAAAAAAAACGAGACTATTGCAGATGAGTAACTAATCCATGTCATGGCTACGGTACTGATGGTACCAAAAAACAAAGCAAGTACCATCACATTTTTTAGAGTTGTGGTATTAAAATGTACTGAATCCATTCTGGTAACGTCCGTATCTATCATTGGATTTGATGTTCTGCTTAATCAGGTTATTTGTGCTTATTTGCTTACTGACTTTACATTTACTCAAATTGGTAGGTTTGTAATGCCTCAGAAAGGCCCTTTGTGGTATGACTACACTCAGAAGCCT
Source organism: Astatotilapia calliptera (assembly GCF_964374335.1). Lineage (NCBI taxonomy): Eukaryota > Metazoa > Chordata > Actinopteri > Cichliformes > Cichlidae > Astatotilapia > Astatotilapia calliptera. The sequence continues at coordinate 22,098,593 of NC_137434.1, forward strand.
GATTGGTCTTTATACAGTAAAGTCAGAGAACCTAGTCACTTTATTTAACAGGGGTCTATGCATTTTCTTAATCTTGAGTGACAACTTTAATCGTTGTCATTTAAAAACCTGCTAGCAGCATGCTGGTTGTTGTGTTTGTATCTCTACTTCATTTTTGTTTGATGTAAATACTATAATTTAACACAACTCTGTATGTTGTTTATGTTATTTCTACCAACCAGACTGATTGTAGTGGTTGCAGTCTGTCGCAACATTATGGTTACCTTTCTGGGGTGGTGCATGATTCAATGCAGAAGTTGAAGTCCTTAGCACATTTCCTGTCCCAACAAACCACAGATCATCACTTCTACTTAATTTTGTTCTCCTTACCCGAGGTGAGTCTGGACTCACGGGTCAGAGAAGGAATAAACCAGAGCCTGGCAGAGCCGAGCAACCTGATGTACGAGGAGGCCCAACTCCAGATCTACACCCTGATGCACCGGGACTCCTTCCCCCGTTTCCTCAACTCCTCTGTTTACAGAGACCTCCTGGCCAGCAGGAGGCGCACCTGCCTCGACACCTAGTCTCCTCCAGCCTCCATCATCGCCATCAAATGCCAACAAGACTACTACTTAAACTTCAAATACTACTATGGTGCCAGAAGTCGGGTTTGGAAAAACCTCTCCCTCTTTTTTGGTTGAAATGGCCGAGTGACATCCAAGATAGCTGGTTGTTAGTTTTTTTTATTTATATTTTTTAAGCAATTTATATCCAGTTCTCCGCTGGAGGTGGGTCAGCCTTTGCTGGTGGTTATTGGTCAGTTTTAGACCATTAATGCTGGCCAGTGATTGTTTTGCTAGCAATTTGTGCTTTTCGTTATGGTTGACTGGCCAACCCACGTATCAGCTATCAGTTGAGATGGCCAACCTAGTGACCCGCTGTTGGTTAACTGTGGACAAAGACTCCTTAGGAGGTGGGAACAGAGTGCGAGAGAGAGAGACAAAAAGGACAAGCCCACTGTTCCTGTACTGTAATATTTTAGACCTCATGCTTTTTACCCTTACTTAGTGATATTCTCTGTCTTTACTCATTATTTTTAACAACTTTTTAGTTTTTTCAAGTCTGTCCCATTCCTCAGATGTCTTTCATTTAATTTTGCTCTTCATTCCTTCACTGTCCAAACATGACATCTATCTGTCGGTGGGATTTAGGGCATTTCTTGCCCTTTTAACCAGTAGACACACTGGCTCTGCATGCAACTCTCTCTCACTATGATTGCTTGATGATATAAGCCGCGGACTGCAACTGTTTTTGAATATTAAGAGGTATTTAAGGGGGGCGGGGAGGACTGTATCTCTGTTTGGCTGTCTGTGTCCAGTGATGGGAAAAAGTAAACTTCTGACATCTTTAGGCTTACTGCAGTATTTTTATTGAGGAGATTTGAAGGTGTCTGCAGCACGTGCAGCACCTACCATTTGTCCACCTGTCCATCCAATCCATCCGTCCATCCAAGCACTTTCCTTCTTTAGGATTCGTTAACTGGGAGAAGGGCTAGAATTGTGGTTGGGCAGCTACATCTATTATTATTACTCATGAACTTTAGACAAAAAAATCTCTCCACTGAGAAAATCACAATGCCTTTACATGCAGGAAAAGGCAGCACAAGTGCTGCTGCAGGTTTTCTGGAAAGCAACCACAGTTTGTCCACCAATCCCTACCTCCCTTTTTTTTTTTTTTTTTTCCCTCGTTTCCCTCCCTCCTCCTCCTCCTCCCTCCAGTTCAGACCATCAAGGCCTGACAAGCACAGGTGCCCAGTCTAGGGGAAAAAACACAGCTGGAGAAAAACAAACAGACGAAAAAATACATTGAATCCAAATAAATAATCATCTAAATTTTTTTAATTCTTGAGCAGAAAAAGAGGGCTTACCTTGTAGTGTTTTACAGTGAATTTTTGAGCATTATAGAAAGCCGCTTCTGCTTTAAGAACAGTAGCAGAAATTGCAGGCGCGGGTGTAATGTAAAAGGTTATCAAACCCTGGCTTTTGTCTGTAAGGCTTTAGCTTTAGTTGTGGCTAAAAACCGGAGATTGGATGCCTGTTATAAGCAGTTACGCCGAACCAGGTCCCAAACACGATGTCAGAGATGCCGTGATGACGTCAGTACTGGTCGCTAGGCTGTGGAGCCTTGGTCCTTCTGCCGTGTGGTGGTCCTTCAGTTAGCTACTGCCTGTTCAAGACGCTTGTTTCTTCATACCAGAGCTAGTGAAGAGGGTTGGTAATAACAACGCTTGCACACGGGGCTAGTAAAAGAAGCTTGCATAGTCATGCTACACACTCGCCTTTTCAACTAGCCGTCTAGGTTTCAGCATGCTGTAGTCAAGCAGTTAGCATGCTTGTGCTAGCCATGCTAATTTTCTACTCCACTGCCAGCCCTCGCGCACACTCTGGTTTGTTTTTCTAATCAGACTTTGACAGCATGCTACGGTAACGGCCGTGTGTTTATGGTACAGTGACACATTTACCAGAGAAAAAAAGAGGAGAGTTTAAGCGGTTGTGCCAAGCCTCCCATTAACATTTTTAATACATGAAATGATTTTTTCTTTTAATGATGTAAACATTTGAACATGAACATGTGCATCCACATGAACATGTGGATGTACAATAGACAGTGCATGAGTGCTGTATATGTTTTTATTTATTTATTTTTTTTTTTTTGTAATTAACTGAGCCTCTGAGTGTATTCAGCACTCGATAGGTAGCTGACCTCCTGGCTTGTTTGGGTGAGTAGTGCCACATCTTAGAGTGTCAATGAAACTGTGCCACTCCTCACTGATTAATGTCGGCATCCATGTTTCTGGCTCCTTTAACTACCTAACATTCATGTGCCAAGCTTGGTCTAGATTAATTATAAGAGCGGATGTTGCACGACGCCTAGCAGGCCTTTGAAATGCAATTGGATGTCAATTTGAGGCTCTGTCTCACTTGTCGGAAAGTTAATTAATAAACACCTTTCAGGATATAAAGTTTTTGTTTGTTGCCACTGTTTCTAAACTGCAACTTCAGGTTTTGTTGGAGAAACTAAATAAGGAAACGAATGAATACAAAAAAAATCCTTTGCAGGAGCCTGGGATTTTGATGTTTCCTCCAGACTTATTTCAACAAAAGAAACAGACAGGATGTCACAGTAGTACAAAAGCTGTCTGCTGTGAATAATGGTCAGGAAGACAGGTTGAAACTAATAACCACGCCACAGTTTTTCAGTGTTCCTTATTAAAAATATACTCTTGTTTAACCTTTGGCAATATAGTACTCACATTCAGGCTATGTGAATATCCATAAGGGCTTGAACTGATATTGCTTGGCTGCTTTAATGAAGAGTTCTGCATGCATGCGCCCAGTTGACCAGAAACAGAGGAATACAGAGTAATTTACCAATTCTTATACCGCAAGATCAGCTTTCACTCTCACTCCTTGGAACAGTTTTACCTTTTCACAAAGTGAAAGCATTTTAGACATTTGTATTTGGACAACTCTGGAACTTTTTAACTCATAAAGCTCTCATGCAGACACATCCCTCTTCTGCACACTAGAACTACATTTCCTTGTTTTTTTGCAGGTTTTTTTCAGAGTCTATATAAGTAACATGAGAATGTTTCACCAACAACCAGATATTGAAATCATGGTGCAATCAAAACAAGTTTACATTTATAAATTGTGAGATGTGTGTACCTTATTAAATACTCGTAACTGTGGGAAGCTAACAGCCAGCAGGTTTGAAGCTGGCGCGAGTCTCTGCCCAGGGCTAACGGGCAAGCTGGAGTTTAAAACTGGGAGCGTTTTACAAGGAGGACAGACACGGTAGAAACCCAGGTTTTCTGCTCGCGTCCATTCCTCGTAATTTATTGTGACTTTTACACAGCGGGGAGAAGTACACAGTTGTTTATTTTTAATACCTGCGTTTTAAATGTGGATTTTGCAAGCAATGACGATGATGTGAAGTGATATAGTTGTCATCGCTAAGTTTAGATTTTTGTCTTTAAATTTCCATGGATTCCAAGTGAGAGGGTCTTTAAAATGTGGCTATGGTTTTATTGAGTAAAAAATATATAAAGAAAAATATTAAATAAAGGTTGCGAGCTAGAGCTGAAGTGTCCTAACGGGATGGAGGAGGTTTGCGAAGCTTTGGCCTTACTGACATGTTTTTTTTTTTTCTTTGTATAAAAAAGAAAACAAACGTCTCTGTAGGCTTTTCACTACCTCTCATGTTGGTTAATTTATTTCACATCTAGTTGTCAATGTAAAAGTTGTTTTTAGATCTACTTGAAGCCTAACACTGTAAACAAAAATGTGCACAGAAAATGACTATGTATATGACCAGAGGGGTTAAAGAGAGTTTGGCCTAGTCAACATATTTCTGTTTGTTTGTTTGTATGTGTGTTTGTTTTGAACTTGTGTTGAGCTGAACTAGATTTTGCATCTCTATAAAGAATTCAGGAATCCACTGTCTAAGGGCTAATCCCATTTTTGCCTATGCAAATCTGTTACTGTGGGTGAGTTGGGAAAGGGTGAGCTAATGCACCTTTCACCTGTTTTAGATGGACCATGGTTTACATTGCCCTTTGCTGATATTCTTCTTATTCAGCAAAAATGTACGCTTATTTTTGTTTATACATATACATACATACAAAACAAATAATATACAGAGTAAATAGTATATGCCTTCGTGATGATAAAAAAAAAAAACAAGAAACCTTGATGAAAACAAATAAATGTGTTGTCTGACATTATGTGGCTGTGTGCTGGAGTCTTGGTAACCTAGATGACTGGAATTCAACTTGACTGTCATAAAACTGTCATTACTCAGGCTACAAGACTTGTAGCTGACCCTGTGCAGTATTACCTGACTGAAGGAATAAATTTTATTTATTTAAAGATCAACCAAATCATGACTTTCTGTGACAAACATGTTACCCTGACAGTAGCATGTTATTAGACAGTGGGGTAAACAGGGGACCACCAAGGATTTGTCCTTATCATTTTTAAAGCCTAAGACTATGTAACTTTTGGTAGGAAAAACCTTTTGTTGCCAAAGTAGGGGTAGGCAGGTGTTTAAACAGCAGTAAGTGTTTAAAGAAAAATATATCCGTAGTTTTTATGATCTGAAAAAGAACTTCACTCCTGCATCTCCTCTGGGCTTGTGATGCCTGTGATAAAGAATTTTGATCAACTACAGGTCCTTACAGACCAAATCACACACGGGAGAGCTTTCCTTTAGTGCTTTAACTAAAATCTAATGAATTAAAATCTACTCGACTACTCAACTAAACAGTAACCGGAAACAATATCAAAGTGCTACTACAAAAAGACTTAAAGGCAAACTTCTCCCACTTCTGACCAGATTGGGTGAGTCGTACAAGACGAGGATGAAGAACAGCGGATAAGGTGGTACAATGGGCTAAGCCAGAGACTTAACGTTGGGGAATGTGAAACCAGAAGGGGAGTGACATACAACCATATTCCTATGCTCGACCTGTTAGTGGGGCTTGAAAGAGAGAGGGGAGAGTGGCAGGAGGAGGGATGATTTTTCTTTTTTCTTTTTTTATTCTGTAATTGTTTTGTCAACCCCCCCCCCCCCCCTTTCTTTTTCTTTTTTCTTTTTTTTAAAAAAAAATCCATATTTCTGCCTACTACAACTTCAGGGTTAAAACAAAATGTTGTTTAGAAGTAGCACAAGTCATAGAGTTAGCAAACGCACTCAGTAATGTCAGTCGCACAGCAAGTTCGTTAGCAATAGCTAACATTAGCCACTTTGTCACAGAGGCCTAAAGACTGCTCGGTGAACGCTTGGCAAACTGATCGCTGTAGAAAAAAAAACTCTGATCAATTGGTGAGCAGTTGCTGGCCTGTATGTCTTTCAAGACATACAGGAGCTACATCTGTGTTGTATACGATCTATGGCTGAAGCAACACGTTTCAAAAGGTGCAGCTTTTACTTTGAAGGCGTTGCACTCTTTACAGTTTTAAAACCTCTTGGCGAGTAGTCGGCAAACGCAGACAAGTCAGTGTCACGCAAACTTAGGGCAACTGTAGCAATCTACTCATCGTATACTACTTTGCTATCAGTTTCAGAGATGGCAAGCAACATCCAGAATCCTCTCACACCTGGTTTGAAACTGCTCCTTTTTCCACTGTGACTGATGGTTGCCAAGTGGTCTCCAACTGGTCTCTACGCCTGTGTGACAGGAGTCTTAGTTACATCCAAACTTTGAGTATACTGAGTGGAAAGAGTTTGTTTTACTGCTTATGAATATAATTGTTTTATCTCTAAGAGTGAGACCGTGTTATTGACTCATTCAAAAGTTACATAGTCTCACTTTATAAGGGCTTTGGAGCTGGCGCAAACCTGGAAACAAGCTAGCCGAGTCAATGACAGTATCTGCCTTTGAAGTGTGCACTGTCCACACGCAAGTCGCAGTAATTCACTCTAACCATTCAAATAAACCCCGCTCACCATGAAGTATTCCATATTTTATTGTGATTATCTTTGTTGTTTGTCAGTAGACTCTCCACGAATGTTGTGAATTATATGATGAAATGAGTGGCAACACTGTGGCAACAGCAACTTATTTTTCTATTCTTCAACTTACTGTTCTTTTTGTAGCCACATCCAGTCAGACTATCACTGTGTTTATACAGTAGCATCGATGTGGAGCAGAAGTGGGCTTTGTGTTTGTTAAACACTCCACTAAGGCAAAACGATAGACTAGTCAGTTATAAGTTACTTACGGGACCATTTATTCAGCTCTAATGAGCCACTTTTAATGTTCAGTTGAGGTTTGATTCAGATCTAAATTATTTTTTAACTTTTTTTTTTTTTTTTGTCAGGAAAATTTAGCTCCTTAACTGAAATGGAAGTGACAGTAGGATGGTTGAGTGTGTGTGTGTGTGTGTGTGTGTGTGTGTGTGTGTGTGTGTGTGTGTGTGTGTGTGTGTGTGTTTGTTTTCCTTCTTTCCACAGTGCATCATGGCTAAAGAAAGGTTTATTAATTGATGTCGGTTTTGTGTGTTCCCTCAGTTGGATTTGGTGCCTCTTTATGCTTCACAACAGACCTCAAGATCTTGTTTTCTTGTCTGTCTCACTCTCCCCCTGTCAGGCTTACGCTTTCTCTCTTTGTGACATCACATATAAAACTCTGTTATTAGCCGTTAGTGGAGAGACGGGCCAATTTTACAGCAAAAAATTGCACTGATGTTTAATTCCTCCCTCATATTGTCTGTTTTGTACCTCTTCTGGAGGTGTTTGTGCTACTCTCGGAAAGAGATTTTGTCCGTGCGGGTACTGCTCGAAGTTGGTTCTCAACAGTTTTAGGCAATCACTTCTCTCTTTATTGATTTAGATGCCTAAGCCTCTTGCTTTATGTCATGCCTTTGTAGATAGATCACGGTCATCGAGAAATTATCTGCAGGTGAAAATGAAAAAAAGAATTTTACCGTCACTTTAGGCGATTAGAAAAGTGACATTTTTTTCTATTCAGCATGCTTTGTGCTAAATAAATGAAATAATTCAGTTATTTGCTATAAACGATACTGTATGAGTATGTATTCAAGTACTGCAGTATGCAGACAATTAAAAATATGAGAAACTCTTTTGAGAGGTTCATATTTTTCTTCTAGTATGTTTGACTATAATATTGATGGTTATGGGTACTTAATTCTTGTTTTGAGTGTCTCATGAATTACCCGAATGATTAAATGAACATCTTTGTAGTAACAGATATGGTCAGTTATTTCCACATGCATGATTTGAAGAGAGATTTACCAGGACAGTGCTTTTTAATCCAGAGTCAGGCTCAACTTTTCGCTGTTTTTCACTGGTTGCTTGACACGTCTCTTGAGCGAGATCCTGATTGCTTTATTTTGACAGGTGAAATTTAATCTTTGTGGTCACTAATGGTCCAGAAGGTGGTCTGGGGTGAGATGTATATTAAATTTGGAGCCTCATCCTGCCGCACTAAACAGATGTGACCTCCCTTTTCAGAATTGAAATGCAGAGATGAGAATAGTAGCCAGTTTAAGGGTGAAGTCTTAAGACAATAGAAAGCATCTCACTGTCTCCAGTCTTCAAGATGACTGCTTGTATGTATGACTTTGAAATTTATCAGAGGAAACTGATTGTCAGTTCTTAACTGTAGCATGTAAAGACTTTTATATCTTCTAGTTTAAACCCAACCTCATGTTGTAAAATAGCACTGGAGGGACTCAAGTCTTGTGGCACACAGTGATTTAAATCTGTAGTCCAAGAAAGAGAGAAAATTAAAAAGTATTAGGGAGTTTAGACTTTGTGAGAGATATTCAGTCATGCTTGTACTGGCATTTTTTTTGCATGATGGAACAAGACAGACAAAATATTTGCATCCAGTTTAAAAACAAACAAACTAGGTTTAAAGAAAATTGCAGGGAGGAGTGTCAAAAGGAAAACGGATGATATATACTTGTGTACTTTTTTTGGTGAGATTTATTTGGGAAGATGGGAAGAAACTGCAAGCCTGACCTGAGGTTATTAATGCTGCAGTCACACTAGGGAAAAACGGGGTTGGAGACTGAGGCATGACCAAGATTATTGCAACCGTGTGCCGTTTTGGTACCGTCTGCGTGTATTTATAAATTAGATGCCAATTTATTTGCAAACCAGAGTGACTCTAGTCAGCCTGAGTTGACTGCTGGTATTTCTTTATTTTCAATGCCCTCGCGTCTTGCTTTATGCCATGTTTTCTGCAGGTGAAATGGGTTGCCTGGTGGATGAGAGGCCGCTCCCCAATAGGCAACCTGTGAAATTGCCTCATACTTGAAAGTGGGTGCTGCAACCACTTGCAATCAGTCTCCAACCAATTGCAAAATATTCAGTGTATTCACCAGGGGACCATTGGTTTAGTTTTATTTTTGCCATGTTAATTTTTCCTCTAGAGTGACTGAACCATAAGCTAGAAATAAACCTCACATAAAACCATTTTTCTTTTTTTTGTAATAGCAGCAGGCTCCAGTTTCATTCTTGCAGTCCCTGTTTTACTCTCATCAAGAAAAGAAAATAAGCCTATTTGCTGAACGTCACACAGTTTCTTTACGAATAAACAGCCTAAAAAAATATAGAGCTTTGTGGAATTCAATTAAATAAATAAAAAGAGGGAAACTCGAACTGCAAATGTCCAACTAAGTACAGAATGAGTATGTCTCTGTGGTGGATGAAATGTGCCAAAATAATAATCTACCTTCCACTTTAGTGGAACAGGGTGAAAAGAATTGTTGGAATATAAAAAGATCCTGATGAAACGCATTTCATGAGCTTTCTTTTCATGTTGCTGTTGTGGGTTTGTGTCACTTCTGAATCATTCACATGTAATCCAGCTACCCAACATGTAACCAACAAAACCATAATATAACGGGCACTGAACCTTTTGAGATGTGACTGATGTGGACTGCAAGCAACCAGGTCAGCTCCCAGTAAAATTGTACAACTCACTCACAAAAGAAGCTTGCTATTATTTTAATTTTATCTTTACTGTTGCTGTTAATTTATTCCAGTCAGAAGTTTTTCTGTCATTGTTTTTCTTTTTAATCTGAAAAGACACAAAAAAATGTTGTTCATCAGCCTTTAAGCATCATGTTTACACGGTGCTCAGTCTTGGTACACTTTGATCTACGGTTCTGTCTCTGTCTTTGTTTACACAATGACATCTTGCATTAAAAGAAAACTCCAACTTATGGTAACTGCCCTTGAATATCTGTAATTTAAATCGTGCTGCTAGAGAAAGAAATCTAAATGTAACAACTTACAATAAATACTTAATAGATTTTTGCCAAATGTGACTGTGTTTTTCTTTGAAGGTGTGGGAAATGAAGACTCTGATTTAAGGGACTCCAAATTGATTGTGTGAGAGACAAGGTCTGAAACAAAAGAAATATCCAGTGAGCAGCATTTGTGTGGACCAAAAGTCCTTGATGCCAGAGGTCAGGGTGATGATAGGAAGGCGGCTGTAACTCAAATAGACTCTCCTTCCAACCAAGGTATGCAGAAAAGCATCTCGTTGAACCTTCAAGCAGATGGGCTGCAGCAGAAGTCCGCAGTGGGCACCGCTGACGAGTGATCTGAGGCTACGATTGAGTTATCAAAACTGGACAATAGAAGATTGGATAAACGTTCCCTGGTCTGTGCCTTGATTTCTGCTGTGACATTTGGATGGTAGGATCAGGGTACATGATGAAGTGAGCGGCAAGTCTATTCATTGTGTGGATGCTTTAAGCATCCACACTATTGAGTTCCTGTTTCTCTTTATTCTTTATTATTATTCTTCAAGTTGCTTCCGTACACTTTTCGCCGTAGAACTACTTCCACAATTTTCAGCCGATTTTCACCGTTCAAATTTTAAACTATTCTGCTATTTTTGCTCTTTCCGGCTATGACTTTTGCTATTTTTTGCTATTATACTTTTTAAAATATTAAGCTTTTTTCCTTTAATTTGTCCCATTGAAATGAATGGGAAACTTCAGCAATTCTGCTAAAATTTGCTTGTTTTTGAAACTTAACTACTTCCTCATACTTTCACCTAGAACAACCATTCAAATTTTAAAATGTTCACAAATTATTGGGCTATTCAGGTATGATTCAGCTTTTTCAAATCTTTTACTGTTTTACTTTTATGCCTCTTAAAGTTTTGAGTTGCAAAATTGTGATTTTTCACAAAATACATGTGTTGTTATGGTTGCTATGCTCTTGGCTTCCAGTGTGCCACTGAAGGTTTTGCAATTTTCACTTCATGTCCGAACAACTTCCTGCTACTTGCTCAATTTTCACTCAACTTCCACAAATTATACATCAAAACGTAGGTATTTTTGCTGGCTTTCAGAAAATGTCACCATCATTGTTGTGGGATTTATATAATTTTGGCAAATCTCCTCAGACTAACACAAGGTCAGAAAACTCTCCATATAAAGTCAATGGAGAGTTTGTTCAAAATCACCGCTGCATTTCTGTAATGAGAGGCATATTCGAATCGTCATATCTCCTTAACGAAGCAAAGTTAAGACATGAGGCTTGTCCCGGTATATCTTCAGACACTCGTGACGCTCACAATTCAAGAATTATTTTCTCACCTATTACCGTTCTGAAATGAGTTGGACTTGTTTGAGGGTAGGAAATTTGTCCTTCGCTCAGATTTCTTCAGATTTCAAACTGTGGAAATGAACCACTTTTTTCTCTCGTCATAACTTTTTGTTGGATTTCCACAGAGACCTGAAAATTTCCATGATTGTTCACCAAACCCTGCTGTCTCTTACGGTGAAAGAATGATATCGATACTCCAAATAGATTTAGAGTTAGAAAGCGTTGTTTGAGGGCAAGTCAAGGCAGTTTTTGCTTCGCTCTACTCAGTTATGGTGCATTAGAAGTCAAATATCTTTAATAATTCATATTTTAATGATAAATTGTAAACACTGGAAGATTCCCCCATCTCTTCTGAACAAAACGGTGTAAGAATGACCGCTCTAGCCCCTACGGTTAGGAAATTATTTTCATTTGTTTGAGGGGAGTCCTCACTATGAGAAATAGGCTGCAATAATCCTGTGCCTCTCTGTGCTGCGTGTGTAAAAAGAGGCACATGTTTTGGCGGGAAAAAGTACACAGGCTCTCTGATTGGTGGATTCAAATTCAGCAGCTCCCAGGCTGACCTAGAAACTTACTTCTCTCTCCCTGTGCATTTTTTTGCTGATTTTTTCATTTAACAAGTATATTTGAGGGACCCTCAGCATGTTCAGCATTTTTTCAGCTGTCCATTTTGCTTTTCCAATTTTTCTGTTTAACTTATTACTATTGTGCTAAATAATACTATTTCTGCTATTTTATAAGATTTGTGCCTAATATAGTATTTCTGCTAAATTACAATATTTCTGCTTTTTATACTATTTGTGCTAAAACATAGTATTTCTACTAAATGTAGTATTTATGCTTAATCATACTATTTCTGCTTTTTATGGGATTTGTGCCTAATATAGTATTTCTGCTTTTTATAGGATTTTTGCTCAAACATAGTATTTCTACTAAATGTAGTGTTTATGCTTAATCATCCTATTTCTGCTTTTTATAGGATTTGTGCTTAATATAGTATTTCTGCTAAATTATAGTATTTCTGCTTTTTATAGTATTTGTGCTAAAACATAGTATTTCTACTAAATGTAGTATTTATGCTTAATCATAGTATTTCTATATATTTCTGCCAGGTCCCCAGGCAGCCAATCCTCTGTGAGGACTGAGAAATTCAAATTTTCAAATCAGGGCCTGCACGGTTTCCCAGCCAATCATATATGTGTCCTGAGGCATTCAAATTTGCATATTGGGGCCTTCATGGCTTCTAAGCCAGCCAATCATATCTGAGGGCTGAGGAATTCAAATCCACAAATCAGGGCCTGCACAGCTTCCCAGCCAGCCAATCATGTATGTGGGCTCCAGGTATTCAAATTTGCATATTGGGGAATTCGTGGCTTCTAAGTCAACAAGTCATCCATGTCATATATCTCTAAAAATTCATATTTTAATGATAAATTGTCAACACTTGAAGATTCCCCCATCTCTTCTGAACAAAACGGTGTAAGAATGACCGCTCTAGCCCCTATGGTTAGGAAATTATGGTCATTTGTTTGAGGGGAATCCTCACTATGTGAAATAAACTGAAAGAAGCAGGTCTATGTCTCAGTGCTGCGTGTGTAAAAAGATGCACCTTTTTTGGCGGGAAAACGTAAACAGCCTCTCTGATTGGTGGATTCAAATTCAGCAGCTCCCAGGCTGACCTAGAAACTTACTTCTCTCTCCCTGTGTGTGTGTGTGTGTGTGTGTGTGTGTGTGTGTGTGTGTGTGTGTGTGTGTTTGTGTGTGTGTGTGTGTGTGTGTGTTTGTGTGTGTGTGTGTGTTTAGTGGGAGAGAGAGGACCCTGCCCTTATTTGACAGCATGTCATTGTAGGATTTAAATTGAACATAGTTAGACTGGTTGACTGGATTAGAGCCTGTGTTTGTGTGTCCCTCTGTGCATTTGTGTTTCAATAAGTTATTACTATTCTGCTAAATCATAGTATTTCTGGTACTTTTCGGTACTTGTGCTAAATACAGTATTTCTGCTTTTCATAGGATTTATGCCTAATATAGTATTTCTGCTAAATTATAGTATTTCTGCTTTTTATAGGATTTGTGCTTAACATAGTATTTCTGCTAAATTATAGTATTTCTGCTTTTTATACTATTTGTTCTAAATTATAGTATTTCTGCTTTTTATAGGATTTGTGCTTAATATAGTATTTCTGCTAAATTATAGTTTTTCTTCTTTTTATAATATTTGTGCTAAAACATAGTATTTCTACTAAATGTAGTATTTATGCTTAATAATAGTATTTCTATATATTTCTGCCAGGTCCCCAGGCAGCCAATCCTCTGTGAGGACTGAGACATTCAAATTTTCAAATCAGGGCCTGCACAGTTTCCCAGCCAATCAAATAAGTGTCCTGAGGCATTCAAATTTGCATATTGGGGCCTTCGTGGCTTCTAAGCCAGCCAATCATATCTGAGGGCTGAGGAATTCAAACCCACAAATCAGGGCCTGCACGGCTTCCCAGCCAGCCAATCACATATGTGGTCTCAGGCATTCAAATTTGCATATTGGGGAATTCGTGGCTTCTAAGTCAACAAGTCATCCATGTCATATATCTCTAAAAATTCATATTTTAATGATAAATTGTCAACACTTGAAGATTCCCCCATCTCTTCTGAACAAAACGGTGTAAGAATGACCGTTCTAGCCCCTACGGTTAGGAAATTACGGTCATTTGTTTAAGGGGAGTCGTCACTATGAGAAATAGACTGCAAAAATCCTGTGTCTCTCTGTGCTGCTGCGTGTGTAAACAGATGCACCTGTTTTGGTGGGGAAAAGTGCACAGCCTCTCTGATTGGTGGATTCAAATTCACCAGCTCCCAGGCTGACCTAGAAACTTACTTCTCTCTCCCTGTGTGTGTGTGTGTGTGTGTGTGTGTGTGTGTGTGTGTGTGTGTGTGTGTGTGTGTGTGTGTGTGTGTGTGTGTGTGTGTGTGTGTGACAGAGAGAGAGAGAGAGAGAGAGAAAGGCTTTTAATGGGATGATCTCATTCTAAGATTTAAATTCAATATATTTAGACTGGTTGACTGAATTGGATCTTGTGTGTGGGTCTCTCTGTGCATGTGTGTTTCCTCATGTGTACATATTTGTGATTGTGTGGCTGTAATAAATGTTTTTGCAGATTTTTGTCATTTAACAAGTATATTTGAGGGACCCTCAGCATGTTCAGCATTTTTTCAGCTGTCCATTTTGCTTTTCCAATTTTTCTGTTTAACTTATTACTATTGTGCTAAATCAAACTATTTCTGCTATTTCATAAGATTTGTGCTTAATATACTATTTCTGCTTTTATAGGATTTGTGCTTAATATAGTATTTCTGCTAAATGTAGTATTTATGCTTAATCATACTATTTCTGCTTTTCATAGTATTTGTGCTTAATATAGTATTTCTGCTAAATTTAGTATTTCTGATTAATTATAGTTTTTCTACTAAATCATAGTACAGTATTTCTGCTTTTTATGGGATTTGTGCTAAAACAAAGTATTTCTACTAAATGTAGTATTTGTGCTTAATCATACCATTTCTGCTTTTTATAGGATTTGTGCTTAATATGGTATTTCTGCTAAATTATAGTATTTCTGCCAAATTATAATATTTGTGCTAAAACATAGTCTCAATTTAAAATTACAATATTCATAGTTCATCACAGTGTCTCTGGTAAATCACAATATTTCTGCTCTGTTGTACTATTTTTCTAAATCATAGTGTTTCTGTAATGTTTAAGTATTTTTGGCTAAATATATTCTTTCTGTTATCTTATACTATTTCTCCTAAATTCTTGTATTTTTGAGAAGTTATCATGTTTCTGGTAAGTTACAATATTTCTGCTAAATTCTGCTATACTATTGTATTTCTGCCAAGTATTATGTTTCCTCTAAGATATTGCAGTTCTGCTAAGTTATTCCATTTTAGCAAACTTCTTTTGCTTCTGCAAAGTTTTTACAATTTCTGCAACTTTTCAGCTTTTTCAGCTAGTTTTTGCATACAGCTTCAGCTTTAAGCATCCACACTGCATTTTCGCAGGAAATGCAAATTTTTCTAGTTTTTATTGTAATTTCCCTTTTATTAATTATGGCAGCAGGGTGTGGTTTCCCGACTCAGCTGTAGGAGGGAGAGAGGTGGGGCATTTACGGGGTGGCAAGGACTAAATTCAGTCTCTTATTTCATCAATTTATCATTTTAATCCAGAGTTAAATATCTTAAGTAACTATCAAGCAGGTGTACAGCCAATTTTGTGTAGGGATTCATGGATGAACTCCCTTTTGTAGATTTTTAAGCCTGTTCCTTCATCTTTATACCTGAAGCTGGCCAGTTTTCACTTGTCTGGTACAACAATACAAATAGTTTTCCAGGATCAATCAGGAAAAAAGGAACCATTTTAAAATCCAGACTGCAATCTGTCCACATAGGAAATTGTGCAAAAGTTTTAGGCCACCACTTATTTCTTTATATTTTTCTGGGGAAATGGGTGAAGCGGTTTGTTGAAACATGCAACGTATATGGAAATGCACGATATAAGGCAAAAACACAGTTTGTGCAATCCTAATGAGTTTGAAAGTCTATAATGGGTTTGACTACTTTTATTGTTTAACATAGCGTGAACTCTCTCAGGTCATCTGTCTCGTAATTTCTTCAAGTGGTCTTCAGGAATAGTTCTTAAGGCCTCTTGAAGAACATTCAAAGCTTTTCTTTGGATGTTGGCTACCTTTTGTTACATCCTCTGTAAAAATTATTGCAAATTGCTTCAATAATGTTGAGGTCTGGGTTCTGAGGAGACCAATCTATGACTGATAATGTTCCACTGTGTTTTTTCTGTCCAGGTATGATTTTAAGCCAGATGAATCAGCTAAAAGGCCAGATTCACCTCTCAGATCCTCTGCCTAGTCTTTGCTAGATTGCTTGTATTTTGCTTAAGGACACTGCTTTCAGATACTGGTCATTTTCTTGCATTTTTTTTTCTTTTTAGGTCTGATACTTCTTCTTTTATCCCCCACTTGGACAGCTTCCTCAATTTCTTTCAAGGACACGCTGCACACCCTGCAGAGGCTTTTCAGCGAATAGCTCTTAGTCAATCACCTTGTTGGTTCAAAAGTACCAAATTATGTCCATAAAATTGACCATAATTAAAAAAAATGTATTCAACAAAAGAAATGGGAACAAATTACATGCTTTTGCAGTGGTTGCTGGTAACAAAGTGGCTACACAGAAATTAAAATTAGTTCTTTGCTAAGATGTCACTGATTCAGCTCTTGAAGTAGATTACTTTTTTGTGCTTGAATGACTCATAGGTCAGTATTAGGTGGTGCAGCAAAAAAAAAAAACATTCATCTGAAAATGATCAGGTAAACGAACAGAACTGAAAAACAGTGAAAAAGCAGCCAATGACCAAAGAAAGACCTCCAGAAAGCTTGGAGAACCTGCTGGTCAGCACTTTTACATGGTGCTGTACATTTTAAAACCTTAATAAATAAAAATGGCCAAATAAGTCTTTTATTCAGATTTAAGGGCTGTTTAATCCTATGTTGTGTTATGTTTCTTTGCAGGCTACTCTTAACTTACAAACCAACCATTCAGCTGAGAACTGGAAAGTCCTTTTCAGGTTTCAAATCCATACCCCGCTCAAAACGAGGCATACATTATTTTTTAAATGGATTACGCATGAAGTCAAATAGTGTTTAACAGAGTTTTCGGGGAGATCATCTGACTAAAGGCCAAAAGGCTAGTAATCACATGTTGGACTCAGACATAATGTAGTTGCTTTTTTGAAACAATTCATGATCATTTAAAGTAAAATGTTTAAACAACCTAATACACGGGGGAGTTTTGGCATCTCTGAGTAAGACTATATAATTAACCTGTGGCATTTTGATAAACTATACTTCCAAAAATAAATATTTCCTTCTGACACCCAGATTTAAATGAGACCTGTTAACCACAGAAAGAGGCCACGTCGTTTAAAAATGTCTTTATTTTTATCCTCTGCATCAAAGACTGTGTTTTCAGACTTTACATTCAGACAACAGGGTGAGACCACATGCTGAGGACAGAGGAGGCAGGTTTGTGTGCATGGGTGCTCTCTCATACAATCTTCTTTATTTATGTGTGTATAACTCTTCATACAGTCCTGTCTGTATGTGGGCATGAGTATGGGCACTGTCACAGATGTGTTTTCTCTCTCAGACAGTCTTTTGATCAGTTGGGTCTGGAACTGTTGAGGCAGATGTTGAATCCTCCTGGGTCTTGTCTAATCCCTGGCTGCAGCCCTGCTCGCTTAACTGTGTGTCGTCTTTCACCGTGACTGCAGCGTTGGAATTGCTCGCGTCTATACTCTCATATGGCTCTGATGTCCACTGAGGAAGAAAGGAAGAGAGAGGAGGCCGGTTTCAGGCACAGGAGAGCATTCGCTGTTTGTATAAAGCAACTAGCATGTTCGAACACAACAAGAATATCAGACGGCAACTCTGATCGTACCACTCAAAAGTGTCAAATGATGCATGAGAGTAAAAATCTGATTTTCACTTTGTTTTTTTCCTCTATTTTAATTCTTGACTTCACAATTTGGGCTCCAGGAGTACAAAACAACCGAAATGAGTCTCACTTCTTCAACTTTTTTCAAAACTTCAAACAGTAAAAATATGGGACTCTCTCCACTGGGAAAAAAAAAACCCCACACAAACATTTTTTGCCATGCACAAAATTTGGGGTTATGTTAAAATTTAGACTTAATAACTTAAATTTAAAATTCTTTTCTCTGAAGTTTCAGTTGGCAAGTCTAAATTTGGAGATAATAACCTGAAATGTTGACTTCTGAATCTTAAAGCAATTGTTTTTCCAGCTGCTGAAACAGGCTTCCACAGATTGATCGGTAGGTTTAGAGCAGCCTGAAGCCTGAACATTTGGCTCACAGAGACTCCTTGTAAATCCACTGACATCCTTATTTGAAACCCTGGTTATCTTTAATATGAGCATCCACCTGAATAACAGTGAATACATGGCAGAAAATAAGGAAAAGCAGAATACGGGACTGTGAATAAATATACGCCGCCCCCCTTCCTGATGCATTAGTTTTGTGCATATTTTCACACTGTTGTTTCAGACCATCAAACTAATTTTACTATTAGACAAAGTCATACAAAATGCAATTTTTAAATAATGATTTCATTATCAATCAACCATTTTTAAAAATTACCCCCTTGAGTGGAAGCTGAGTTCCATTTCACTAGCAACACCCAGGCCCGATTACTGCCAGACCTGCTGAATTTTTAACAAATCACTTAAATAGAACGTGTCTGACAAAGTGATGTAGATTAAAAAGTCTCAAAAAGTAACAAATCATGCCACGATCTAAAGAAACTCAACTATAGATGAGAAACAAAGTCATTGACATCTATAAATCTGAAAAGCTTAGAATAGCATTTCTAAGGCTTTGGGACTTCAGCAAACCACAGAACCATTTTCCACAAATGGTGAAAACATGGAACAATGGTGAACATTCCCAGGAGTGGCCGGCCTACCATAATTATTCTATATTCTATTCTAGAAGTTCACAAAAAAACTCAGACCAACATCTAAAGAACTCCAGGCCTCACTTACTACAGTTAAGGTCAGTGTTTGTGATTCAACAAAAAAGCAAGAGACTGGCCTTGGAAAACGTCCAAGGACAAAACCACAGCTGACCAAAAAGGCTCATCTCACATTTGCCCTAAAACATCCTTAAAAAGAGAAACTATTCTGTGGACAGACGCGACAAAAAATGTAGTTTTTTGGAAGGTTTGAGTCCCATTACGTCTGGAATAAAACCAACAACATTTTATAAAATTAACATGATACCAACAGTCAAACATGGTGACAGTTCTGTGAGGGTATGGGGCTGCTTCAGGACTGGGACTATTTACTGTGATTGATACAACCATGAATTTTGCTCAGGTTGTCCTTGAATCTCAAATATATTTGGATTATGCAGCAGCAAGTTCACCTCTGAATGGCTCAAAAAATCAATTACTTTTTCACACAGGGCCAGGTAGGGTTTTCTTTCCCTTTACTATATGAAATCATCATTCAAAAACTGCATGTCGTATTTACTCTGATTTTTCTTTGTCTAATATTAAAATTGTAAATCCAATTGAATCTTCTCAAACAATAAAAATGAGCTGTGCTTTTAGACAGACACTGGATGTGAGAGAAATATCAGTCTCTTATCTATTGGCAAAAACTGCAAACAAGCTCCTCAAGATGTTGAACTTTTCCCTTAGTATTTAAAACCTCTACAAAAGCAAGACAAGCAAGTCAAACTAGGAAAAAGTGTGCACTTGTTTTTCTGTATATGTGTACATCTAACTGCTGCCTACCTAGTCTAAGCTGTGTTGTGGAAACAGTCTTAAGTGGGTGCAGAATTCAGACAGTGCTCTTTTCCCCACCCACCTGTGTGGCTCTGCTGCTGGACCTATGTGAGGGCCCGATGGCAATGTTGACACTGGAGGATGACTGTGTATCGGTGGTGTTGCCCCCTTCAGCAGCGGACAACCCGGAGATAACCAGGCCGCTGGAGAAGCTACGCTTCCCAAACAGCAAGCTGAGTGTGGATGAAGATGAGGAGACCTGGCACCACAAGGAACGGAGATATTGCAGTTCTGTTATAATGTCATACAGTAAACACTAAGGTGATTTATAGGAACATCAAGAATCTCAGTTTTCAGATCTTCCATCTGTCGGCCATGTGTTTAGGCATGCTGCATTAGGAGTGTACAGTTCCTACCTGACTGGAGCGCTGCTGATGCTGCGCTGCCTGAAGCTGCGCGCTGATGCCACCTGCTCCTGAGAGACGAGGGACCTGGAGACAGACAAAAATCCTCTTTACACTCTTAGTAAGGGAGCACAAAAGCAGCTGCAACCGAGAAAAGTAAGCTTTTTACAATGTGTGCGTATACCTGGGAGAATATAGAAGCTATGGAGGTGTTAAAGGACAGCTGACTGTTAGACAGACGCTGGACAATCCCGTTATTGGAGCCCGAGTCCAGGATTGGGCCAGACTGGCTGCTGACAGGGGGGCGCTGACTCTGGGGCTGCACTGATCGACTGCGGTACTCTCTCCTGGCTGTAGAATTAAAAACGTGAACATTTGTAATGAAACGCAAGATTTAATAACCTAATGTACAATTTAAAAAGCACGTTATATTTGACTTCAGGATTTTAGTTTAGCTATGTGGCTCTCTGTGGTCTCTTAAAAAATAAAAACACTGGTACATCTACGTATTTGGACACCACCATAAAAAAAACAACAAGATGTTAAATGAAGACTTTCATTTTTCATTTTAAAAGAGTTTAGCAAAAGCATTGCAGTGATGTGGTGATCAAAGTTGTTATAATGTTAACATAAGTAAATTGGGTAAATAACTTTCAGAGTTGAACTAAAACCATCTAAAACTATAGCCAGTGAAAATTTCAACTCAAACACATGTTTTGGGTTGTTGGAAGACCAAGCGATGACACAGAGCAGTTTTGCTGCTCACTGGTTGAGATTTTGTTCCAAAGAAAATTGTCTTTTTTCACGATTCCTTCCAGGTTGGTGAGAGTCCCAGCTCCAGATGCACTGAAGCATCTCTACAGCATGATACTCCCACCATGTTTCACTGTGGGGATGTTATTTGTTGGATTGTACGCCTCTTCCTTCCAAACATGTTTTCCAAACATGAGCAGCATCTCTGTGGCCAAAGACCTCTAGTTTTGTCTCATCTGACCAAAGGGCGCATTTCTAAAATGCTTGATCTTTGTCCAGGTTGTTCTTAGTGAAAGCTTCTCTTTTGAAGAAATCAAGATTTTCTTGCACCGAGTACATACCTGTGCAGGTCTCCATCGAGACTACAATTCCCAGCCGGTCTAAGTCATTTACTAATGTCTTGGCAGTTGTTTTGGCGTCTTTACACACATCTCTCAGTAGTTTTATTTCCAGAGAATTTAAAATCTTTTGCCTCCTATCTCTGCCAGGCTTGTTCTGTACTGTGTGGCTCTCTTTGTGTTTCTTGATGATACTTTTCAATCCTCTTCTTTACACTTGGAAAAAAGTGACAACTTTGTATATCCATCTCCTGCTTTGTGAGTATCGAAAATTATTTTTCTCAAGTTGAAACTGATTTCCTTTGTATATGGCACTATGACACTTTCTCAAGTGACAGCTCAAACCCTTACTGAAGTTTTTTTTTTTTATACTGTGTGTAAATTGTGCTTTAGAGTTCAAAAGTTGACCTTATTTTTACCTCATAAGTAAGCAGCCTGGTCATTAGTTACATGCGAAAAACTGAGTTAATCCCATGCTTGTAGAAACACCTTCTGCTGCATGAGTGACTTTATCGGTTTCTCACATAATTGTGGAACAGTTTTGTCCCACTCTTCTTTACAACATTGCCTCGGGTTATTGAGGTTTCCAGAGATTCATTTTTGTCCCACACAGTTGGGTTGTAGTCTGGACTTTGTCCCATTTTCCTTAATTCTTTTCTTTTTCGGGCATTCTGTTGGAGTTTTTCTGCTGTGCTTAGGATCGTTGTTTTGTGGAAAAACCTAATTTCTTTCAAGTCATAGCTATTGGATAAAAAGCCTCATATTTGATTCCAGAGTACTTTGACACACAAAAGAATTCATAATGGACTCAAAAACCGCAAGGTTCCCAGGCGCTGTGGCTACAAAACACACCAAAATCATTACCTCTTCGCCACCGTGGTTAACAGTTGTTATGAGGTGTACGTTCTAATATGCTGTGTTTAGTTTTTGCAAAACATGGTGGTTTCGATTATGACCAAACATCTCCACTTTGTCCTTGTCTCTCTACAGGACATTGTTCTGGAAGTCTTGTGGTTTGTTCAGATGCAACTTTGCAAACTTAAGCTGTGCTGCCAGTCTTTTTCTAATCATACTGTCATTAACCTTAACATTTAACATGGTAAGTGGAGCCTGTAGAGTCTGAGATGTTCACTCGTCATTCACTCCTCGAAGATCGTGGCGTTGTGTTAACACACACCTGAAGGCTCCAGACCATCAAACTGCCAAAACATCTGCTTTCATAGAGGCAGCCACACTTGTTGATGATCAATTAATCAAATGCATTTGATTAACAGCACCTGGATCTACTCAGTACGACCTTAACGCTACTGGAAGCAGTGCAAGTGTACTTAGTTTTTCATGTGATTGCACAGAGTAGTCTTTCCTGCAGTGGGAAAACCTCTCCCAGTGAAAATTTAGTCTGATTGTATAGAACTATAGGAAAATGACCCTATTGCGTAATTCATCTTTGATGCTAGTAAACACTTTTCTGATAGGTTTATATTCCCTTTGCTTGTTTCAAATATAATATAAAACTACATATTATTTTATAAAGCAGGGTCAGAGGGTAGGCAATGTGACAGACTATCATTTAGGGTGGGGCTTAGATTTGAAAAGTTACATAGCTTGACTTTGGTTCGTGTGATTAAAAACAAACAAAACCCAAGCATTATTAGGTTTACATCGAGATTGTAGTAGAAGAATTTGTACCAGCGTTGCGGTGTCTGTGGCTGTGTGCCGTCCTGGCTCTGTGCTGGCTCAGGCTGTTGGATGTGACAGAGGATGGGCGGTTGTGGCTCAACGATGACGACCCACCGGCACCGCAGTCCACATCCTCCATATTCATGCCGCTGTTACAGCTGGTCAGGTTGTCCTTACGCACCCTGCAGAACACAAGCACACAGCTCTGATTTATTTATTCATGTCCACATCAGTGCAAGGGATGCACACAGGCAAGGGGGACGTTCAAAAATTTACAGAGCCTTAACTATCAGCACTGCTTAAACCACACACACACACACACACACTCAGAGATGTTACGTAACTGTGCTAACATATGTGGTGGTGGTGGTGTTCCTCGTAAATTAGTTAAATGTGTTCTGGCTGGGGAGGCTTGATCCATCTCCTTATCTCCTTTTCTACTTAGTCGAATTAAGACAACACCTTTCAGTCAAGGCGGATGAAACAGGCTTAACAAACTAATCTAATCTGAAAGCAAAACTCTGCCCCAAGAAGCTTAAGGGCGAACTGCGCAGTTACAAAGACACACACCATTAGCTGACCTGCAGAGGTTAATGCAGCGCCTGTACGATAAGCTCTACCGAAGGTATTGTGTAAATGATGGAGAGAGAAACAAAAGGCAGGATGAAACTGGGGCTGAAGGAAGAGAGAGCCAAGAGAAGGAGGTTTCTGCATAGCAAAGCAGAGAGTTAAAGCTTTCAGCTTCCCGCTTACTCTGTAATCCAGCTGTCTATTTCTCTCAAACATGCACTCGCACTGTCCCTGTACATGTATTTAAAACTACATCAAGTTGGCAGAGAAGCCTCTTCGCAGCACTGACTACCTCCAAGTCAATATCTGTAAATCCACAGAGCAGGCAAGGCTCCCACTAAGCAGGCAGCCAGAGCATTACACTGCAGTTTGCATCTTATCCAGAGTGATTTATACTAAATGCAACCAGCTGAATAAGAGCATTAGGAAGCTGGCATAAACTGCTTTATCCCAACTTTTTCCTCTTTTGTCCCGGAGACATAAGGCCTTCTGTAACAGCTCAGAAATATATATAGATATATATCAGATTTCTGATATGTAATCTTTGTGACTTACAAAATGCTATTAAGTAGATGATGCATTTTAGAAATCGCCTGGAGAAAAACAGAGAATATATACTTATTAGGAGTAACCACAATACTTTTGTACTCATCTCTGTTCTTATTCACCTCTTTGAAAGGCAGGCAGCTTCTGTGGCAAACTAAAGGGTTATCAAGGCAAATAAAAATACAGTCTTTGAAAACACAGAATAAGGAGACGATTTCAAACAACGAGTAAGTAAACAGTGCATCAAAACAATGGTCAAACTAAAGCAAAAGACAAAATGATGGTAAAAAGAGCTGCTGAGACTTAGAGGCATTTGTCAGTGAATTTCAATGCATACTATATCAAGAGGAAAATCCATAACATCTGCAACTGATGCACATGAAGCAATTGCACCGTCACAAACTGCAACTGTCCACTGGGCATGTGATGGGCCACACTGACCATGCACCGTGTGCCGGAAAACTACTACAACTTACTTTCTGCGGTCTTTGCAGCAGATAATTAGCTAGTCCAGAGATTCAAATCTTCTCTCCTGAAATGATTTTGTCCCAGTTTCAGAGATGAAATCAACTAGATGATTAGAAGAAATATGAAAGTTTTTGTCCTCCAAATATTCCAAATAAAGAGTGTGTTATTCAAGACTCCTCAGAGGCTCATGTTCAACCAGACTGAACCCATGACCTTCAACTTACAGCATCATCTTCTTACCCATCAGAGAGAACTAAATAAAGTCTGTTTTCTGTTTATCTTTAGCATGTGAAAAAAAACAACTAATTTTGAAGCACAGTCACAGGAAGAGATTTGGAAAAGGCTGAGCCTGGAAGGCAAGGATGAAAAAAGAATAACAAACTGCACTTTCTACTTAAGTGGGACAAAATGTACTGACCGCAGCCATTTAGAGCAGAGCCAGGAACGAATGGCATCCAGGCTTAAAGCCCCTCCTCCAATGCCGCGTAGTGTACCGTGTGTTCCTGCGTATGAAGTTGTCAGAGGTGACACGTACCTAAAAAACACAAAAAGAAAGAAAGTTAAACAGAGAAAACGTCTATGTGAGTGGGCTAAATACTTCTATTGAAGCAAATTAAGATTTTTCTGTGTAATAATTTGGCACGCACATGGGGTAGCCGAGTGGCTGGTCACAAGAAGAGTTGACCATGTTCCTCAGTGCTTGCTTTGAGTTTTGGATGCTGCCTCGCTCCGGGTTTCGGTTCCTTAAAAATATCAACTCCTGCTGCTGTCCTGCCCAGAGGCCTCGCACACACTCCTTATTGATCTGAAGAGGTACGGAAAAAATAGAAACAATCATACAGGAGTACAAAGTCCAAACACGAGAGAAGATCCAGAGAACATCTTGTTTGTTTTATACAAAAAGCAATGTGTGAATATGACAATGCTGTGGCCTTATAATTAGCATGTTTTAAGGTGCTTGTGTGAGGATTTTGTAACATTTGGGCAGCCTTGGGCCTTAGGGTCATGGGAATGAACTGTTCCTTTGTAATCATCATCTTATTTTAAGTGGTGTAAACTTTCAAATTGACCTATTATACTGATTTCTAACTCCATGTCAACCAGCCTCTGGAATAATTCTGGATATGTGACCACTCTTCTTGGCAGAATTTGTAGACTTCATTTACATTGGTTAGTTTCTTGGCACAGGACCTTCTTTGAAGTGTAGTCCACAATTTTTTAATACGGTTGAGGGCAGGGCTGTGGGAAGATTAATGTTAGCTTGTTTTATCAGTTCCAAAATGAGTTTTGATTTGCATTTGGGATATTTGTCCTGTTGGGACAACAAATTGTGTCCAAGTTTCAGTCATCCAGCTGTTGACATGAGATGACATAAAAATTGCAACAAAACAGCCCTAGACCGTGATGCTACCACCACCATGCTTGGCAGCTGGTACAGTGTTCTTGGGTTTGAAAGCTTCCCCTTTACTCCTCCAAACGTATCCCTTGTCGTTGTGGCCAAATAGCAGAATTTCTCTCTAACCATAAAACATTTTGTCAGAACATATTTGGCTTGTCCATGTGGACAGCTGTAAATTTCAGTTAATCATGAAGGTGCTGATTTTGGAGCAGGAGTTGGTCGGTGCCCTCAATTTACATGCAGTTTAGTGACAAGTTTGAGCCTCGGTGGTTCTTAGGATTTGCCTGAAATTCACGTTTTCTCTCATCTGAGGGTGACAGATTGGGTCTTCTTCAAGATCTTGGTAAAATAGTGATACCCGTACTTGTACAGTCTTGGAATCTGGAGACCTTCCCAACTTGTGTAAATCTACAATTCTCCTTCTTCACTGAGTTCCTTGGACTTCCCATTTTTTCTGAGTATTGGTCAATCCAGTGAGTGTTGTTGAACAAATCCTTTTTATGCTGGCAAAGAGAAACTAAGATATGTAGTCAACCATGATCACCAACGTGAAGTTAATAAGCTTTGGCCTAGTCGAGTTAAACGACGCTGAAGAACTTTTAACGCCACTGATTAAAATATTTAACTGAGTGTTTGCATATATTTGAGCCTTTATATATACTTTTGACCCTGTGTGGATTAGAGAAAATCCAAAATAAATTCATACTTCCAAATCTTGTTTTTTTTTAAGTCATTAAAGAAGTATGCTGTACAATCATTCCACCCTGGAAAAAAACAGCTCAAAGAAATCATTAAAAGCCCAGAAATACCATGAGATGATGAGTGTATGTTATCCAGATGTGCGCATTTTCAAAAGTCTGTTTGACATCCTGAAGGGAAAGCAGCAACTCCAGAATCAAAAGGAGTTTGAACAGAAGAAATTCAAATTTGCGTGATTTATTTACACTAAGATTAAAAAGCAAAAAAAGCCACGATTATGTTCTATCATAGATTTGGAAAAGTGATAGTGTTGGTTTGTTTATTGTCAAACCTTTGAGACCAACCTTCTCCTCATAGGTAGGCAGGATGCTGTCACACTGTGCACACAGCATTTAGCTGTTTAGTCATTCAGCCAGAAAATTAAACGTATTTTACCTTGATGACCTTGAAGCTGAGGTGGCGTTTGTACAGCATGATGATCTTGTACTCGTCCGTGCCATCATCAATCATGTGTCTCAGAGTGAGCAGCGTGTCACGGCTTGACAGCACAGCCTTACGCCAAGCGGGATCGCTCTCGTGGCAGATTACGAGGTTGCTGCGGTAGTTTGTGATGGCTTCGTACAGGATAGACGCCTCCTCGGTCTCTTCCAGACAGGTAAAGTGATCCTGCAAAAGCAGGAAGGTCATCATGAAGTGTTGAAGGAAATGTTTTCTCTATAAGGTGTATTTCCAGTACAGTTTGAGACTAAAGGTTGAAAAGCTACATGCTCTCGCTTTACCTGATGCAATTTGAGGCTCATTCTGACTGCAGGAGCCACCACCTTCTGGAGGAGGTCGAGATCAGTGAAAACCCACTCATCCTTAGTGGCGATGCGGAAGTCGCCTTTAAACAGGGTGTTGAAACCGTACAGAAATGATTCAAGACTTTAAAGAGGAAGGGAGGGATTTGAGGGGGGGGGATAAAGGAAACACAAAGATAGAGAAATAAAGGATGGATTATAATAACATATTTTAGATTAGATTACAAGACATAATAACACTGCAGAGTCAGAGGTATGTTTGAATGACGGGGATGTTTAAAGATTTATCCACTGGCTCCCCCTTCTGGCGTTTCTGTTTAGCACCGGGTAATATGTACAACATGAGACAGACGTTCCAATAATTTGTGCATGTAATCTCAAATGCAACAGAAACATTTTTACTGTGTTTTAAGATCAATTTACCATAAGCATTTAATTTCATTGGTTTCCATTCATTTTATTTTAATGGAACAAGTTTATCTACTGCCAAAGTGCACAAAGGAGAGGAAGCAGACTGAAGAGGTCGACACTCTAACAACACACAGGGTTTTAAATTTAGATTCAGATTCAGATAACTTTATCAGTCCCGAAAGGGCAACTTGTTTGCAACTTACCCACAAAACCTACATATATGGTCAAACACACAATCTATAGTATATACACATTGTCAAGGTAGAGATCAGCAAAGAATGAGGTCAAAGCAAAACAGATTCTTAAAGAATAAATAAATGTATTAAAAATAAATAAATAGACAAAGAAGAACAAATGCCTAAAAATGAACAGTCACGGAAAAAACTCATCTAAATGATCCCTGCAAGTAATCTAATAGCTGAGGGAATGAATGATTTCACCTCCTAAGACCCGAACTCTTTCATGGCATGCATTTTATATTTTTCTTTGCTATTTGGGTTGATTAGGACCTGATGAATGTGAAAGCAAAGAATTACCAGATTGTTTTTTTTACCTAATTTTTGTTTTTGAGAAAAATGAGATCCACATATGAGGACATTTGTTTCAAATTTTGATAGAACAGTGGCAGTATAATGTCCTCGTAAGTGGATATCAGGCCCTTGTAGAGAAAAATTAAGTATTGTGGTCTAGACATCCCAAAATGTGATGTCCACATATGTGGACACCAGGTCCTAGGAGGTTAAAGTATTTGTTAACAATTACCACAACATCACTGTTGACGGTGCTTTTCCAGTGTCCTAAAACACCCTTCAGCTAAAGAAATGACACATAGTAGCAAATAAACCAACTAAAAATTCATAATATTCCCATAGAAAAGTCACACCTGAATAGATTTTAAACACAGTCAAACATTTCTACATGTTTACAACTGAAGCACATTAAGCAGTTGTAACCGTCTTACTGTTACATGACGGCACCTCTGCCTTTCTTGTGTAACTTCAGCTAATGGAGGCACAAATAAACACTTTGCTCACACCGAGTTCTATGAAAGACTAATGGGCTACCAAATATTTGCTCAAAGTGATGAGCATAAGCCTATGCTGTATAAAGACCTTAATAATATTTCCACACAGCTCACTTCACAGAGGGATTTGCAGGCCAGCCAAACCAGTCACGCACTCTAATATTTCACTGGACTGCCTTCAGCTTTGATAGCCTATAACTGTCACAGCATTTATTTCTGACCACAGTTGGATTTATTTATTTATTTAGTCAAATTCTTTCATTGATGATGGGAGAGTCAGACTGCTGCATGAAGTCTTCTCTGCCAGCTGAAACATATTGATTAATGCAGTAATTATGCAACAGAGGGCTTTTATGTGTTCGCTTTGTTAAATCCAGGTGGTGACCATTTTTGTGGCCAGGCAGTGTATGTGTGCTGTTTTTGAGTCAGACAGGCTTACCTGTTGGACATGTTGTGTGACGCAGTGCCAAGGGATCTCCTCCCCAGGACGGAGAGAGCATAAGACAGAGTGACCAGAGGAGAGTCTTCATCGCTGTCCACAGGCTGGATATAAGCACAAACACACGGATGAAGGCAATGGCATATGGGCCAGAGATAAAAGTAAGTACAGATTCAAGCATTATGAGTGCTATATGGCAATTTGCAGCAGTTTATTTTCACTGTGCAACTCTTGCTTTCTTTCTTACTCATGTCAGATTTCTAAACAAGTAAAAGCAGAATGACAATAAACAAAATTCCTTAAAGGAGACGTAAAACATTACTGTTTCCAGCTTCTCAAATCTGAAATATATTCTAGTTTTTCTTCTTCTTTCAGCATTTTAAGCATTTGGGCTCGTGACTATAACCACATTAAGTTGCAGCAGAGTGTAAACTGAAACTCGCAAGACGATGTTTAATAGAACAGTGTTAAAGGGACGTACCGTCTCCATTTTCCCAGCACAGTGCTGGATCCACTCCAGGTAAACGTTGCAGAAGCTGGCACGCGTCACCCCCTGCAGGCAATGCACATAGTCCTCATCGATCTTCACGCTAAAGACCTGAGGGTCGCGCTCAATGTGGTGCCACTTGGTGTAGGACTGCAGCGCCTCCTGAATGGTGGCATCCTTGAGCCATGTAGACAGTTTGGGAGAGTGGACCAAGTAGTAGATGATACTCTGAAAAGGAGATTGAGAAAGAATGGGTCAGTAAGTAAAAACTTAATACTCACTCAAAAGGAAGACGTGCTCTTGTACGTACTGCATTGCTTAGGATGTCTAGAGTCCTTTATTGCCATGCTGCTATTTGTAATGGTGATTAATGCATAAGATGCTAATTAATTTGTCATTTAAACTGCTTAACCTTTGTGCAGGCAACTCTTTAAGAGCCTTTTGAGACGAGCTGAATGTTCAATTTTCAGCCTGCCTCTGAAGTGAGGCTGACTGAATGCATCAGGGGTGAATGCATTATTAAACCGTGCAGGGTTCCCTTTAATAGCAGAGATTCATTTGAATTTATTTGACATGACAAAATCTGATCTTAAGTGGAAAGCAAATTCCCACGTAAGAACAGTGACTGCAGGTTTCTCTGGGGTCAGTCACATGTTGCTGTCAGCGAGCAGAGCCTTTTTGTCCATCATCAGTGTCTAACCTCACAAATATGCTTCTGGAAGAAGCATATTTGTGGGCCTGATCTCTGATAACAACGAGACGGCCTACCTGAAGGAGATTAGGAATCTGGAGAACTGGTGCCAGAGGAACAACCTCCTTCTAAACGTCAGTAAGACAAAGGAGCTGATAGTGGACTTCAGCACTAAGCAGGAGAGGAACTACCAGACCCCCGTCATCAACGAGTGCCCAGTGGAGAGAGTGGACAGCTTCAAATACCTCGGAGTTCACATCACGCAGGACCTGTCATGGTCCTGTCACATCAACACCGTGGTGAAAAAGGCCCGACAGCGTCTCTACCACCTCAGACGCTTGAGAGACTTCCAACTGCCCTCCAAGGTGCTCAGGAACTTTTACTCGTGCACCATAGAGAGCATCCTGGCGGGAAACATCTTAACCTGGTTCGGGAACAGCACCATGCAGGACAGACGAGCTCTACAGAGGGTTGTGCGGTCAGCTGAGCGCACCATCCGCTCCGAGCTCCCTGACCTGCACTCAATCTACAGCAGGCGGTGCTGGACCAAGGCCAGGAAGATCGTGAAGGACCTCAGCCATCCCAACAACAGACTGTTCTCTCTGCTGAGGTCAGGAAAGCGATTCCGCTCCCTGAAGACCAACACAGAGAGACTGAGGAGGAGCTTCTTCCCGCAGGCGATACGGTCTCTCAATCACACCACCACACAGTACTGACCCACACATATGGTTCTTACACACACACTGGACTTTCTGGACTTTGGTTTTGCACAACACTGGTCACTATATTCTTCATTTCCGGTTAATACTTGTACAGCTGCTGTTATTGTGTATATATTTATTTATATTTAGATTTCTTCATACATTCTTATATAGTTCTATATTGTGTATTGTGTATTTTGTTGTACAGTTATTTTATTTTCAACTTTAATTTATATATTTATCTTTATCTTATTCTTCCCAGTTAAATTTACCCTTCATTCTAATTTGTGTTGTACAGTTATTTCATTTTTAACCTTAATTTATATTTTATTCCTTCCTAGTTAAATTTACCCTTTTTAATTTTTCATATTTATTTCCTATCTTATTCATAGCCTTTTCCTTTTTTTGTTTTCTTTAGGTCACGAGCAGTTGTCCAAGCATTTCACTACATATCGTACTGTGTATGACTGTGTACGTGACAAATAAAATTTGAATTTGAATTTGAATTTGAATTTGAAGAATGTTCAAAAATTCCCATAAACACACTCCGAAATCTTGAGGAAAGCCTTCTCAGAAGAGTTGAAGCTGTTTCAGCTGCAAAGAGCGGGCCAACACCATATTAAACCCTTTGGATTAAGAACAGGATGTCATTCAAGTTCGTGTGCGTGTGAATGCAAGCGAGCAAACACTTTTTTAGCAATATAGTTTGAAATGTTTTGATGCCCTGTAAACGCACATACTCTGTGAATCTGGAAGCTTCAGGTTGGAGTGTAAATGTACCTTCAGGTAGTAGGTGATGAGCAGCTTTCGAAGATCGTACACTTGCAGCATGGTGGCAGCATTGTTCTCACTGATGCTGTAACCCTCCAGCAGGTACTTGGTGGCCATCACTTCCCAAGCCAGCCAGCGCAGGTTGAAAGCAGCGTTGCATGACAGCATGTGAGGCAAGTGGCCCGGCTCACAGCAGCAGCATGCGTCATCTTCCTCCACGCCCTCTGTGATGGCCTCCACCTCGCGCTGCTGACAGTACGTCCCTGGGATAGAGACATGGAGTCATAAGTAAAGCAATAAGATACCTTTGCCATGGACGCGATGGGATGGCTGTACTTTACCTCTGAACTCTAAACCCCTCAGCTGGAAGGTGACCAAACCATTGCCAATCTCTATGAGGTGGACCAGGGCGTTGAGGTAGTCAGAAGCCAGGATGAAACAGTCCCCAGCGCTATAGTTGCCCCATCGGCCCAGCATGAGGTCACCACAAAGCGAATGCTGCAGTGATCGAGTCAGGTACTCATAAAAGATGGAGTTTAGGTTGTTATCGTCGCAACCTGCAAAAGAAGAGCCAGAAAAACAGATCAAATGTGCTTGCTGCCTTATCTGATACTAAAATACAAGATGCTCTTTGTGTTGGGGGAATGAAATAAATTAAACTGATTTGATAGTCCAGTTAAAGCTCACCTGTCTCCTTGTCCACCTGGGACACCAGCCTGCTGTTGGAGTTATCAATACGTTTTGTGCTGCAAGGAACACACAAAGAAGCATATCTGTGCAACACTGACCAAATGTTTTTCCTGTATGTGCTTATACATCAGGTTAAAAGCTGATAAAATATATCATGCAATCCCGTATGAAGTGTCTCACTATAAAACTACTGTATGCTTTTATTTCACTTTATTCCTGCTCTGCTGTGACTGTTCTGCTATACTTTCTGTGTCATGTTGCATTGCTGCTCATCTGAGCTTCACTGTGACAACTTGAGCAAACACTTCCTATTTCAACTGACTCCAGCTGAGGTGATGCTGTCAGTGATTTCAAGGTTTCAGGTCTAACACTGACAGTGTCACCTAAATATAGTCGTGGGGTAAGCTTGCACATGAAAGCTCTGGGAGTATTTCTGGCGTGCTCTCAGGGTGCTGAATGCGTGCAGTCTCTCACATCAATAAGTAAGAGGGAACAAAGACACTTTATTGTGTAAGCAGCTAAGTGTGAGACAGAAGGGGAGCTCAGTTCAAAAGACAAAGATTGATTGCTTCTTCAGTAAATAAAAAAACAGATGTGCAAATTACAAACTGGAGAAGGAAGTCACGACTCAGTATTTATCCTACCACGTAAGCCCATTTAACCACGTAAAAGCCTAATCAAAGACAACTTCTACATGAGCTATAGGGCCTGGACACCTTGTAGTCACTGAGTTGATCATGTGCTCCTCTATATATCAAAGTATTGTGGAGTCAAATGTGAGGCCATGTGCTGTAGCGTTCCAAAGTGAAATGCTGTGGGGGCACTTTAACAGAGTGGGCCAAAATTCCTCCACAGCAACGTGAAAGACTGACAAAGTCATACAGAAAATACCTCAAGTTATTGCTGCTAAAGGTGGTACTATAAGCTACTGAACCCTGAGGTACAATAAGCTTTTCAAAAAAATTGCATAGACATGTGAAAAATTGTTTTTTCACAACTGCAAATCATTTTTTTAACACAGCTGGGTATTGTAGTTTTTAATTAAAATGACTCTAACTGATGAGGACTATTTTTAGCCACATTTGTAGCTGGACTGTGCAATTCAAACGTGTAAAAAAAAGGACCATGCAACAGAATACAAGTCTACCTCATTAGTTTGTTTTAATTAGAAACGACAGCTCTGCAGCACAGAGGAAAAAAAGGCTATTTTAGTAAAAGCTAAACATATTATTTATTTTCATGAGCTACACTAATAATGACCTGTTCTTTAATTTTCAAGAATTCCTTAATCTGGACCATTTGAGAGACTGACGGCACATTCACTTAATTTCCTCATCAGGCCCTTACTTGTAGTTTCTCTCCCAGAACTTAATGGGCCTCGGATAAGAGGAAATGAAGATGGCACTGCCCAGGAAGGGGGCGAGTGGAGTGTAGAAAACTGTGGTGAGCAGAGTCTGGAGCAGCAGCATGGCTGAGTCTAGACGCACACACACGCCAGTCAAGGAAAGAAAAAACAGGCACTGATACACTTTCACACACTTGCAGGTCTTAGAGAAAGGATACGAGGCACAGCAAATGGCTGAGCAAAGGCATGAAAAGCGCTGCCCCAGGCGATCTGCCAGGGAGCGATGTAAACCAGGATGAAATGGAGTTTCAGCAGCAGCTCGCGCATCTGGACAGAAAGGGTATGCACACAGTCAATCCTCTGAGAGCCGCACAGTAGCGACAGCCTTATTTAACTGCCTAGCTTCATATACGCTCTAATTATTCTGCAAGGTTCACGACAGGCACATATTAACAGAACACAAAAGGGAAGTCTGTTGAAGGTTTCATATTTCAGTCACACTTTCTTTGGTTTCTGTCAATGGCTGCACATAAAAACACACAAAAACACACCTTTCAATCGCAAATAAAAACATGTTTTTGTTGCTCTCAATCAGCTTGAAGTTACTATTTTTATTATATTTTTGAGAATCACTTTCAAAAGGTTTGTCAGCAGATTTAATTTTGATTATTGTATTTTCTCAGACTTTACCAGAGCATGACTAGCACTCTCTGTTATGAGTAACTACCCTTTGCAAAATTGATGAGTAAATTAGCAGTTAGCATTCAAGTCTCAGCTGTTGTGTATAACAGTTTCTTTGTGACCTTGTTTCTGCTTATCACAAATGTGTGCTTATTTCTATACCCACTAAGTATTGTATACGTGTAAGATAACCTCCTGCATTCTCTCATGTGGTCCTCCAGAAATCATCGGTGGCTCTTTTACCTTGTGGAACACAATGGACATGATGAAGAAGTCCAGCAGGAAGCTCTCAGAGGCACGTGGACAATCGAAGTGAAAGAAAATGAGTGTAAAGAGCAGAGTGAGAAACTGGAAGCTGGGGTTGCAGAAGGATGAGCGCAGGAGTTTCAGTCCAGCGACTGTCGTCAGGAGAACATCACAGCTGAAGAAAGCACAAACAAGGGCACAAAAAAACGATTAAATCCCCTCCTTAATGGGCTCTGTACTATCTTTTCATTATCTAAGTGGATAAGCAGTCGCACCAAGCTGACTGTAAATTTTACCAGTTAACCCAGGACGTCACATAAAAGGATTGATGTTGGCAGAATCTGATCAATCAAAGATCTACCGTATAAATAAAGTAAATGCTGAACCTTGGCCATCTTTGCTCCAAGGATAGGGTTAACCCTTTGTATACTCCTTCGTCAAGTGTCAAGATGCAAGAGCATCTTCTTAAAAATGTTTGCTTTTACCTTCAGTGAGATATTGTGTGGCGATGGCTATCGTTTACGAACACTATTTAAGGCTGTGATGAAGTGTGAAGATAAATAACTTCTGTAGGTCTCATAGTGGACATCATGTTCAAAGAGTGCCGTGGTCCTTAGTAACTCTTAAAACCACAGAAAGCAGAAGCTCCATCATCAGTGCTTGTAGTCAGGGACTGGGTGGTGTTGGTGTGATGCTGTTGTTCCATGATGAGTGTGTCTCAGAAAAATGTGATGCTTGAAAACAGAATGGAGGAAACCTGATCAATGCATTTCAGCATGTTGACCCGGATGAAGGGCACAGGCCAAAATGCTGTTCTTTATACAAGTGACGCTGGAGACGTGACTTCTTTAGGCATTTGTTTTTCTCTATGCACCTTGGAATTAGGTGAAGTTAAGCTAGAAGCTTCCATTCTGTTCACAAGCCAAAATGGTGAATGTGTAAGTTAACAGAGTTTTCACTGTTACAGCTATATCGTTAAGATGTTGTTTTGACCTTGTCCTTTCAATTTGGACTGTAAATTAATTCTCATACAGCAATAAAATTCCTATAAAACTGTTTGCAGCCAACAGGGGAAAAAAATCAAGTTCCATCTAAGAATCTAGATTTATAATTGCAGCTCATCACGGAAACATAAAGGCATCAGACACTAAAACTTTAGACCCGCCTACTATCCCAAGGGGTCTCCCACGAAAGTTGATGTGATTTTTCAGAGAATTAATTGGTCAGTAGGAGGTTAGGTTCGGAGCATAAGTTACCATGGCAATATACCATGGTCAGTAAGAAGTGAACCACCACCTTTGTAGTCCAGCAAACCCAGGGTTAACCCTGAAGTTCCCAGTGCATACTTCT
The DNA here is from genome assembly GCF_964374335.1 of Astatotilapia calliptera. Taxonomy (NCBI): domain Eukaryota; kingdom Metazoa; phylum Chordata; class Actinopteri; order Cichliformes; family Cichlidae; genus Astatotilapia; species Astatotilapia calliptera. The sequence continues at coordinate 22,134,594 of NC_137434.1, forward strand.
GGATCCGGTCTATAATTGTAATAAAAACACATTCGGCACATCCACTGAATAAACCAACTACTACTACTGCAAGTATCATCACATTTTGTAGAGTCACAATTGAGAATTATTAGATTAGCTTCAATAACATCAGTGTTAGTCATTCATTGTTTTATAGCTGCTACTTGGTCTCCTATCTGCAATTTTAATTAGGTGGAATTGTCAAACAAATATTATTTGTTGCCATTTTTCAAATTCCACTGGACTTTTAATAAGCAAAAGGAAAATTATTATTATATTATATTATTATATTATTATTATATTTGAAAAATCTGCAGCCGACTGTCTGCCTGTTCTGCAAAGCCATGTTTTGAACCGGTCACAATAATACACATGCATTCAGTGACTCCTAAAAGCTGTGCTCTTTTCTAAACAGCAACTTGGTGAATGCCTGCGTGTGACCTCTGTAAACTGTAGCTACAAAAACATAGGTTACACTAGAAAATAATGATAATTAAAATCCAGAATGTGGAATCTTAAATGTGATGCTGTATGTTTTCTGTGGTCCACTTACTGGATTCCCAGCTTCTTGCGGTGACTGAGAGCAAAGCCATCATTAGTGAGCGCGCTCAGCACAATGGCGGGGTACACCACGTATTTCTCAAAGCACAGCAGTCCCACGTACAGGCGCTCAAACCACATAAGCACCGCGTCCTCTGCAACACATGACAAAATTGAAAAACCCATGAACGGAGCAGAAATCACAAGATTCCAGAGCACAGTTAGCGGGGACACATTTTAAGTTTAGAGTCTGACCCGCTGGTGGCGCTACAGCAAAATCCATCCACCCCGGCTCATTTCACAAAAACATAACGGCAAAGCAATACAGCAGTTATGTAGATGTTTCAGTGTGGGCTAACCAACAGACACAGCCATACTTTAGGTTTCACCACCATCGTGAAAAATCAGGGTGACTGTGTATAAGCAGGCAGGGTGTAGCAGTGCAGACCATTTCATTTATTCCCTCCATAAATTCAATTCAATTAATTCATATAGTGCCAAATCATAACAACAGTTGCCTCAAGGAGCCATCATTTAAAACCCATGTATAGCAAACGATATGACATAGTACTGGATCTGTTATTTCTCTTGTAAACACAAACTACTGACTGAAAATAAAGAATAAAAAACACGAAACAATACCAAAAAGCTACCTTTGTCTTCTTTCTTATTCAGCAGAGGTCATCACAGCGAGTAGCTCCATGTTTGATATGGCAGTTTTTTACACCCGTCTCAAAAATATTCTAAAAAGTGTCATCTGCTTTTGATTTTTAAACAAAGTTTCTTTTTTTTCCTTTCCTTTTGGCCTGCTCAAGCCATGCCTGGACTTGCACCACCACTTTTATAACCGAGTGACTGATTGCTGTTACGCTAACTGTATGGTTTTGCTATTTGCACGCACATACTTCATTATTAACTACATGCAGTAGGGATACTGACCTCTGGGTTCAAACTGGTAGTACTCCTTGGTCTTGAGGACTGGGTGGGAGATCCACAACCAAGGGTGATGCTTCCTGAGCTGGGGGATCAGGTAGTGGGTTACAAACCCCACAGTCCCCGCCAGAGCATACAGCACTATGGTCACAAAGGGCTGCACACATGGGTATATAATAAAAGAGACATAAGATGAAATTATTGTGCCAGAAGTAAAGATCAAATGTAGAAGGCAGTGTAAAAAGCAGAAAACAAGTTGAGCCACCTTGAGAGACAGAAACACGGTACTCGCGGTGATGGCGAAGGTTAGGATGTAGGCAACGGAGCACACAATGATGTCCGACAGCAGAATTTCTTTCTGCAGAGCACAAAAGTGAGGGACAGCTGCAGTCATTCATAATCCACATGAAAACGCATATCCAGCTCATTTAGGTGTGCGATTATTCCTGACTATCTGCGCTGAGCCGCCAGTTTTTGGAGATCAAAGGCACAGGAGCACGGGAAGAGTTAAGCTTTAGAATCTCCATTAATGCTGTAAAAGGCGACGGGAGGTTTGCGTTCTCTGATGCATAATTCCCTTTAATCACACATAGTGATTGCCAGCAAACACTGATTCATCATCTCACCTTTATGCAGTTTATGCCTGCTCACGCTGTATAAATTCAGAGATGCACAGAGATAATGAGGATTGATTTTCTGATAATTATTATCCCAGATTAACCTGAGCTAACAGGGACAGGCCTGTAATCCTGGGGCTGATAATAACCTGAACCTCACCATCTTCCACTAATATGAAGATAAATATTGTTACCATGGAATTCTGCAGTTTCTCAGGTAGAGGATCTTTGATGTTTGTATCATCCTCTTCCTCTTCGTCACTCTCCACAAGCGCAGGCATTATCTTTGACTTGATTAGAGATCTGAGAATAAGTATTTTACACGTTTAGATTAGTAATGACCGATGATAATAGGCAGCTAATAATAACAGAATTTATTTATGAAGCTTTTTAACAGCTTCAAATAAAACTTCTGAAGAATACAAATAAAGTGAGTCAGTGACAGTTTTTTAAATAGTATAAGTAGTATCAGCATGTTTCATCGGAGTTATCAACCATCTGCTTCCAGTTCCTTGTGTCAATGATTTCAGCTTTTTCAGCTTTTTTTAAATAAAGAACAAGAGGCTGCTCGCAAGCAAACACACACCCACGCACACACACACACACACACACATCGCGTGATACTTACAGAAGTACAGAAGGGTCACTGCTTTGTCGGCTGAGGTGATAGGAAAGCACCACTAAAAGGCCACAAAAACCAGAGAACAGGGCTGGGGTGTGCTGCTCATCCCATGGTTCCTATAAACACCAACAAACACACACACACAGCAATGTGAATTGTGAGTGTGTGTGACATGTGCTTGACTAGCAACACCTGTGTGTCACAGTCTTGGGTCATGCAACCCAGTGTTTTGAGTTTCACTGTATTTTGTTATTCATTTATGTTCTAGCTTAGCTTATCCAGTTATTTCTATTTTGCCTAGATTGCTGTTATAGTTCATTGTTTTGTAGATTCCCCTTGTGTTTTCACTCTGTGTTTTGGTCTCACTTACCATTCATATTGTCATGTCTGTCTCATCTTTTTTCCTGTTTTATTTTGAAAGAGTCTGGTGTTCTTTGTTCATTGTATTTAGTTTCACCTCCCCTGTCCCGTCATCAGGTTCATGTGTGTCAGCTGTGTCCTCATGTGTCTCCACTTCTCATGATCACCTCGAGTGTGTATTTAAGTCCTCGTTCATTGTCGCGTCGTCTGTGTATCTAGTCAGCGTCTAGTTTATTTCTGCGTCTGTGCTTTCTGCTTTGTTTGCCACCTTTAATCCAGCAAAAATAAAGGCTCGCTTTTCGTTTCAAGTTCAGTGCTGTCTCCTCCACTGTGTTTGCACCTGGGTCCTCACACTTCCACACACAGTCTGCCCTCCCTTGCAGACCGTGACACTTTGTTTAACTGAAGATTATTTTAAAAATTCCTGTACCTGTACTACATGCTTCCCTCTACTCCTTTAACCATTTAGGTGAACACAGCATTAGTTCAACAGGAAAGGAAAAAAGTACGAAAGAAGAAGATAAGTAATGTTACATCCTCTAAGTGCTCTTCCTCTGTTTCCTACCTTGAGAGCGCCGAAGCAGAAACCGTAAAGCAGAGACAGAGCAACCAGACTACGCAAGATGCTGTACACTGCAGAGATGAGACTGGTGGCAGCTGAGACACACAAGTTAGAAAGGTTAAAAATACATACAGTGGTTTAAAATGGCAACAAACTAACTCAGAAGATACTTTTTACTCGATGGCCCTGAAAATCTGTTCTGTCTTTGTATGTATGTTTATGAATAAACAACCAAAAGTTACAGTTTATAGTGAAAATAGGAACTAGGATCTGAATTAGCTAACACGAGCAATGCTAAAATCAAGAGATTAGAAACCTGTTCCTCCAAAAAAGTGCATGTCAATCTGCTCCAGCAGGTAGATGGTAAAGGTGTTGATCTGAGGGAAAAGGCCCACCAGGAAGGTGATTGGGAAGCAGTAGGTAAAACCTGTTTAATGCATAAAACAAAAGACATTTTTATGTATTTATCAAAGGAAAGAAATACTGTTAGCATACTGCAAGCAACTGCATCTGCATGTTTTCTCCTGTTGCATTTATCCCTACCCACTAGGAGGTCTCGTAAGAAGCGCAGAACATCATAGCAGACGATGGTGACTCCATAAAGGCTGGAGACCGGCAGATCCTTCCTCCTCAGCAGCTGCTCCAGCACCCAGATCAGAGCACAGAAAATGCAGAAGTAGGCCGCTCGGCTGTAGGCCACCAGTTGGTTGTGACCCTGGAGACATAGAGGGATGCCACCTGTAGGGGTTTACCCTGATTTCCATCACAGTAAGATAACACCTACACCAAAACACCTTCCTGTGTTTTCACAGTAATATGACACAACTACCATAGTGTCAAATAAGGCAGATCCTCTGTAGCCACTCTGCATGTTCACCAGTCAAAGCTCAGCAAAATTATTCACATGGAAAAAAGGAACTGTTTTGAAATTCATAACATCATATATCAAAAACTGCCACACTGAAGAGGAAGAGCAGTCACACGCACACACAACAAGGATGCACATGTTTCCAAATTATTAGTGATTATTATACAATCTTTTCAGTATTTTTTTCAGTAACAAAGAAACAAACTTACATGGGTTGGTGAAGCTGCATCTGGTTGAACACTCTGCAAAACAAACCCATAAAAGCCAGTTTGAAAACAGCAGCAATAATACCAACTTTAGTCTGACAACATCCATCCACCAATCCTTTCATCTACCCATTCATCCATTTTCTGCTGCTTATCTGCGTCATTGGGTTATCTGTGTAAGTATCCACTGTAAAAGCTACGATTTAGAACCTCGACTTCACTTCAGATCAATCCTTGACTGCTGTTGAACTGGAGATGGCTGTTCATGTCTTCATCTCCTCCTACTTAAATTATTGTAATTCACTATTTTCTTATCTGTCTAAAGCATTTACCAATTTCCTTCAATCTTTCCAAAATGCGGCTGCAAAGCTTTTAACTCACACGCACAAATTTTGATCATATCAGCCCATTGTTAAAGCACCTGCAGTGGCTTCCAGTCAGGCTTAGGTTTCAGTTACAAACCTTGGTTCTTACTTGTATGGCCTTGGGTGAAGCCCCCAACTATATCATCAAATTACTCCACCCCTATTCACAATGCTGGATCCTTAGGTCCTCGGATAGAGGTTTTCTTGTGATCCCACATACTAGTCTGAAAACTAAGGAGGATTATGCATTTCAAATCTTAGCACCAAAACTGTGGAATAGCTTAACACTCTCTCTTCATGTTCGGGTCATGTTTTTGTGTTCTCTGTTGTTTTATTTGGTTCATGTGTGCTCATTCTGACCTCACATTAGCTGTCTTTTTTACCGATAGTCTGAAAGGCACTTTATGACTGCTTTCTTGCCTCAATAAATACATTTTACTTTTACTTTACTTTTACCCCCAGATCTTCCTCTCACTAACCAACTCCTCTAGCTTTTCTGGGGGGACAGCAAGGAATTCCAAAGCCAGCTTGGAGATGTAATCTCTCCAGCGTGTCCTGTGTTTGCCCCGAAATCTCCTGCAGGGGGGGACATGCCTGGAACATCTCACTTAGACTGTATCCATGTCAGATGCCTGAGCCACCTCAACTGGCTGCTTTTGATGTGGAGAAGTAGTGGCTCTACTCCTAGTCCCTTCCAAATAACCAAACTCCTTACCCTGTCTCTAAGGCTGAGCCCAGCCACTCTTTGGTGGAAGCACATTTATTCAGTCACCAAGCAGCAGAACACCAAAGCCTCTGCTTTTGACTACCACCTGACCAACAGGAGGGCTGGACCATAGGCCAGAATGAGCCACCTGGGTAGGCCCTGGCCACCAGACACTCACTGATGAGCTCCTCCAGCAGACCTGGTTCCTAGTATCCCCAATCCAGGAAAGTTAACATAGCCCAGTGTTGTTTTTTTCTATAGAGATCCTATGAATCACAGTTAATCTGGCCATTCACTCAGGGCCTGTTTGCCTTTGGAGATCCTATATAGCACATAACTCCAGGGATCACCAGGACATACAAATCTCTCCACCATAATGAGAGGGCGATTCATGGATGAGAAAATATGCAGCATAACATAGTGGGAGTTTAGTGTCTGAGGTAGGTCATCATTTCCTTGTTTCTGTATATATCATATTTCATTATATTTGACTAAATATTCTCTCTGGAGGCTGGAGGGTCTATAAAGCAGTGACTGACTAAATTAGTGTGCAGGCTTTGCTGCATTTCAGCAGAGAGGAAGTGAGTGGGAGTAAACAGGAACTGGCAAGTCTGAGGTCAGTTTTACTTTTTGTCTATATTTAGTGCCCATGGCTAATATTTTGACCTCACACTTTATTCCTTAAACGCAGCACAAGCTGTACCTATTAATGTGGCAATTACATCATGTTGGATTTTGTCCTCAGTTTGATATACAGCATCTTTATCCTGGACTGAAGACTTTTTTACCTTCAGTAATGAATAGTGGCAGCTGGCAATGACCAGACAGAACTGGAAGATCCAGAAGTCTTTGAAGCACCCATGGTTGAGAAGCACAAAACCCAGAAAGGAAACCAGGAAGGCCATGAAGACTGCAACTAGATTCTCCAGAACATCCTGGTTTCTATTATAAAAAAAAGCAGCACATGCAAAAGGCAGAGACAGGTCACAGCAGAGCCTCTAATACCTTATTAGGAAGGAAGAGTGCAAAGAAAAGAAGTGACTCAAAGAGAGACCTGATGCTGAACAATGTTCTTCACCACACAGTGAAGGATACAGGAGATATAAATACTAACGTGACATACAAAAACTCATCTCTAAAATTTTGTATGTAAACTAGATTTTATTTTCAAAGTGTGAACAGCTGGAAGATCTTACAGCAGGTTTTGTGTGTTACCTGTCCAAAAGGGCGAGCAGTGTGAGTCGGTCATATAAAATGTTGATCCACTTCCCAGGAAACAGTTTGAGTTTGTAATAAATTTTCCTGGCCGGCTTCTCCTGAGTGGACGTCTCTGATGAGTCATCCAAAGAATCCTCTTCCTGACACATACACACACACATGCACACGGACATAAGCAGCTTACACCGACTGAAATTTCAGTGCAATAATACAGAAAACAAAAACAGTCTGCTGTTTGAAACCTACATGATCCCGCATAATTCAAAATGCAGTCTTTTTATAACCAGATCTCTGAAAATGAGGTGCAGTACCGATTCATTCGCAAATCGTAATTTGATGTTTCAGCTTCAATAACTGATCCAGACAGCTTATGTCACTCTTGCTCGTCTGGGTCCAGATGCAATAAAGACTGATTCAGGATTGACCTTCTTGCTACTACAACAGCCTGACAGAGACAAGACATTAATTGGATTTAGCTAAGTTAAGTGGGCCATTCTAATGTGCATATAGAATATATATATTTTAAAATATATGCTGCCTAGCAACCTGTCCAGGGTGTAACCGCTGCTCACTCTATTACAGCTGACAGGCTCCTCCTAAGTTGAGGATGGCACGAGCAATCCTACCTGAATAAACAGTTAAGAAAATGGATGAATTGCTATTACTAGTAACCACACTGAGAAAAGTGTAACAACAGTAGAGACAAATAGCATATAAATATGGGACTGTTTATGTTTATGTACAACAAACTTAATTTAGATGTATGTATGATTAAGGGATCACGTCAACCATCCATTTTCTAAAAATGAGTGTACGCATGAAGTGTAATGAAAAACTGGTGTGTTTGTTCAATTGTATATACACCCGTGGAGTAACAGGGGACTTCATAACTTTCATAATGGTTGCACATTTACATCTATTATGGGTTATCTATGCATGTAAATAACGTACGTGACAAGAAGGCATACAATTACATGCTGGAAAAAAGCTACTCATCCAACATTAAACTTTTGATGTAGTCCGTAAATACACGACACTTGACTTCATAAGTTAAAATGTCTAATGTGGTAATAAAAATCTGAATTTGGAGACATCAAAACTGGTTGCATATTCAATTCAATATCTGCTAAATTAGATGCTATTGTCATGTAATTACAATTATGCTTTTATATGTGCATAAATGTTACAAATGGGTCATTTTAGCCTGCTGGTAGGTGGTTGCTAAGCAACGTGATGACATCCCAATAATTAACATAAATATGAAGGATTTAAGTTGTGACTGTGCGCTAACTGTGGCTGCTCGACTGCTATGGTATAGGAGGAGTTTATAGAGAAACAGGCAGACAGATATGGTGTGTTATATTAAGAGTTACTGTAAATTAAGTACTTGGATACAAAAAAAACCTGATAAATTTATCAATGGATTCATTTCATCACCTGGTTAAAGTACCTCAGGAGTTTTTTTTAAAGAAGGAAGCAGATGTGTTGTCAATCTCACATCATTTGGGTTCCTTATAAAACATTTACAAACCCCTTTTGTAACCTTGTTTATTCTCAGGCTTCTTGTTGACTCCCTTTACAACATTTCTTGAGATTATTTTCATATCAGATTTATTATAAATTTGATGTTACTGGGTTGCAAAGCATATATATATATATATATATATATATATACATATATATATATATATATATATATATATATATATATATATATATATATATATATATATATATATATATACACAAAAAGGAGACAGACACCTGGAAGATCTCGGGGTGCGTTCTTCGTGGCCGAAGCCTGTGTGCAGGGATGATGCGTCGCTGGAAAGGGCAGTCACTGTGACCGCCCGCAAGGCCGTCCTGACACTCTGAGTTGGAGGAAGTCGACAGCAGGTCACTGAAGACACACACAGTGGAAGTTGATGTGAGTATGTGGAATATACTTGATTATACAGGCAGAGATTACGGTTTAGCAGAGGATGGAAACGGGCACTGACATAAGATGATGTTTAGAAAAGCTCATGGGAGCAGTTACAGACAGCATGCAGGTAGAGAAAGAAGGGAAAAAACAACAGAAAAATAAAAATTATTTATAACAGACAACTTGTTGCAGGCAGATGAAGAGGGGGACGGGTGGAGGGTGGAATGAAGATATAACAACAGTACCACATGTTGCCGGTAATGAGCTCTGCTCCTAGCGGCAGATTGAGAGCTCTCTCTGCATACAGCTTACGAGGCCTGTCTCCTGGTGACACAAACAGACACATTGAACTAGTCAGACACGCTCTATTTTGATAATAATAGCTTGGATTTGTTTAGCATTGCAGCCATCTGAGACTGAAGGGCTGAAAATCTTGGAGCCATTCCAGGAAATTGTCATATAATCTACAAGCTGCTATCATTGTGTGTGTGGGAAGCTGCTGGCAATGCTTCCCACACACACAATGTATTTGCACAGAAAATCATAATATTATTAGACCCCCCCAGATACTGACTGAGGATATTAACAGCACATGGTTGTTGATTGTGACTACAGGCAATTCAATTGTCTCCTGCATGAAACACATGAAATTTCTAAGAAGTAACAAAAAGATAAGGCAGTCTAAACGCTGGACAAGACTAGCTACTTACGGTGTACAGTATGAAAGGTGTAGGCCTCTTCTTTGTTGGTAGCCTCTGGTCTGCAGATGACCTGCAGCATGGAGCTCTCAGATTGAGACGTTTGCGAAGGAAGGGAATCGTAATCCGGATCCTTTTCTCTGTCTGTCTGTGGACTGCAGACAAGAAACAGAATCAGCCAGAGATCCTGGATGCTAATAGATTATATAAGTGCTGTAAACATGTGCTTATATCTGTGTGTGTGAAATCAGCTGAAACATGTGAGAAGTTAATGGAACGCTTACCTGTCAGGAGAGACTATTGGGATCTGTGTAGGTGGTATAGCCTGTAGTGTGTTGGTAGGCAGACTGGTGGGTGGTTTGGGTCTCTCTGGTTTGTTGTCAGTGTTGCTATCGGTTACTGTTTCATCTTGTTTCGAAGTTGCACTTTGATTTTCTGTACATGGATTAAAGGAAATCATTTTAATCAAATGCACTTTTCCAACCTTTTTCTTCTATCTATCTATCTATCTATCTATCTATCTATCACACCACCATCTCTCACCTGGAAGTGCAGGGCCGTTACGCCAGGCTGCTCTTTGTTGACTTTAGCTCTGCTTTCAATATGATACTCCCGGACAGACTAATAGTTAAACTGCTGGAAATTGGACTTCCTCCTACCACCTGCCGCTGGATCAGAGACTTCCTCTCAGACCGTGTACAGAGAGTTAGAGTGGGGCCTCATCTTTCCTCAGCCCTCAGCCTCAACACCGGCTCTCCACAAGGCTGTGTACTGAGTCCCCTACTGTACACTCTGTACACACATGACTGTGTTAGTTCCCACCCAGACAACACAGTCATCAAGTTTGCAGATGATACCACCGTGGTGGGGCTCATCTCAGGGGGAGATGAGACTGCGTACAGAGCTGAAGTTCAGAGGCTGTCAGATTGGTGTGTAGATAACAACCTGGACCTCAATACCACCAAGACAAAAGAACTGGTAGTTGACTTCAGAAGGAGGAAGTCCGAGCTGCAGCCTGTCAGCATCAACGGGGAGTGCGTGGAAAGGGTCTCCAGTTTCAAGTTTCTGGGTGTGCACATAGACACAGACCTCCAATGGAGCTCTAACACCTCTGCGGTCTTAAAGAAGGCCCAACAGCGTCTCCACTTTCTGAGAATCCTCAGAAAAATGGACCTGAAGAAGGAGCTGCTGACCGTCTTCTACCGCTGCTCCATTGAAAGTGTGCTGACATATTGCATCGGTGTGTGGTTCTCCAGCTGCACCACAGCACAGAGAAAGGCACTCCAGAGGGTCATCAACATGGCCCAAAAAATCATTGGACATCCTCTTCCCTCCCTGAAGGACCTGTACAGCACTCGCTGTCTCAAGAGGGCACGCAGCATCCTACGGGACTGCACACACCCAGGACACCGGGTGTTTAAGCTGCTGCCGTCTGGCCGGAGGTTCAGGCTGCTGAGGTCCCGAACAAATAGACTCAAGGACAGCTTTTACAACAGGGCAATAGCCCTAATCAATGTAAATAGCTGACCTGACTGCCTACCTCCCTGGACGTTTTTAGGGGGGAGGTAACAATGTTTAAAATAATAACAATAATAATATTTATATTTATAACAAGGTGCAATAATAATTAATGTGCAATAATAACAGTGTGCAATACACATACACTTATTCTTCTTTTTTATACTAAGTTAATATACTGTGTTATGTTGTTTGTTGCGTTGTGATGTGTCATTTCGTGTCGTGTTGTGTTATATGCAGTGCCGACGTAGGACAGTTTTCCAATTTCATTGTACTACTGTACAATGTATGACTGTGCAATGACAATAAAGAGTTATCTTATCTTATCTTATCTTTCTTTACCTTCGTCTGTAGCTTCAACTTCCTCTTTGTGCTCTGGCTTCTCCTCTTCTTGTGTACTGCCACCTCCCCCTCTGGTACTCAGGGATCCCAACAAGGAAACAAACTCCAAGAAGTTTGATTCATTGGGAATCTGGCCCTCCTTTGCCTCCAGGTCTGATTTGGAACTGGTCATGGTAGCCTGACAGACAATGAGAAATATTTGTGAGTTTTTTGGGCGGTCATTTCTCAAATGGACACAGAAATACAAAGGGGCAAATCTATCAACATACCGTGTTGTGTGAGCGGCCTGAAAGCAGAACTGCATCTTTCCCGCTGTCCATGCTCAGCCCTCGGATGTGAGTCCTCCCACCAGGTCCGTAGCGACCCAGAGTTTGGGGCAGGCGCAGGAACCCTTGTGAGTCCACGTTTGCTTCCAGAGAGTCCGTGTCATCTGGGTGGGAGTGGACGTCGATACCCGACGAGCTGTTATCATTTGTCAGCTGTGGACTAGGTGTGCTGTCAGCGGTGATTTGCAGACTAAGACGTTTCTGCTCTGGATCTGCGCACTCGAGCATGGTGGACTCAGAGCTGGTGGTTTCTCTGCATAAGTGGAACTCTTCACTTTGGCTTGTAGTCATGTGCTGTTTCGGGGTGGGGTCGTCCTCTGAGCAGATCACTTCCTCTCCCTCTTCCGAGTCCTGCTTCTCCTCCTCGGGGGAGTCGAAGGTGATGACAGGGATTTTGATGTGACTTTCTCCTGCATCCTTCTGAGCCTTGCGGGGTACACAGAGACATGTCACTTGTACTTTCCCTCGAACGTAACAACACCTCTGACATAAATCAACCGGCATTTAACAGCCGACAAACTGAACACTATAACACACACAGAATACAAAATCTGATCTTCTGCATATATTTGGAGACTTAGAAATATGTCTACCTAACAAACACTGTCAAATTCTTTTGCACTTTGAGTTTCATACAGCAGCTAAGAACCAAACAAATAGTAAAGGTACACAATTTCAAAGTAGATAAAATAATAAAGAAATACAATGAAAACACAAAAAGACATTTAGATGCTGAATCAAATTTGAATAAAGGTCTGATTTCGCTGGGAAAAAATGAGCTTTTATACTGTTTACTGCTATCTTTGGTCATCTACAGCATGAACCTGAGAGCACTGAAGGAGATTGGTTTAAAACAAACCACTAAGGAAATTACTTAGACTACTAAAACTGGGTTAAGAGCTGTCCAACACATTAGTAAAACCTGGGAGCAAAGCAGTGAACCACGATCTTCTGGAAAGAAATATGTTGGAAAAACATCTTCAATGATGAACAGAGATCACTTCAAAGTTTAGTGAAATCACATTGTGAAAAAAATCAACAGCAGCACTCAGGGTTAGTTTAATTGTGAAAGTAAGAGCATTTCCACACAAAGATAACTTAGGGATTGGGACTACATAGCTGTGGAGCTTTAAAGAAACCACTTATCAGAGAGGCTAGTCAGAAAGAAAGGTTTCAGTTTGCTAGGGAGCATAAAAATGTGACCCTGACTGGGTGCATCAGGGTAAGAAGAGGTGGATGAAGTGATGATGGGGGCTGTGTTATGATCTAGGGTTGGTCAAATCCAGGTTCAGCAATGATATTTCCCTTAAAAATGTTGTCAACTGACAACATTTGTTATTACAGTTCTCTTCAGCTGACCAAAAATGTATTTTAACACTTAGGAGAGATGCCAAGGTTTCTACAGGTTAAAAATATTGCTGGTTTTCAATGACCTGTGTGCCTGTGACATTTAAAATGATGAAGTCACCGTGATGCAACTACACTTGGGTAGTGGAATGAGATCATTTTAACATTTTAAAAGCTATGTAAATAGGGACAACACCAAGACACAAACATTATGTGTTTAAAAGTAACTGAGTAATTGATTCTGACCTGTGCATTCTCCAAAAGGCTCTGCTTGACGCTCTCTTCCAACTGAGCAGCAGTCTGAGGATCACAGCTCATAGTGATGATGATCTTGACTGTGTCGCTGTCGTCCAAGTGAGCTGGCACAGGTCCGGGGCCAGAGTTGTCTACCAGAACCACTTCAATCTCATCAGAACAGTATGTCTCCTCCACAGCCTACTCATAAAGAAAAATACTCGTAATAAACCCGGCCCTTCAAATTCAAATTGATCAAACATGTCTTCTTACTCTTTTATGAGGTCTACCTGTGTAGGAGGTTCTGGGATTTCAATGACATGCTCCTGGTCCTCATGGGGAGTCTCCAGTGAGTTGTTGTTGGCATCTGAGGCCTGTTTATGCCCCTCACTCTCCTCCTCACTCTCATCTTCACTTCCCTTGGAAGAAGGGAAACCTTCATCGGCTATTTCTCTGTCTGCAGTCTCTTTATCCTCAGAGTCTTTTTCCTCTATTCTGTCTTGCTCTGACTCTTTCTCTGCTGTCCTTTCCTGCTCCGACTGCTCTTTGTTAATCCCTGTCAAAGATCCCTTAATGTCTATCCCTTCTTTCACAGGTTCAGTTTCAATTGTTTCTGTATCAGTTTTCTCTATCCCACCCGCAGATTCAGACTGGAGCTCCTCTTTTTCAGCTTGGGATGGGGGCCTCTGCTGGGCCTGCAGCAGGGGGGCAGCCTGATCGGGATTGGGGCTAGAGAGATCATCAGGAGATGGCTCTGGGCTTGGCTGCAAGCCTCCCTCCACAGGCCTCTCCTCTGCAGCAGTTCTGTCTTTCTCTGGAATGAAATGCAAATTCAATTTGTTGATTTTAAAGCGTAATATTAATAAAAGCCATAATAAAGCTTTAAATCCTACAGTGGAAATAGTATAATACCCATATTAGTTGGCTGCAGCAATAACACACACAATTCAAACTATTACAGTAGATATCTTCCCATTGGGGAGGAAGCTATAGATTCATCCTTCTACTATTAAAAACAAATGGCACCATTTTTGCACAATAATCTGGTGCATTGCACCCGAGGATTTGGATTTCTTTTTTTTTCTTCCTTTTTCAATCAGCTGACTGGGCTCTTACTAATCACCAGTCCATTAGGTCATAACTTTACTGAAAGCAGTCAGCTGCTCTTGTTGGCCGGCTGCTAACTCTGTGATGTTTCCTTGGGAGGAAGTTGTCGGCCTGGATCGTGTAAGAAGCCATCCAATACAGTAGGGAAGAGGAACAGCTTTCTTTCAGCACAGACTGATTTTGACAACACACTAAACAGGAAACAGGTCTGTTACAATGAACCTTTCATGAGGGTTAAATGTGGAACTGCAGTTTTAAACTGCTGCATCCTGTCTTCACAGTTTTTGCATGCTTATCTCTTAGTCATATTGTTTGTGCCATTTTTAACATCCCAAATAACCACAAGGTAGTCTATTGGCATTGCTTCATACTTCATACTTAGTGTCAGTCTGACTAAAGTTTCACTAGGTTAAAAAAAATGAAACACTACAATTTGAGATGACTCGATCATTCCAAAACACAAAATCAATCTGCAGTTTACAAATAGTCACCATGGGGATGAATACAGTGCTATAGAAGAACCAGTCCATTTGTCATGTTTTTTTCCTTTATTAGTTAACTATCTGTATCTTAGATTAGCATTACCTTCCACGGTCTTCACCTCATCTGACTTTGAGCAGTCCTGTATGGAGGACAATTCAAAAGGTTGGGATTACAATTTAGACATAACACAGTATCCTCACACTGCCAGGTGTTAATATTTAAACCTTCTCTCACCACCCCAATCAGTCCCGGGTCAGTTTCAGTCTGTTTCACCGTCACCTGGATCACTGAACTGGGACGCTTCCGAGCCAACGTAGTCATGGCAACACTGTCAGGGACTGTGCTGCTCTTCCTAACGGCCAAAGACATGAGATGAAAACAGACACAGTTAAGTAAGAATGTGAATAATGTAGCACATTTTTTAAATACAGTGATGTACAGGTTAGAGATACAGATGAATAAAGAACACACAAATATACTGCTTTATACATGTAAATGAATTAAAACTCAATTTTAGTCCCAATGCAGTTAAAGGAAAACTCTAAAAACTGATGTAAAGACATTTTTTTGTTTATTTTTTAAAGCTGTTTACAGACTAACCCTAATGGTAAACACATAATCACCTGCTGATTTACTACGATTGTATGAGCTGGGTCACCAAGAGGTGGAGCAGGATTCAAAAGTGCAGAGACATAAGAAACGGCAATACTTTGAAGTGCTATATTTGTGATAAGCAATACTTTAAAATTAGAGAAAAGGAACCTTTGAAGAGCGTCTCAGGATTTCCGCCACAGAGAGGCCTAAGAGGTCTAAATTAAGTTCTAATAGAAATATATTACCCTCAAAAAGTCCCTTCTCAGCGGTCAGGGCTTTCTGAAAGTTCAAAAACTTGAGCTTGTGGAGCTCAAAGTGCCAAACAGTTCCAAAGGTCATACGTACAATTGCTAGAAAAAATATGCTTGATTATTTTAGAGGAGGTGTTTCAAACATTTTGTGCCCAAAGTCTACCAAAGGGCAAATCAAAATTTCAGCATGCATCGTATCTGCCTTAAACAGTATCTCTATCATCTAAATTCTTCTGTCTCTTTTGGACTGTACTGTACGACTAAGGAAATCCTGGAAGCCCATTTGAAGCATCTAGACTTAGCATAAAACCCCTTTGCAAGAGTGTTGCCTTTAAGTTTCTTTTGCTTTGCAATAAGCTCGACAAGCGTATGTCTTTCACACAATCAAGTATCCTTTGCTGCCCCCAATTCAGGTCCAGAGTTGTTTTGATCTTTCTCTAAGAAGGGATGTTTTTCTGCCTCACAGCAGACTGTTTGGGAACTGCTTTAAAGTGTACTGCAGAAATGGCTGATTACATTTTTTAACACAACATCACACTTTGCCCTCTCATTCCCAGTTCAACAAACCAGACAGAGAGAGAGAGACGGAGAGGCTGGAGAGTGGTAGTCAAGTGAAATAAAAGGTGAATGAACAGAGGGAGCAGCATTAATGGAAAATCAGAAGTAAAGCAGAAGTAAAATATGGGTTTTTTTATACTGGGTATGTTCTGAAATACAAATAAATATGCTCACACCTCCACTCAACCCTGCAGGAAGGTGCCAAATTGAGTGTGTGTGTGTGTGTGTGTGTGTGTGTGTGTGTGTGTGTGTGTGTGTGTGTGTGTGTGTGTGTGTGTGTGTGTGTGTGTGTGTGTATGCATGCTGCTTGTCAAACAAACAGCCAAGATGTAACCTGGTCGCTACGATTTTATATAAAGTTTCACATGTAAAAGCCATAAAACAGCAATTGATACATCAGCGGACAGAGAAAAAATTAACAGTGTGAAGAAATCCTGCAAGTTCCTTGGGAGGGAAATTTCGAGGAACAAGTACCTACTAAAACGTTGCAAGATGTCAACTGATTTGGAGTCTATAGTTGACATAAGTTAGCAGAGACAGAGACAGTCTATGGAACTCATTACATCAGTGCACCATTTTTAAAGGTGTATTTTAAATTCTATTTTAAATTCTAAAACACACTGACTCTTACAGATGAAAAAGTAGAAAGAAATACTTTCGTTTGTATTTCCTTTTTCATCTCAACTCAATTAAATGTAACACATTCACACAGAGAACAAGATTTTTTTTGTCTCTGTGCAGATCAAGTGTCTCAGTGAAGGGGCTGACTGAAGATCACTGACCTCTCCTCATTAGCTCGCTCACTCACCGAAACTGTACTTTGAGTCTTTGAAATGAAGTAGAGAGAGTGCATCCCACTTTGAGACACTTGATCATGAAAGTAATCCCATCTCAGACAGAGAGAGAAAAGCACAGAGACACATAAAGAGAAAGAAAGGCGGGACTAAAATGGAGAGTGATGCTTGGCTATGTTTAGTATTGGTGGTATTATTTTAAAATTGGGTCTCAGGCCTAAATGTATAATTTCATGTTAATAATTAAGCTGTGTCATTAGGGATTTATACCTCTGGCCTAGATCTTGTGTTGGTTATCTGAGTAGGGGAGCAGCTCAAGGCACAAGGAAAATTTTTTCTTGGTAGTTATATATTTACAGCTATTTCATATTTATCCCACTCACTGCATTTTTGGTTTTTACCTGATGCTGGGGGGCAGGCAAGAATCTGAGGCATTACTTTTCTTCTCCTGAGCTTTGCTGAGGTCAGAAAGGCTGCTGCGGACCACTGCCTCGCCCTCGTCGAACATCAAGTGCAGCCGATAGTTGGCGAGCTTGATAAGGACGAAGAAAACAGTGATGGAGGAGCAGTAGATGCTCAGAGCCATTGTAGTGGGAGGCAAAGCCTGTGGAGAAGAAAGGAAGAGCTTAGTCATATTGAAATCAGCATTTCCTGAATCTCCTGACTCCACCAGGACAGAGTTTGATTTAATTCTTCAAGCTTTAGCACCACCAATTTCTTTTGATTTATATTGCAACACAGCCTCAGCACACTGCAAGATCTGATTTTGATATATTGGTAGATTAATAAAGTTTACTAGTCCACTGGGGAGAAATTGCCTGTAGCAAAGAACAGGAATATCAAAGGCAAAGTATCATGCCAATCATGAGTCATAATGTCCCAGAGAGAGTTCTTGCTGTTTTGAATGTTTGCTATTGTCCCTCAACTTCCTTCCATCATTTATCCTGCGCTGAATACGACCTTCACAAAAAACGCTAAAAAACTTGAAATTTGAAACACCTTCCCTTGGAAAGCTTGTGTTGTTTCTGCAGGGGAAGCAGTGGATGTTTTCACACAGTCTAGAAACTGTCAGCAACAACAATTTAATATAGAATCAGTGCCAAAGTGTTTACCGTCTGAGGTGTCAGTCACACATCACCATCTGCCTTAATAGCTAAAATATGTGACTGGCTAATTTCGGGATCATCAAAACAGATATAATCAGCAATATCTTATCTTTGATAAACTGCTTACAAAAATGTACTCTGTGTACAATAAGCTGCCATTGCACTGTTTGCACAATCAAGTCACATTACCCTTTCAGTATTTGTACTGTTTTGCCATAATGTCTCCTATTAATTGCCTATTCACAGGTTAATGTGTTTGACCTATAGGTAAGCTGTATGGCAGGAACACAGAGGTCACTGAAGATGTCCCTTCAAAGACGAAGGGGTCAAATTTGGTTGTATTGTATTGTATTGTAGTGGAGGTTGGGCAGTAAAAGTCGAGACTATATATAACTGGGCTTTCCGCCTCTATTAATCACCATATAGCATGAAGCATCATCAGCCCGTGTATTGTCACTGGGAGTAATGCAGCCAGTGTCGCACCTTTATCAAAGCCCATGGCATGAAAATATTAGTGAACCACATTTCACGCTTTCTGGCTCCACCACTGTCACATCCAGGAGCAGCCATGCTTTCACTTACTGCATGCGGGAGAAAAATACTGCGACAGTGCCCTTTTTCCTGGCCTTGTGTTTCCATCAGCTGCTACATTGCGTGATATTCCATTCTCCTACAGCTTGTGGTTGTTGTTTTTTTCTCCCAAGGATAAACAGGGGCATTATTACAATTTTACCTAGGTAGTGTGGGCACCTTACACCCCACGCACGGCCTTGAACGTCACGTTCCTCAATAAAAACTCACCAGATGGAGAGACAAGGGCAACATCAGGAGGAATATCCACAGATAGAGGTGACATGAGTTGTTGAATTTATTCTGGTCCGGGTCGTGGTACCAGCCCCCGGTCAGGGATGCCCAGACCCCCTGACGGAGGGTTTGCACAACCTGTGAGCCCATCTCCCCTCCTCTCCCCTCCTCTCCGCTCAGGTTGGACTGGCTGATGGTGATGATGATGATGATGCTGGTGCTGCTAGGCTACAATGAAATGATCTCCTCTATCTAATCATGCATGCTACTGTCGCTACGCCTCCATGTTGGCGCGACGCAGCTTGACTCTTGAGTCTTTCCTTTCATGGCTCGGTCTTCCTCAGCGTTGTCCTCTCGTCTGCCGTTTCCCATCCCAGTGTCGATGCGTGCATTGCTGCTGCTGCTGCTGCCGCGGTCCTCATCATGTTCGTCTCTATCCTTCCTCTCTCTCCTCTCAGGCTTGCCTGTACAGATGCGCAGCTCTGACCACCCCCTCCCTTCTGTCTTTTTCACTCCTCCTCTCTCCATATTCATCCATGTCCATTATGCGAGTTCCACCTTCAATCAAACACTTTGCGACATGCAATCAAGCCACGTTGTGCATTACATACAATGTATTTGTAGCCTTGTAGCCTGTACAGACCATGAATTGCGCACAGTATTTAAAGGTTTTAGAGCTTACGTTTAAAAATAATGTACAGCGGTGCAAACATGCAAAACATATTATATTATATTATATTATATTATATTATATTATATTATATTATATTATATTATATTATATTATATTATATTATGCATGTGCACGTGTCTTTTTGTGGTCCACTATCGTTATAATTTCCCTGAAGGCGCGCTCTCTTCATGCATTCCTACAGTGACTCCTCCCCCTCCCCCCTGCTGCTGCTGCTTTGGTCACGTGTCAGGTGTCCACCAATGAGAGCACAGCGCAGCTTGCAACGGGAGCACCAGCCGTGTCCCCTGATCTTGTGTCCAGCCACTGCTGGGTCCGACTCCGTCTGGCGAGAACGTTAGCGGGATCTTGTTTTGATTAAAGTTGACGGATCTTTTTCAATTTCATATTTTATACCCTGTATTGTTTGTGTGGAAGTACAGGATATATACTGTGGTTCCCGAGTACTTATCCGTTGGCTGTTTTTTCCCCGCACATCACCGAAAGAGAAATAAACTTTGGAATTAACCGATCTCAAAGTGGAGAGGAGCAACTTTTCCAACAGGCTGACCTATGCTAAGCTAATCAGCTAAGCCAGAAGTCTGGAATGCAGTTGAAATTCCAGTTAAAAGTCCACAAAGGAGCGCACGAACCGTCCGTTTCACTATTCGGTGACTATATGAGATTTACTAGAGACTCTCACAGTGAAAGCTACTCCGCGGAGCCTCTCCGTATTTGGTCGGAATGGACGCTGCAGGTGCACCTCTTGAGGCACCTGCGAAAACTTGGTAACTTGAGAGCTAACTTTAGCCTTTTCACGTTAGCATTCAGCAGAACCAGACAGTGTTTTGTGATAGCTTTAAATTAATTTAGCTTGGCAGTTAATTGTTATTTTTCGCTTTACTGGCATTAACCAGGAGCTTTAAAAAGCGTCGTTAGCTAACCCGTATTTCGGCTAACTTAGCCGGCAACCTCGCTAGCTAGTTATTGACCCTCACACTTGTACCGGAGTGGCGACGTGGATACAGACGCGCTCTCCCACGGGACTTTGGACACAGTTTGACCACGGCGTGGAGTGCACAAGGATACCCCCTCCTCTGTTTTCATCGGATAGTGTCTTATATGTGACAGCATGAGGATTTCAAAAAGTTACAAGTTACCTTTTTAAAGTTTTCATTTTGTCCAAAAAGCGCTGCACCCTATGGTGTCGCTACGGCCACCGAGAAATGGATGTCTCGCAGGCCGCTTTCCCAAACGGTGAAGGGCGGCCGGGCGGCGGTGGGACCGGGGAACATGCTTGGGCAGAGTCCCCCTCAGTTCGGGCTTGGGCTCACTCTGCCCCGCTGTGCCCAACTCGATCCCTGTGGACAGCTGCTTATGACTACGAGGCGAGCGGCGAGGACGAACTCAGCCTCAGGCGAGGTGATGTAGTAGAAGTCCTGTCCAAGGACGCTGCGATCTCCGGGGACGAGGGATGGTGGACGGGGAAAATCAACCACAGGGTAGGGATTTTCCCTTCCAATTATGTCACCTATCAGCCCGCTATATACCGTCTCCCAGCTACAAGTGTGTCGACGGGGGTACCAGAGCGAGTCCCGAGCTCGCCCGTCCAGATCCCTTTTAGTGAACTGGTATTAGAGGAGATCATAGGCGTGGGTGGATTTGGTAAGGTTTACCGGGGCACATGGAAAGATCAGGAGGTCGCTGTGAAGGCGGCTCGGCAGGACCCAGATGAAGACATAACGGCAACCGCCGCCAGTGTTAAACAAGAAGCTAAACTTTTCTCGATGCTTCAGCACCCCAATATTATTAAACTGGAAGGGGTGTGTTTGGAGGAGCCTAACCTGTGCCTGGTCATGGAGTATGCCCGAGGCGGGACACTGAACCGGGCGCTGACCGGAAGGCGAATCCCTCCACACATCCTGGTCAACTGGGCTGTGCAGATTGCACGCGGGATGCACTATCTACACGAGGAGGCCGTGGTACCCATTATCCATCGTGACCTGAAGTCTAGCAACAGTAAGCAAAGATCGATGTGTGTGTGTGTTTGTGATTAAGACAGATAAATTGAGGTAACATAACTTGCAGAAGGATATTTTGCACTTCATCTTTTAGTCATTTATGTTATGTTAGTTATGCTTTGGTTTCATTCTGCTCTGTCACTCTTTAGGTGTTAACTAACTCTTTTAAATCACTTGTTTCATGTTTCCATCATCCCAGAATATGTGTCAGTGCTGTTTTGCAACTCCACATGTACCAACCTGTCACACAAATAATGATAGTTTACCATTTCCTTAGTCACATGACACATTTGGAAAGGTTCACTGTATGTTTATTAGTTATTTGGAAGCACAGCATTGTGACTGCAATATGAGGTTGCCTATTTCCCACAGCTGCCATAGTACTGCTCTGTACTCATGACGTCTTACAGTTTAAGAAGTTTGTGGTTTATGAAGTGGTGGGGGATGCTATTAAGAGGATGTGAAATGAAGTCAGTTTGCTCAGCTGGGCTGCTCCCTCTTGACTCATTCCTTATCCTTTGACTAACACACACACACACACACACACACACACACACACACACACACACACACACACACACACTTGCTTTCCAGACCCCTCTCCACCAGCAGGTGAAATGCTGTTCAAATAAATTCGGAGATTTAACAAACATATTAGGTAGACACAATCTGTCAACACTATCGGGCCATGTCCTTCATCACCACCTGGCAGTAGCAAAGTTCATAGGTGGAAAAAGAAATCATATGGAAGTTTGGTTTAGGCTTTTTAAGAAATATAACCTTTATGTAATGGATTTTCAACAGAACTACAACTGCTATAAACATTTGGTTTAGGAAAAAAATTCTTGAGTAGGTCTCACTTTTGAGCCTTTAAAAAATAACAGTTCATTTAGCTGCACTTGGTACAGTGTATTGGGCCAACTGTGCCGGTTCCACCATGGACTGGTAATTGACAACAGGCCAGAGAACTTTCCCAGGACTGAATAATGAATGGACAGGTCTTGATGAGAAAAAGGTTCTGACTCGCATACCCACTGACACAGGCTGCTCACTTCAACTCAGGTGTGTTTATGTGTGTAATTTGACTCCAAACACTTTTGTGACCGGAGACGCTTATCAACCCTGGGCCATGTGGGGAACCGCTCCAGTGCACTGATCCCTTATCTCCAGCTCTGGGAAGCAGTGTGTGAACACAGGGGCGAAACCTGTGAAATGTATACATACCAGGCCCTCTGTAATCATAGGTCAGGATGTGTGATTGGATTTTAAAAAGAACTGTGATGCACAAAGTCCCATGTATGCATGTATATGTTGTTATTGCTTCTGTTTCCAAATTTTTTCAGTTATTGGTATTATTAATTTTTAACAGCTTTATGATAAACTACTTAATATAAAATGTGCTGATTTGGGTCTCTCTGTGGTTCGAAGTTAGCAGATACCACTAAAGATGTGATAAACGTCACACTCCTCTCCGCTGATGTGACAACCACACAATCTTGTGATCTACTTCATTGGTCACAGGCATGGAGAGTCTCCTAGTCACAGAAATGCTTGAGCAATGTGGTATGTTGCGGTGGCATGCCGTAAAGGCTAAGACTATGGCAAATGTAAAGGGAAGTGACAAAAGTAAGAAAATTTGTACTAAAGTGCTCTAACTGAGGCATTTTTTTGCTATG
Organism: Astatotilapia calliptera; assembly: GCF_964374335.1. Classification (NCBI taxonomy): domain Eukaryota; kingdom Metazoa; phylum Chordata; class Actinopteri; order Cichliformes; family Cichlidae; genus Astatotilapia; species Astatotilapia calliptera. Next base: position 22,158,044 of record NC_137434.1, read on the forward strand.
GCAATTAAAAAAAACAAAAAAAACTTTTAAAAAGTCATAAAAGCACAGCTCTGGCTTCCTCTAACAGTCCAGTCCAAAGACATGTTAACTTAAATTAACTTGTGATTCTGTATTGCCCGTACCCCGCCTCCTGGCCTATGGTAGCTGCGATGCCCCCCCCCCCCCCCCCCTCTCCCTGCTCTGATAAGGGCAAGCGGAAAGACGATGGATAAAAGCACATAAGCTGTGAAATGCTACAATAATAACATACCAATGTGTAAGAGCGCTTCCCTACAAATACATATTTTCAATATATGCAATTTCAGTTCATGCTGTTTTGGGTGTTTCTATTGATAATCAATGTTGCCTATGGATACTGTTAACTTATTAATAATAATTTGGACTATAGCTGTAAAAAGAATTAAGTTACTAGCTTTTGTAGCCATCAGTAAAACATAATCATCACATTATTTTGAAATGCGTTTCATGTTGATGTGTTTTTGTGCATGTGACACACTTGATTAAATGTTATGAACAGTGTAGAAGAGCCCCACCCTTCAAGCAGTCTTATTTAGGATGAAGCTTTGTGTTAATTATAGGGCAGATGGAGAGAAAGGATTTAACTGCTGTTTAGACTGTTTGAGCTAATCGGATGTTTGGTGAACATACACAAACAGACTCCTCCAAACAGGCACAGTGCTGCTAACGCAACTCTTTATGTTTGTCCTGCCACTTCACTGTGACCTAGATATAGCATAGGCTTTTATTAAAGGAGGACCGTTTAAACTAAAATTAGGAGACTTTGATTAGTGTGTTTCTGCAAAGTTGAGGTATAATGAAATTCTGAACTCAGATCTCTATCATATAGCTGAATGAAGAGCACAATAATAAGCAATGCCTACAGAAAGAGGACAGAAAATTATGCCAATAGTCGATTTTTCAGAAGTCTGAAAATCTGAAGTCAATATAAAGTGTACTCTAAATAAACTGAGAATGGATGGCACTGTATGTGTTTGTTTAGAACTAGGGTAGCAAGTTCACAAAAGACTCTCTCCTAAACACAAATAGAAAAATGGCACCCTGGGGCGTGTTGGGTTGTTTTCCCAGTTACAAAAAAAGAGGGGGAGATCCAGCTTAGGAAAGTTGTTGCATCTGCTAATGTTCCCAGTTGTCTGTTTGCTTTGGCATTATGTGTGCTTAGGTCAACCAGAAAAGCATCTAAACATTTGTACTGATCCACATTAATGGCATTTGATACCTGTTGTGCAGTTTTTGTCATTTTTAATTCTGTTGTGTTTTGAGTTGTTGATTTTGAGACATTTTGTTCTGTCAGACTGTTTCATTGTCTTCTCTCAGTTTAAACCAGGACTTGTACAAGTATACACTAAACTTTTCCAGCTTTACTCAACTCTCTGTCTGTCATTTATCAACTTGGAGTGTACACATGCTCCACACAGGCAAACATACAGCTATTTGATCAATGATTAGCCTGTAAAGTAATATGTTGGAAGTCAGCAAGATTTGCCCAATCTCCTTTGTGTTTTTCAACCTAATCTGTAAAATCCCAGCCTGCAGGGAGGAATGTTGCTAATGAGGATAAAAGCTTAACATACGTTTACACAATGGACTGGTCAAGCAGCGGTTGCTAGGCTACTGTGGCCAGAAGAATGGCTAGGACTCGGAGGGTCTCAAAGCCCTCGTTTTGTTTTGTTCCGTTCATATTTAATCTCCCAGAGAGCAGCGGTACTCTTTTATTGCCACAAACTAAGGGGGTTTCCCTTGTTACTTCGTTATTTTCCTCCTTGCTCCATCCTCCTCCATCCACTTGCCACTTCTTATTTTTTGTGGCTGCATTTGAGCCAACATTTGTTTTTGTGTTTTTTTTTTAATCTTTAAAACATTAGCGTTATAATTTAAGCAGAGAGTTCTTCTTTAGCTTTGTCCATGCTCACATCTGTATGTACCATAGTTGCCTTTTCATCCACAAAAAAAGAAAATGGGGTTTGTTGTGGTGACATTTATGGAGTTTACTATGAAACAACCCTGCGGCTTGTTATGTGCACTGGAAATTTTCCAGAGTAGCTCTGTGTTGGGCATGCAACTTGCATGTTTAGGGTTTCTAAATGTAATTTGTACTGTATGTCCACTAAACAGACAGGGACTTTTCCTGGCTAAAACAGGGCCTCTGATGGTTTAGCATATATCTATTCAATTCTGGTCAAGAATGCCAAAGTTTTATGAGGATAAGTTTATGGCTAATTTTGGTTGGAATATTTTGCCGTTTTCACCCTTATTGTGCTTACTTTGTTTAGTATTATTCATTAGATTCATCCAGGTCCTCCCTTTTTGTGTTCTAGTCCACTATGACTTGCATAATTTTCCTAAAGTTTGAGCAGGTGGATTCCATAAAGCAGCAAATATGAGCAGGAAGTCACACTGAAACCTGGCCCTGAGCCAGCACGCATAATCATTGGAGTTTCACACATATTTTGGTGCAAGCAGTACTATGCCAGGAATGCATGCTTGAATGCCATTGAAACTGATAGAGTTCATTTGGAGCGTGTGCAACTGCATCCTCCCATCAGTCTCTGCCTTTTGTTAGACTTCAACACACTGTCTCTGTGTTCCCCTCCCTCTCCTTGTTTCTCCACACACTCATCTTCTGTAGATTAGTGAAGACCTGACAGATGCCACAGAAGCGCTGGAGGGATTTCCTTTCAGACCTGTACACTGAAAGTGGCACAGATGTAGCAGGCAGTGAAAAATTTAGAATAGCCAACACCACTGAAGGATAATATTGTGACAGCCACCAGATCTCAGTGCTTAGCCTTGTGCATAACAAGTGACCCTGTTATGTCCAGTGCTGTATGTTGCACACATAAATTATGGGCTTCTCAGCCAGGTTATAACTGGCTGGAAAATGCCTCAACATACATGGATTCAAGTAGAAAATGCAAGTTTTCCAGGCTTAAGAAAGGCAGTAAATAGGCCCTGTAATCATATTGTGAATAATAAATGTATCTGCCATGAATGTGTTTTTGCTGGAGCTAAAAATAGATTTGGAAGAAATTACTGAAGTAGAAAGCAGTGATTCACCTATCAAATATTTTGTACCGAGACTAAGAGGAATGGCTTACCGGCTTGGTGCACTGTTAGCTTTGTTAACTTTGAATAGCCTTTGCTATCATCCCTCAAAATCATCTTACTTCTGTAGGAACAACTTTTTAGACAAAACTTCTTTAAACTCTGTTTTTCTTTACTAGGTCACAATGCAAAGCGAAAACAGGCTTGAAGTAGCTCAGAAACAGTGTCCCTGGAGATAATCTTTTTTTTTTCTTCACTGTATTTTGTGTTATCTTAGTCTACAATTGAATAAGAAGAAAATATAAGCGAAAAGTTACCAAAGCTTGACTATGTGTTGCAGGGCAACTTTTCTCTGGCTTCCCACAATTACCCCTGGTGACACACAGACAGTTACTGCCTGTATTTTCTCTGACAAGAGAATGGGCAGAGGGGAGAGAGGAGGAGTTGAGATGCTTTCACTGTGTTTTTTATGACCTCTCCCTGACTGCACCTATTGTTGCAGGGCCGGGTGAAAAGGAAAAGGGCCCACAGCTGAGAAGAGCTGCCTTCCAAATCAACCAATCCCCTCCATTTGCCTCTGTAGCTCACTAGCACATTGATAGATGCTAGTGTAGACAAAAAAAAAACTAGCTGCATACTTCAAACATTTGATATGTTTAAATTGGCCTATTTAAAGGTTAATTCAAGCTTTTACAGACCCAAAGGAGGAGAGGAAGAGGATAGACAAAGAGCAACTGGCCCAGGGAGATGTGACCATGATAGATGGATTTAACCAGCCATTAGCCCTGATCCTTTTCCCATCGACCAGAATGCCTGGGGGCACTCTCCTTTCCACCAGTATAGACAGACCAGTCACTGAATATTTAGCAGCCTTGTTTCTGCTTACTACAGGAAACTCCCTTGCGCTCATGCTTAGTCAGTTGGCACGGTTACGAAAATACTGCCACATCAAGTTAGGAGACCACGCTTTAAACTCTGTAAATATTTTTACTGGCGCATCGGTATATGATTTCTGTTTAATAGCACCTCTAAATAGTAATATGTTACTGAATAACATGAGTTAACTTTAGAATGATCATGCAACTACGGCTTTTTGTAGAGTTTTTTTTTTAAATCTAGGTTTTGATTGTATTTTTTTTCTGGAAGTTAAAGAGTGCTTTTCTACTTTACTATGTGTTCATATATAGGACTTTTTATAGCCATGGATGACACTAAGTCTCATTATTCAGATAAATGCCATAGAAATATTACCTTAAATGCATTAAAAACACTAAGCACTAAGCTGCACCATCTCCCAAAACCGTTTATTTTCATGTATAACAAATTTGTTGCCATTGCAAGTGTTTTAGGGGTTTTTCAGTTCATTAGAGGTCCGAAAAGTGTACAGTTTTGTTTTTTTTACCTTGAGGGGGAGAAAGCAATGAGAAGAAGCGTGGGATCTGCTTTGAACATAGGAGCTCTGCTTCTGATCTTCCCACTGTTCCAGTATGAAAGATGGGTCTGCCTCAAGATCCACTGTTGGGAAGGGAAATTAAATGGGGGGCTGGACTGAGGGTGGGGTCTGCCTTGGAGGCATATTCATCTCCAGTTGCGCTGAGGTGTTGTCTGTTTCAAAACATTTTCTTTTCAAAAGAGTGAGAAAAAAAGCCACAGACGAAGCAAACATACATTCTGAAATATAACCTTTGAAAAAGACGTCTTTAGCACAGACTACAAACTATTACAGGACCCTTGCAATGCTGATAACAGGTTCATATTATAAAATTGTATACACTGCCAATTGTTGTTCAGGGAAATAAAAAGGACAGTATCTAATCAATTGTTTTTATTACACTGTGGCCAGTTGCGTGTTACACCCAACTGTAATGATGATATGATTACAGATTACACACAGCAGCATTTCCAGATTTCTCCAATACTTTGTTACCTTTGGGGAAAGAGGTAATAATATTTGAAAAGTGCACACCCCCTGTTAAATAGGTCTACCTTTCTACATTTTCATTAAGCGATGTTTACAGGCTTGATTTAAATCAGAAAATTCAAATGATACATTTTTAGTGCTGTTTATATTTCTGTAATAAAACAGACAAGTGAACAGAACAAGTTAGGATATTTTGTTTAAAGAAATCACCCTAGTATGCTTGTAAAGCCTTCTATTTCTCCTGGCATCTGTCTTTGAGCATGTGCAGTTTAGCGTTTCCACTGAACTGACCTGTGAACTGTGAACAATGCAGTTTAATAATTTGGTTTCCATTACTGCTAGTACCTACAGACCTTAGTTGGTCTGTAGGTACTAAATTGACCAATTTTTTTTTAATTTTTAATTTTTTTTGTATTAGAGCAGATGTAAGGGCTTTACATGTATTAACATTACACTTGCATCCAAAAATATGTTTCAAGTAAAAGGCTGGTTTGGCCTGGGGTTTGACTTTAAGTGGGATCCTTACAAGAAATCTACTCGAGTAGCTTTTTATTCCTTTGAATTGCATGTCCTCAACGTTGTTTAAAAATAAATTTAGCATCAAAGTCTCAAACCAATGCAGTGTTTTTAGTAGGGCTGTGCTATACCACATCATCTGCAATAATAATTTCAATGTTTTCAAAAAGTAGAGCAGATTTTCTTGAAATATTGTTATATATTTTTACTTTAGAATATGGTGAAGAGATCATAAGAGGTGGACTTCAATCAAAGATTGGTGATATGTGTTGCAGGTGAGCCATTAGTCATACAAAGTCATGTAGGCTTGTCCTTACCCATTTATCTCACCATTACTAATTTTACTAACAAATAAAGTGTCATCTCATGACTTCACAGGATAAGTTAGTACTATCCACATACCATAAGGCACACTGTGTGGCCCAAACACAGTAGTTTTACTGCTGTTCAGGGTAGTGTATTTCTCGCTTCCAGTACGAAGTGAAAGAATGTAGACCAATACAGGGATGGGCATTTCAAGCGAAAATTCTATACGACTTTCTTGGAAGAGAATCCCAAACAAGAACCTCTCTCAAGTGACAATGTGTAGTTGTTTCAGACTTGAGTCATACTAGCTGGTGCAGTTTTTTTACGTTTGTTTTTGAAGGAATTCCACATGAAACTTTGACAGCTGTCACACATGCTTTACCCGTCTAACACCTGAAAGTTAGCAACATGTTCAGCACAATCCTATTACAGAACAGAAGAAGGCAAGTATAGCTGTAGTCTAATCGGGTGTCACAAAGTGCACAAATATACAGCTTGCTTCAATAATTAGTTTAAAGACACATTTCACTTTTCACATACATGTTTGCAGACTAATGCATGTCCCACATATTATTTTGCTTCAGTAATAAAGAGATGCCCCAAAATATGTTTATATGAAAATATACCTTTGCTTCATAAGGACATGCGAGCATCAGTTTTTAATCACTCCTTAAGTAAAGCAGCTAAGGTTTACATAACGTATGTTGAACATTAGTAGAGCTTTAAAAATTTCCTATAAAGAAGTTTGAGTTAACAGAGTGCCTGCAAATGTGTGCTACTTTAACATGGTAATGATTAATAAATTGAGATAAAATATTGTGTATACTGCCAGTTCTTCACAAACTTTACTCAAGTTCTTCAAAAAAGTTGAAATGAAACAAAATAATAGGAAAATTGTAATAGAAGGTTTCCTGAAGTTGAATTCGCAGTATTGCATTTGTGTAGATCAGGGGTGTCAAACTCCAGGCCTCAAGGGCTGGTGTCCTGCAGGTTTCGATATCACCCTGGGTCACCTTAATCAAATGATTAGTAATTACCAGGCCTCTGGAGAACTTCAAGACATGTTGAGGAGGTAATTTAGGCAATTAAATCAGTTGTGTTGGATCAAGGACACATCTAAAACTTGCAGGACACCGGCCCCTGAGGCCTGGAGTAGGACCCTCCTGGTGTAGATCATAATTTCCCTTCACTACAAAGTAGCTTCTTATTTATTATTGGTTCTGTGGTTTCCAGGAAAGGGGCTAAGCTAAAGAACCTAGAACAGCACCAACACAATTAAGGATAGCCCACAGAGCAGTTGTTGTTTAACAGCTACAACATGTAGCTCTGCAAAGCACCAACACAGTTATTCTGGTCCCATGCTTTCCAGGGCTGTTATATTCAAACCTTTTGTTCAAATGTGTAGCCAAAATTCTATAAATTTGTCTTCATTTTTATTGATTCCACTTTATGCTTGGTTAGAAGTATACATTAGAATAATGGTTCACTTATAGTAGTGCTTTACATCTGTGCACTGTAACATGTGCCTCCTCAGACCTGATGTAAAACTGGTACTAAAATGTCACATAAGCACAAGGTTAATAAAACAAACTATAACTAGCATGTTTATTTTGCTAATGAAATGGCTTGTATTCTTTCAGTGTAATGAGCAGTTTAAGTAATTTTTATAGTCTGTACATCTACATACAGGCTATGATTTTCAGATCTTTCTCCCTTTTAGTAAAAGCAGTTGGTAAACATTTATTAGTTCCAAGTCTGAACAATTCATACACACAAGGCCTGACTAAAATGAATACATAATCACCCACTATGATGGGTGCATAAATTACACCAGGTTAGCTACAATTTGTGTTTCTGATAGTAGCTGAGCTGCTAATAGGCTGACTGGCTGGGGGGTTTTACCATAACGTCAGCATGGAGTCATGTAGACAGGAGTTAGGTCTTTTATCAGATATTTCTAGAGGGCTGACACTGAAGGATCATGGAGCTACAAAGAAAGTATTTGGCATGATATTCTATAGTCCAATCAGAGTAGAAGGTTTTATCCCAAAGCCACTGCTTTCCCAGGCTGTGTAACTAACCCACCATAAGTCATTATAAACCTACAGAGTCTGCTGGGAGGAATCTATGGAATCACTCAGAGAGGAGTTGACAACAGGAAGTAGTAGTAGTATCATTGGTGTTGTGAAACCCGTTTGTAATGGAATTCCCATTGTTGTAGCCTGGGTAGAGGATCCCCTCTGTGCCTCAGGCTAGTAATGGTACCAATACACTATTAGTGGGAACCCAATGAGTCTCGTTACAGTTAAATTGCTGCAAAATCATTTATGCTGGCTGAAAATACTTGTGCATGCCAAAAATATTTTAACCATATCTCTGTAACTTCCTTCAATGAATTTAAAGAAAATAGATCCTAACCATTTGTTTTTGATAGGAAGTATTCTACAAGTAGGAATTGGCCCATTTGTTCCTTAAGTTAAACAGTGAATTGATTTCTTTCCCCTGAGTCTTACTTTAAGTGTTTGTGTAAACTGTTAGGGGAATAGCAACTCTAAAACCAAGATTTGAAACTAGAGCTGCAAACTATGCATGGCCATTTGAAGCAAAGATACTATTTGGCTATTCTTCAAAGGTTTCACTCCTAAAAGACTCTCAAATGACAGTGCATAGTCGAAGCAGACATGTGACATGCTGGACCTTATTTTCTTTGTTTGTTTATGTTGAAGGTGTTCCACAAAAGACTTTGATGGCTGACCAATCCAGTTTGTACTACATGAAGGGCAACAAAAGAAATTCATTTATAGTTCAATCCAAGTTCTTTTTTTTTTCTTTTTTTTTTTTTTTTTAACAGTGCATTTTCATGCAGCGTGCATCCAGTTAGGTGGACTGATGCAAATTTCACCCAGGTAATGTGAATAGAGGCAAGTTTTTGATTATGTAAGTTAAAATATTTAAACTGGGATGAAAAATTCGCTTCATTCTACATCACAAAAACCCTGGCATTTTCCCATAGATTGGATTGCTGCTGATGCCAGCAATAATCAGAAGTGGAGGTTAAGCCTATTGACATCATTTGAGGGCAGGTGGAGCTGTCTGGTTGAACTTATCTTTTATACAGAGATTTAAAAAAAGAAAAAAAGGAAAGTTTTGGAAAAAATTAATCACACCTTCATCTTAAGTTTTTAAAATGTCTTATTGTATCGATTGCCATCGTGCATGCATAAACGCAAGCATTGTTAAGTGTACCTTAGCTTCATGTTTGGTGTGAACAGACCATAATAAGGAAATTATGCTTCATTTATTTATTTATTTTTAACCAAGTGTACAGTTGGTTAACCCCAGAATGACCTTATTTGTATATGTGACTTTGTTCATACTATTTATTTATTTATTTATGTCTGGGATCATTCGTGACCTTGGAAACAGCTTTTTCTTTTTATATGCTTTGATTTTATTTTTATTTGTTGGTAAACATTCTTTAATATGACATCTAATTTGTTGCGATTTTCAGGTTTTTCAGTAGTATAAATATTGAAAATATTGTTTCCACAAAAAATACGAATGTAACATATTTACCAGTTTGTTTAGGTTTCCTTTTAAGCACAACTGTGGTAATAACAGGCACGGCTTTGTAACGGGCCATTGTCACCATGGAAACGGGAGCAGGATGATGACGCTGGCACAGTTAACGTGAAGCTGTTTGTTTACACACCACGAAGAGCAAAGAGGCGGAGCTGTTCTCGAGATGCTGAGCTCAGGTTTATTGAAAGAAAACATGTTTCTAGTTTCCAAAACAGCATTGCTGTTCCTGTGATTGCCATTAAAACCTTTACTGGGAATAAGCAAGTGGGAGGTCTTTATCAAAGCACCTGATCAACAAACTCTGTAGCTGCTCTGATCACCACCATTTGTTTTATGTGAAACAGTGAAAAGTCTGAAGTAAGCCTCTAGAAGTTTTATTAAAATATGCAGATTGACTGTTCACTTAGTAATTTATTACTGTGTCAATGAAATTGCATTAACATTTAAAAATATATATAAAAAATTTTTTTTCACAAGCTAATAACAACGTGCATGGGCCAGTAAAACTCTGACCCTCTGACCTGAGGGATTTGAGGTTGGATATTGAATTATTGTTAATATTAATTAACATCTACTGTTACGTCCCGGTCTAGGGGTACAGGAGTGCAACAAAAGGGTTAAAAGGAAGGTGACCCTGTGACCCTGGTCCCCAAAGCCATACCTAGAAGCCAATTTACAAGTTAAGGTGTTACCAAACTGAACGCTTAAACTCCGGGGTGAACAAAGGCTGAAATAACAAACAAAACAAGTTATTCCAAAAAGGGAGGTGCTACCTAAACCCTGGGTGAAACAAATATCAAACAAAAGATAAGTGCTACCCCCAACTCCCTAATTCAATTCAATTTTATTTTATTTACAGCAACAGTCACCTCAAGGCACTTTATATTGTAAGGTAGACCCTTTGAATAAATGAGAAAAAAGTACAGAAAATAATAAGGCAGTTCACCCCTCTACCTCAGTGCCTATTTACAAGTGAAAAGTATCTACACACTATATACAAGGCTTAGCAATTCTTGATCATGGAACCAATCAGCAGCTGCCAGCTCTGCAATTAGGAACGATCTGCAGAGACTCTTATATATCATCATAACAGCTTGTTTTAATGCATCACAAAAATTTTGCATCGCCAGCCAAACTTCAGATACTTCTGATATGCTCGCTTCTCTTCATTGCAGCCACCACATTCTTCTTTAAAGACTTACAGACACAAACTCACTCACTCGCACATTTTAACACACAGAAACAGATGTACAAAAACGTATAAAGCCTTCCAAGAAGACAGAGTAAAGAATACTTTTTCATTACAGCTTAAAGCAAAAAAATTGCATTTTCTAAAATAGAAACCAATGAGCAATTCATTTTAAACGACTTGTATTTGTTCCCCTTTAAATATTTGTTATTATTATATAACAAAGAAAATGTGTTACATATTATCTAAATGTGTTCTGTAATGTACTCCTCTGCATAAAAATGCTTAATCTGAATTTTTTGGGGGTTTGTTTATTCACTTATTTTACATATGAATATTTTAAAATATCACTCAGAGAAAAAGGAAATAGTCTAAGTGTTTACAAAAAGAGAGCTGTAGAGCTATAAAAAAGGACATTGTATCTTTTACCAACTAAAATTGTATGGTCACTTGAGTTTTCCCAAGGTCTCTAAACTTGTTTCTATTATCTGTTCTCCATCTAGTCCTTTCCACTGCTCCTACATCTTTCAGCAAATCTGGTCCAAGTTTGACACATTTACTGTGTCAAACTGAATATCTGTGTACTTTATCAGTTAACTGTGCTACTTGTATTACTTGAGCCTGAGATTTTAATAAAATTTGATTAGTAGTGTAATATAGGCATGCAGAAAGGATTTATGTATAGGTTTGTGTGCATGTGTGTTTGTGTTGACTTAAACATCTTTATGAGGACCAAACATTAGAAGCCCACTGTACTTGCAGGGACCAGCAGTCAGTTGTGGGGACTAAATGCTGGTCCTCACGAATTTGAAGGCATTTTTGAGGCTAAGAATTTGGTTTTAGAGTTAAGGTTACAATTAGGTTGTGGTTAGGTTTAGGGTTAGGGTTAGGAGTATGCACTGATTCCTAGTGGTTAAGGTTAGGATAAGGTTAAGCATTATGTCAATTTGATGTCCTCACTAAGGTGTGAAAGCGAGTGTGTGTGTGTGTTTATTGGCAAGTCTTGGTTGTGTAGTCGTGTGGGAGTAAGTCCAAGGTCATCGAGTGATAACAGCACAATGGTGCAACTGAGTGCCGACAAACATTACAAAGCCTTGGTTAACAAAAAAAATGCTGTTAACAAAGAGTCTTTAGACTAAATAACGTTTTTAAGTTTACATTTAGTTACAGTCCGTCAAGGCACACAAATGCCTTATTACCTTGAACACTTCCACTATCTATCTTTATCATGACGTTGTTTCTCCCTTGGAAATATTCCCACAGAGTGTAAGTGGCAGCAACGTTCCATCCATCCACGGAGATATCAGGCTGTTTTTCTTAACAATAAACTCTCAACACTGATTGCCTCTGTCAAACCAACCAAAGGGGCATTTAGACTCTCGAGTTATTGCTAGCCTTTTGTTTGTTCTGTAGAATCAACACAGCTGATAGGACATGTTCAAATTGACCTGTAGTGTAAATAATGAAATCGAGCAGCTTTTAATGTGAGGAGATCTTGGCAAAAACACATTTTGTACATGATACAAAGAGAATCAAAGGATCAAAGACTTCATTTTGGCTACACCAGTTCATGGAAAAAGAGGCTTCATGTTATCAGAGGTATAATATTAGTTTTATTCTTGTTGAAATAAAACATTTAACATTAGAAGAAATGTGGCACAGGTTGAGAAAGCCCAAATGCTGGTTTGGTCTGCACATACACATTTGTTTTGGAAAACAAAGCTTTTTACGTGCACCGTTGCATTTTGTCCACATGTAAACAGCTTTATGCTAAAAATCAAGCTTTGAAAAAGTACTCTCAATGTGATCATTTTCAAAAACTGCGTGTGCATTCATGTTTGGACAGGGATTACAGAGATTATGTGTTGCAACATCAGAGGTGTGTGTCTTTATCTCCATTGTTAACATCAGACTGGACTACGTGTTATTGTTTATAGGCTTCTGACATTTTTGTATGGTTAGGGTTACATTGCTTTGACATGCTCAAAGCAACAATGGTTTTTACGTTTTCACATGGACGATGGTGTTCATTAAAACGGTGCTTGTGAGGGAAAGGATTAAAAAACAAAAGCAGAATATTCTTGTTTTGAAAAATACCGTGTACAAGTGCATTTTCACATCTATATGTCATTTACTTCAGTCCATATCAGTTGATGAGCCTGATAGCTGAAACTTATAGTTGTTCCTTTTACACACAGAAAAAAAACACATTCTTGCAATGTGTCACTAGAAACCATGTGAGAACTTTTTGTCTACCGATTAGGCAAATGTGTCTGGGTGGGAGCAACAAAAGTAACTAAAGGTGCTGTGTTCTGGCATGTTGGAACAAGGGAAACAAGGGATTTACATTACATTTAAGGGCTAGTTGCTAGCCTGTACTGACAATTTGTGTACACTGAACATCTGTGGTACCCTGCCACAATCCAAACTGCAAAACTTACTTGACTATGGAAAAGCATTTCGCTCAAATTTGCAGCATACACCAAGTAGTTGGTTCGTATTATGTTTACACCATAAACAAACAGCTCTGGAGTTTGGAAGTGGACCAAGACCACCTCCTCCAAAGGGTCTCAGGGCAGTTGTTTTTGTTCGCACCCAAGCAAAATTACAGTGTTCACCCCTGCATCCCTGATTGTGTAGTTTTAAAGTGATTTAAATGGACTAAACACCAGAGACCCAAAGTTGTTTTCATAAGCTCTGTGCTCCCTTTTTCATTTAGTTGTTATTTACGGTTTGTTTATTATTCTGGTTTGTTTATTTATTCATATGCTTTTCATCATGTTATTTCACCCTGAGTGTCTATTAAGTTTTAGTAAACAAGACATTTGAAGATGAGGCTGCAATTTTAAGTATTTTCTGTAGGTATTTGTAAAGATGTGATTAAGAATATCCAGTTGTGCCCCAGATTGCAAAAAAAAATCCTAAATCCAGATCTATATCTGGATGTGATTTCTTGTAAGATGGGCAAAGCCCTATCTTTGGTAACAATTTAATGCAAATCAAACCAATCTCCCTTTGGTGGTAACTATTAGCAAATTATAGTCTATGAATACTGCAGCCCTTCATTTTACACCCACTTTCTTAGTGAACCACAGGTAACTGATATCATGAAGTGCATGCAATTTGACAGCTAAGCAACCAGAGGAGGCGGACAGGCTATGGAAAAACCTGCTGCTTTCAAGAATATTTAGGCCGTGTTTTTAGTCCATTTGCCCAGTACTTTATTCCTGATGCACACACAACACGTTCAGTGTGTGTAAACTGTATGTGTGTTTGTGTACGTCTTCAACTTGTGAATTTATTTATTTTATCCAGATCATGATGAACATTAAGGGTTTTGACTTCACACATTTTAGTTTGTGACTTCACTGTGGCAGCGCTCTCAGACCTGGTGTAGTGTTACCAGCAGGTTTGAGGGGTTCTTGCTCTCTTTAATGTGTTGAGCAGTTTTAGGACCCGAGGACAGGTGCTTTGTGGCACTGTCAGCCTTCTGTTTCTACAGTAATGAATGACCAGCATACTGCTGTTGGCCCTTTTTAAATATCTGCTATCATCTCCTCACCTGGACGGTCGCCCTTTTCTCTGTCGCTCACTCTTTGTATATCCCCCTTTCTTACATTTCACCTTTATTCTCCATCCCCTTCACATCTGTCACTTTCATCCCAGTCCCGTCTTTTCCTTTTTCCTTTTATCTCAGTTACACTGCTTTTTTTTTTTTCTCGAGCATTTTTTTTATCCTATGGTTTTTGTGCATCGATCTACCTAAAGTAAATTATTTTTCCTTTTCAGTTTTATTACTTGAAAAAATTGAGAATGATGACATTGGGAGAAAGACCTTGAAGATCACAGATTTTGGCTTAGCCAGGGAATGGCACAAAACCACAAAAATGTCAGCAGCAGGCACCTACTCCTGGATGGCACCAGAGGTCATTAAGTCATCTCTCTTCTCCAAAGGCAGTGACGTCTGGAGGTATAATGGATGATAATGACACATGAGGCCTTGACATTAGATTTAAATACTTACCTTTTTTTCATTTGTCTGTCATTGTTCTTTAAATTTATTTATCATTAGTTTACTTTGGGGTTTTTTTTTTTTCTTTTCAGCTATGGTGTCTTGCTGTGGGAGCTGTTAACAGGGGAGGTGCCGTACCGTGGAATAGACGGCCTTGCTGTTGCTTACGGCGTGGCAGTTAATAAGTTAACCCTACCAATCCCTTCCACTTGCCCCGAACCCTTCGCTAAGCTCATGGAAGGTAAGTATGAGCAAATATCAGTGGAGCTGAAGCTGAGCTGAAGCTTTGTTTATCCACAGAAAATGTATGTGAGACTGGCATCTTATTCCAAGAGAGGCACAAGAAGCGACGCCACCTGTTCCACAAATAGGCCATATGGCACCAAATATTAGACTTTAAGTTTAATTTAATTTTATGTGTAGATTTGTACATGCATACATATTTCTAGTGGAAAATGCGTGCATGGTAATAGTAAATGTACTCTTAAAATGGCTAATGGCAAGTTTGCTGGTTTTTCCCAACTTTGTGAATTTCTGCTGATCCAGCTGACTCCTTTTTTTTCTGTCAGAGCAGTTCACTAGGCCCACAAATACAGTATGATGTAGATGCCCTGGTCACAGTGGTTATGAGTCCATCTTTTCACTGCATTGTATTTGTCCAGATTGCTGGGACCAGGACCCCCATGTGCGTCCCTCATTCTCCTGCATCCTGGAGCAGCTTTCAGCCATCGAAGAGGCGGTGATGGCCACCATGCCTCAGGACTCCTTCCACAGCATGCAGGACGACTGGCGTGTGGAGATCCAGGAGATGTTTGATGAGCTCAGGACCAAAGAGAAGGTAGAGCAGAAGGAGGAGATTCTTTCATACACTAACATCAATATGTTGAAGCCACTGAACACGGAACTATCCTAGCAGCTGGTTAAACACATGAAAGTAAACTTAATTTCCAGCATCCTCTCGTCTGTGTCGCACAGTGTGGGAAGTTGGACCCTGACGCCAAGTATGAAAAAAGACCAGTTTTTCATCTTGCTTCACTCTTTGAGTTTTAGTAATGATACACGCAGGCTAATCTATCATTACGTCTAACCCCGATGTATTGCCCTGGACTGGTTTCATGGGATAAAAATGTTTAATTGGTTACTTTCAGTGGATAAGGCTAAATCGCACGTTTAACAATCAAGTCATTAATGCCGAAGTGCTTTAGTGGACTTCCCCTTGTTAAAACCTTAATCTGCTTCCTGTATAAGTCTGCTGTTTCTGGCTTAAAGTGGGGAGAGAGGAGTTAATTAGTGTTTAGAGAAACAGCAGGATCAGCACACAGAGCTGAGTTAATGAATGGTGAACGGAGTTTTACACAAAATACAAAAGTGCACAGGTGGTGTTTTTATTGAGTTTTAATTTGTGCCTATTTTTGTATTGTGGATTTATGCTGTCTGCTTTGTTCTAGTTTTTCCAGTTCTGCTAATCCACCGTTTGAGCATGAGGTTTACGTTTTTTAAATCTTACAATCCCCAAATTAAACGTTTATCTGCACAGCTGGTAATTTCTGTTGCTTCACCATGCTATATTAAATTCAACCACTATGCAAAGCTCAAAGAATAAGGCTAATTTAGCTTTGAGCTTTCCCATCATAAATTTTACAAGATTAGGGAATTAGTCCCTTCATTTAAACAGATTTCCTGTAAAAAAATCTCACCGTAATCTGTGTCTAGGTGGGTGGCTGAAGTGGTTTGACTGTAAAGCTGCTTTATGGAAGTCATCCAGTAAGGATTATTATTACTCAACTGAGAGCGATTCAAGAGAAAATGGAGGGAGTGAAGAATGAGTAAGCAGTGGTGGGAGAGCATAACACTGCCTCAAAAAGAAGGCTACCTACTCCTGCCTATTTTAAAGATTTCAGTGCTCAAAAAACATGTCTAAAACCACACACGGAACAAATGTGACACAGAGGCACAACTTAAGAGTAGTTCTAAATATTGATCTAGCGAGGATGACATACATCCTTTCTGGATCTCTAAGGCACTTTTATTCATCCTAGTGTTATCCTTTAAATGTTGACTGTTCACTAAAAAAGTAGTTTATATAATTTACTTACTGTAAACTGCTTACTGTAGACTTGACTAGCTCTGCACTTGAAATTGTGCTTGCTCATGTTTTAGCTCATACAGTGTTGGCAAACAATGCCAACTTAGCTCACTATTGTTAGAGCAGCTATTGAGGTCTATAGAAGGTGCCTTAACCTCCTAGGACCTGGCGTCCACGTGTGAGGACATCACATTTTGGGTTATTTAGACCAAAATACTCAATTTGGCTCTACAAGGGCCTGATATCCACTCACGAGGACATTATACTGCTACTGTTCTATCGAAATTTTAAACGAATATCCTCATATGTGGCTCTCATTTTTCTTAGAAACAAAAATTAGGTTAAAAAAATAAAATAAAATCTTTGTTTTTACATTCATCAGGTCCCAATCAGCCCAAATATCAAAGACAAATTAAAAATGCATGCCGTGGAAGAGTTCACGCCTTAGGAGGTGTCACCATCTGAAATCTTTCAGCCAGTTCTATAAATGCACTTACCTCTTAATACCTGCTTCTTCCAGGAGCTACGTTCCAGAGAAGAGGAGCTGACGCGAGCCGCCCTGCAGCAGAAGTCTCAGGAGGAGTTGCTGAAGCGTCGGGAGCAGCAGCTGGCAGAGCGCGAGATCAACGTGCTGGAGAGAGAGCTCAACATCCTCATTTTCCAGCTCAACAAAGACAAGCCCAACGTGAAGAAGAGAAAAGGCAAATTTAAACGTTCCCGCCTTAAACTGAAGGATGGGAACCGCATCAGCCTACCCTCAGGTGAGCTTGCAGACTGAACTAAGCTAAAATATTCCCACATCCAAACCTCACGATACAAATGAGCCTTCCTTTTTTTCCCCGTAATAGCACTTAAAAAAAATTGGATTGCAGTGCTTTAAAACTGGAGTTCTCGCTCTGGATGGATCCTCTCTGTCCCTTTGTGCCATCACTCAGTGGTACAAACAGAGTGAGATTTGCCCTGCCCACTGCCTGTCAAAGCTTTGAAGCTAATTTGCTATTTGAATTTCTTGGAATCTCCTGTCAAAAACAACTCCAGAGCTTGACAAATCATGTTTTCCCAGTATATAGTTCTTGTATGAGAATGGTGTATTTGCCACATCATTCCCATACATCTGTAGCAAAATAAAAAAGTTAAACCATATTGTATTTTCCAAGCTTTTAGCCTACACTATTCAGAAAAAATAAGCAAACTAACACGTCCAGATTAAATAATCACTCTGATGTTGTTGTGTTTGCAACATTTGAACTGTGTTGGAAAATCTAACTATACATATCAAACTGTAATCACTCAAACAGTAACTCCTCTGGGATTATAATAACTGTTTTACTTGTCCGGCATATTGCAGACTTCCAGCATAAGATCACCGTGCAGGCTTCGCCCTCCATGGACAAAAGGCGGAGCCTTCACAGTACCAGCTCCTCTCCTCCCAGCAGTCCCACACTTATCCCTCGTCTACGAGCCATTCAGCGTAAGTTCAGTTTGTGTTTTTGCATATTAAAGAGTCCCTCAGGTTTTCTTAGTCGTGCTTACTGTCCTACCTTGAGTCCAGCCTGCTCAAATGTAAAAGAACCAAAGAAATCACATCAGCTCTGAGAATTTCACAGGAACTGGGAACATGGGAACAGTATCATGCACAATGACTAGAGCCATGTGAACAAAAGCTCCAGAGGCAGAGGCAGTTGTTTGAACAGTTTTAAAAAGATGTTAGTCACACACCAACGCCCCTGCAATAACTGGGACAAATTCCTCTTGTGCATTTATGGTAGGTGATAATACAGATAGGGGTCTTCTCTGTAACATAGGAGGCACTGAAAAATCAGAGTACTAGAAAAAAGACGTACATTTGTATACAGATCCATGTGTTTAAACTTAGTCTTAATTGATGCTTTGAGCTACAAGATTAGACAGGTCTGTGCTATCCAAGGAGGAGGTGTGTTTTAGAAGCCTGTATTTAGTGCACACAGGATTGTACACTTTATGAGGAATCATGTATTTGCAGTTGTGTACACTGATTTACTTCAGCATTTTATTAAATCTTTATGCATAGCCATATGATACATAGCAATTGAATAACAGCCCTGTTGACATGGACACCTATTTCTTGCACATTTTAAAGTCAGTTTTATTTGCACCAGCCATAAATTTCATTCATACATATAAGTGTAAATGTTTATTCCAACAGATAAACATTTAGACTTATTTATGGCAGCACTGGCTGAAGTGCTCCACCTTCTGTTTTGTAGCATTAAATGCTCTGTTTCACAGTGCTCAGGCTGTAACATGTGCATTTCCCTCCTCAGTGACATCCCACAGGCCGAGGGACAGTTTGTATGTTTACCAACAGGATGTTGATTTGACCAGCGAGGTGTCAGCCTACTCTGGGTTCAGGAGGAAAGGCAAGGAGACTGGCTTCACTCATGCAGCGTGAGGCGTTGCCAGTAGCACTGAGTGCTGTGTGGCTAACTTTAAGTGTTGAAAGTGGTTAAAGTTTCCAGTCAGTGATTTTTCTCTTGCAGATTGACAGCATTTATCTGATGTGTGGATCATAACAAGACTTTGGTGTTTTCTACTTGTAAAAATGTTTTCATCAACCTTAAAATCAAATAAATTAGCTACACAGTTCATGCTGCAGACATGGGCCACGGAGCTGTTTCTTTTTTCTTTTTTTTTTGTCTTTGAATTCTACAAATGAATTTGGTGGCAGCTTTCTTTGGCTCTTGTCTGATGCTGTGACATAATTGGTGGATGCTGCTTTTGCTGAAGTTCATGACAACTAACCAATACCAGTAAGAGGATCTTAAAACAACACTGCTATTGGTTGCTGTTGTTTTTCTTTTTGAATTGTTCTATGATTATCACTGTCACGATTATGATATTCACTCTGAATCTTCCTGAATCAGACATTAAATTAAAAGACTCGAAAGCTATCTAGTGTATAACTTTTGAACAACAGTACTCCAGGGGTTTGGTGTTTACCCAATGTTTTTTACCGTAAGTACAGCGGTCCCTCGCTATAACGCAGTTCACCTTTCGCAGCCTCGCTCTTTTCCTGATTTTTTTTTTTTTTTTTTTTTTGGTGCAATTTTGCATGGTTTTGTTTTTTTTCTTACAACGCTTTGTGTTCTGCGTCCTGATTGGCTGTAGACCATTGTCAATCAATCTCGTGCGGTGTCTCCTCTACAGTACAGAATGCGTTCAGCTTGTCAAATTTACATAAATCTTCGATCGCTAGCAGTGTGACTCTGAAGTGCTGTACTGTATGTCTGTAAGTTTCCCCCCCAACACCAACAAACACAACAATGTCAACAAAACATTTTGCACCATCAAAGGCAACCGCGGGAGCCTTTGGTGTCATTCTATAATACTGGACTTATTTTTCTACAAAGGTTTGAACTTTGAGAGTATTTAAACAAGAGAGAAAAGTGTGAAAATGTTCATATCTGTCTGAGAAAAGTGTATAAGGTGTGTAGCGAGGGGTTTTACAGCCTTAAAACATCTATAATAATTGTAAAAATAAAGTTGGCTACTTCGTGGATTTCAACTATCGCAGTTTATTTTTGGAACGTAACCCCCGCGATAAACGAGGGACCACTGTACTTCATAATGCTTCTATGGATTGATTAATACCAGGATTGTACAGATGGCAGAAATCATTTAATAATCCTACTAACATGTCTAGTCCATATTTCGTGTGAGGACTGTCTTTTGGTCAACAGCAGCTTGCAGGAGTTGATTGATTGGTTTGTTTATTTGTAAAACTTAACAATCGCTGCATTTACAGTTACTCAAGATGAGAGCAACCGTACGTGGGGCCGCAGCTCCCCCTTCAGGCCAGAGGAGTTTGATGACGTGAAAAAGGGAATCAAGAAGAAAGGAAGAACCTGGGGACCCAGTTCAGTACAGAGCAAAGAGAGGCCTGCTGCCGCTCAGAGGTGAAGTGTGTTTACACACAGGAAAAAAAGCAGGACAGTCACGTTTTACTCGCACTGTGTAGTTGAAGACTTAAAAACAAGCTTGTCTAAGTCAAATTTTCAAAGTGATGAAATAGTTTTTGACTCTTCTTTGTGTATCTGATTCATGCTACATTTACAGAGTCCAAAAAAAACTAAAGAAGTCATCATTTGTATGCTTCTCTAAAGGACTGCAGATGGTCAAACATCTCAAAGTCTCATACGATTTAAAAAAAACCAAAAAACGTTCTGTCAGAAAATGTAACATTGCATTCGCACAGGGATGGTGAAGTAGGGCTGCTCGATTATGGCAAAAATGATAATCACGATTATTTTCACTGAAATTGAGATCACGATTATTTGACGATATTTATTTAACCCTTTAAGACCTACTATAGAACCAAGTCCACCAGAGCTTATATTTATTTTTTACATGCTGTAGTGCCATTTGTGGGAGCATTTCAAGTTGCTATACATCAATACAACTGTTATAGCCCATATTTTAATAATATGTATGCATTAAGTCCATAGTAATTACATAAATTGCAAAAAAGTGCAATAAACTACAAAAAAAATTGAAAATCGCTTTTGTTTTGTTTACATATATTTCTACTTGGAGAAATTTAAGAGGTTTAAAATTCGATTAATTGAGCAGCCCTATGGTGAAGTGAGCATAATATATACAAAAATCTAAACAATTGTAATTTATAATCAATCCTTTTATAAAAATATTTAGATGTTAGTAATCTCTGTACGTGTGATAATGTTTGTGCAAAGTTTCGCTCAGATTGGCCAACCTGTTAAAGAGGCGATGAAGTATATACAGACAAATGATCATATGCTACGATCATTATAGTAAGAGGATGGAAAGTTTCATGCACTGTGCTGCACTCTGAAACTCATCCGTCCAATAATGGTTGGATCGCATGGGCACAGTGTGACACACATATGTGTCACAAATAGAAAAGTAGAATGACAGGAAGCCGATGCAAATAGCACACACGAAGACACTGTCGCCTCAAAAGATGACATAGTAATGATATGGAACA
Source organism: Astatotilapia calliptera (assembly GCF_964374335.1). Classification (NCBI taxonomy): domain Eukaryota; kingdom Metazoa; phylum Chordata; class Actinopteri; order Cichliformes; family Cichlidae; genus Astatotilapia; species Astatotilapia calliptera. Next base: position 22,179,721 of record NC_137434.1, read on the forward strand.
GCCTATGCAGCACTAATTTTGCTCGACCTTGTGGTCAGCGTGGTGCATGAAAGAGCATCTTCAGTCTTTATATATGTAACTAATTCTGCAGTGTACCTCACTAATAATTCTTTTTATAGAGTGCGTCCTCTGTCAGATGGCAGTAACCCGTGGTCCACCAGCCTGGTGAAGTCCCAGAAGTCTGTCCCTCTTGCTGCCCTGTTTGCCGAACAAGGTGAGCTAAAACTGTGGTGACATTAAATTTGTTTAAATGGTGCTTGGATTTATAAGGAGCAGGTATTTATTGATATTTCCACTTCTGTGTTTTTAGCAGGGAACAGTAAAGATGAGACTTTCTCCCAGGAATGTTCTGACAGCAGCTCCAAACCAAAGCAGCTCAAGTTCCCCAACCAGGTGTACATCGATCTACCTCTGTGGAGGGACGAGCAGCAGACTCAGATTTGCCCTGGTGGAAACTGCGGGACAGGAGATGCTGGAGTGGGATTAGCAGGTCAGAGCAGCCAACCAGAGACTCCAGACGACCCATATACCACCACATCCACTTCATCCACCTCAACTACCCCACAGCTTACACCCACCAACAGCCTGAAAAGGACATCGGGTCGCCGCAAGACCGACGCTGTGCTGTATGGCTGCGGTTCGCTGCTGGCTTCGGTTGTGCTCGGTTATGACATCAGGGAAGCCCTGAAAAACTCAGCTGCTGGCGAAGACTGCGAGCCCCCGAAAGAGGAGAAAGAGAAGAAAAAGAAAGAGGGCCTGTTTCAACGCGCAACCCGTTTCCGCCGCAGCACCTCACCACCAAGTGGTCGCTCCCGTAAAGACGAGGGAACGTCAAACCACAACTCCCCCCAACCTGTCAATCTTATTTCCATGTCAGCCATCATGGAGTACAACTCCACCAAGTGTCTCTTACAGTCTGAAGCGGAGATGTCGGAGTCTAACCCTGTGAAGGCTGAGCATGTGGCTGTCAATCATCACACAGAGCCATCCAGATGCAGCCCAGCAGCAGTTCCAGAAGGCCAGAGTAACAAGACTGCAGCTAAAACGCAGACAGCGGTGCAAACCCAAAGCCAGCCGCCAGAGCAGACCAACCACAACCCAGCAGCACGTCTACGCAGAAAGAAATACACCACCAACCACAACAGTGAGTAACTAACAAAAAGTGAGAAAACTTGTATATACAGGTTTAAAAAGGATTCCCACTCCAAAAATGTATCTCCGTTTGTTCACAGCCAATGGCCTGCCCGCTCTGCCTCCTCCAGTCACACAAAAGAAGCAGGAGAAACAAGAGAAGGATGGAGGGCCAGAGAAGCCCTCTGGTGGAGAGGCCTTCACAAGACCGCGGCCAGTGTCACTCAGGGCCAAACCCCACACCTGGGCTCTGCTGCGAGGACGCAACAAAAGCTACTCCCTGGGTCACTATTCCGGAGAAAAGACGGCGCAGAACCTAAACGTGATGCTGTCCTCAGAGGTAGGGATGGGCTGCTCCCTGCTGGACATGGACACCGAGGGCCAGAAACGAGACTGCACCGTGCCGCTCTGCCGCATTCAAAGCTCTCCTGCACGGCCCTCTGTCTTTGAGCTGGACAAAGAGTTCCTCTCTTAGAAGTCTCGAGAAGCGAGCTGCTTGCTGGTGGTTGTAGCTTGTTGCTCACAGCCTAGAATGTTCAGAACTTACACACACAGAACTCCTGGAGGGTTTAGAAGCAGGCTGCCTTTGTTTCTATTTGATGAAGTTCTATACAGAGCGATAGAAACGGCTTTGTCGCAGTTCTAGCACATATTCTATGTTCTAGACTGCAGCAGAGTCTGAGGCTTTTAGAAAATTCCTGAGTCACAGGTGTTCCAGTGTGTTTCTTTCTAGTACACACACACGGGGTTCTGAAACCAAGGCAGAACTTTCCAGAGATGGATCAGCAGCTCTTCCTGTGATCATCTCGGTGCTTGACTGCTGCCTTTGTTTCCCCATCCTTTCCTCGCTCTTGTCACCCCCCACCCTTTTCCTTTCTCGTTCTATCGGTGCAGCTAAACGTTGACCGCTGCTGCAGCTTTCTCAACACAATACCCTCACCTTTTTATTTATATATATATTTTTATAGGTAATTTAATATGAAGAGACTTGACCTTACCTTAGAAACCAACAGGACACACATTCCATGTCAGTTTCAAAAAAGTGTGATCACGCTTTTAGATTTTTTAATATTTTTTTTTGACTTAAAAATCATGCATGCATGTACCCTTAAAACATTGAACAAAAATATACTATGCCTTGTTTGTAAATATTTCTTTTAATCCTTTATCGGCCTAATGCTGGCAGTTTTGTTTTCTTTTATATGGCATTAATGCTGTTTCATGACTGAGGCAGCAATGCTGCAGTACAGTTTGTTCTTGGGCAATAGATTGGTGTTTTCGAAGAGTCCGTGGAGTAGTCGAGAAATGTGTCTGTTAATTTGTTTTCATGAAGAAAAATGTTTTCTTTTTTGTTTGTTTGTTTGTTTGTTTGTTTGTATGCACAAAAACATCTGCCACACAGTCTGAGGAGAGTTTATGATGAGGTTCATGATTACAAATTGTAGTGTAGTCCACCCTAGGAAGGGGAAGATGGTGGCATTCACTTAAGAGACACGATTCATGTTTGTATGGTTAAGATTCAGACCAAAATCTTAGGTTTAAACACAGATTGTGGTTTAGGTTCAAATAAAACAGCTGAGCCATGTTTTAAAGCTCTGTTACACTTCCTTTTGAAACACTTGAGTTTTGCAGTCGGGGTTACTGTCACATATTTAATTGCTGTCCGTGAGTACACAGGAACAGATCACATTTCTGGACTACGTCACGTGTTACCATGAGGCCACGCTGTCTCGAGGTAGATTACATACTGGACCCGGGTAGAGATGCATGTGTGTTTCCACCCAGAATTACCTGAATGCGGGTAGAAAACTGGAAGTCCTTCAAAGCAGACCTGGAATCTTCTCGTTTAGGAGTTGTGGTCATGTGTTGATAATATGGAATATGGAGTATTTATAGATGTTTTTTCTTTGTTAAAATTGTCTTTATTTGGCACACTGCAGCAGAGCGGGAGGAACGCATCAGCCGTGAATGTTCATGTGAGGGAAAACCCAAATAAACTGCTTGGATGTTTAGGATTTCTACAAAGCCCATAAATGTGCACACAGGAGAGTGTTTACTTACTGTTTAGAGCATCAACTGCACAAAACTGCAATACTTGTACTGTAAACCTGATAAATGTGTGCCTTTCAGCTTTGTCGTTTAAAAGCTCGGTCACTCAGTCATAGAAATCAGCCCCAGTTTGGTTGGTTTGATTCTGTGATAGCGCTGTTACATGTAACTGGTTTTAACGTTTAGTTGAGTCAGGTTGTCGGTTGTATCTGTTTCTCTTTGTACACTTTTTATACAATGTTAAGCAAAAGGTTTTTGCATTTAGAAAATATTCCGAGTCAAGACACCGTTTGCCTTTCATGATCATGCTAGTTTTCCTCAGTATTCACAAAGGGCTTTGAATGTTGATTTGTCAACATGTTTCTTCCAGACTTGTGTGAACTTGACAGTATGCAGAGCTGATAATGAAGGATATATGCTGGACCCAATGCCACCTGTAATTGTTTAGTAAGTAAATTGAATATAAAAGTGGCCCACTCAAGTATTCATTTACTAAAAGATATGAATTTCCAAATGGTGTAAATATAACTGATTGCTCATGTGTATCTCACTGTGGCATTTTATCATTTCCTGTGTTGCTGTGTTTTATGACCACTGAATTCAGAGCAGCTCTAAACACTGTAAAGGGCCTTACTGATCATAGGGCTGTTAAAAGTGAAATAAATTAAGGGCATCTTTAAACACCAGCATGCACTGCTGCTATAACACTGCAGACCTGAAACATTCCCAGACACACATGCCAATATATTTTACAAACTGCAGCAATAATATTCGTGAATCCAGACACTGCACATTCAGGCTGTGTGGCTACAGGACCAAAATTCAGCTCTATCAGCACTAAGGCCTCTCAGTCCTCAGGACCAAAACTACTAAATGAACTAGCTGCTAGTGAGGAGTTCCTACAAAGAAGGCGACTCCACATGAAAACGCCACAAAGATCCTCAGTGTGAAGCACTGTAGCTGAAAGACCCACCGCCCTCCCAATCAAATGAGAACTTCCTGTTAAATGCAGTGCTTCCTTTAAGTCACTGAACACGTGTCACGCTGACTGTGTCACATTGAGCTTAGAGTACGTCTGTTTCAGTGAGCGCTGTTTGATATCATTACAGTATTTGTCATTTCATGCCTGATTGATGAAGAGTATCCAGTTTATCAATGTTTTCAATAAAGTCTAAGTCGAGACTAATGTCATTGGTTTGTCTTTTTTTTTTTTCCAAACACAGTTTAAAATATAATTTCAGTTTTTTGTGTCATCTGAAGATGATTTATGGGGATTCAATTCAACTAGTAGTTCAGCATCATGTTCAAAAGTTCCCGAAGATGCTGTGAAACCCTCAAAAAGCTGAAAGCTGCCTCTGCCTACAGAAGCAAACCCACCAAAGCGTGGCACAAAGACTGGATGGTTAAAGGACAGGGCCCAGATTCAAAGGCAAGACAGTAAAGTTCATGAGATGGTCTTTTTTTCACAGCTATGAATGGGAAAGTAGCAACAACACAAGACTAAAATAATTTCTGACGCAGTGAGGTGAAGCTACTGTTGGTGAAGACCCAAAGCCCAGACCTACACCATCTGAACATGGATTTGTATTATTATTATTTTCCAAAGTCCTGCCATTCAGGGTAAAAGAAAAAGTAATCATTCTTAGACAACCATCAAAAACACATGGTTTGAAGCTCAACTGCAAGTCAGTCACCCTTGATGACCTCAGAGGGTTCAGTCGCTACTTTTAACTACAACAACAGAGTAACACCAGAAAAAAACACACTAGAATCAAAGTTGCTGTTTTTGCATATTACTGAGCTTTAATTTAAAAAAACTATATATTCATGGCTGCACAAATAGGCGTAACACTATACCTTTGTAGGCAATAAAATACAAAGAGGAGAAGACGATGAGAAAACTGCGAAAACACCACCAGCTTTACTGTTTGTACAAAAAGGGTCCAACTTACAGGACAGAGGTCAATTTCAACAGTGGATTTTATTTGTAGTGTGATACATTTAGCACAGTACATTCTCATACAGTTTTCTTTTAGCAGAGTTTTTTTCTTTACAAAAAGCTCTCTTAAAGACGTTAAAGCAGCATTCGCTGATCCTCACTGCTGGACGGCGTGCGAGAGGTATGAGGAAACAGACATAAGTTGAAAATATATCTTGACCATGTGTGAACGAGCACACCAGATTGCAATAATATTTTTATGATTTATGGAGAGGAAAAGCTGCCTGTGAGTTCAGAATATTTTGCCATGAATAGAAAAAATTTAAAAAAATACTCTTTAAGTTTAAAAAAACAAAAGCAATCCTCTTCCGGTGAACGTGAAAGTTTGCCTTCATATGAGGCCTTTAATGCTTTGTACAATAAAGTGCATCACTTTTACTTGCACGGATGTGTGTGGCTGTGGCCGTCGAGGTAGCGATGGATATTTAAAGCTGAAGGGATGGCCGATGCTGTGTCTGCAGAAAAGAGAATAGAATTCAACTTTATTGTCATTGCACATGTCACAAGTACAAGGCAACGAAATGCAGAGAGAAGGAAATCAGCAAACGGAGCAGTTCTGTTTTGTCTCTCTAAAAGATCTAAATATGGTGAAAAGGGCGGGGTGAGCTGGGGTAATTACTGTCATCATGTACAGACTCATGATAGGATTACTCCTCCAGGGTGTTTCTTTCCCCTCCCCTCTATCTCAAAGCCTCGGGCGATTGTGATGTGACAAATGATACTAGACATCTCATCCGGGTGATCTTTTGTTGCAGCAGTATTGTTGGTCATCAACAATACTCTCCAACGGGTCGGTGTGCAGGCAACTAAAACACACACCTGCAACAGTTTCTCACAGATATGGCGGCTTTGCGCTGTGGCAGGAATTTGCATCAGTGGTGATCTACAGGAGCTAGACACGTCTCTACCCTGCAGCCGGCACGACATGATACGATGCAATGATGTGATATGAGGGAATGTGTTTTCATACCTGTGTTGTCAGAGGGTAGTGACGCATTTCAGAGAGCTGCGGGCACTGTGCTTGCCCTGCAGAGGGAGGACGATCTGAGCTTGGAGGCAGTATTCTTCTCTGTGATTCAGGTCCTTCAGAGTCAGCTTGTGAGAACAGCACTTCATGTCAAACACCTCCTAAAGGAGAGAGAGATAAAGAGAGAGACAGTGAGTGTCCACCAGCCCTCAGCGGTAACGGGCGGCTGGAAGCAACAGGTGGTGCAGTTTGACAGAAAATTTCAAGAACTACAGGCGGAAAAAATGCAAATTGTTTTGTTCTTCTTTTTGTTGTTGTTCTTGTTTTGTCAATCATCTTTTGCTGCTCTTCCTCTTCTTCCTTCTCTATTTTGGAACTGTGCACCGATTCCACTGTAACCTTTCAATTTTATTTGTTCTAAGCTCCGGGAAAAAAAACTAATTAATTTTTGCATACTGCTGTGACGGCAACTGTTTGTGTTTGTGGAAAAAAAACTGCACGCCACCTTCTCTAAAGTGAGTATTTGAGTGTCACAAACAGCGAGGAATGAATTGACAATGAATAATTTACTAATGTTTACAGTGAAACCTGGAGAAAAAAAGATGCAATCCGGTGCTTATCATAGAGAAAATGCAGTGATTATTGATTATTATTTCATTCTTAAATGTTGAAACGTGTGCTAAAATTGGGGAAATGTAGAGATTTCAGCATGTTCAGCTGTTCTGACTTAAATTCCCAATTAAGTGTGATTAATTTATCACAAGTGCACAAATCAAACACAGTTTTCCCATGGAATTACATTCAGGATGTAATGAGTCTAAAATAAACCCGGCCTAATCAGTGTGGAGATGGATGCGCAGCAGGGTGTTTGGTGTGAGTGTGTGTGCGTACTTCTTCTCCACTGGGGTGTGTTAAGTAGATCTTGTAGTACAAATTGCTGTGCAGCTTCCGGACCAGGTCTCGGGGGGGCTTCACTCGGACCACAATGGCTGGTTGTTCGGTTACATTCAGTCTCAGCACAGGGGGGCTGATTTTGGCTGCATGGGAAACAAATTTCTTTGAGCTTATCCGCAGAGCGATGAACACACAGTTGTGAGAGCGTGAAGCAACGCAGAGGAAAAGAGAGGAAGCAGCGGAGAGTATGTTGCTGTTGTTTTTAACTTAAAGAGGGAAGTCTAAAGAAGTCATGTGACTGTGATTGGATTGCAAGACAATGCAACCTGAACTTTGGAGCTTTTTTTTTATCTGACATTAGTTATATATAGTTTGGAGAGAGCATTTTTTAACTTAACTTAGATCTTTGTTATGCTCTATTTAAATAGCTGAACCAGCTCATGAGTGTCTGTGCACCTGGCTTCAGGCTGTGCTTGCTGCCATACGTTCCTGCATCAGTTTGGGGAAGTGAGAACGAACGGAAAGAGGATGCAGACAATGATGCGAGAAGTTGTGTAAACACTCACTGTCCCAACGCGGGCTGAATCTGGGGGAGAGGGCCCAGGCTGATTTGCTGCTGGTGGCCACAGACACAGCACCAACTCTGGCGTAGTACCACTCTCTGGGCTCAGAGGTCATGTCGCTGAGGTCACAGTGGTGCTTCCGGATCTTTTGACAGCCTGGCACATCGATCCACTCGGGCTCGCCATAACTGAGGGAGAAGACATAAACACAGAGGATGGTTATTTCATCCTGTGCAACCTACCTAGCATCCTACTGAGGGTGCTGCAATAATATTAACACAGATACTCTGACTCATTGAACCAACAGCAAGAAGATCAAAACTACATTTCAAGTTTGAAAAACGTCGTCATGAATTCCCTCTTACTTTTGCAGTTTTGCTTCCACCACCATAAAATCACACTTCCTCCACAGCTCTCTCTCTCGGTGTACTTCGAGACCGGTTTCCGATCTCAAATCTCAGTTTTCTGCATTATTCGCTGGCTTATTCGCACCAATCTACTGTTGTGTTCAGCGCTGTCGGCCGCTGTTTTGTTTAGTCTTTTTCAAAAATGACCGCTGACAAGAAAGCCTCATTTCTGCTGTTCAATACCGAAGAAATGTAAACTTTTACAAATTATGCCAAACTGCAAAGGCTTAGTTGTGTCTCTAATAAAAACCTCTATAACTTTGCTCTGCTTCACTTCAGCAGCATCAGGTAATGTTCATATATTGATTCGTGATTTTTTTCTGTTTTTGATCTGCTGCAGATTATTTTAAGGCGGTTATCTGCTATAAAAAGCCAGGACTCGAAAATCTCCTTCATGTTTTTCTTTGGTTTATCCTCCGTTACAAAGGTGTCTGCTGTGATGCTTACACCTCCGATGAAGTCTGACAAGTGTCAGCTTTGTTTTTATACCTAGATATTAAAAAATATGGATATGTACTGACAAATGATCAGAATTATGTTTCTGACTGTCTCAGTGAAAATTGAATTGAATCAAATCGAATCGAGACCTTGTGAATCGAAATTGAATCTGTTATAGAAATCAAAATTGATACCCAGCCCTACTCCAAAACTCAGCAAAAAAAACTGTATGTCAGGAGCTTCGTGGCACGAGTCAATACTTTACTCCATGTAGTCTAACTCAGTAAGTTCCACCTTAACTGCAAAACACTTCATTTGCTGATACATCAGTAATAATGATACAATGATCAGATATAATGCAGAAGAGGCAATGTTTCGCTGCTGAATGAATGCTTTTATTTTGATATTTTGCAGGACTGTTACTTGTAAAAGAGTCTTGCTTCCTTTTTTGTAGTTAAAACTGTGCTCCTGCACGTACGTGTGTGTGTGTGTGTGTGTGTGTGTGTGTGTGTGTGTGTGTGTGTCCTCTCACATCTTCCACTGGACGTTGTACTGCAGAGAAGAGTTCGTGGTGGGTGGAGTCCAGTTCAGGATGTTTTTATAGTCCACTGAGTCAAACCTCACCTGGCTGGGTCGAGGCAGTATCACTGGAAGTGTGAAAACATAATGAAGAACAGTCTGGGTTTATGCAAAGACAATGTCCATACTAATGTGTATTATTCAGAAACATAGTAAAGATAATGATCACATACACAGAATAATAGTATAGTAAATACTGTAAAGGTAAATGACAACATATAAAATCTGTTAATTTTACACTCTGAAAGGCACTGAACCCCAGAATTTAGTAAGAGTTTTCTAAGCTTTTCACATTACGCTGCATGGATTTTATAGAGGGCAACTTGCAAAGAAGAAGATGCTTTTAACATTTCTAAAAGATCAACAGCAGCTCCTGTCCAAACTTAACACACTGCAGTTAAATTATTAGTAAAAAAACAAACAAACAAACAAAAAAAAACCCGAACACACAAAACAATACAAATAATTCTCATGGCAAAAATCATCTTTTTCTCACACCTTTGTCTGTTGTTCTTTCTGAACAAACACAGCAGCGTCGGACCAACTTTGTTTTCACTCCCAACAATAACATTACACTTCATTCTTTATTTCAACAAGTCTAGACTTTGATAGGGTAGGAGCAGGGGTAGGAGTTAATAAGTATGTGTATACTTCTTCCTACTCCTTTTCAGACCAAACAATTGTTATTTCATGTTAGACGAATGTGTTTTATTTTATTATATTTCTTTTTTGCTTGTCTGTACAAATACGTGTGTGTGTGTATATCTACACATATATTCGTATCCGTAAACGAAAGTACATGTAGATGAGTATATATTGGGTTTTTTTGTTTTTTGGTTGTTTGTTTTATTATGTCTGAAATAAATAAAGATACAATACAATCACTCAAAAAGTGTGTTTCAGTTGTTCAGGATTTACTAATGAATTTTAGACTAGGGAAAAGGTAATGAAAAAGTAGATTTCTAGCAGAAGATGCTGTAAGTTCTGCTATTGGTTGGTTTGGTTTTCTGTGGCACCAGTAAAGTTATACTTCTTGGTTTTATTATGGGAGCAGTGAGGTGAGGCAGATGTAAATCAGCCTAACTTTAGATCAAGAACAGCCCTAAACCACATGTTTTACATGGAAATAAAAATACAGAGAAATAAATTCTAAGAAGTTACCTTGTGCTGTGACAGAGATGCCCAAGTTGCCCAGCAGCGCTGCTCCAAGCAGGAGAGATGTCATGGTGTTTATGTGGTTTGTGGACGACCAACGTGCAAATGTTCACAACGAGCCACACTGGACTGGTGCTGTTGGAAACACCCTTGCCTTTAACATGCCATCAACTTCCCCTGGCGTTCCTTATATGGCATTTGGACACAGATATAGGATATAGTGTTACTTATTTGATGTAATAAGATGTTTTTTTTTTCCTGTGTTTTTTACAAATCGTACAAAAGGATCCAAAACAAAAAAGTGTCAGATCACGTTACTTGTGTGCCACCCTAATGTGTGCTAAAGTATTGAATATCATGACTTTTCTGGGTCATTCCTGCCGAAGTCAGTTTTAAAACACAAAAGACACAAAGCTCTTACAATAGCAGTAAACCTGAGGATACTTGAGTCCCCCCTCATTCTTTGTATTCTGCTAGGAAAATGGGTTTACTGAAACTCCTTCTAAACTGCTTTTACTGCATTAGCAGTGTGTTTGGGATTTCGGTCATGCTTAAAAATTAAGCTGTTGCCAATCTGATGCTTGCGATGTATTGTTGGTACCACAATCTGATGGCACCTTTCTGTGTTCATTATTCCATTTTTTAGCAGTGCAACTTCTTTTTCAGCACTTATCCAGTTTCCTCAATTTTTTTAGGGACAGAAGTTTTCACCTTATAGCTCTTTACAAATCACTTTGTTGGCAGAAAATACCACTTTATGCCTACCAAACTGTTATCTTTGGCATCTTTGTATATTTACTAAAGAAATCAGATTGTATGCCTTTGTGATAGGCTGCCAATAACAAAGTGTAGAAGGCTCTGATTTAAAACTGGCTATTTGCTAAGTGTGGGCAGGTTCAAGGACTGGACTAAAATTTGAAAATAAAAAAAAATTGCGTGAAAAACATCAACACAACTTAAAATTACAATATTTTGTTTGGCAAAATTGTGTCAATACAAGGACACCAAATATTGATATTTTATTAAATAAATTAAAATACTCTGGGAATACTACTCCTCCCGAGATAACATTAGCTAAGGAAACTTATTCGAAGCTAATGGCTTAGACACCCCAGCAAAAATAGGACAGCAACTTCATTGCATCTAGAATAAGTGGCTGCGTGGTGACTGTGTTGAATTTCTTCACATTCTGTGACAGATTGTGGCGACTAAATAGTTGTCCAAAGCCATTCAACGGGTTACCTGATAAGAGGTGAACTTTCCAAAAGAAGTCGCTGTCTGCCTTGGATTGACTAAAATCACTTTCAGGGAGATTGTTGAAGGTTTGCAAATAAATATGGTCTATTTTCTAAATGCAGACAGTTTTCTAACATGTTGCCATCTTTGTCAATGAGCACAACGTGAGGGAACTCAACTGGCTGGCTGTTGGTTGCATTCTGGTTACATTACTGTATAACAGGAAACTTGGTCAGCATATTGGAAAATGTTAAAAGTCACATTAATTTCATATTGTGAGTGAAATATTGTGCTAATAATAATAATAATAATAATAATAATAATAATAATAATAATGTGGGTGTCTGGTGATTCCCACCTCATCTAAAAATAAATGAAAAACCAGCCAATATTGAAGCAAAAACACAGACATGGTCATTTAGAAAGACTGGAGAATTTAAGTAATCTATTGCTCAAGATCACTTTCTTTGTTTGTTTGTTTGTTTTTTTAAATACAAGAAACTCTGGCTCTTTAGAAGAATTGGGTTAACTCACTACTTTTGCACAGTTCTGTATAATGCAGTGCATTGTGTGAAAAGGTGCATTTCCCATTAATCTCAGTGTCAACATGGAAACACCTTTAGTAACCCAGATGTAGGTTACTCCTGCTAAGGCCTTTGTTGGTTCCCTGTCGTTCAGGAGGATTACCACACTGCCCCATTTCTGGTCTACCCAGTTATAAGCAATGCTAATCCTTGTGTAAGAGTTTACTGGAAATCTGTTACATAATGATTTCCTATGCATGACCTGCCCCTTTTCATCACACTTCATATTTCCACTCTGTGTTCATTATCAGGTATATTGCCACCAGTGAGTATTTATAGCAGCTGTTATTAGGTAATGCAGAACATGAACCTATGCAAATTACTTTATTATTTTATTTGACATTATTGCAGCTAGACTTCATCTTTTCTTTTTCTTCATAATTTAGCACAGGGGCAAACCCTTCAGCAGCCTTTCAGGATTTGAAAAATATTAATTTAATTTAAAACAAAACAAAACAAAAAAAAACGTTTTTTTATACTAATTAACTGGTATACTGATAAGTGGTTACACTCTACTACATATTAAAGTAGTTGTGAAAAACGTAAGTCGAAATTAACATTTGAAATAGTTAAAAGTAATTGAAAAAAAAATCAAACATACTGTTTAACAACAAATTTAAAGTTGAAAGCTACAATTTGTGGATATGCAGATGAAAGTTTGAAAAAAGTAACAAATACATATCAAGCAGCTACATGGTATGTGTAAATGTTAAGCTCATTTAATTTGTTAGCTATTAATATTGAATGTGGTAAAAGTGTCATGGACAATATGTTCCTGGAAGTAATAAATAGGCAACAAATTAACTAAGTATGTAAATAAATGGCAAAATTTAAACATAGCAGTAAAATGTGTAAGCTTATATCTATTGAATCAAATAGTGTTTCAATAAACAAAGTATATGCAACACATGAGATAGCATCTAAAGGAAAAAAAAATAACAAAATGAAATAAGAAGTTGAATAAAGTAAAGGATAAATTCTGGATACTAGTAATAGATCAATGGAGAAAAGATGAAACGCATTTGGTAAAATATTAAAGCAGGTAAAACAGACAAACATACGCGCTTCAAAAGCTAATATTAGATGTCAGCAAAGTAGCCTAATAAGTAGCAAATAGTAAAAGCTTAAATGCTGTGGGTGAAAGGTTAAAGTAGCTGAGAGCAAGAAATATACAAATGTAAATTACATCCATTGAATTTTGAAGTTAAAAGCAAATCGAACACACCAACTCTGAAATCGTGATTAAAAAAACAAAACAAAACAAAAAAAAACCTCTTAAAGTATCTGAATTTATAAGTTTTAGTCATTCAGGCCTTTTTGTCTTTAACACATTCTTGCAGTCGAATTGGTGTGTCACTGGGCTTTATAGATATCTGCAGCTGGGTATCATTGCATATCAGTGAAGATGTACAACACTGCCTAAAATATGTATAATGTAAATACAACTGGGCCTGGTACAAAACCCTGTGGAACTCCTTAATTAACCTTAGGGTGTTAAAAGCTCCATTTATTTGAACAAGTCTAATGGAGTCTAATAGCTTTTTAAAGCTCTTAAGAATAAAGGCTATGAGTACTTGCTTCTAAAAGTAATGGTTAAATGGTGACACTATAAGGTAGCAACAAGGGCCTAAAAGTAATGTGTGAAAAGTGCAGCAGGCAAATGGTTAAATGGGTGAAATTAATAGAGAATAAAAAGGCAACAGTAGCATTTAAATAAATGGATAAATGGTAAAGAGAGTTAAAAGTTACGATTAAAAGATCTGGTTATAATTGGTAATAGTGGCATTTTGTTTTAAGAAGAAGGATGAATACAAACAGGCTGTAATTGACATAAAATACATTTTGGCTATATCAACTTTGTTAAAACTAAATTTCAACTGAAATTGATTTCAGCACATAAAACACGTTTTTTAACTTGGATTTGGTTTTGCAGGAATTCATCTGATAAACCTGTGAAGACACAGATAATGAAATCTGTTACGGGCAGAATAAAAAGAAGGTGTCCATTTTACCCACACAAAGCAAAGAGGAAGGAAACACAACAGACACACAAACACAAAGGAGGTCCCCCGCCTGTTACTGGTGTTACTGGATGCCGAGGAACAGTTTGGGCAGCTTAAATGTCAAAATACCACAGGCATGAGCATTTCTTCCCTTACATGGTGACAAAAACTGATAAAGTGATTTATACTACTACTGTAGGCCCCACTACAATAAACAATCAACATAATGACACTGCAAATGTCAACTTCCCTTCCTTAATGCGTAATATCCACGTACAGTAACAGCATAAAATTGTTGCATGATGTTTGACATTAACGTCAGTTAATCTGTCACATAGATTAACTGCCTTTATAAGAACAGGACAGATGCAAATTCACACAGTTCCACAATTTATTGAAATTGCACAACGGAGACCAGACAAGTGCATTAAACGGCATTAGTAAAATTGGACATAATGACATAACCACATTGTATTACTTTTTATATATGAAGTATGTTATTACAAGGGATAATCAGATAAAAAGCACAGCATTATTGGGTATAGAGCATGTCACTGTAATGAGTTCTAGGTTTGATTGTAGCTGGACCTTCACAGCATGCCATTTTCACTATTCTCCATTGTCTGTTTAAGAAAGGCACATTAAAAAAATTATCTAGTGCAAGGGTTGAATTGTTTGGCAAGTTAAAATAAACAAACAATAAACAAAAACATCACATAAAAACAAACTGCAATCATACAGTCCCTTTAAACTGGTAATTAGACCCAACCTTTGTCATGTGAAATTTAAGGACAATACAATGTTGCAAAAAAAGAATAAACAAGAAAAAGCACATTCTTCCTGAAAATTGAAAAACCAAAGCAGAAAAGTGTTGTAAGTGCTTTTGTTTATTAGATCACCTAATGTAAGGTTCCACAGCTGTTCTGGTAGTAACTAAAAAACTTTTTCTATAACTGTTAGTCTACCAGTGTGTGGATGAGTAAAACGGCGAATTACAGTAACTGACTTGCATTACTGTACAGATTAATTAGTTTCAGTATTTGATTGTTATACCTGATTAAGTTCCAACTTTTCAAAGATGCCCAGTGTGCTGGCCCAAAGTTGGGTATAAGAACATGAGTTCAGTTTGTTATTTGCCTAATAAATAACAATATGATTTTTAGTTTTACATAAGTGTAACAAATTTATAAAAATGTGTGACTTCTAGTTTTTAATGACAGGTGGTCTAAGAAATTTGTTAAGCACCATTACATTTTTTGTTGTGCAACAAAAAGCATTTTACATTTGAATTTTTGTTGTTTGTAAAGAAAAAAACAAATCATACATTTCCCATATATTCCCTTCAACCACATCTTCCATGAAGAAAAGCTAAAGCACACGCCTCATTTAATGTATAAATGTCATAATATACAAACTGATTTCTAACTAATATAACACAAGCATAAAAGGGAAAGAAATGAATCAGATAGAAAAAGAAAGTGCAAGAGTCTCCAGAGCAAATCCAGTATTCTGACTACCTGGCTCAGTAACTGCCAAATATGCTTGTATATGAGATGCCCACAGATATATTGACTGTATTACAGAAATATTTACAGTGTGTGTTATTGTATAGGAGCCACCATTCATTTTTGGATGCGTCTGATTATTGGATGGTTTCTGTCACCCTGATGATCTATGATGTAAGGCAGGAATGTAAACAGGATTTCAATTTCCTCTTTACGTCTTTTAAGCCCAAAGTTCCCTGTAACATTTCAAGTGCTTCCACTACTGAGGCCTCGTCATGAGGAAAAAGATGAAATTAATAGTTTTACTTTACAATTCTTTTAAATGGGATTTAGCCTGTGCAGAAACATAACATAATGCATTCAGCTTTTCTATTAACCCTGACTAAGACAAATAACCCTTACAGGTAAACAGGTAGATTTCCAGCATAAGAAGCTCCTCAGTCTAATCGCAGATATGGGCACTCATACTGATCAGGCTTTTACACGTGTCACCAAGTCTTTTCACATTTTCAAAATGTGAGATCCTGTGAACAACATCTGGTGCTAACTTATATGTAGCCTTACATTTACTCAGATGTGACTGGGCCTCGGTAGCCCTTAGCCAATTCATCTGGACCCAGCGCCACCACCACTGTATCACGCCTCTCATAACCAGAACCAGGATCCTCATCACCAGAACCAGGATCCTCATCACCTAAATCGGTGTTGCCTACCATGTAACCAGGACCCTCCTCTATGACATTAGACATATCTCCATTGTCCGACACCCCGATGGGCAAGCGTAAGTCATAATCGGTAATTCCGGTCCTGTCCTCCTCTTCTGTCTGTGGGAGTAAAGGTGTGGGCGAGGAAGGCTCCACTTCATCACACCTCTCTAAACACTCCACAGGGTCAACAGTCACCGATTCGGGTGTACGCATGGGCCAGATAGAGGGTTTAGGGACCTAGACACAAAGAACAACTACTCAGTATGTGCTGAAATTTAAATCCCCCTCCACCTTCAGTGGGGATACATTATTTTAACAACTACAAACTTTAAATAACTCCTGTGTAATGTAATTAGAACTGGTAGATTGAGATTACCAAAGATTTGATGAAAGAAGAAGGTTCAGGCTTGGTAATTTTTTGGTATGCCATGAACAGGATCACCCCGAATGTAGCCACAGCCAGTATAAAACTCACGACGTAGACGGCGGTAAAATCTGGACAAGACAGAGAATTTTTTTTTTTTTTTTTTTAAACAGTAAAACAGCTGTACATAAATACACACACACACACACACACACACACACACACCCCTGTGGTAGCTCCATAAAACGTATAAAATATGGATGTAGCTTTTGCATCTATAAAGTAAAGCCAGCGCCAAAGTGCCTTAAATCTGTGGTTGATACCTGTGGTTGTAAAAAGACTTCTGGTCCTACAGAAGACAATGGGAAACCAACTTTTCACTTATTTCCTGTTGACATACTGAATAAAAGTCCAATTTATAAATCCTGGTCGCACTATGAAACAAGCTTTATCCACAGAATTCCAACAGGCTGACAACTCAGGCCTCAAATGCCTGAATTGCTCAACTGACATCATGGTGCTGATTACATCTGATTATTCAAATAAAACGAGAAACTTGTGACTGATGACTGTTCATTCTCATTCTGACAGGATGAGCCCATGATGCTAACAAGCTCCCGCTTCCTCTGAAACTTTTTTTTTAAGTTAAATAACAGAAAAGAATGTCATTAATCAAAGGTAGTCACTGCCTGGGGGATATATTTTGTACTTGTAAAAAAGATTTGTGTGTGCGTAAAAAAGATTTGTGTGTGCGTAAAAAAGATTTGTGTGTGCGTAAAAAAGATTTGTGTGTGCGTAAAAAAGATTTGTGTGTGCGTAAAAAAGATTTGTGTGTGCGTAAAAAAGATTTGTATGTGCGTAAAAAAGATTTGTATGTGCGTAAAAAAGATTTGTGTGTGGACTTAGAAAAAAAACCCCTGCAAGTTACAAGTACGGATTTTTGACCCTATTTTTCTTCCCTTCATCTGATTGGTCAATGTCATGTCAATCACAAATGTAACAATCCAATCAGAGAACAGATGGGTTTGGCTGTCGGAGGGGCGCTGTTTTGAACTGCAGGTCCTTGAAGGGTGATACAGTTTGAAGCTGGAGGATCGCTATATAAATATCCGATAGCAGCTAGGTCCCCTAACTTTCAGTAGCTGTTGAAAGGATAAAGTTGTGGTATATCAGTGGTTAGAAATAACATTATTACTTTAGGATTAGTTTAACACAAAGTCAGGGCTGACCCAGGACCATTGCTGTGAGTCACAGTGCGCAGCATAAAAGTCCTTTCACATCGGATGCAGGATACGCTGCTAATGCTAACTAAAAGCAAAGGATCCAGAATTTGTTACGCTGGCTGCTGGGCTCTGTGGGTTTTTGCAGCAGCTCTACCTGTACTAGATGCACCTGCTCCTTGTCTTTTTTATCTTTATGTCCTCTACAAGAGTTTGTTTTTTTTGCTGGTTCTTCAAATGTTCAATAAAAACATGTATGCTAATTCATAACGAAGAAAGCTTTGTAATGAAGACTGTCATTTCCAAAACACTGCCCGCCCCCACCCCGCGGTCCGCAGCGCTGTTGAAAAGGCTGTGGAAGTCCCTGTATTAAACACGTAGACCTGTGACATAAAAATCACCAAACTCGGACGACCACAGACTGTTTTCCTTCGTGGTGATGAAGGAAAACGCTGGGTTGGCATGTAAAAGGGCATTTATTCCCTTCAAAGACCTGCAGTTCAAAAACAGCGCCCCTCGACAGCCAAACCCATCTGTTCTCTGATTGGATTGTTACATTTGTGATTGACATGACATTGACCAATCAGATGAAGGGAAGAAAAATAGGGTCAAAAATCCGTACTTGTAACTTGCAGGGTTTTTTTTTCTAAGTCCACACACAAATCTTTTTTACAAGTACAAAATATTTATGACCACATTTTGAGCCCATAGTTGTTGCACTCACACTACAAACAACGTGCAGTCAGATGAAAAACAGCGTGATTGGAATTGAAGCCATGTTGTTAGAGGCTGTGTTCAGTTCTTCTTACCATCTCTTATTTTACACAAAAGAAAAGGTAGGCGTAAGAAATGTCAACTGTGCTCCCCACAATGGCAGTTTGAGTAAATCATAAATTGTTTACTGCTCTTAAGAAAAGCGACGAGAAAACCTTAAGAAATAAGAAAGAAAGAAAAGATTTTACTCAACTGCTTTGTAATGGTTTGTGGAATGGCTCATCACAGTACAGTTGTGTAGATTTAACCAATATTCCTTGTGATGTTAGTCCGGTGATGTTCACACAGTGTTCCTCTTGTGCTGCATCCACTGGCAGTGTCTTCTCACACACTCTTTCTTCACAGTTAAATGAGTAGGTCTGCACACACAAGAATTTTGAATAAAATATAACACCGACACAAACATTTTTACACGAGGCCAGGAAATGTTATGTGTATGGCTGACTATGAGAGCATGGGATAGCAAAGTATCGTATAATATGTATTTACTCTCCTTTTCAAATACACCCAAAAAAACTAAAAGAAACAAAAAAAACAAAACAATGGGATGTCTAATGGGATGTCATACCAACAGGCTAAGAAACAAAGACGTATTTATGAATTTGAGATCCAAAATTGAGCTTTTCAGCAGAAAAATATTTTGTTACAAGCAGGAAGAAGAAGAAATAAATCAAACATAAAAATGTCTATTTTATGCCACTATATTTCTGAGTTTAGCTGTGTTATAGTAAAGACATGACCAGTATTATGTTTTCAAAGGGCCTTAACAAAAAAACAAACCAAAATGCAGGAGCTTGCTTAGTGTTCTTCCTGCAAAAAAATTTGGTGTGCAACAAAAAGCACTTTGCTTTTTAACGCATTCGTTATAAGTGAGATTTAATTGACTCTAGTTTAAAATACACACTATGAATTATGCTCATGCTACCTCCCCAAAGGCGCATTTCAAAACTGTTGCTAACATATTTCTAGCAGCTAACAAGACGAAACGATCTTCTGACATTGGTGAAATCCAAAGTTTCTGGATAGCTAGCAACATTTTCTTGGCATTAACTAGTGATGCAGCATCAGTATGTCCTGTTTCTGATGACCACATATGAAATTTTTTTTACTGTTTGTTCAACTTTGTAACAATTCCTTAATATGTTTGCTTTAAAGGAGAAAAGAAAAAGAAAAAAGGAAGACAGAACTGACCTGATTGAGGATCTTGACTTTAAAGAAAGAATCCAGGCTGTCATTGTCTTTAAAACATTTCTTTCTATTTTTTTTCATCTTTTGGCAATGAAAGAAAATGGGATTCTCAAAGCTGATATGGACCTTGTTATCTCGCTGGGCCGTGACGTTAACATGTGGAAGATCCAAATAACCTGGAAACCAACAAGTTTTAATCAGAAGTCACTTTTGATTACAAGTACGGTCAGAAGTTCAGCATTTGATCAAATGTTACCCATCCCTTCTTGAGCTATGGTGTTTAAAAATGAACCTTACTATATCACAATTAACATGACCTTTTGAATTTGAGATATTATGTCTGTGTGAAATTCTGTGATAGTGTGTGAACTCTTTAAGCTATGGCCAAAAACAATGCATAGTTGTTTATTTATTTTTATATAAATCTATATTTCTCTCTATTTAGAGATTCTTTATGTAAACACACATATATATGTGACAGATAAAGACAAATAAAAATAAATACATAAATATATATTGTCCTTATACACACACACACACACAGACAGACACATACAGACAGACAGACAGACACACACACACACTCACACTTTGTTCCAACTAGATTTTCGTGGAAATAGCTGAAAGTGATTCCATCGTCTGACGGGGCAGGTTCAGACTCACTACCGTTAACCACAGCAGTTACGGCGACATAATAGCTGTCTTTTGGGTGTGAGAGGGACGACAGATTGGCTTGAAGAGCTGGAGTCATCCACGTGTGACTGTCAGGGGGACTGAAGAAACAAATGAGAAAATGTAGTTAAAAACTTTGAAGAGACCTTAACAAGAAAATAACTCTTGAGTGACATTAAAAATGCAGTAGACTGCAATTAAAAGATAAAAATAATTTATCTTTATTGCAGCTTGAAACACACTTCTGATTGACAGTGTATATATACGCTTAGGTTGATAAGTGAATAATGACAGATATTTGCCTCTGTACACCTCCTCAGTAGACTGAAGTGCACAATTTTAGTTTTATATTATGGGCTTTCACAAAAACCGTAACTGTTTTAAATACATTTTTATCCATTTTTTTTTCTTATACAAAGTTTTTGTATTATCACTGATAGTCTCTGAAGTAGAACCAGAGTATGTAATCCTATGAGGACAACTGTAGTCTACCTTTTTTAGAGGCTCAAAAAAACACTCTCAAAGTTCAAACCTGGTCTACAGCCAATCAGGACACAGAATACAATACACTGTGGGAAAAAAAGAAAGGAAAAAAAAAAGCGTATAAAGTGTGTAGTGAGGGGCTTTAAGTCTTACAACATCTATAATAATTTCAAAAAATAAAGTTGGCTACTTCGCGGATTTCACCTATCGTGGGTTATTTTTAGAACGTAACTCCTGTGGAGTAAATGAGGGGCCACTGTATCCCATAACACAGAAACTGAAAATCTGCTATAGGAAAAACACAAAGGTTTTAGATTAAGACAACTCAAGTGGATTTAAAACTGATTTGATTGTTTTAACATTAAATTTCATGTAGATCACTCCTGTACTTTGAGTGTTCATCTAGGTTCAAACATATATTTCAAATTAAGACGTTCAAAATGCTGTACGATTCCTATGTACTTCCAGCGCCTATAATTTACATTTTTTATAGTATGAAGGTAAAATGTTGCCAGGGCTCATAATTAATATACTCTTCAACAGAGAAAGGCCATAGCACAACGCAAGGTATCAGGAGTGCTTATCAGCTGTAATGAGCATACACACAACTTAAGGTTTCTAACCTAACATTCTTGTTGTGACATAATAGTGCACCACAACCGCACCAATCTTTGAAATATTAATTATTTATATTTGAACAATTAAGATCCTCAAAACATGTTTTTCTCCCTCTGTATCCAATAACCAGCAAAACCAGCAAAAGCACTTTGATGATTTGTCTCCATTCGACTTCAATAATTTTCATAGTATGTGTAATTAAACTTAATTTTCAGAGTTGTTATTTTAGTTTGTATTAAAGCATCTCAAGACAGACTGGCTGGTAAGCAAAAGACAAATTCATACTATAGAAATGCGCCAATGTCCAATCTGAATTGGAGCCCAGTTGTGTCTTCAGGGTAGCTCCACTTCAGCACGTTATGGAAATTCCGACACTGAAGGGTTACATTCACTGGTGGCAGCACTGTGGAGAAAAAAAAAAGGCAAAATCAGCAAATCACTGTTAGAAATGTGTTGTTTTGGGAAGCATTAGCCTATTGATTCAACATTTACACCCCAATTGATGATTTTAGTTTCCCTATACATTAAAGACTTCATGAACATTTAGTTACTAAACAGTTTCTCTCTCAGCCGTCACACTGCCATTCACTTACACTCACAAACCACTAGAGGGCATAGTGTGAAAACTAGTGCACCTGATACTGCTGATGGAACAATTTCTGTGTGGTTTCCTTTGTTCTAATTTGTGCCTGTTTAGCTCCACTTGTCCTATATCTGCCTTCCTGAGAGATGATTCAATTCTTAAAATAAATCAGGAGGACGAAGGAGAGTGGAGGCCCCAGAGCCTCCTCCCGATGTGCCCAGAACATCTCACTCAGTAGGCTGCCAGGGGGCATCCTAGTCAGATACTCAAACCCCCTCAACTCGAACCTTTCAATGTGGAGGAGGAGCAGAGAGTAGGGCACAGCATAAATGACCAATCCAACACTTGCCATGACTGTAAAACAAGATTATTTTTAAACCGCATTTTAAGATTAGCTTAGTTAGAGGTGTTGAATAACTACACATAACAAATGTTAAGGAAATCTGTTTATATTTTGTGTGGGGAGTGCTAAGAAATAACAAGAGAATGCCAAGATGTAAACTGGGATATGAGAAAGAGCTGAAGGTCACTCTGACACAGTACCCCCCTTAACTGTAAAGACTGTCAGAAGCATACAGACAGACAAGGCCGTGAGAAAACAATGGTCAGATCTTCAGTGCCTTCTGCTAGTCACTGTGACAGTGCATTGATACACACACACACACACACACACACACACACACACACACACCAGGAGCCTCCAGACAGCTATAAAATCAATAATTAGCTAAGAAAACTGCCAAAACAAAAGTGTATAAAAAAATATTTATGTCAGAGTGACAAATCAAAGTAAGGACGTCTTATGTTCCTGCTGCCTTGTGCCTCCATCTGCTTCTCGGGTGAGAGGGAGGGACTAAGATGGAACAAGAGGATGTGAAGATATAAACTAGGAAATGAGAAAGGATGAGTCACTCTGGCACAGTACCCCACATAACTGTGAAGACTGTCAGAAGCTCAAAAGATTGCGAGCAAAGTGCAGGACCGTACCAATGTTTATAAACAAGACCATCAAAAAAACAGAACAAACACTTCACTGATATAATCTGCAGCACCAAAAAAAGAAAACAAAAACAACAAAAAAAAGCATAAATTTGCAGCATTGCACAAAACTCATTTAAAAGCATGACTAATTAAATCTCAATAGAAATTCTTTACCCAGAGCATGCTTATACAGGCCTGACACTTTACCACACCTACAACAGACATGCTTCATCACACTGCACGGTTAACCACACCTCCCTCCAAACGTCCATGCCAGCTACTAATAAATTAAGTTAGATTTATTTATAAATTATGAAGCATTTTCTGGTTGGAGGCATAAATGTTGTCAATTAGACGCACATGGCATGACGATGCTTTGAAGTCTGTTAATTTCCCTGACAATACAAATAAAGCTAGATGTGTTCATTCAAACAAGAGTTTAAAAAAAAAAAAAAAAAAAGGTCAGTGTTTGTGACTCAGATTCAGAAGCTGAAATTGGATTTTAAATCTCATGGGAGTTACTGAACATGCCACGAGAGTTATGAGTCACACTGTACATTTAAGAGGAGGAGGAGGAGAACCCCCCCCCCCCAAAAAAAAAAAAAAATATATAACACGTACATATCAGTTTCCCTTCCTCTGTGAACAGACATTCAATCACATTCACAAAGTAATACCCGCCCACGAAGGCAAATTTAAACGTTTAGCTGTGATGTTGAGAGTGAAAGAAAAATCACTGGTGGGAGCATACACACTGTAAAGAAGTGACAACCGCAACAGTAAAATTGGCGGCTGAGGGTTGTCACCACAATCTGACACATGCACATACTAAGAAAATGAAATGAAAGTGTTTCTAACAGTTTCAACACCGTTTACAGATCTGACACTGAAAATGCAGAAGGCTTTTAGTATTGAGCACTATAGATAAATACCATAAGACACCAGCAACTTAACAGTTTTCACCAACAAGGCCACATCCCACTGCAACCAACCAAAACAAAACAAAAAACCCAAACCAAAGACATAAATTAAAGTAGAATAAAAAACACTGATTATGCAAACTGCTTTGCAAGCCCTGCTGTAGTCCCCACCTTCCATTTGTTCATGTAAAATTTGGATTTAAAAACTGTAAGACAAAAGACAAAAAAACAAAACAAAACCCTACAGCGGCTTTCCGGATGACTTCAAACCACACTGGGGGAAATTACAAGATTGAGTTAGTGAAGATAACATATAGAACAAACAGTAGCCAGCAGCGCTCACACACTTGTGCTTACAAAGCAAAAAATGTAGCAGAGGCAGGAAGAGAAAGCAGATGGCATTTGAACTGAAAATGAAGTTACTTGTGGTATGGAAAGTACAAAGTGACTGAAAACCTGAAGTGTGCTTTCAAATTTATTCAGAGAACAGTCATTCAAATCACGCAGGTTTACAGATACAGAGACTTCTTCATCTTAATTTTAGTACCCAACAGCATTCTGACTTTGCAAATGCACGTTCATTCCAATGAAAGCAAAGCTCACTTAGCACCTTGCATAACATCCAAACGCAGATTTTTTTTCAGCCAGAGGCACTGAACAACATCAAAATATTTTACAGGAGGAAAGAACGAAAACAGATAAAGAGATCGACAGGGTGATAGACATACTCTGAAACTGCTTTAAAAAAAAAAAAAAAAAAAAGTCCCCCCCAACACATACACATATATAAAACACATTTTAAACCATTTATCTAAATTACACAGCCCACATGGCTTTCCTGTCTGCAGAGTATCAGCCATGTTCATTTTGTCAACAAAAAAAACCCAAACAAACACTGCCAGCACTGCTGTAAGGCTTCATTACACCAAGGTGAAGTCAAGAACAAATACAGTTTATGCAAGTACTCTTGTCTTAAAATGTACTTTCCTTGTTTTAATCACCATCAGATACAAGTACATTATCATCTCCAGAAGACAGCAAAAATACAACTACAATATGTTTGGTGACCATTATTAAACAAGAGAAATAGAAGAACTTACTAACTATTCTGTGTTAGACTGGTTAAGTGTAGGTCAACAAGCAGGAGAAACAAGCCAAGCCGAAAATAACTACGTACAGCCACTAGGAGTCTTGCGTGGAAGTCGGTAATACAAGTAAATGAGGTCTAGTCTAAACTCCCTGGTTTTGGGTGGGATGCCATTTCAGAAGAATAGATCAGATTCTAGTGAAAATCAACTCAGTTTGTCATGATGAAATCCAGCTGGCTGCATACCTCACAGATGTGGGAAGCAGTAATGACTTTTTTCAGGAACAGTGTTGCATCAGAGTAATGTTATTTAGGTATTCAATATAGTTACTGTCTGTTAGCAAATTACTGCTATGACAGTATTTCACAACATTTGACATTCTCCTAATACAAAGTTTTCCTACTGGCACGCTTTTGGACAAAATATACTCTGTGAATGATAAATGTATGGTTACCTAAATCTGATATCCGATCTATATGTTGGTCAAGCTTGAATAACTTTTCCGGAGAATCAGTTTTTGGTGTATGAAGAAGAAATTCATGACTTAACCATTGCTAAATGTCAGAGACAAAGGATCTGTAATCGGATCTGACTAATTATGATACCACTGTGAGTAATCATGAAATATGCAACAGAACCACAAAACCTACCAAATAACTTCTATACTGCTGCTCAGGTTTAACGCTAAATAAAAATCACGTCAACTGGTCCACCGCAAACATACATGCCTGCATCACTCCGCCAGCATGACATGTTTACTTTTTGCATATCAACACTTTGGTTATTTACTTTATTGTTTTTTTTTTAATCAGTAAATAACAACAGATGGTCAGTATAGACTCGGCATAAGGGTTGTGACTTCTCTTTGTGGGTTTCTAACACAAATATATTCAGTCAAGTAATCCAAATAAAACTGTTTTACTAGCACTAAGCTGGGACTTCACAAGGTTGTATTGCTGCAAATACTCATTAAGCTATGAAAAAAAATTTCTCTGACTACTTTGTGTCTTACAGTAAATAGTTTTCCTTGCTTTAACTGGCACAGTGCAATGCACACCTTCCCGCCAGGACAGACAACATGCATGCACAAGATTGCGCATGCACGTTGTTTGCCGACCGTCATTAAACACAGAAACAGAAGAATGGACTAATGACTACTCTGCGTTTGACTGATTAAGTGTGGGCCGACAAACAGATTGAAAGTTCATGATTAATACAGGAGACAGTTATTACGGTTGTGCTGATGGATGATGACATTGCATTTGAGACACCAATGCCCTTAACCTCCTCTTCAGTTGTGTGTGTGAGAAAGCATGGTGAAGAGTGGAGGGGAGACAACTGAGACAGATCAAAAAGTTAAGAGTCAAGCTAATTAATAATTATTATGCCTTTAAGTGTTTTGCTGAGATCCGTCCAATTTTGTTACCCACTTACTGCAAATTTAAAGTTTCCTGCTAGCTTGTAAACCTCATGCTGGAAATGAGAATCAACTCCCTTTGAGTGTTTATTGTCTTCACACTAATGTGCTTTTTCTCTGTTTGGGGCCCATATTGTGCATAAGAAGAGAGGAAAGTACTTTCCTAATGCGTACACATAAAACCTTGCGACCTCTGTGACTCATCATCTGCAGTCACAGAGGGGGTGTCTCACTAACAGTACAGTAACACTAACATGTGACACGACATCCAAGATTCACATTTGAAACATTTTAACATCCCAGTTTCAGATTCCCCCCCCAAACACAATCTTTCAATTAAACAAATGTTCAGTTTAAACATGCAACCTTCAAAAAAACTAGAAAGCAAATTTCTATTTCAATTTAAAACAGGAACCCTCAATAAAGACTGGGTGAGCCTGCCTCAGATCATCTGCGAGTTTATGATGCGCCCATAATATTGGCGGAGGTAACGGAGAAGAAAATCAGTGAATATCTCAGCAGATGGCTTGGGTTGCCATGCAGCCTGAGCAGTACATCATTATGCAACTTCCATTTAAGTCCCCCTTATTGGAGAAGCACTCGAAGGACCCTTTAGGGAGCTGGAGATGCCAGAAAAAAGGCTGAGGCAAAGGCTGTTCAAAGAGCTTTCCAATCCCCCAATACAACAAGTTCCAGGGCAGGAAAGGTGGCTACTTGTCTGAGAAGAGGAGAGAGCAGTAATGGCTAAGGAAAGAACCAGTAGGATGGCAGGCAGCAGGAAGCTTGAATGAGATGGGAGAATACAGTTGAATGAAGCCTCACTTTGATAGATCAGGTGAAGAGAGCATTAAAATTCCTAATCCAAGCTATATATGACTTTATCTTGTCTAACTCGGCAAAGCTCCAAATACCAGGGTCCTCCACAGGAAGTAGGCTGCAGAGGCTCTCTACAGAGCCTGTATAATTCAGAGCATGAGTTGGCCTGGTCTAAGATCAGCCATCAGGACTACAATAGAGGCAGCAGGAAGAGCTTCCAGGTGGTTGTGCAGCTGCAGCTTAAAGCTATTGAAACAAGTTGGGTCTTGATCAAACAAAGCTAGATCACCTGAGTAAAGATCCATGAGCACAAAAGTTTCTTCTTGTTGTATCAAAACAGTCAATAATTTTCTAACAAAAAAGATAAAGAGAAAAGCAGTATATTTTAAAAATTGCAGGAAATAAAATCAAAAGTTAACAGAAACTAACCTGACAGTCACCAAATGTTTGATCTCAGCTCAATAGTTTTGTATTCATTTCCTGTTTTCTACAAATTTTAGCATTTCACACAAAAGTTCTGCAGTTTAATTCCCAGCATTGAGTCTAATTCCTGTAAGCGGTCACCAGACTACAGTGAGTTTTTCTTTCACTGCTTATTATGCCCAGAGCCTGTTAGATCTGTTAGAAAAGAAAAATAAATGATAGAAGCTTAAAGTAAAGGTGTGGTTTGTGTGTGCGTCTGCTTTGTTTGTTTTAGGAAAGTCCCAGGCACAGTCACAGTGACTTATCACTTTAAACCAAGTTTCAGGACAATACCAAGCATTTCAAATAACTCCGTGGTTGGCAGACCATGTGGCTCCAGAGGTCAAAAGCAGGCTGTCCTTCACAGAAAACTGCCAATAACAGTCTTTACTCCCTAAAGAAATCTGCACTGTGTGAAAGCCACAGTGCCAAATCAAACCCCCAACAGCATGTCAATATATACCTGAGGTTCACACACTCGCCCACAAGACCCTTCTGAAATTGACAACATTCAGGGTGTACAAAGGGTGAACCGCAAAATACAGAACCATTAGTAAACGACAGGATAGCGACGCTGCACACAGTATCTTTTGGTGTTTTAGCATCCACGGTGGGTTCACAAATAATTCAGCATAAGGCTGGGCGTTATGAGGAAAATCTAATATTGTGATTTTTTGGGGGTTATATCACGACACACGATCACACTATTTTTAAATAACCTCCAAAAACAAATGTTATTTTCTTCCTTATAATGCTTAACATTTCACTGGTAATCTCAATCAAATCAACCACTCCTTGTTTAGTTTTTTCTACTTTGAATACAAATTTTTTTTGAATTAATTAAAATGTTTTATTTTACAATTTTTTTTTATCATATCTGCCTTCACAGGTTTTCCCCAAATGACAATACTGTCACACAGTGTCTCTTTCTGTGGTTAACACTCGACCTTTAACAAATAAAAGATCATAACAATAAAAAAGTACATTGAGCTAGAATTCACGAGACAAAATCAAACAACTGAAAATAAAAAGGTCCGTTTTTGTGCTTATGACATATACATAGGGCTGCTCGATTATGGCAAAAATGATAATCACGATTATTTTCACTGAAATTGAGATCTCGATTATTTGACGATATTTATTTAACCCTTTAAGACCTACTATAGAACCAAGTCCGCCAGAGCTTATATTATTTTTTTACATGTTGTAGTGCCATTTGTGGGAGCATTTCAAGTTGCTATTCAACTGTTATAGCCCATATTTTAATAATATGTATGCATTAAGTCCATAGTAACTACATTAATTGCAAAAAAGTGCAATAAACTACAAAAAAATTGAAAATTGTTTTTGTTTTTTAACATATATTTCTACTTGGAGAAATTTAAGAGGTTTATCCCTCAAAACTTTAAATACAAAAAAGTTGCAAAAAATAGTTTACAACAACAGGAAATGTATTTTGAGTGTCTTCATAGTTTTATTTTGGAGATACACCAATTTTTATATACTGCAGGAAAAACAAAAACAATCCTATGATGCAAATTTGCAAAGAAAACAGCAGGTGCATCAAAATAAACTATTTCAGCAGTGCAATTCAAGTTCTAAGCATCCCAGAAACTATTCAGAAAAGTCAAACATGACCAGTATAGGCTTTTAAGGCCTACAAGTAAAAAAAACAACTACATTTTCCGCGAAAATGACATCACTTCCGGTTTCGGGCAGGAAATGGCGGACATGTGATAGTTAGCGGTGAGTCTGTTTCAATGTGCGAAGTGTTACGAACAGCTGATCGGATCGGCAAAGCGTGTTTCTGGAATATTATGTTTTTGTTCCTGCAAGCGCTTTTTATGCAATTTATGTGGAAGGAAACCGTGACCGAGGACAAGCTGATGGCATAAGATGTAAGTTTCATATGCAAAACAAATTATTGCGCTAGCTTACACGGTTCAGGTTCTACAGGGATTTAAAAATAGTTACACAAAACAGTGTGCTGCTCTGACCGGCTTTAAAGGGATAACAATGTATTGAATAATGACTTTAAAAAATAATATAAAATAGTGTGCAACACCACTGAAGTTTTTTTTTTTTTTTTTTAAACCTCTCTTTTCAACCAACGGCAGTCACTCTCCTCTCTAAATAACTTCTGCTTAGCTTTCCGAGCTTCCCTCGGGTCCTCTTAATCAGCGGTCTCAACCTGTTTTTGCGCCACGGACAATATTTTCACGGACTGGCCTTTAAGGTGTCGCGGATAAACGAGGGAGGGGCTAATAATCGGCTCAGTCATTTTTAATGATCGTTGAAAGCCCAGATCGTAATCGTGATTAAAATTCGATTAATTGAGCAGCCCTACATATACAAATTGTAAAATAAAAAATGTGATGACCTCAAATTACAGAAACAAAAGTCTAGATAGTGAGTATGAAAACGACTGACCACGGACAGTCACAGGTATCGCAGCTGATTTATTTAACATTTTCTTTGGTGTGTTGGAGACGTTGACTTGTGAAGTTTAAAGCGTCTTAATGTTGCAGTGGATGACTTCTCAGCTGATGGAAAAAATATGTGGTACTGCTACCCTGCAGCAATAGTTTTATGGCATGTTTTGTAAATTACCACATCTTTTTCAACATCTTCCTTGTGAAATTCAAACGACAGCGAGTCTTTTTCCCTATCTGGTAGGGCTCACCACAGTGTACCAGGTAGAAAATTGTCTGGTCGGGAGGGAGGCATGAATTATGCATTCACAGCATGTGGGAGAAAAAAAAACTCAGTGCATTACATGCACACAGCTTAATATTGCCATGGCAATTTATGCTCGATGGCAGGGTTGGGCAGTATAAATGGTATATGGTAGAAAAGATAGAAATTTGGCCAACAGTAGAGATTTTGACTATACCGCTCTACCGCGATAGCATCCTGCCATGCAATTGCATCCAACTTTAGTAACCCTACAAAAATCTCTGCTGTTTAGTTTTCTGTCTTCATTTATGTTGGAAGTGATAGCAGAGCTGTATGTTTTACTTTTTTCAGAAATCTCTCAGTCAGAACATGTTATATCATGTTTAGTTGGAAACCAGCGAGCTAACTTCCTGCTAACTTCTAACTCCATTGAATTTAATAAATTGTTTTCATGGATGCCTGGATGTTAAAACTTAATTGTTATACCTGGTAAAGCAGCAACGCTGATCATTTTATTAAAGATGAAAGAATTTTGACAGTTTTTAACTCTCAGTGATGCTGCTGTGTTCATTTGACTTTGGGACCTGAAGCAGACGGAGTTTTGGACCCAGATTACTCTGCAAGGCTCCTGACTACGGCAGCTGTAATGCTCCGGCAATCCATCAAGCAGTACGGCTTCATAGCTTACCAAAGTCGCACTAAAACATTTTTGACAGATTTCTGCGTGCTGTGTAAAATCGGTTCAAGGTCAGTAAGCACAACCAGAATTCATACATAAGGTACACTGTTGATTTTTGAGAAAATGTAAGGATTTTAAGTGTGCCTTATAGTGTGTAAAATACATTATACAGAAGAATATATCACGATATATATCGTTACCGCATATGCTTCAAATTATACCATGATATGGATTTTAGGCCATTTCGTCCAGCCCTACTCGATGGTTACGATAAAGCCGTTTGATACGTGGAAAAACTCGCGATACACTGAGTATATTTGATATATCACCAACCCCTAATTCAGCACTCTTCACAGCTTCCACTATTTATTTTAAATGCCAAAGACTGCCATTTGATATAATCCATCAGTCTACACAGATGATGTCACAGAGGACTGAAGAAGTATGCCAGAGGTTGTTGTCAGGCCCCTTTTTTAAGAAATGTCCAAAAAAAAAAAAAAGAAAAAGAAGAAAAGGGCATACATATTGCTGCCTTTTGCAACAGGAAGCATTGTGTTGCAAGTCTTAAAATATGATTCAGGTCATGAGTTGTTTTCATCAGAACCATGTTTCTGAATTGCCGTCAAAGGCATTCATGACTTCCTGCTGCTACACAACCAGAAAAGTTACTTTTTACACTGAAGAGGAACTTTTTTTTTTTTAATCAATGGTGTATTGGATGAGAAAAAAAATACATTTTCTGTGCATTAAAAAAATATTTCTGGTTTTAGAGGGCCTGGTGGCGCCAGTGTCCGGCAGCCTCGCCTCTGTCAGTGCACCCAGGGTGGCTGTGGTTACAATGTAGCTTGCCATCACCAAGTCCCCATTTTGTTGCCCAGCTGAAGAGTCTGGGTGTATCCAAACTTGTCCTATTTAAATACATTTTTGGACATTTGGGACACTTAAAGTTTTGCAAACATTTTTATACCCTTGACTCTGACCTCTGAATAAATTTAGCTGGAGACCACTTGATGCCCAAAACAACATTAATTATTTATAATGACTGAACCTTAAATTATAGATGAGCCATCTATTGAAGCTTACTTCATTATCATTGGTGCTTCCTTCCCTGCATTGTCTATGCAAACATAATTTCTACTTTCATTAACTTCACAGAAGTCAAAAGATGGATGTTAAGTTAGGATTTTTCTTCCTCTGCAGCCAAGGCTGAAAAGATTTCAATTCCTGTCACGATTTTCACTTCATGTGTAAAAAAACAGTGTATAACCAAGGAAGACACAATGCTCAATTAGGGTAATGCGGTTACATCTGTCACATTTCTCTGTGATGTGTCTACTTCTGGGAAATTAGCTTCCTTTGTTAGAACTGTCACACAGGTAGCAAAAGATCTGAGCTTGATTTATACAAAACAGATCCATACTCACAAAAATAACAGTTTATATTCTGTCCTCAATTTCAGTGATAACAGGGCTGCAACAATACATTATTTTTAATGAATGATAAGAGCGGGACAAATTTATACGAGGCCCTTTAAAGTAAAATGTAATTAAATTAATTGTTTAATGGGTCTTATTTTCTTTCAGCAGCAACATAGCTGGGTTTTATTCCTAACCCAAAGCAGGCAGGAAGGCATTTAACAAAAGACCATGACATGGTCATGCTGACTCTTTGACAAAAGATTAAATCCTTGAGTATTTATAGCAGCACACATACAACAAACATCACGCACTCATATAAATGAGGTGTAGATGTCTACAATTAATGTCTGTGTCTGTGCGCGTTTTATCGTCTTTGCAGACTGCACAGGATCAATACTCATTTGGTTGGTGCCTTTGCAATCTGCCATTACCTCACCTCTATGATTTGAAGCAAACAAAGTTAGATCTTGACGTAACCTAAAATTTAATGTGGTGAGATCGTTTAAAACCAGAGTCTCCAACTCCAGTCCTCGAGATCCACTGTCCTGCAGCTTTTAGATGCACATCTACTCCAACACAGCTGAATGGTCACAAACACTGCAGAATACATAATGGGCTTCATTATCGCTTCCTGCCAAGAATTTTGGACAACTGTGGTGAAACACACTGCACAATGAAAGGACTGGGCAACACCTAAAACTACAAAGAGGAAATAAAGAAAAACCCCAGAAAGCTGAAGGGAATCCATTCAATGTCAGTGTCTGTTTTAGTTTGTGCAGTTTATACCCAGACTCATATTAATACCCACAATGAGGCCTAACAGCTAGTTTTAAGTATACCTAATAAGACTGGTGGCCACATATGGAAAAGCAAGAGAGATATTCAAAGATATATAGGCAAAAATAAACAGCTCATCGTGCTTAAAATTCACTTTTTTGTTTCCAGCAACAGCTTCACAACACCGTCAATACACGACTACATGAAATAACTTGTAAAATGTAAAATCCAAATATTTTTAACCAGCTCAGGTCTTTTCCTGGCCCTCTGGTGTGGAGGCAACGTTGGACCTTGTTGGACACTTGAATGTTAGACGTGTAAGGTAAACTCTGTAGCCACAAGAACGAACCTCCTTTTTCCTGTAATCTTTCCCTGACAGTGTTAGCCGTTAGCCCTGATAACCTGATACCGTGTTTTCCCTGATAACACAGACAGACAGAGAGAGAAAAAAACAAACGGCGAAAATATCTCCTGACAAATCATTTTGATTCACACGCTCCGATATCGACGTGTTTACAGTCTCACACGAACCATTTTAGTACATACTGTAGTTAGCAACTATCATAGCTACTCACCGCTGGAAGCTACCACCGTCATCCAGGAAAAATACAGAAAAACGGCGTGGAATGACTCCATTAGCCCGATTAAAACTTCTTCAGTGTTCCAACTTAGCACTCACAGTTCAGCCTACAGTCATACATATAGCTCGTCTAACGCTTTAACCAACAACAGCTTCACTGTGGAATAAGTGGGAGGAAAACCAGGACTACTGCGCTTGTCTGCGGCTCCGGTGTCATGGTCCCTTCACGGACTGTCGTTTCTTGTGAGAGAGGAAGCAACTTAGCGTAGCGAGAAACCCACAAAAACGCGTGACTAAGACTGGCTAAGTAGCTCATCTGTTTCCACTTTCATTTCACGTTGCTTTGTTTTTTTATGTGTTGTTTTAAGGAACTTATTTAAATGTATTTTCATCTCGAGAAGGGTTTTTTTTTCAGGATTTTTTTTAAACTCCCAAATTGTGTTTTTCTTTCAGTCCAGCAGTGGGTGGAAATTACAGTGGTTGTGATGACGTCTAGGCCACACCTTTTCACTGAAAACAAGTAAACGTAAATATATTGAATGTAATTATTAAGTAATATTGCATGCAGTAAAAGCTGATGTTTTGGACTGCTTTTTCGTGCATTTTCAGTCTAGTCCTTGTACATGGCCAATTTTACAGGAATTTTGTTTTTGTGTTAAGCCACTAAACACCGGTATATAAATCCCTCGAGCATAAAAAAGACAAGGGATGAACTTGAGTGTGACTATGCATAGCAAACGATTTAGCAAAAAGCCATTTAAAATCATATCTTTTGGGACTTTGTTACTAGCAGCCTTCCACAAAAAGATACAATTTGTTGAATATAATTTGAAAAACATAAAATAGTCATTTTTGCACTAACAAGGCAACTCACAAATAGCTCTTAGTGAAAAAATTGGTATATGTGTGGCATGCAGTCTTCTTGGCGAGTGAGGGGATTTCTAAACCACCAATTCACACCTTCAGCTAATATTGTGATAACAGTTGACAACATTTGCAGGAAATCCCATGTTAAATATACTCCTAACAAACTGCCTAAATACATCTCAGTCTTGTCTAAAGCAAAGCATGTGATAAATCAGAAATCACTTCTCATTCTTTACTTTTCTGAGGTGTTACTATATTTAAACTGGAGGTCTGGAGAAAATACATATGACAGTTAATCAAAACCCCTGCATCTTCTGGGGGGGGGGGCAATCTGTTGCCAAAGGTAGTCAGAAAGGTTTCTTTGAAGATACACAGTGTTTAAAAACTAGGGAAAGTTTTAAAGTTATTCATATTTGGAGTAAAATTGTAGAATAAACTAAGCTTTGCATTAAAGCCCAAAATGGTACAGGTCAAAAGCAACGTTTTTCTTGTTTACAGTGTACTTTCATTTTATTTACATGTTTGAAATCAATCAGTCTTCTTCTTCTTCTGTCCACCACTCTCTATTATTGTCTGCTTTCTTGTCAGTGCGGTGTATAGTCTTTTCCTCTCCCACCATCACTTGTCCTCTGGATATTGTTTGGACCTGACCTTACAGATATGATTGTTTTTAATAACACTACTGCTTCTTGTGGGTACACACATATGCAGAAAGGTGCATCTTTAGATGGGCCAATTTCGACTAACCCTATGTCTTGACTTGTCACAGTAGCCCATAACATGATCAAAAGTTACATATTAATCCTAATTATTAAATCTCAAAACAAGCGGTGTGGATCAACAGGTACTCATACAACTAGTGGTGCAGACTTATCATTTAAATGTGGATAATACTTGACTCAAATATATGGCTCTTATAGTTTGAATATGTAGGTTAAATGCTTAACATGGTGATTCCATTATATAAACACATTGTTGGTATACAGTGTATACGAGTATATATGATTATGTAGTACATTTGTCGAGTGTATGTATGTATATATATATATATATATATATCCAATCCAATGTTATTTATAGAGTACTTTAAAATACCCAGCACAGGACCAAAGTGCTGTACAGAAAATACGTTACAGTTTTTCCTGATTGCTTAAGCACATTTTTTGTAACTATTGGCTAATTTTGCAAAACTCTTCACACAAATAAGAAAACCTGTCACCCAATCATCAAAACATTGTAGTTCTCTTGCAAAAGCAAACACAGCTAGATTAACTCTTCACACCTTCGTAAAAATGGTGTTTCCGTATCAAACAGTACACACAAGCCATCATCTACTAAGCACACAATGCGCCAACTGCACACTGATGGTATGAATACAAAACACATCTGGCTTTTGCTTTCTCTGTGCACAAGGTAGGCTATGTCAGTTTGAGCTCATACTTCTGTCATAGATCCATAAGCATAGAGGGATCCAAACTTCAAGTACATCAAAACAAACACAAGTGTTCATTTCCAAGTATAGGATTATTTGCAATCGCCATAATGACTATATGGGTTACTTGGTCTGCAGTGAACATGCT
Organism: Astatotilapia calliptera; assembly: GCF_964374335.1. Lineage (NCBI taxonomy): Eukaryota > Metazoa > Chordata > Actinopteri > Cichliformes > Cichlidae > Astatotilapia > Astatotilapia calliptera. The sequence goes on from NC_137434.1 coordinate 22,216,101, forward strand.
TCCTCTGCCCCAGCATCTGGTCATCTAGCAATTCTGTAAAGTAACAATTTCAGTATTTTTACATCAATGGTATTGGTGTGTTTCTCACTGGCATATGGCAGTGCTACAAATCTTTGTGCGAAGTGACTGTACTAACCGATTCTCATTTCAAGATGTCCTTATGGTGCTTGCTACAGTGTAGCGGCTCGAGTTAGGCTGGACCCGTTGGCCAGCTACCCTCAGGGTCATTCCACGGTTGATTACATGGTCCACTATTGTAGCTCTGATGTCATCAGCAATTCTATTTCTTACTCTTCCTACCCTTCCTCTCCCCCCTCCTCATCTTCCTCTCCCTCCTCCTCGTCTTCCTCTTGCTCCTCCTTGTCCTTGTCGTCCTCTTCATCCTACTTCTTCACCTCCACGTCCTCTTCCTCGGCCTCCTCTACTTCTCACTCTTTCTGCTCCCTCCATTGTACTCCGCACACACAGCTTACCTGTATTATAGTGCTTAGGCTGATTGCAAAGTGAACTAATTATCTAAAAAAGTTTTCACATGTGAAAGTGTGCCAGACAGTTGGCAAATTAGTGTTAATGATAGCCATACATGTGTATACTTTTGCTAGGAGTGTGTTGGAAATTTGGTAATTGAGTGTTGTGCAGTGAATTGTGCCTGCAGTTTTGCAAAGTGTGTGTTACAAAATTGCAAACTGAGTGCAAAGCAGTTTTTGTGCTTTTAGTTTTGCAAACTCAGTGAGTGGTTTTGCTATAAGTCTGAATAGTTTTAGAGATTGTGCTACAGGAATCACAGTTAGGGTTTAAGCATTCAGAAAAAACTGTAATTACCGGTGAACTGCTAACAGTTCTCACAACAAATCAGTTTCTTCCAGTGAAAATATCTAATAAACAGAGAGTTTATTGAAGTTCAGTGCCACCATCTCCAAACCATACACCATAGCAGGTTTTTATCAACCCCACATTAAACCCATATGTCACTTCTACCACACACCTTATGTCCACATACATGTCCAACACCACCCCCACATACTTCTCTGCCACTTCTGACTTCCTCATGCAGTGGCTTCCTCTCTTGGCATTGTTTTCATCATTCAAAGCTCCTCTAAGTAATCCTTTTACTTTTTCAGCTGACTCTCTTCACTTGTAAGCACATTTCCATTTCTATTTGTCCTGACCTCATGCACATCCTTTCCAGCTCGATGTGGTGGTTGCCAGTAGCTATTTAAGTCGTATTTGCCTCCCTCATCAAATTTGAAAAAGCACAATGTAAAGATGCTGCAAACTTAAATTAAGTAGAGAAAAAGCTAGCAAATCAGTATGCTTTTCCAAATGCTGTCTGTTTACAGATCATCACCATCATCAGTCAAGATGCAATTCTTAGTGGCAGACAAAAAAAAAAAAGCATTTTTCTTCTAAAGACATTTTTCAAAAATCAGAAGTATAAAATAACTTTAAAAAATGAAGAAATTCACTGAAAATAACTTGAGTGTAGCTTTTCTCTCTTGAACTTCAAGACATTAAATTTTAGGTTGTTCCATCGAGATCAAGTCCAATTCTGGGATTTCCGATAGCACTTGAAAGCAGCAAACTTTGGATCCCTTCCATGTCTTTAACGGGAAATCACCCGTTTTTCCCATGTGTCAAGCCAAAGAAAACCCTCCTCACAGCCATTATGTGTTATATTTACTGGCAGACAAAAATAAATAAAAAGCCATTTATGGAGCCGTCACATTATATAGCTTATTAATGAAATATGTTTTAAATCCAGAAACTTTAATGCAGTGATGACAAAAAAGTATATATAAAAAAGTAAACAATAGGATTCTTCATGGGTCACTTATATTCAGAGCAGACAGAACTTTATTGTATTGCACTTAAGGCTGAACTCAGTCTCTTCCAGATGTGAGTTACAGCTTCCTAAGTGGGATACTTCCCACATCTTGACGTCAGCTGGATGTTTGACTTTCCCTCCCAATTCCAGCCTCACTCTGACGCATTCGCATATCTGGTCCTCAGCAGCATTTTGGGGTAAGTTACACAGCAGAAAACCATGAAAAACTTTCTCTATGCTTACTAACGCTGAAGAGGATTTAGTGTACACTAACAGCTGTCAAATGTGTATTTTTGGGTCCTGTTGTTAACGCTATGTAAGGATCAGAAAGCCGAGCCCTATGTGCATTCTCATATTACATTACATAGCTTATGCATTCCTGGTAGTGTGCGTTATGTAACAGAAATATTCTCACAAATCTTTTTGGTGAAACAAATATGCTCATGATGCTGGATTATCAATCGAGAGTGCCTTTAATTCACTGTTTTGTGTCTCTTCACACTTTACTGCGAACCCCTGAAAGTCTTTCTTCTGAGACTGCTGAACAAACACGGATTTCACAGAGATTAAACTTAGGCTGTTAAACAGGACAGAAATTAAAATTAAACTCCGACCCAAAGAATACAGCCTGATGTTTGAATTTTATCAGTGAATCACTGCATTAACAGACTCTTGCTGGACAGCGATTCATGTTTTTCAAATATGGGGAAGAGAAAGGAAGACAGTGTTCCATCCCAAATATAGTCACGTGAAAAGAAAGGTTTACACAAACCTCTGTGTCTTGGGAAACACCAAGTACAACACCGTGATCCTTTTCTTTTTAAGCCATTCTGCTGTGCGTGGGATCACTGACTTGTTGCATCACCCAGTTTCAGCCAAGCTTTAGCTTTGCTACAGATGGATTCACCTTTGACCCCGGAATACTTTGCTATACAAAAGAGTTGATGGTGATAGCGCTGATGTGCTCTGTTTGTTTTTCACTGAACATAGTGCTGTGCATTATGACCAAACATCACTATCTTGTCAAAAGGACACTGTTTCCTAAGTCCTCCAATTTAATGAGATGCAACTTTGCAAAGAGAAAAGAAGCTTTCTCCTGGCAATGATTCCAAACAAGCCATACTTGGCAAGCACTTTAAACTTTTCTATACCAAGTCTAACTAAATGCTCAATTTGTAAACTACTGTGTAGTGTCTTCTGATGATTTATTTGGTAGCTCCGACTATTCCTCAGTAAGATATGCCAAGCACGTGTGATTAAATGTATTATCACTAAATGAGCTCAGCAAACTGCTGTCAGCCAGATTTTCTGTCACAGTCTTAAACACAGGGGCTGAAGACACAAGGGGAATCTAATAAACCATGAATAGTAACGGCAACCTAGGCATAAAGGAATGAACTTAGAGAACCTAAGAAACTTAAACTCAAACATAAACCATGAACATCAATGTATATATGAACTCAAAACAAGGGGTCAAAAGACCCAGAATGGTGACATCGTCCACGTTTCAGTGACCAGCTTTTCATCATTCATCACATTCAGACGTGACTACTGTGGAGAAGTACAACATGTGGACTCAGAAACAAATTTTCTTTATGTAACTTTGTCTCAAATGATTTTTTTAAAAACTGCTAGGATTATAACTTTTCTTAACTGTTGCTACAACTCATCAGATATTTACAATTTCAATTATGAAAAGCTCCTGTAGAAAAATGGCAGTTACTAGCTATAAATCCTAATGTAACGATGGCTGTGTTGTGGTTCTGGGTCATTCGACTGCTTATTTTATTCCTTGTGATCCGTGGTTTGTTTAATCTTTATATTTATATTCTCTAGTGTATTTAGTTCTGCTCCTTTGTCTCAGTTGTTATACAGATCACTTCTTCTCTTAGCGTTTCACCGTCTTATGTCTAGTTCTTTGTATGCAGTTCATTCATGTCTATGTGTCTTCCCCTTATAGTTATAACGCTTCCTGTGTTATTTTGAGAGTCAGTGCTCCTTGCGTTTTGCTTTTAGTTTTGCTTCCTTCATCTCCTCGCCTGTGATTTACTCCACGAGTCTTCTGTTACCCATCTGTCAAATCATCTATTTCTGTTTCCTGTGTGGTTTCCTGCCTGTTTATTTCATTTTGTATTTTGTGTTTATTTCTCTAGTTTTCAGGTTTTCAGTTGTTCTGGTTTTTTTACACTGACTCCTTTGGACTTTGTGTTTTGCTGGACTTTCTACATCGGGCAATAAACAACTTGTCTTCTGTTCACCTTTGCCTCCCTAAGCGTTTCTGCATTTGGGACTCATAGATTTATGATATACTGAGATTTTTGCAGCCTTATAAGCCACTCTGCGTGACACAGCTTTAACAAACATGAGCAGAACAAGTATTTGTTTTTCCTTCTCCTTTTGGAACAGGAAATGGTCAACATTTTGTTTTTGTTAGTTTTCCTTGGGAATAGGATGGGTGTCGGTGATTTTGTGTTCATTTGATTTTTATTTGTGTAAATAGTTGTTCTTTATATGTTGTTGGTTTTGATGGCTGCAGACTGTAACATGCTAATACATGCTCTGTCAAGCATGGATCCTATCCCTCCTCTGTTTGTTGTCGTGCTATATACCCTTTGACTCAGTCATAACAGCTGCTGGGGGAAACCTTTTTATTTCAAACCCAAGCATTTATTTTCCATTCCCTTTTGAATTTGCTTTGGACTTTTCATATCAAGTTGATTACCCCCCTCGACATTTTTAGTGGTTGGTTACATTGTGAGATGGTCATTTTAAATTTCTAACACTTTTTCCCAGGTAATCTTTGAAAACAACACTGTTAGAAAGGCCAACTTTGAACCTCATGTCTAATTCTTTCATTGTTGGTCATATTTCATCTGGAGCAGCCCAGAATCTCGCTGTATATCTTGACACACTTTACCCTGTGTAGGGTGGGCAGACTTTAGTCCGTGTTGGCCGTGGCCACCTGTCGGCACCACTTTGCTCCAATCCTGAAGCAGAATTAGTCTGAACAAAAGGAAAACACTCACCCTTAAGGCCAATGTCTGTCTGAATGTCAAAATAAATAATTATTAAAAGCTGGTAATCATTACTCTCCACTTCTAGAATTTGCAAGCACAGAGCCAACAAGTTTCTTCTGTAAATGCAAAATTAAATAGGATTTCTCTCTCGCTTTATGTTCCTTTAAGACATTTAATGCAATATCCTAGCTCTTATGACAACCATTGCACTTGGTGGAAATGTTTGCTTTCTTGCAGAGAAAAGAAGCCTAATTTCTGTCTGGTAAATATAAAACCACAGAGAGCAGCTTTCAAGGTTAGCTTACCAGAAAGACAAGAAACAGACATTCAAAGTTGTATTTATTAGGTGGAGGCTGTATTTCAGTTGGTAACAGCAACTTTCCCAGTTGGCTGTCTGCAGATACCTACAGTAATGCACGTACGCCAAGTGCACATTGCACAGCTGTAATCACATTTTATCACATTTTGAGTGTATGTGTGTAAAGTCACACAGTTTTCTTATGTATCCAATTCTGCAGTCTCCAAAAATATTATGTTACAAAGAAAGAAAAATACAAAACGGCAATGAACCCTGAGATTTTATGTAAATCTCATCCATTGGTGAATAAGTGTAAGTACAACAACAACAACACTATAAGACTATTTGAAGTTAGATTGTCTTTTGTTTAATGTAACCCAAAGAAAGAATGTAGCGGTCAGCTTCATCCGGACTTCAAAATGAGGCTGAAAGTCATGTTTCTGCACTGATTGTATTGCCAAACCAGAAAATCTACCGACGGTCATAGAAACCACGATTTCAAAACAGTGTTTTCTCTGGAATCTCAAAGCACAGCTGTAATTTTCTAAGTGTGTTTGTCCATGTGAAATTCAATGTGGGCTTTCTGTGCCAAGCAATATATCCTTAACTGGGGTTCAAAAAGAGCACACCCATCACACATGTGTATGAGTGGGTGTGAGTGTGTGCGTGTGTGGGTCCTAATTCAAACCATCTGTAGATATCGTCCATATCGCCTCTCTTCATGTGTTGGTAAGTAAATATTTAATGCATTAAACGTACAGAGTGACCTCAGTCCATTTTATTTAGTCATTTATGAAAGCGGACCTGAACTGAAAGAGCTTTTTAAAAAATATAGATTATGTTTAAGTCACAACTATATTAGATTTTACTTTTCTCTCATTTTCTTGGCCTCTGTGATTAGTTCAGGTGTGTCTTGTTTTCCACAGCTGTATTCACTTTCACGATTGCCCTCCCTGTTTCCATGCTCAGTGTTCATTGTGCCTCTGGCAATAGCCTGCTTTTCACCTTTTGGATTTTATTTGTTGCTTTATGGATATTTTATGGATATTTTCAACAGCCTAATTAAATGACTCATTTTTGTTCAATCATACCTGTGTACAGTATTTGCATCTTGGGTCTTTCCCTCTACTCTACATAATCAGCAGATTGCGATGGAGTTAAGTTAAATTGGTTGGTTTCTTGGCATGTGCCTAGCTTTAAAGCATAGTCCACTAATTTTCAATTGGGTTGAGCTCAAGGCTGAGAAGGAAATCCTAGAAGCTTAACATTAGCCTGCTTTATTTAATTTGGATGTGTTTCTAGTGGAAGACCCGATTATGTCCATCTAGCTGCTGATTTGAGGTGAAGTTGAAGAATTTAGAAGTAGTCCCCCTCCTCCTTCTTGTTCTATCCACTTTGTGCAATGTACCAGTACTGCTGGAAGCAAAATAGCCCTTGAGCATGATGCTACCACCACCATGCTTGACTGCTGGGACAATGTTCTTAGGTTTGAAAGCCTCACCTTTACTCCTCCAAACATCTGTTATCATTGTGACAAAAGGCACACAAATTGGAAATATACAGTAATTGTAGATTTACACAAGTTGGAACTGGTCAATTCAACAGTTACTCTAATAATTTCTCCTTTTTATGCTAACAACAAGAAACCACCAGCTGTAGTCAATTATAATCGCTAATGAGAACAGGCCATGATGCTGTCTTGTTACAATACATTGTAGATCAGCAACACGAATCAAGAGACTTAAATGAATGTATGCATATATTTGAGCCTTTATGTATACTTTTGACCCTGTGTGGATTGGAGAAAATCAAAAATATCATTGGATTTCTCCTCCCTCGATAAAAAAACTATTCTAATAAAGCTTTAAAAGCCCCAAATTACTATGACACTTATGCCCACCTAAGAACATTGTACCAACAGGCAAGCATGTTTGTAAACTTGTAACCACAACTGTATATTTACAGCAAAAGCTTTCAGTGCAATATCATCGTGTGTGTCATAGTCCTCGGATTTCTATGCTTCTGTTTATTTTTGGATTTTGTGATTATTTTGAGGTTTTCTGTTACCATTTTTATGACGTTTTTTATGAGTTTCTTGTGTAAATTTACAAGATATTTCTCGAGTTGATAATGACTACATATCTATATCTCTGTATCAATATGTCTCCGATGTTCAGCTTTTGGCATATCATTTTGGTCATTATATGGCATTGAAATATTTAAGGTAAACAACAGGGCTGAGGTGTCTTTTACCTAAACTACACAGCATGAAACAAGACGCAGGCGAATAAGGCAAGTAAAAACAAAAACAAAGTTATTACAACAATAACATGCAAAATTAATAACTACCCTTCTTTCATCAGTGTATCCATCCATCTATTTTCTTTCACTTATCCAGTTCATGTGGGCTAGATAGAATGAAGTGTATCCCAGCTGTCACGTTATTACAGTTTTTTCTGATTGCTTAAGCACATTTTTTGTAACTATTGGCTAATTTTGCAAAACTCTTCACACAAATAAGAAAACCTGTCACCCAATCATCAAAACATTGTAGTTCTCTTGCAAAAGCAAACACAGCTAGATTAACTCTTCACACCTTCGTAAAAATGGTGTTTCCGTATCAAACAGTACACACAAGCCATCATCTACTAAGCACACAATGCGCCAACTGCACACTGATGGTATGAATACAAAACACATCTGGCTTTTGCTTTCTCTGTGCACAAGGTAGGCTATGTCAGTTTGAGCTCATACTTCTGTCATAGATCCATAAGCATAGAGGGATCCAAACTTCAAGTACATCAAAACAAACACAAGTGTTTATTTCCAAGTATAGGATTATTTGCAATCGCCATAATGACTATATGGGTTTCTTGGTCTGCAGTGAACATGCTTCCTCTCCCCCCTCCTCCTCGTCTTCGTCTTGCTCCTCCTTGTCCTTGTCGTCCTCTTCATCCTACTTCTTCACCTCCACGTCCTCTTCCTCGGCCTCCTCTACTTCTCACTCTTTCTGCTCCCTCCATTGTACTCTACACACACAGCTTACCTGTATTATAGTGCTTAGGCTGATTGCAAAGTGAACTAATTATCTAAAAAAGTTTTCACATGTGAAAGTGTGCCAGACAGTTGGCAAATTAGTGTTAATGATAGCCATACATGTGTATACTTTTGCTAGGAGTGTGTTGGAAATTTGGTAATTGAGTGTTGTGCAGTGAATTGTGCCTACAGTTTTGCAAAGTGTGTATTACAAAATTGCAAACTGAGTGCAAAGCAGTTTTTGTGCTTTTAGTTTTGCAAACTCAGTGAGTGGTTTTGCTATAAGTCTGAATAGTTTTAGAAATTGTGCTACAGGAATCACAGTTAGGGTTTAAGCATTCAGAAAAAACTGTAATATAAGATTTCATGATAACAGGCAGCCAACTGATATCCTTTACTTACAGTTTTTTCTGAATGCTTAAACCCTAACTGTGATTCCTGTAGCACAATTTCTAAAACTATTCAGACTTATAGCAAAACCACTCACTGAGTTTGCAAAACTAAAAGCACAAAAACTGCTTTGCACTCAGTTTGCAATTTTGTAACACACACTTTGCAAAACTGCAGGCACAATTCACTGCACAACACTCAATTACCAAATTTCCAACACACTCCTAGCAAAAGTATACACATGTATGGCTATCATTAACACTAATTTGCCAACTGTCTGGCACACTTTCACATGTGAAAACTTTTTTAGATAATTAGTTCACTTTGCAATCAGCCTAAGCACTATAATATGTGTGTGTGAATGGGTGGATGACTGGATATGTAAAGCGCTTTGGGGTCCTTAGGGACTAGTAAAGCGCTATATAAATACAGGCCATTTACCATTTACCAATACAGGTAAGCTGTGTGTGCGGAGTACAATGGAGGGAGCAGAAAGAGGGAGAAGTAGAGGAGGCCGAGGAAGAGGACGTGGAGGTGAAGAAGTAGGATGAAGAGGACGACAAGGACAAGGAGGAGCAAGAGGAAGACGAGGAGGGGGGAGAGGAAGATGAGGAGGGGGGAGAGGAAGGGTAGGAAGAGTAAGAAATAGAATTGCTGATGACATCAGAGCTACAATAGTGGACCATGTCATCAACCGTGGAATGACCCTGAGGGTAGCTGGCCAACGGGTCCAGCCTAACTCGAGCCGCTACACTGTAGCAAGTACCATAAGGACATCTTGAAATGAGAATCGGTGAGTACAGTCACTTCGCACAAAGATTTGTAGCACTGCCATATGCCAATGAGAAACACACCAATACCACTGATGTAAAAATACTGAAATTGTTACTTTACAGAATTGCTAGATGACCAGATGCTGGGGGCAGAGGAAGCATGTTCACTGCAGACCAAGTAACCCATATAGTCATTATGGCGATTGCAAATAATCCTATACTTGGAAATGAACACTTGTGTTTGTTTTGATGTGTTTGAATAAACACCAGTACTTGAAGTTTGGATCCCTCTATGCTTATGGATCTATGACAGAAGTATGAGCTCAAACTGACATAGCCTACCTTGTGCACAGAGAAAGCAAAGGCCAGATGTGTTTTGTATTCATACCATCAGTGTGCAGTTGGCGCATTGTGTGCTTAGTAGATGATGGCTTGTGTGTACTGTTTGATACGGAAACACCATTTTTACGAAGGTGTGAAGAGTTTATCTAGCTGTGTTTGCTTTTGCAAGAGAACTACAATGTTTTGATTATTGGGTGACAGGTTTTCTTATTTGTGTGAAGAGTTTTGCAAAATTAGCCAATAGTTACAAAAAATGTGCTTAAGCAATCAGGAAAAACTGTAAAGGGTTAGCGTTTGGCATCAGGACTTTCTGCTTGATTCGATTTAGGAATGGCATTGTGTGCAATCACATCCGTGCCTGTCAACCGTGTCTGCTAGAAAGCTTTGAATTCAAACCTTTCCTGTGTGTGTGTGTGTGTGTGTGTGTGCGTGTGTGTACTGTTTTTACTTTATTTATTTATTTATTTATTTTAAATTCTTGTTCAGGATCTATTACTCTAGTAATGACAAACTCAGTTCGCTATTTGTTATTTTCAGTGACTGAATAAATCAAACTATAAAAACGAACTAAAACTGCAAACAAAAAAGAGAAAAAAATAAGAACATTGAAAGTCATTAATAAAACATGTTCAGACTGATGTCTCCCTGTTTCAAGCTCACACAGTCAATACAACTTTATGTTTGTTTTCTGGCATGGTCCCAATGTTGTGACCCAGGGTTGTGAGTTACAGTGGTGTGAAAAAGTGTTTGCCCCCTTCCTGAATTTTTCTTGTATGTTTGTCACATTTAAATGTTTCAGATCATCAAACAAATTTAAATATTAGACAAAGATAACACAGGTAAAATAAAAAGCAGTTTTAAAGTTGTTTTTTTTTTTTTTTTTTTTAATTAGGGGGATATTAGATCTAAACCTACATGGCCCTGTGCGAAGAGTGAAATATTCTACGGACTGACAAGGCAAAAGTTTTTTGGATCCACAAACTTTTTGATGGTGTGCATCCCATTTTGTTAAAATTAACAAAGCAGTGTGATGACTTGGGGCTGTTTTGCTGCCTCAAGACTTGGAAAATGTCCGGCCATCCGTCTAATCTCAAGATGAAACGCACTTGGGTTCTGTTGTAGTCCTTTATTCCTCATTAGGTGATGTTTCATTTTGTGCCCAGTCTTGCCTGTGTGAAGTCTGTCTTGTCTCTGTGTTTGGTTTCCTTCCTGTCTGTGTTTCTGTTCCTTCTGGTTGAGTTTTGATTGTCTTGTGTGTGCTTGGTACAGTTTTGCTTCCCTTTGTCTCATTGGCTAGAATTAGTTCAGCTGTGTGTTTTTTCTTCAGGCATCTCGCCTCTGCCTTCCTCTTCTCTTGTCTATTTAAACTTGTGTTCTTTGTTGCAATCTTCCTCATGTTGTGTCCCATGCATTTTGTATTTCTTCCATAGTGCCTAATTTGTAAGTTCCTCGTTCCTGCCTTCTCAGTTTTTTGTTTGTTGTTTTGTTCCCATGAGTTTAGCAACAAAGCTGCTTTTAGCTTATTTCTCGATTTCTCAAGTCTGCATTTTGGTCCCACTCCTGTCTGCCTTACAGTCAGCCCTAAAGCTTTTACCACTGAAATGGATGTTTCTTCTTAAGTGCTGTACTATTTTATTATATGATCATTCCCATAATGTTATCATCCACTCTGGAAACTGAGCATTTATACTTAAACTTCTATATTATGGTGCATAGAAATATAATAACTAAGACACTAAAAAGAGAGCACATTACACCAGTGTTACGTTCATTACACTGGCTTCCAGTGCATTTTAGAATACATTTTAAAATCTTGGTACTGACTTTTAAAGCTTTGAATTGTGATCCCCCTGCCTACATTTCTGATCTTTTAGAACCCCACGCTCCTTCTCGCAGCCTGAGATCATCTAATCAAAGGCGAACACGTTTTAAGCCCGGAGGTGATAGATCTTTTAGAGCGGTGGCTCCCTCCATCACTACGTTGCCTTGATTGTATTTATTCTTTCAAAAAGCAGCTTAAGACTCATTTATTTAGATTGTCTTTTAATTAGATTTGTGCTGTATGTTTGATTTTCTTTTGTGGTTTTTATCCTGTGAAGAGGGCTATTTACATAAATTGAATTGAATTGAACTGTAAAAAACAATAAAAAACTAATTTAAAAAAAACTGAACAGACCGACTGTCTGTTCAGAGAATAGTAGCCTTTCTTTCTAATTGTTCATTCATTGTTCACCTTGATAATCATGGTCAGAATTTACTAAGACTGCAACAATAAGTGCGATTTGCTGATAATAATGTAATGTTGTGTTTAAATGCAGGACTGATGAAGATGCTCGAGACTCTTCTTCAGCAGTGATGGCTGCTTTCAGCCCCCCTGCCCCTTTCCTCTGTGTGCTGCTGTGTGTTTCGGTGGCTCTGCAGCGATCTGACTTGCACCTGGCTTATGTAACCCACAACAGCTTTTTGTACTACTCCTGCAGCCAGGACCCACAACCCTGCAGCATCTCATCGCTTACAGATTGCGTATGCAAGGACATCCAGCTCTCCACACTGCACCGCCTGCAGTCGCACTTGTCTCCTGTTTTCCAGATGAGACGCTTAACCGTTTGGTTCACGTCACCGTCAAATGCAGCACGTCTGCTCAACAACTCAGAGGTGAGGCACCTCACACTGATCTATTGCGGATCCAGTGGGATGCCTCCTTTTAATCCGGAGGGATATTTTGCCGTGCACCACCTGGAGAGGCTGACGGTGGTCAACCTGCCACAGAAGCCATTTTATCCCTATCCAGATTTGAACAGAGCCAAGACTGGAGACCCAGACAGAGAAAACAATGCTGACTTAGACACAAATAGGTACAACACAGAAATAGACACAAATCTGGACTTAAGGAGAGATTATTTAAGTCTGTCTCCAGCACAGGTCCAAGACATCTTCCTGGGCAGGGAGCTCGGAGCAGAGTATTATGAACAAGCCAGACTGGGAATCATCCACAAATCAGTGCTGGAGGGGGGAGCAGTGGTTAAAGCATACACAGTAAAGACACACATAGACAGCAGTGGTGCGCTGCCTTTCCCTGAACTCCACCTGCCGAAATTGCCAGAGACATCTGTCATATATGTCACTTTTGTATACTGATAAAAAAAATAGTTTAATCTCTTTTAAAAGCAGGATTTCAGTCATTTGAATTAGTGGTGAAAATGTCCACGTTTCTTGGAAACTGAATGCATTTGAAAGAGTTTACATTTGTTTTTGCATTCTTGTTCTGGGAAAAAGTTTTGGTTCACTAACTTTAATCACATCAGGCGGCCCAAGAGTTTGCACAGTTGTTTAATTGTGTGTTAAAATAGGCCAATCACAGAGGGTTTTCTGTTTCTATGTTTATGCTGAAGGCAACGGTTAGAAAGTACAATCTGTTTCCTTCCTGTGTTAGCCAGCCGACCAATATTTACTCTTTTGTTTCCTATGCAGTGCTGTGAAAAAATATTTGCCCCTTCCCGATTTCTTTCCTCTTTTCACATATTCAGCACAGGGTTCAGATCATCAAACAAGTAAATAGAAAATACAGTTTTAAAATGGCAATTTTTATTTATTGAGGGAAAACTGCTATCCGAATCTACTAATTGATGACTCATACAGGAGGTCACAAAAGAGCCCATAACATAATCTAAGTGTTGGCTTCACTTCAATCAGTTAAAATCAGAGTTCATGTTCAACAGTAAGAAAGAGACTGGGCAGAAATGGCATCCATAGTTCCAAGGAGAAAAATCACTGCTGACCAGAAAGGAAACAAAAGCTTGGGAAAATATTCTATTGACTGATCAAAGCAAGAGTCAAACATGGTGGTGTTAGTGTGATGGTCTGGGGCTTTTTTGCTGCTTCAGGATCAGGACATAGACGACTTGCTGTAATTGATTGAACCATGAATTTTGATCTCTAACACAAAATCCTGAAGGACAACTGTCCAGCCATCAGTTCGTGCCCTGAAGTTCAAGCACACTTGGGTTATGCAGCTACCAAGCAAACCTCTAAACAGGCGATTTGTGCTTGTAAAGCCTCCAGTGTGGCTAAAGTAAAAAAAATACTGTGGGCCAAAATTCCTCCACAGAGATGTGAAAGACTCATTGTCAGTTATCACTAATGCTTGAATGTGGTGCTTGCTGCAGTAACCAGTGGCACAACTAATTATTAGGCTTAGAAAAATGACTTTTTCACATAATGCCAGGTAAGTTTGGAAAACCTTTTTCTCATAAATACATTAAAAACTGCATGCTGTATTTATCCTGGTTGCCTTTGACTAATATTAAATTTTGATTGATGATCTGAAATACGTGTGACAAATTTGCAAAAATAAATAAAAATGGGAAGGGGGCTGAATCCTTTTTCACAGCACTGTATGTGATAAAAAATGGAGAATGCAATGAAAGCTGTGGTCCACTTCCTTAATCTAATGTGAGGCTGCAACACCGTTTCATATACTGCAGCAGTTTTATTTTCTGCATGTCATAATGTCAAGCACAGTGAATGTTGTGAAAAGGTGGAGGGTCCCTAATTGCAACTAAACATTCAGCTGTTTCAAAACGATTTGGTGTAATGTTGGCTTATAATAACTTCACTTACACACAGTCTCACGTGTCTGCCATTGCTAGAAAAAAAAATAAAGAAGTTCATTTGTAAGCAAAACATGTTTTTACGAATCCCTCCCAGTTCTGCTTTCTCGAGCTGACTTTTTATTATTTTTTGTGCGATCAGCAGAGTTTTTTGTGAAAGTATTAAAAACAACTTTTTGTTGTTGTTGTTCCAGTTAATTTTTCTATGTTTTTATGATTTCATGAGTTCAGTATAATTTCTATGATATAGTGAAGATGGATTCTCAGCTCACCAAAAAGCTCCTGGTATAGTGGAAGAAGTTGGTCTTCGAGGATGTTTTTATGAAAAAACATGGGCCACACTGTAAATACCTTATTTTATAGATAAATTTGACTTATTTCAAAATAACTCTTTGAAACTTTTCCATAGATTGCACAAAATCTGAATATAAAAATGAAAGCTTTTTTGGCTACGAGTGCAGAAATATATGAGCTAAATTGTTTGGGGTGGCTGTGGATTACAGAACAGGACATCTACTAATGAGACAAATATTGAACCTTATGTTGCTCCTGATGCATTCGCTGGCATGTGACTGTGTTCTTGTTAGATACGCTCAAAAAAATCTGTCTTTGGATGAACACAATTTAATCATGGCACCTTTTTCCATGTGATTTAACCAAGTACAATAACCCATTTTTGATCATGTCAAACCAACACATTTGGCATTTGGTGGTTTAATGTAATCAGATTACGTTGGATCACCGTAGTATACTTGCATTGACTTGAAGTGACTGATTTAAGTATGTAGAGTGAAATTTGTTTTAATTCATTCTACACAAGTTAAAAACTTTAGGAAAACACAATGATATCTTGTTGTTGGAACAACTACTTTGTTAATCAAGGCAATTACTGCTAGTCTTGCTTAATGAACCGCTATGGGGTTGATGATTTCATAGAGACAAAGAACCATTTGCACTTACATTCATGGGTAATTTAGAATCACCAAAACCTAACTCTAATTACACACAAACCAGCCAGATTGTGGATTTGAAGCCAGGCTCTTCTTGCTGGGAGGCAACAGTACTAACCATCACGCCACCAAGCTGTCAATCCAGGCTCAACAAAGCTAGGAAAGCTATGATTACAAGGGTTGATGCAGAACTTTCTGCAAGTTTGACATCTAATGTGATCTTGTGAATGTCGTGAGTCCAGGTAATGAACCACTCTTACTAGATTGTATCATGTCATCTCAACAAGAACAAATTAAGTTGCTGAATTTCATGTAGATGCTACATGATTCAATTACGTTCACCATAGAAACGTGAAATTATTTAGTTCAAATTACAAGTTTGGATCTTGTACATGTAACAACCATCCAATTTCATTTGTTTGAGTGTAGGAGGTATTTGTATGATTTTTTGGGCTAAATGAATAGAATAGAATAGAATAGAATAGAATAGAATTCAACTTTATTGTCATTGCACATGCACAGGTACAGGGCAACGAAATGCAGTTTGCATCCATCCAGAAGTGCTTAGTGATATAGATATATTACAATATATATTAGCAATAATATAGATATGTAAATATATTACAGAAATGGGTCTATTATGGTATGTTATAATGTACACGGTATGAAGTATGTTGTGAATATTCTATAACTATAAGTATGTACAGGCTGTAGTGAGTACAAGCTATGTACAGGATATGAACAGGATATAAATATGAAAAACTATACAGAATATGAAATAAATAACTTTACAGAATCTGGGATATACAGCTATACAGAAATGGGAACTATGCAAGTTGTAAACAGTTGTAGGGTTAAAAATTATCGAATGTACAGAATGATTATTTACACAGAGCTATACAGTAGTGCAGTTAAGATAAGTGAGGGTGTAGATAGTTTCTACAGAGGCTATATAAAGTGCTAGTGGTTGTGAGTGGTGGTTCAGTCCATGTTATTATTGTGTTTGAGGGTACAGTTGTCCATTGTGGGTGTGTGTATGTTCAGTCCATGAGTTTAACGTGGGTCAGATGTCAGGAGGCAGAGTTCAGGAGTCTGACAGCTGTGGGGAAGAAGCTGTTCCGGTACCTGGTGGTCTTAGTCCGGAGGCTCCTGTGGCGCCTCCCAGAGGGCAGGAGGGTGAAGAGTCCATGTGATGGGTGACTGGGGTCTTTGATGATTTTCCCAGCCCTTTTCAGACACCGCTTCCTGTAGATGTCTTTTATGGCAGGAAGTGGTGCTCCGGCGATGCGCTGGGCAGTTTTCACGACCCTCTGCAACGCCTTCCGGTCCGAGGCAGAGCAGTTCCCGTACCAGACTGTTATACAGTTGGTCAGGATGCTCTCGATGGTGCAGCGATAGAAGTTCACCAGGATGTCTGAGGACAGGTGGTTCTTCCTCAGAGTCCTCAAGAAGAAGAGGCGCTGGTGAGCCTTCTTGACCAGCTTGGAGCAGTTGGTCGTCCAGGTGAGATCCTCGGAGATGTGGACTCCCAGGAACTTGAAGCTGCTCACACGCTCCACAGCCGTCCTCTTAATGTGGATGGGTGGATGTGGGTCAGCATTCCTCCTGTAGTCCACGATGAGCTCCTTGGTCTTCTCGGTGTTAAGCAGCAAATGGAACATGTTGTATAAAGTGGTCTTAGTGCTGAAGTGGAGCAGACAAAGACTATATAAGAATTCATTTCCCATCTAAACAATATAATCCAGACAACTGAAGTTGCAGCGTATGAAACAAAATGTGTGCAACTGTCATTTGTGCTACTCCCAAAAACGACAGTGGCACAAATAAACCACAAGGTGGCAGCAGATACATTTGAATCAAAGAGGTGGCGACAAACTGAAGGACTGAGGAAGGACTGAAGCGATCTACAGATGCAGTTAACCTAAATGTAAAAGTTGTCATAATTTATCAGCAGCAACATAAAGCTTGTGGGGAGTGTTATATCTGTAGGCAGCGATTCTGCATGTTTCACTTAATAAAGCCAGACAGTATTATCTTTAATTATATAATAATAAAAGATTTAGACTCTTAAACATTCGGGATCTGTATTTGAAAATCTAAACATATATGAAAAAAATGAAAATGCTTCCCAAAGCCTCTTGGCTATGAGTGCACATATGTATGCTACATCTAAAAATACAGCCACATGCTTATAATGTGCAAAATGTTTACAATAAAATGATGTTTTGGTTTACAGTTGTGCTCAGTGTGATTTTAATGTATTTTTTAATCATTGAGTATTGTTTTTGGGCCATTGGTCATTATGAGGCACAGCTGCATATGTCAGCCTTGTGTGTCTGTGGTTACATTTGTAATGCGATAATGACTGCAGTGCTGTTAAAGCCTCTGCTCGCGCGCATGCACGTGTGCGTGCGCACTCATGCGAGTGTGCGCTGACACCTGCTAGAGAGCTGCTTATTTGCATGATAAACGTGCAGCCCATCTTGTTAAGCGCCCTCTGAATGCAAACCGATACCGCCTGTTGGCCCCGCACCTGAGAGGTCAACGCTCAGCCGACTCACCCACCAACCGGGGGCAATTACCGGAGAAATCACAGGCGGGTGGAGGAGCGAGTCAACCCCGCGCTTTTAAAGGTTGGTGTGAGTCTAACCTCTGCTCGGGATAACCTGAAGGCAGACTCCTCTAGTAAAAGCAGCTGCTGAACATGTCCAGTGCGATGACAGAGCACGCTGCGAATATTTCTGTCAGTCTAAAAAGAGGTGGAGAGGGCCCAGACTAAATTGGATTGATTTTAGGTGGGCTCTCCCTCCTCAGCACCCCTCCAAAGAGAGTCTTTTACCACGCTGCCGCCGTCTCCTCACCGGCAGTTTAGCAGTAAAACATTTTTATAATCAGACGTTATTGTTCGCCGCCTCCTTGTGGGAGATGCGCCCATGTTCATTTTTTAAAAGGGCAAATCAGCCATAATTCAGTTTATAAACTGCTGCGCGCAGGGGAGAAATGCCTGGATGAATATTCATTAGAGTCCGCCCGAACTGCCACGCTCGGTGATTCATTAGGCATATGTAAATATCACTCACTTTAATTGCCCCTAAACTGACTCAACATAATGTTGTCATTAGCAAATTATTACTTATTTGCGATACTAATGGTACGGTATGGCGCGCGGAGCTGAAGCCACACATATATGATTGCAATTACAGCTCGTTTTATTCACAGGGTGACTGCGGGATCTGATGGATCTGTAATCCGTGTGTGTGTGTGTGGCTAAAGTGGCAACAATTAATTTCCTTGATTCTGAGTCTATCAGCCAACACAAACACACCGTGCGCACATCCTGCCAAACCAGCCCACGATAACAAAATAAATCGGCGTGTTTTAACATACCTTTAGAATGAACTCGAAATCATTTTAAAAATCGAAATGTTGAATTAACCTAATGAAAAACCAGTAAAAACCAAACAGTAACTTTATCAATAAAGGAAGCATGAAAATGTTTATGCGTGGATTCCATCGTGCTTGATATTTAAACAGTATAAGAAACATAAAATGTGTGTTTAAAAATATAATACGTGCGCAAAAAATAAAATGAACGTGTTTTCTTCCTCACTGATCATGAACAAATTTATTGATTTTGATTCATAACTCCTGTACTGGTTGATTTATAATGCTCTTTAAATGTTGCAACACTGCTTTTGCATAAAATTTGCTTTAGAAAAACAAATATTTTGATGATAAAGAAAATTATTTGATCCTTTAAAATTAGAGGGTAGATTTGAACAGACTTAAATTGAAGAGAAATATTATTTTTCTTCTTTCAAATACTGTTTGCTAACAATATAAGGCTACCTGTTTGAAAGGGCCACGGTGTAATTCATTATTCATGTTAAATTTCATCAAATATCCCCTAAAGCTTCATATTAAATTAAGGGAAATCAGTCAGTGTTTAATTACTTTGTGTGTGTTCAGTTTACCTTCAGAAAAACAAGGCTCAGCCTCAGATTCCTGTCAGGTACCTAAATCCTCTGATGCATGCTGAAACCAGCGGCTGTCACATTTAAAAAAATAAAAAAAATCCCTCACTGCTTGTCACAGTCTGCAAAACACAGCTCGGTTTGGAGTTGTTTTATAGAGGCAGCAGCAGTTTGAAACAACAACCATGACAAAACAGGCCCACAAAACAGAGGGAGAGGCAGAGACAAATAATGATGTGTGTGTGTGTGTGTGTGTGTGTGTGTGTGTGTGTGTGTGTGTGTGCGCACGCATCTGTGAGAGAGAGTGAGGGAGCTAATAAAGTAATGTGATGGATGATCTCCTTTCTCCCAGAGGGACCAGCACCATGTAAATTGGCCCACACAATGCATTATGGATAAGGCAGTTGAGATTATAGCTTGTTAATGTGTCCCTCCCTCGTCCCCTCCCTCCCCTCTCTCCCCCTACTTCTTGCTTTTCTCCCTCGCTCTCTCTCTCTCTCTCTCGCCATCCCTCTGCTTCAGCTCAGGCAGTGACATGGTCACCTCATTGTCGGGGCGCGTGGGTCTTTTAGCTGCAGATGGAGAGGAAGACGAGCTGTACTGCAGCGATCTGCCAGACTTATTGGAATAAGTTTATGTATCTGTGCACGTGTGTGCATGTGTGTGTGTGTGTGTGTGTGTGCGTGCATATGCTGCTCGCATTGTGAGGACAACAGTTTGTTCACCCAGTCACATCACAAGGAGTCACCTCCCAATGCGGGGGGAGAAGGAGTAAATAAGTAAGCTGCCTTTTTAAGGGTTAAGACTGAGCATTTGTCTATAGAATTATAACAGTCATCAGGGGATATATGGAAGTCAATGCAGCATCCACCTAAGTGGCAAAAACATGCTAATGCATGTGTGTGGTGTGTTTGTGAGAAAGACAAGCCAATCGCTAAGCAGCCAGCAGAGACAGTCCGTCAGCAGGGGCCAGGACTGTGGACATATGTCTCTTTCCTCCCTCACCCACACTACACCCCCCTCAGCCTTCCTTAGAGGGTGCCAACCCCCCCCTCCTCCCACACAGCCCCTTTCTCTCCACCTTACAGGCCCGTCCAGGGATCTGTTGGGCCATCTGTTGAAGCATGGCCAGAGGAGCCGGTCTGGAGAAAATGCTCTAGAAAAAGGCCAGTGTTGCTGTTGCTAACTAGCAGGGCTATGTTTGTGTATGTGTGTGTGTGTGTGTGTGTGTGTGTGTGTGTGTGTGTGTGTGTGTGTGTGTGTGTGTGTGTGTGTGTGTGTGTGTGTGTGTGTGTGTGTGTGTGTGTGTGTGCCAGGGTAGACAGGCCCCATATTGTTTGAGCAAAAAAACATGTCTGTGTTGTCTTTAAAGCCTGTATATGTTGTTAATGAGACAGAAAGCATTTTTTCTCTTTATTAATATAACTTGAATGTGTTGATTGTGATTGATTACATGAACCTCGTTACAACAGCATGATGACACTCATGTTAGCCTCAGGTCATAATAGTCACACTGGAACTGCTACCAGGCTGGACTACCTGCATTTCCTCATCACTTGTATGTGAATGTATGTGACTGACGTTAGCAGAACACAGTGAAGAAGGTGCAGAGAACTTCATATGTGAGATCAGTGACTTAACATGCATTAGTGCTACAGCTCACTCATGCTCTCTATCACTTTGTGCAGCTGGAGCTGTGTTAGATGGCTAAGTTGCATGCAACCTTTCCAGCTGACACTGGAGAGCATGATGGATTAACATTATATAAAATACACCGAACAGACAATGACAACACTGAAGACGTAGAGAGTAGGTTATAAATTAAAAGCTATACTTATGAATTGTTGAGCTTAGGGGAAGATTTAGATTTTTGTTGCTGCACTGAACCAAACCAATCTTTCCTGAACATCAGCTCAATAAAAGGTTTAATCAGTTTGATGTCACAGGAAGATCTGAAATAATTCTGGAAAATCTGGAAAACAGCATCTGTGACCTGCAACCGGTTATGTCACTTAATCTGTGACCAAATACATAAATGAACGATTCCTCATTATGAGAAGAAAAAACAATCTTGCTGACATACAGCTTATGTTCAAATATTTGACGCTTGGAGAGAGAAAGCAATAATTAAATGTTATTAATAAAGCGTGTTTAAATCAAAGTGCTATACTACGAAAAATTTAAACAATGAAAAACTAAAAGTAGTTCCTAAAAATCCGTAATGCACACATTCACAGCATTTATGTAAAATAACACAAGAGCAGCTTGTCCTCTGAACACAGTTCCAGATATCAGCTTCCAAAAGCTTAAGAGGAAAAAAAAGCTAAAGAGAAAAAAAAGCATTTCTTTAGCTCAGATTTAAATATCGCCACAGCTGATGAATTTCTGAGGTCGCTTGGGAGAGTTTTAGTTCAACCACAGCAGAGGCACAATAAACTTCGATCACTGGACAGTCAAGAGTGACTGGGAAGCAGACCCTAATGATCTTCAGGAAGTGAATGGATGCAGCATATGTAGCACATATGCAGGTGTAAGACCATTTAAGGCTTTAAATACAAATAGTGCAACTTTATAGTAGTATACTACTAACTGTGGTTTGTAGTCTAAATGTAACAAATCTGACGCTTTTAAAACAAATTCTATTTTTACCAACAAATTCTGTCTTCACCACTCATCTGATCTTTTTCTAATGCACATTATTTTGATTAATGAAATAGGAACACAATTTAAAATTGTTTGTAGAGGTTTAAAACCCTTTTTTTCTTTCTTTTTTTCGTGACATAATCATACAGTAATTAAACTGTCCTTGTGTCACACTCGAGGATACGGCGAACAAATGTGTCACTCAGTAAAAACCAGCCAAATCGCAAACCCTTTTCTCTGTAAAGAAAACCTTGGAGAAAAAGACCCAGAGAAAACTATTGTGCATTTAATGCTATTGACTAAATGATAATCTTAAAGCTCGTAGTTCGCTTTGGCAAATGTTCAGCGGGGATGGAGAGCATATGTAATCTGTACCCAACTGGCTAACAACATTCAAAAGCAGCTGCGTGTGTCCTTTAAGGGGTCTAATAAACAAGCATGAAGGAAAATGGGTGAACGATCCCACTGAGAGCTCAACACCTGCACACACTCAGCTCACCAAAACAGCTGGTGCGATCCACGGCGAGGTTTTCCCTCGTTCTGGAGAGGAGTCTTTGTTCGATCTCAGCTGATATGATGAGTTTGAATGTTCTTTCATTGGAGATGTTTAAATACCATCTCAGGTCAAACCATTTTATCACACAGCTGCTTAAATTGTGAACTACTATTTTTGAATCCAAAAGTGCACAAAAGTCACCATTTTTATCTTTCTTTACAAGGTTGCTCAGGTAAAATCTGCAAAACTGCTCGCTTTTTGAAGCTTTGTGTTGAGTCATTGTTTGCAGTTTATGGTCCAGGATCCTTGTGTCATTTTTAGCTTTCACTGAAACCAACAGTACACAAGAGATAGCGGAGCATTTCAAGACTTTGTTGTTCTTTCAGGAGTTTGTGGAGAAAAAATACAGAAGCAAAGGCTGATGAGTTCATCACAATTAAAAGCTTATGATGTGATGATCCACTATGGCTTGGTTTAGTTGTTATTTAAGGTTTAAAGCAAGACATTAAAGCAAACAAACAAATAAATAAATGCTTCTTCATCTACCTGTCAATTTTGAGATTGTGGAAAGAAAAATCCCTCATACACATGCCAGTATTCATTTAATTACTCAAATTATTCTATGTTTAATAAGATTATACCTCATGTGCAAATTACATCCAATTTCCAAAAACTTAAAAATAGATAAATAAAGAAATAATTAACTTAAATCCACTATGTAATTGTTTTACAAGACAAAGCTTTCAAAGCCTGATTTCATACTCTGATAATCAGAAAGTGTTCAAGCAGTTTCAAATACTCTAATCACCGCAGTGTTTTTTGCTTCTTTTTTTTAGTACAATCTTTCAG
The DNA here is from genome assembly GCF_964374335.1 of Astatotilapia calliptera. Classification (NCBI taxonomy): domain Eukaryota; kingdom Metazoa; phylum Chordata; class Actinopteri; order Cichliformes; family Cichlidae; genus Astatotilapia; species Astatotilapia calliptera. The sequence goes on from NC_137434.1 coordinate 22,239,304, forward strand.
AAGCTCGCTGCATTATTTTCAACTGAAGGAATACAGTTGTGAATAAAATGTCAAGCTATCTCTTTACCTGAAATAAATCAGTAACTAATGGGCAGTTATGGTTAAAGACAAACAAACAGGTGTGCTCACGGGCGGCGCAACCTTTATTTTTATTTCTGCAGTAGATCAATACAGAAGTATAAACAGTACAAGTTCAACATTTCACTTATTTCACTGATTAATCTGGCAATATTTTATAATAAAGTATAATATTAATTATAAACTGCCAGAAAACTAAGCCAGAGTCGACTTATTCAAATAGTTTTGTTTAGTTGGATGTTTAAAATTGAGACGTTACATGAATGTAAATCAGATAAACTATCACTTTAGAAGCTGGAGCGAGCAAAAGTTTTGCTTTGCTACTTTACCACACAAGCAAACCATCGTGATAGATTTTCTGTGAAGTGACCAATCGGTTAATGATCTAATAACTTCATCTCCAGACCAGCTTCAACCGTCTGTTTTGACAGAGCAGGGCAGGATTTCCTCAAACTTGAAAATCATCTGTTAACGGTTTAAATCGTGCAGAGTCTCCTTGGCTCGCTGCGTCTTGATAAGCCCGGCAATCTTCGGCTCTGTGTGTGTGTGTTATGTGTGTGTTTTGTGTGTGTTTTGGCTGGACCCTCCGCGGCTGTGTGTGTGGGTGGTTGCCTCCACCCATTAGAACGGGTCATCTCTCTCTCATGGAGAGTTTTCACGGCTGTGGAGCGGATTAGGAGCAGAGAGGGAGGCAGACAGAGAGAGAGGAGAAGAGATTATTGGGCATGCTGGAAGGAGGAAGGAGGGAGTCTCAAAAAGCGAGAATTAGCATCTACACTTCAGCATTTGTTTGTGGTATGTAGCTGACACTCATCCAGAGTGCCCGGGTGTACAGTGAGTACAAATGGAGGAACAAGTGAACACTGGCATCTCGTCACGAGTGGCCTTTAGAAGAGAGGAAAGGAGGTCTGAAGGGAAGAGAGAGGAGACTGTTGGGTTAAAGAGAGCCTATGTTAATGCATTTATAATTACATAAACTACAAGACAGGTTAAATCTATGCTGACATTTTAACAAGGTTTAAAAATCCGAGCCAAGATAATATTTGTTCCAATCCCTGCTTATTTAAACTAAATTATCTTGTAATTACAATTGCAGTGTGATAAGTTTCACTTTGATTAACAGATAGAAGCTTAAGGTGAAAGTCAAGCGCATAGAAATTAAAATATTCTTTATTTAAATATTCTAAACCAGTCATGTGGATGCAAATTGACTAAAGGCTTACTAACTTTTTTTATGGCTTATGTGATCGAGTCTAGAGGTCCATGATAAACTGAAACGACACCAAAGCAGAAGAAGTTTAAATATCTAGGGTCAACCATCCAAAGAAACGGACAGTGCACAAAAGTGTCAGAAGAACAGCAGGAGGAGTGAAAGACATCTTTTACAAGATGCTAGTGAAACCTGCTGAGGTATGAATTGGGGATAGTGGCACTGAGGAGGCTGAGGTGGAGGTGGCAGAGCTGAAGATGCGTAGATTTTTATTGGGAGTGACCAGAGGGAAAAGATTAGAAATGAGTATATCAGAGGGACAGCTCAGGATGAGTGCTTTGGAGACAACGTTAGAGAGGCAAGGCTGAGGTGGTTTGAACATGTGCAGAGGAGGGTTATAGATATACTAAATATAAAGAGTGTTGAAGATGGAGCTGCCAGGCAGTAGGAAAAGAGGAAGATTAACTGATGTAGTGAACAAGGACATGCAGAGGGTCGGTGTGACATAAGAGGATGCTTTTGAGGAGGATCTGGAGGCAGATGATCCACTCTGGTGACTGAAGGGAGCAGACAAAAGAAGAGTGTCTTGTTGTGGTTTTCCTTTCTTTCCCCACCGTTTATGGTTATCCGCCCCACCCTTTCCCCATCTTGTGTGTAACTTGAAAATTTACGGACATCCCAAAATGTTACAATATACCTTCTGGACCAAGAAGATTGCCATAAAATTCCAAAGTTGCCTTTGTTGTTGTTTTTTGTTAGAAATATGTCGCATATGTTGCAGTGGTGACATTTTGAAGCATGTTCGTTTAAACTGGCTTCTCATTGTGTAAAATACGGGACGGGGGTTGGGGGGGGGGGGGGGGGGGCACCCATCTGTCAGCATGCCACATCTCAAAGCAATTGTTTAAAAAAAAAAGTTGCAAAACCAACGGCGTTAAAATGTCATTGTGTTCCATCTCATATTTATAATGAATTACAGGCTCGACAGTCAGAGAATATATGATCGTCTTTATGGAATGTTTACATCTCGGTTGGTGTCTGAATGGAGCCGGGAGGTGATTAAGACATGAAGTGAACCAAACATTAAACCAGACAAAGTTTCGCATTTACAATTAAAGTTTGAACTACGATCTTAATGGCTGTCCCTCTCTTTCACACACACAAAGACACGACACATCCCCCGCTGCACACACACACACACACACACGGAGGAGCACCATTCGCCAGTTGGTCTTAAAGAGGCAAATTCCTCCACAGCATTTTCTCAACATCGTAAAGCGTCTGCCGTTAAAGCAATGTTTTTTCAATCCGTCTGCTCCCCCTGACATTTCCAGATAACGTTGGCGTTAGGTTGATTTGGGGGAATTTGCACACCATATGCTGCTGTGTCAAACACCTACATTTAAGCCGACTATGCCTCTGCATCTCCTAATAGCGGCATCATTGGAGCTTGTTTATCTAATGTGCCTGTTAATGTTATTTATTGGGAGTCTGCCCGCTATCCAGTTCCTCCATGCATGCTAAGGAGACAGACATAAGATATGCAAATGCTAACGTCGACCGAACTTTGTGGCAGTAAAACAGAACATTTGCATTTGATGTAGCACATAATAAACTAGTTATTAGCATTTTAAATGCGTCAAACAAACTTGAAAAATGTGGCCTGTGCTGATGTGCTTTTTATTATTGCTGTGTGCAAGGAAAACACACATACACACGCCGCACGTGCCTTCAAACGCTCAAAAAAAAAGAGTGCATGGGGAGACACATTACTATAAAACTGCTGTACACAGGACAGGATGTCACGAGGCAAAGAGTCACAGGACGGATGATTTTGTTTCCTCACCGTCTGGTATTTTGGTGCCATAAACTTCCTCTTTCTCAAACTCTACCTATTAAGCTATGAAGAAAATTTCATTTCATCAGCAAATCAGAGAAGAAACTCCAGTTTCAGCTTTGACAAGAAGAGATGATAAACAGGCTGGCCTGCCTGCTGCTGATTTATTAACTGAGACACAAGCATAGGCTGTATATAAAGGATGGACATAGATTTTCTGGTCTGAACAATGAAACCAAAGTGAAAGTGCCTTAAAATGCCATTCTTTTCAGTGGCCAGCGGGGGGCGATGGTTTCAAAAAGAAGGCAGATATCTCTTACTGTAATGCACAAAATTTGTGTTCATTTACCTTGAAGAGTTGAGGAACCAAACATGGCCAGATGTAGCTGCTGGGCTGAAGACACAAGTGTACGATTATGCTGGTTTTTGCCACAGTTTTAATGGTATCCCTTCAAGGTTTAAAGACATACAAATACACACAGATAGATGTTGCAACTGTTTAAAAACTTTGCAAAGAAAACCCCTCGACAAAGTCTCGGCCTTTGTTTTTTACTTTTTCTCCTCCTTATCAGCTCGTTTGACGTGATATTGTCTTAAGTGGAGACACCTATCGTTTCAAAATATTAGTTAGTGTTGACGAGAAATAAATATAGCACAGCTGCAGGGGCCTATATGACCTTTTAAGGAACAATTTTAGCTGCTACTATAGGTCAAATGTTTGTGAAACTTGCACACAATGACTACCTCAAGGGTCTATAACCACACTGTGCTTAAGGTAATACAGGTTGTTTTACGGGGACTCGCTACTCCTCGTGGAGTATTGGTGAGATTTCACTGAAACAGGATTTATTTGTCCTTGATGTGACTGTTAACAAGCTTCCTTGACGTCTCTGTGGATTTTATTTCTCACTAGTTTGTGCAAGACAGCAAACCAACCAAGAAAACTTGTAACTTTCTTTCTGTATTTCATGCATTATACTAACCTATTAATTGTGATGGATCATAAGTCAGATACGTTATTGACATGCTGCCATTAATCCACCTGCTAGTAGTGCAAGGATGCAATCAGAAGCAAATTTGACTTCAGTGACTTGCCCGAGGACACTTTGGCAGGTGGAAGATCAAACAGCTAACCATGGGAGTAGCAGCACAAGTCAGCTGATCACAGCCTGCACATGAAAAATCCACTGTGCTCACCCAATTTTTGGTTCCCACCGGTGATATTCCACTTTAACCCCTGCTGATAGCCTCAAACCCAGCCTCAAAGTATCCCAAGCAACTGTATTACTACTGCTGGTGTTGGTCTCAAGCCTGGATAATGGATGGTCGCATCAGGAAACACATCTGGAATTAAATTTTGCCAAATCAAACATGAGGATCGATCTGTAGCAGGATCAGCCAAAGACACCGTTACCCCATAGCTTAGCAGCTAATTCCTATGGCTATAAATAAAGCAACAACAGTAATAATGTGTAAATAAACTGATATTTATATGGCATTTTTTTGCGTATTTTCCTGAGCATCCATATGAAATTCTAGTATTACGACTATCCTGGTACCTAAATGATTTTAATGGGAGTAACACTCATTAGTTAAGCTCATATTTCTTTTTTCTATCTTCTCTTTCTGTCATGGTCCTGGGTCGGTGATCCAGCGCTTATAGTTTGTTATCATTTTCCAGATGATGATGATGATGATTGTTTTAGTTCTGTGTTATATTCGGTCTGCCTCTGAGTCTGCATCTGTATCTGTCTGTCTATGGTGTCACCCCATCTGTTTGTGAAGCTGTCTGTTTAGATCTGTGTCTTGTTTGGTTCCCCGTGTCTGAGTTTCCTGTTTTATTGTGAAGGTCTCTGTCTGATGTGAGTGTGTTCAGTTTACATTTCCCCTGTCCCGTCAGTTCTGATTTCTCCCAGCTGTGTTGCCCTCCTGTCCCTCATCCCCTGATTACTGGTGTGTATTTAAGCCCTGTGTGTTCTCCTGCCTGTTGTCGGCTCGTCTGCGTTCATCCGTCTACCTCTGCGTTCTATGGTGTTCCTGTCTCTGCGTCTCTCTGCCCCGCACCCCTTTTGTATGGTCTCAGGTTTGTCACTTAGTTTCTCCCAGTTTAGGTTTCCGTTTGTAAAGTACTCATACCTCGTTGCCTGTTTTTGTCACCACCACCTTGTAAATAAAACATCACTCGTATCATCAGTTTGCTGCATCTTGGGTCCTCCTTTTCCTCCACACCACACGGCTCCCTCCGCCAGCCGTGACACTTTCTTTTTAGACTGTTTGTGTGATTAGCATGCTGAGCCAGAGCTTCAATGAATAAGAAGCATGGATGGCTTATGTTTCACTGCCCCTGCTACCTAGCGAACACAGAGCGCCGGGGGGGAGCTGTCTGAATTGGTTTTTCATTAGGAGTTAATGATGTGATAATCTCTCTAACAGTATCCAGGCCTTAGACACTGCAGCCTGCAGTACTCCTCTAATCGAGTGTGTATGAGTGTGTCTGCCGTCCAACATACATATGTTTAAAAGAAGGGACTGTATTTGTGAATGTGAATCATTATAACCCAGTGTGGATGGTGAGCGTTATACAGCCAGGGTTGAGATGGATGGGCAGTCATCACTGAACCACACATGCACGCAAACATGTGCACAGATCAGACCTGATCTGATCTCTACATGTAACCCCGCTCACCCACCCTCACCCCATCAGCTTAAATCTTACATGTTAATCTCCCTCCTTCTCTCTGTCTTTCTCTCAAACACGCACAAACATACTCGCTTTCATTCCCCGCTTGCAGAGACCCCTGCTTCATTTTCTGGTCATGTGCACCCATTGCGAGGGGGCGAAGCGGACACAAAGTGAAACAGGGAGCAGAATGGGGAGGAGAGGAGGCGAGGCTGGAGCTGCGGCCTGAAAGGAGGCGGTGGGAGGTGTCTAATTGTCCCACGCTGAAAGGGACAGTTAAAAGGAGAATCTTGTTGCAAAAGCTGGTGGGCTGGGCTGGAGGCTGGTTAAGTGCTGGTGGTGTGTGTAACCGTGTGTGTGTAACTGTGTGTGTGTGTCTGTGTGTGCTTGTATGAGTGTGAGTCTAATGAGGAGGAGGATGACTGATGACCAAAGGGAGGATGATACTGAAGAGGATGAGTTTAAAGGTTAAAGAAATAAATTAAAATTGCAGTTAAGTTAGTTTTAGAGCAAAAATATTAATATCAACACTCAACACGATCCAATATTGTAATTAGCTAATAAAAAAGCTAATTAATTCCAAAAATGTATAACTAACAGCGTGCATAGTGTCACTTTCACTCCTGGTTTGCACTCACACACCCTGAAAGACATCCAACAAAACAGAGGTTATAAACTATGTTGCATGGTAGAAAATCCAATTAATTCATATTTAAGACAGTACTGCTTATTGACAAAACATATTATACTATCTAAGACAATGCTGGTATAATTTTAATGTGATGAAAATGCTGTCAAACCATGATAATACTGATATAAAGCATTTGCTTTCCCTGAGAAAACGAGACAAGGCCTAACATGTGAGGCACATGGGCAGTATATGTAGTGCCTTAACCTTGCCTTTTTACATTTTTATTATGTGTTACATTGGTGTGCATCATGAATGATCCACTAATACAAATAAGCCCCTAGTGTACCTCCAAGTATATGTTGGTAAATATAATTACACCATAATATCAAGTAAAAGAGGTGAAAATTCCATTCGTTTCTTGGGCTGTATTATAAAGTATTACTAAAATTTCCAGAGGAAACTCTACCTACCTTGGTTACTTTTGTACTTATGCTGTATCACTGCTATTTTACAATAATGTTGCTGCTGCTTTCATCTGGTGGTGATAGATTTACACTTTGAGTTAGGTCATGTGTCATCAGTGACAGTAGCTCAAAAAGAAAAAACATTACTTTTTTTTAATATAGTCATAAAAATCATTTTCACAGATTTTCTTAAACTATCTTATGGTTTAAGGGTACATCACCCATTCATACCACCTGTACAGGCCATCCAACAAATTCAAGTTCTTTAATCCATATCACTAGTCATCGCCATGCACCCACCAGGTAGTCATGCTAGTTACCTCAATCTAATGCAATCTAACAGCAGTTCATGAAGTAATCACAACCTCTAATCTACTGAGTCGTGTCCCGGAGCATAATTTTTCATTGGGCTAAGCTCATATATATAGATTCAAGGTTCAAGGTTCAAGGTTCTTTATTTGTCACATGCATAGTTATACAAGTATAACACACAGTGAAATGTAGCCTGACACGCTCCTCGACATGTGCAAAAATTGGGGGTGGTGGGGGGGGGGGGGGGGGGTGTAGAGGAAGAACATTATATATATATATATATATATTATATACACTGGGTGAATGTGCAGTAGTAGCAGCAAGCAGGTGAATTCTGTACATTAATATGAATAGACATCTGACATTCATGTGCCATCACTTCAAATGCACTAAGCTACTAGTAACTGAAGGGTTAGCTTTAGGTCTGTGAAGGTCTGTTAGCTTTAGCTTTACTGACCTCGTGCAGATCAGATGCTTCATTACCAAATGGCATGATTTAATTTGACTTACTGTTGTAGAGTATATCAGCAGAGAGGACATTTTTGGGTGGGCATAGACACCAACACTGTGGGGTTGTTGGTTCTGATTAGCAAGCTAGCTGTAGCGCTACTAACACAAGATGCAGGATGTAGCTGGTGTTAATAGCTTTGCTATGTACGGCTCAAGTCTGTTGTCCTTAGGCCAATGCTCAGGTATACAGTACAATATATACACTGATCTCTCAGTTGTGTTACAACACATCTGACTTAGACGCAGCAGTGCATCAAGGAGTCCAAGCATGCACCAAAAGGATGCTGTCATTTAACGGTCACAGGTGTTTACTTGATGTTTGACAAAGAACTGTTAAAGATGTAAAAGATTTCTTGCACTGATATGTAGCAAAGATTCTAAACTAAATTGTTTTCCAAAATTGTTTTCAATAAGGAAAACAAGAATTGCACACATTGATCAGTCGTGCATTGGGATGAAAAATATGTGTCTGAAAACTTCATTGCTTCTGTTTGATAAAAAACATGCCTCAGAAAGCTTTGAGATGCCAATTTTGTATCAGAGTGTGTTCAGACAGAGAGAAATAAGAACATGAAGGTATGTTTCTTCATTACTGAAATGTTAATTTGACTTGTTTTTGCCTAATTAACGCCAGTGTCTTCCAAGAACAAAACAGCCCGACAAATATTAATTAGGACCTCAATATTCATGTTGGCAGAGATGGTTGTGAGGTCTGTAATTAACGAGATTTTAATCGTTTGATCATCTCCTTAATTAAAGGCTTGCTATAATTTGAAGGTTTGTTTACTTTTCACAAAATAGGAATGAAGAAATCTTATTGATATTCTTTTACCCACAATTCACCCAAAGAAAACTGAGAAGGCAAAATCAAGCTTTTAAAAGTTGCCATAACATATCTGAGAGGTGCGGTACATCTTTTACTTTTCAAATGTTGACCTATCATTTAGAAAAATAAATCTCAGAACTACTTTTTTTTACGGTTTTTGCTTGGCATCACTGTGAGATATCAATACTCCTGTTGCTGTCTTCCATCTGCCACTCAAACACTTCAAACTAAGCGAAATCTCTTTTAGTGAAACTTCAAACTGTGGTTTGATGGTGTCTTTGATGGGTAAAATGAAAGGAGTATACATCCACAGTTATTCATGCATGGATTGTATTCAGTAAAATGATGTGTAGGCAACGTTTCTGTAAGAAAAACAAACTATCCACTGTCAGCTCAACTATTTGCAAGAATTTCTTTCTTTTTTTTTAGATTATATTAGCATAAAAACACATTTGTCCTCCTGAAGGAGGAAGAAATATAGATTGAAAATCATTCACCACAGTTAATAAGCCACATGGCAGGAGCCCAATGCATTTAGGCATGTACATATGGTCAAGACCACCTGCTGAGGTGACTGAATGTGGTGTGGTTGTTATTTCAGACACTCCTGATCTACTGTGGTTTTCCACACAACCATCTCTAGGGTTTACAGAGATTGGTCAGAAAAAGAGAAAATATCTACACGCACATTGTGCCTCACCAACTGAACATTGTTTAAATGCCACAGCTTACCCGAGTACTGTTGTTGGTCATGTCCGTCCCTTTATGACCACAGTGTACCCATCTTCTGATAGCATCTTCCAGCAGGAAAACTCGCTATGTCATAAAGATCAGATCATCTCAAACTGGTTTCTTGAACACGATGATGAGTTCACTGTGCTCAAATGGTATCAAAGAATTATGGCAGTCCAACACAGTACTAGCAAGGTGTAACTTATGAAGTAGACAGTGAGCATACAGTTACTTGACTGCTACAAATGAACGGCTCTAGGTTTCTGTTCTCACTTTTATATAGATGTTAATGGAGGTCCATATTAAATAAAGTCAGGATAACTCTCAGCAACAACTGCAATACATTTTTAGGTTTGTGTGAGCAATTATATTTGAACCATCAGTAACTAATATATAATTGAATTTTTATTTATTTAAAGTTACTGTCAGATTTCTGTTTTTTTTGTTAATTTGTTAAAGTATGTGGCATGAACCAATGCCAGATACATTCACATTTTACTCCTTTGATAGTCCTTTAAAGTGAAAGTTAGCATCAGATACAGAAGAGATGGCACAAAAGACAAACTCTACAAGTAAAAAAAAATTCTACAATATAAAACACACAACCCAACTTTTGTTAATATGCAGCAAAGAAAAAGGTTTTAAAGCAATTTTAAATCAAATTAATTGTTAGTGTCTTGTAGCCTCAAGCAGTTCGTTTTAACAAAATTGTTCAGCAGTAAATGTTACATTTTGGTGATTTTTGAAAAATAATGTTAACAGCTTCATCTTATTTATGATGATATATTTTGGCTTTCAGGAGAGTCCCGGTGAAGCTCTAATCTCTTAAAGCCATAACAAGATTTCTAATGAGGTCCTGCAGCACATAATTAAATGTGTAAGGTCACAGAGTGAAGACTCATATGCCCACCTCCACAGACCAGGTAAGTGTTTACAGTCTTTACTGAAGTAAAGCATGGTTTGATATACAGACGATTACTCCATGTGAACTAAAGCAGAAAGAACACAAAGAGGCAAAATGAGGAGACAAAACATGTCTAACTCCTGACGATCTTTCCCGTTCTGCATTTCAGAGTATGTGAGAACTCAACACATAAAATTTTTAGTTCTTTTTTATACCAGTGACATCAGCTATTATCTTTGGCTCTGACTTTTACTTTCTTTATTGTCTCAGGTATGTGTGTCATTGTTCTTTAAGGTAAGAGATACTCAGCCAGTCATGTGTCACAGACACTCACTGCTGACCACAAACTACCAGAGAGAAGCTTCCAGTCACTGTGGACTGTCCTGAGACTAGTAGAGGTGGTCTAGTAGCCGGAGCCTCCCAGGAGGTAGATGAAGAGGAGACTGGTTGCTATTTTTCAGATGTTTTTACATTTAAATGGAGGATCTGACTCAAACTCTATGGGCCTTTAGAGATCATAATAAACAAGATCTTCTGAACTTTTAGTTGTCTGTCGTCTTCTACTGGATCCTATCCCAGGTGCACCAGGCAGGATGCAAGATGAACAGGTAAATAGCAACAGGTCACTTGCAAAGTCCACATAGAAAGCCCCTCAGCCAGCTGATGGGTTCAAACCTGGGACCTTCTTTCTTTAAGGTGATGGTGCTAACCACCAAACCATCATGCAAACATTATAAAAAAACTGTAAATGACCTATTATGGACTTAACTGTGTTACTATCTTGTGTTTTTGGGGTCGGTAATCTAAGCAGACCTCCTACTTCCTGCTCTTTGGTGACACATCAGAAATGTTTTTATATATCTCAGTCATTTAAAGGCATCTCTGTCTACATGCACACATGCGCAACACTCAATTTTCTCATGACCCAACGTTGCATGAACCTGTGATGCCTAATACACATGCATTACAGAATGGTATATGTACAACATTCAAACGGTGACATCTAAGATAAAAAAGCAATAGTGCTGGCTCAATTTGGGTCCCTGTGATTGTGTCCTTTTGCTGCCCAGAGAGCTGATGTGAGAGGGCAGAGAGCCACTTCTCAAAGAGAGGAACAAAAAAAATGTGAGAGGGTTTCAAGAGAAGAAGCAACCCTAACCAGAATCTTGTGAGAAGGAGTACAGAGAGTGAGAAAGAGTGTGAGAGGAGGAGAGAGGGGGAGAGATAAAAAAAAAAAGATACGAACAGAGGAATAAAAGGAAAACGAGGAGCTTACGCAGTGAAAAGAGCACATTATGGGCGACCTGCTGCGACAGTAGTGTGGGGAACAGTGAATAACTGCCTTCATTTAGGCCAGTGTCCTGGTGGTGTTGAATCAGAGGCCTCAGATGGACACACACACTCACAAACACTAAAATACATAAGCAAAAAAATACCCTTTGCAAAGCATGTGTTCCTGCACAGATTGATATCTGACACACACACACATGCTAACAGACCTGCTCTGCCCCTCTCATTCACACATTTCTCCACATTGGCCGGATTAGGAACACTTTCTCTTGGGTGTGCGAGGCTGCCCCACACACAAAGAAACACTTGGGGACAGGATTAGTAGGCTTACAGGGGATTCACATATGTCCAGTTCAAGCAATTGGTATTCAAAGCTTTACACTATCAAATGCCACCAAGAGAGAGCAAAGCCGACCAGCGCTTTTCTTTGCATTGGCAGCACCTTTATGAGAGGGGCTCTTTTGCTGGGCCAACAATGAGGCTGTGAATACACATTTTTACTGTTCTACCAGGGGGATCTCATTGGTGAAGGATGAAGCACGGAGCAGAGTTTGAGGCAGACTTTATTATCGGGGGTTTGAAGTGCTGGGTGGGTGAGAGTGCAGACGGATGGATGGATGGAGGCACGGATAGACAGATGGAGCGATAGGGATGCTGAGGTGGTTGGTCAGAGGAAGAGTGCTTCAGTTACTTCCACATGTTATTGTTGGTGGCCCGTTCCCCCACTCCACCTCGACAAAACAGATCTGGAGTAGACTCTTCAGAGTGGAGAGAGCACTCTCAGCTGCTCAATATAGACAATACTGACTCAATTTACACCATTCGCCCAATATTTTAATGCACATTGAAAGATCAGCTTTTTGCTTCAGTGGATAAAAACTAACGTTTTGACTGTTTTCACTGCGTGTTGACAATACAGAATTTTTATGACTGGTTTTAAGATTTATTAGTTTTTCTTCCCTTTTGTTTTTGACACATCTGTGGTTTGGCATGTCTTTCCATTTTGTCGTATAAAATTTTTTAGACGTGGTTTCTGTGCATGGCTTGTATTTGGCTAATATTGTATTTTAAGTAGCTTATAATGAAATTTAATTGATTGCTGAAATGATTTCAATGTTTGAATGTTTTTCCAGTTTCTCCAGTAGTATTTATTTTAAGATAATAATAATAATAATAATAATAATAATAATAATAATAATAATAATAATAATAATAATAATAATAATAATAATGTGCTTTCAGCACATGGAAGCTAGATGTTGGACCATGAGGCACAGCCTTGTAAACTCTGACATCCGCATGCTGCCATATGGCCAGCAGAGTGCCGCGAGTCGGAGCCGGCATGTTACCTCCGTCCCAGCGGAGGCCCTGCACCCCTGCGGCAGCACTAACCGCTGAATGGGAAAAGCAATTTCCCTTCCCATTCCTCGTCATTCCCTCAGGCGGCCACCGGCGGAACCTCGGAGACTTTGGCTTAAATTTTGACCGTCCGATACAAAGTGAACAGCGTGTGTGTGAGTGTGTGTGAGGCTGATGAGGTTTTCTTCTTTTACAAAAATGCAGCATGATCTCTGCAGTTGCGTTTGACAACAATTTTAAACGGCTCTCTTTTCAAAATGTATTTCTTCTTTCTTGGGATGTGATCGCGGTGCGTGTGTGCGTAAAGTATGGGAAGATCTCATAATAAACCGCGTGTGCTTTGTGCAGTAAAAATCACTAAGGAAGAAAACTGACCGGTTTCTCCAGGAAGAGCAACTTTCCCTTCCACGAGAGAAGTGGAGGGGAGAGGAGAGAAGCGCGGTGCCCCCGACAGTTTTCTGACAATGGCAGTGAATGGTTGCGCACCGCGGTCACTGGGACAGTCAAAGCACACCGCCCCCTTTCTAACGGGCACGTCATCTTCCTAACTAGGCGTTATGAATAGGAAAGCCGCTTTTGTCTGTCCGCGCGTATAAATACCCACAATCAGTGTCCCCCTCACCGCAGAGTTACAGAGACACACGCAGAGTGAAAGTCGACAGACACTGACGCAAAGTGGGAACCGATGTGATAAGGACAGAAGCACGGGACAGGAGGGATACAGGCAACATCAGGTGACCAGAGTGACTAAAGGCTTCGGGAAAAAGAGAGAAAGGGAGAGGCAGGGAGTAAAAGCTGAGAGGGGAGAGTGTGGGGAGAGAGTGAAAGTGAGAGTGAGAGAGAGAGAGAGGGAGGAAGCCAGCAGCGACCTCCTACCCAACAACCTCGGAAGCAAACTCATAAAATGAATTCAGACTCCAGCCCAAGCAGCAGAGCCTCATCCCCGGACATGGACGGCATGTTTCTCCGTGACCACCACCCGCATCACCATCACCATCATCACCACATTGGCTCCTCCGTGTCCTCCTCCACGCAGAGCGGCGAGCAGCAGCGCCAGAAGATGAGCGGGGGCGAGCACCTGCGCTCAGGAGAAGCAAAGTCCGCGTCGGTGGGAAGCAGCAGCAGTAGCAGCAGCAGCAGCAGCAGCAGCAACAAGTATAAACTGAAGAAGCAAGTCACCGAGGAGGAAATGTACCAGCTCCGTCTCAAGATTAACGGCCGGGAGAGGAAGCGCATGCACGACCTCAACCTGGCCATGGACGGCCTACGAGAGGTGATGCCCTACGCGCACGGGCCCTCAGTGAGGAAGTTGTCCAAGATCGCCACGCTGCTTCTGGCCAGGAACTACATCCTGATGCTCACCAGCTCCCTGGACGAGATGAAGCGGCTGGTAGGGGAGATATACGGAGGGCAGCACTCAGCCTTCCACTGCGGCCCCGGCGGACACTCCGGAGGTCCCGCCGCTGCCGCCGCTGCAGCAGCCGCTGCCGCTCACCAGGTGCACCCTCTTCTCGGGAGCGCGCTGTCTTCTTCCACGTCCTCCACTCTGTCCAGCGCGCTGCCGGGGCTCACGTCCATCAGAGCACCCCATTCCCTGATGAAGGGGGCTCCAACTGCGCCCTCGGCCCTGCAGCTGGGCTCCGGTTTCCAACACTGGGCTGGGCTGCCGTGTCCCTGCACCATCTGCCAGGTGCCTCCGCCTCCTCCACACATCCCCATCACCTCTACCGGCCTCACGAGACTCTCAGGGGAGGGGAAAGACGGGATGAAATGATGCCCGTGTGTCTGATGAGCAGCAGAGACTGAGAGATGTAATGATGTTTGTAAATAGATAATTCAGGGCATGAGGGGGAATTTGGCCTCACTGGTGCATGTTGTTGTTTAGTCTGTTTTCTTGTTTGGCGTATAACAGAAAAGCCTCTTTCCTCCTTGTAACAAGGACTTAGACTATATATATAAAGACTACTGATTTTTGCCAGTTGATGGTAAAAAAAAAAAAAAAAAAGGAAAGAAAATACACACCGCGCTCCTGCTGTGTTTAACTGAGTCTTCGTTGCACATGACATTGTGAAAGGTGAAGGAGGCAGCATGAACATTTAAATTTTGCTTCTTTCTTTTTCTTTTTTTAAAACATTTTTTAAATATATCAAGCGTCATTTTGTGAAAACGAAGAATGCTCTGTGCCTTGTACCAAGGATTTTAAACTTGAGTTCTATGTAAAAAATAAATAACAACATGTTTGTGTTTGGCTAAAACGATTCTGCCACCACGGAAATTTGTTTTAAATTTTAATTTTTTTAAGATTTATTTTAATCGTGTGGCTCACTGTGTGTCGATTTGTGCCCTGATTTCTATTGATTTCTATTTTGATTTTAACTTCTGTTGTTTTTTTTTTTGCATGATGGTGTAATTATCACAGCATGATTGTTTTTGCTGAAATGAATTTGTTATGCCCAGAGACCCCGTGTCTTTATTTTTGTACATTGTTGATGACTGATGAAATATTTATTATCGCCCAGCGTCACTGGATGAAATTTCAATAAAACTGGAATTATGAATCATACCCAATTTATTCCTCTGTTTCTTTTAAATACTCACCAAATCATCGAAACGACATTTTTTTTTCTATCATATAAGAATTAAACCCCCGGAAGTTTAAGTCAGTTTTACTTTTTATTTCTTTAATTAATTTTGGTAGTTTCAGACAAAATCTTAAGATAAATACGAAGCTGTGCTTCTTTAAATATTTTATTTTGCCCACATATATGTAATCATTGCACATTAAAAAAAACAAATCTTGTTTTAAATAATAATTATTGCGCAATGATTATAAACATTTCAAGGCCTCAGACAAAAACACCTCAGCGCGTTTTTTCTTTTACACTTCTCATCATTATTTGTTCTTTTTTTTAAGACCCCGGATTTTTCTGCTTATTTAAAACAGACTACATTGAAATCAACAAAACGCAGAGATTTATAGATAAATGAACATTTGCTATTTTATAGTAAAGATTTCTAAGGAAAGCTGAAAATTAGCATCTGATATTTTTCTCCTTTGAATGATCCTAGAATAACTGCTGAAATTACGCAGCAGGACATTAAACATTTTGCTGGTTGTTGAAATTCATGTTTTAGAACTGTTCTAAAATTAACCAAAGTTTTGAAGTCATGTCACCTTCTTCTCGGGGCATACACGTCTGAACAATAACACGAATGCATCATTTATTTAGAAATGTTAGGAAAAGGGAGAAACGAGAGGGAAATAAGGCACTGAGCTGCAGCCTAATGGAGCTCAGCTGAATTGGTCCCTGTAGCAGCTAGAAAGTGATTCGCCTTGGGGAGCGCAGAGCAGTTTGTCCGCCGGGTCCCTTGGGTGTTTCTCCGTCTCATCTCTGCAGCGACAGAATGCACGTATGTTTGTGGAGATTACAAGTTAATTGTTCATGGGGGACCGAGAGGAGAAAATCACATCACAGAGAGGCGTCGGGATTACAGGCTTCTAAATGTAGAAGATTATACATTCAGACCCCCTCCTCGGCCTCGCCGTATGCAAATGAGTGTGTGGATTAAAAAAGTAAAGAAAGACAGAAAGAGAAAAGGAGACGAAGCCCTTTTGTAACTTATTTGGAGGGAAGAAAACACAAGTTTGGTGGCTAAGTCGAGAAAGAGTGAAAGAGTTCATTTTACGCTTCTTCTTCTTTTTGTCTTTAGGAATGAGTATAGCCTGTCTGTCCCTCGCAGGCTGCCAGATGGGATGTAAATAGCTGGGTAGCTGCAATGGCCTTTTAACCACACAACACTGAGGAGGATGTTGTCAAGGGAAGCTGGCGGTTTGCGAGTTAATAGTCATGAGTTGGGGTAATTACTTAAGGTTTATTATGCTCTGGTTTCAAAGGAAATAGACCCTTCAATGGGCTGAGAAATACTTCTTAATTCTGGCTAATTAGGAGCCGAGCAAAGCAGAGACAACTGCTGCTTCTGCTACCAGAGAGGGAGAGCATTTGTAAGTAAGCCACAAAATAACGCACAAAACAATCATGCACATGCAAATGGCGTGCACAAGACACATCCGTGTTAAAGAGAGGAATGTAAACCAGCTTAAATTTGGAAGTGTACGTCCTGCTCTGATATGTCGATCATATGGCAACAGAAGCATCTTCCTGCCTTTGGCCTGCACACTGAAATGGAAGATTTCCCTCTTATTCTTCTGAAAGCTGGAAAGGTAAACAGAAAAACTAACTTGCAAGCAGCGAGTGAATTACAGGTTTTCTGTGTTTATCTAAC
This sequence comes from Astatotilapia calliptera, assembly GCF_964374335.1. Lineage (NCBI taxonomy): Eukaryota > Metazoa > Chordata > Actinopteri > Cichliformes > Cichlidae > Astatotilapia > Astatotilapia calliptera. The sequence goes on from NC_137434.1 coordinate 22,256,421, forward strand.
AGAGGGGCTTATCTTCCTGGCAGGGCTCACAAAAATTATCCTCATTAGACTGAGACTTTTAGTTTTGTTTTAAATAAATCCCACTGATATTCAGATTTGTCTTTTTCATTAAGGCAAAAACAGGAGGAGAGAAGAGGATAATAATGCAACACAACAACAATAACAACATCAACACAAACGCAAAACTAAAAAGAAGAACTGATAATGTTAAGGACCGAAAAACTCAACTGGAAAAATAAAAACGGCTTTCAAATTTGGACATTTTATGTATTTGAGCACCTATTTGTTATACCAGAGGCAGTTAAACCAGAGAAGGTTGTTGGACAGCTGATTTTGGTCAGTTCTGCAGCAAACATCAAACTTAGAGAGTGTGCGAATAGTGAAATACAAATAACATAACATCCTTAAAGCAGCATTAATGCATTAGAAGTGAAAAAGGTGTTTATTGCAGAAATTATATGGAAAATACCAAAAATACTTACAAAGAAAGCTATAAACTCTAAAAAATGAGATGCATATATATTTATATAGCACGTGAAAGAGGCTGTGAGATCAAATCTATCATTTCTACAGAAACTATTTGTGTTTTTGTTTGCAGGCTGGTCAGCGATCATAGGATGGACTCGTGGCCATCAGCTCTTCTTTTCATGAGGCTTGACAAATGACTGGCCCTTTACAGAGCACACACCTGTTACTGCGAGCCACTCGAGGTTTATCACTTAGAGAAACACTGCTTTGTTCACCCTCTCCACACACACACACACACACACACACACACACACACACACACACACACACACACACACACACACACACACACACACACACACACACACAATGAGAGGCCTTTTTTCTCCATTCTTAAACATGGATGCTAACAAGGCAACAAATACTGTCAGCCTCACTTGCTGGCCCTGTGACAAAGTTCCAACCTCCAAATCTGAAAATCCGCAAAGTTGTTTTAATTAAAACACCCCGACAGCTGCTTGCCAGCTCCATCACAGATATAGTTTTACAAAGCTGCAAATATAAGGGTTGTTTTAGAGGGGGGGGTGTCAGATATGCACAAACAGTAGGGGCATTTAAGGCTTTTATAACTCCAGAGTTTGTATAAACATGTCATTTGGCAGCCACAGACTGCTGTTGCATTGAGTGTGAAGAGTCCTGCCTGTGTGGAAGTGTATGAATGTGAAGTGGTCTTCTGGTTTGTTTACTTGGTCGGTCAGTGAGCTGCTGCCTGAGGGCAGCAATTGAAAATAAATTTTAGTTGAATAAGGGGCAGTGGCCGCATCAGCCGAGCTGCTGCTAGAACAAAAGCAGTTGAGGGGATAAGTTATTGACCGAGCTGACAGCCTGAACGAGGCTGATTATAACCGCCTGGTTATGCTCAGTGTGTGTGTGTGTGTCATAGTCATATTGAAGCAGGTGCAAAGTCCGTTCCCTCTCTGAGTTTACCTCCATCTTTCTCCCTTTCTGCCCTGAGGGAAGCTTCTGAGGCCTCTGCCCTAATGTCCTCAGCTGATTCCTTAGACTAATGTTTAACCCATACTGCCAAAGCAGAAAGCATATTTCCATCATAAGAGCGCTTTGCCATTGCCATTAGCGACTCAGCTCATTTGCATGTTAATTGTGCAGTTAGAGAAGTGGTGTTGACACTTCCCTTTGTCCAAGCAGGGTCGCGGAAAGTGAGAGGATGGGGCTGCAGAATGATAACCATGTGTGTTATTGTTTCGGGCTGGTTATATCATCTGTCATCACGGGACGTTTGAACACAATGGGAGATAGACTGAGTTAATTTCATAAGGTGCTATTTATTTATCATGTGAGAATTAAATAAAGTGTTTAGCTGTACTTAAAAAAAAAAAACGCAATAGGATAGCTCATTACTCCCAAATGAATTTGTCATAGTGTGAAAAGTAACACACATTTACCCGGGTAGTGAAATTTTGAGGCGTTTTGATCTGTGCACAGATGGTGAATTTCTGGGCCGATGCGGATACAGAAATATTTCCCATTTTTGCTCGTTTTTGTTTTCAGTAGCCCCCTTTTGTGTCAATGAAACAAAGAAATAGCCATTAAGAAAAATGGCTGAACTATTCTAAAGGTTAAAACCTCTTCATCACACTTCATCTTTGAACATTTAGCGAACAAAAATATGGCAAAGGTTTACCACGGTGCATCCGTAGCTTTACTCAACCACATCTCAGGTATTCAATATTAATCTGAAAAACAAAACAAAACCTTTTTTTGCATCTTTAAGTCAGAAATTCAGTCTGTTTTCTCAATTAAAGGTTATCTTCTCAAAAGTTTGAGTTAGTAAGTCAAGCTTTTGGGACATACACAATGAAAAATTCTCTAAAATGTTAATAATAATAAAGGTTTTAAATGCTTCTACATCAATTACAAAAGTAGTTCTCAGTCAACTTGACATATCTGCAACAAAGCCATCTTTCATCGTAGCAAACGCTCGCTTTCATTTAAGAAAATATCCGAGTTCTTCCTCCAATGAACGGCCATGCATGCAGGATGGCTGTCAATGTTATCAATTACGGGCTTAGAAAATAAACTGAAACACATAAACAACATTCCTGACAAAATGGACATGCTGTGTTTACACATACACAAACACACACACTTTCACTTGTCCGCATACAAGCCAGTTTTGGTGTGAATTTTGTGTGATAAATACAGATTCAGCCAGACAGAAAGTGCCTGTGCGTGCGTATCTGTGTGTGTGCGTGTCTGTGTGTGTGTGTGTGCGTCAGCAGTAATATCCTCCTACAGTGACTGACAGATGGCGTTCAGTGTTTGGCCGTAAATGTGCTCTCTGAGTGTTTGTCTGTGTGCCAGTCGCCTGTAGTTTGGAGACTCCCTGTGAGAGTCTAACTGTCCTGACACTGTTCAAAACCAACTGTCCTTGATTGTCAACCGCAGATGAACCGTAGTGTATGTGTGCGTGCGTGGATGTGAGTGTGTATGTATGTACATGCTGATGAGTGTGTATGCAGTGGCCTTCTGGAAGGAAGTGCTGAGCAGGCCAGGGGAGCAGATGTTAATGGGTGAGATATATCTATCTAAATCTCTGGCCACCACATGCTTCAAATCTGCCCAGAGGAACGGGTGTCTCTGCTTGATGACACGAGGCAAACTGTGCAGGAAAGGTTTTCTTTTTCTTTTCTTTTTTGTCTAAAATATAGGAGACGGAGAGAAGATTTTGTGTGTGTGCTTATGTGTGTGTGTGCCAACTCCAAGCCTGGCACAGTCCTGGGTGACAGTCCCCTCTCAGCAGGGGGGAGTCGGGCGACAAAGTGAAACATGGTCATGAGGAGAGCGAGCCACGACTGAAGCCAAGAACAGACAGCACAAATAGAGAGATCAGACTACCTCTTTGCACGGTCCAGTCCAAAACAAAACAGAAATGTGTTTGATAATGTTCCTTCACTGACAACAACATGAAATCAGGGGACAGGAAAGTTTTAAAATGAAGAGACTTTGAGCGCGGATCAAGTTTTTTGGTTTTAAGGCTTTGAAGGGAATGTGACGTCCCAACCAGTACTGAACAGCTCATCATCTTTGCCCACTGTGCAATCAGTCATTCGTCATATATTCAAACAGCCTGCAACATATCAGTAGAGAGAATTTAGTGCTAACTTAACTGATAATACATGGTGAGGTGCTTATGAATGTTTTGAGGCATGACTGATCAAGACATAGGTATTTAAGTTGATTGGCTGAATGCATCCAGCCATAAAAACCTTTTTTCAGAGGTCATTGTCCAAACAAAAATAAATCTACACTATCATCCTTTCATTTGTCTCATGAGGAAGCCTGAATCTGCTAATGCACGGTGATTGCTCATGAAGACCCAGAGACCTTTCAGCAACCACTGACCAGTTGGTGAAAGGTTGCCAGCTTGTCTGCAAACACATGATAATTAACCACCAAGAGGAAAAGTAAAAGTTGTGCCTTTGAAGGGGAGCAGGCTCCACTTCCAGTTTTGTTGAACTTTTCATAGTTTCAGTACACATTGAGTAGTTGTTGAATGTTTGCAGACAAGTTGGCATCTTCTATGCAAACTTTGTTATCAGTTTCATCTTGTGACAACAAGCAACTACATATATATTAGCCAGGCTATTGGAGAATACACATTTTTCCCCATTGACTGGTGTTAACCCTGGGTCACTGACTACTTTCTAATTATATGTGACTGGGGCTTCATAAGTGAATTCACAGTCCAGCAACCACTCGCCAACCAGCTACGAAAGGTTTTTCCCTAGCAACCTGTGGTTACCGGGTCTCACTGGTCTCAAGACCTGTTTAAATTGGGGCTTAGGCTCCCTGGTACAACACAAAGGTGACTCAAACCCCTGACCGCTCACTATAAAGTCATACCAAGCTAACTGGTCTTCACACTCAGCTCATCACAGGATTATGATGCTGGCAAAAAGGGGTCGGGACGTGATGGTTGTGGCACTCAAGACATGTTGAGTTCAGCCGGAAATAAGGTTTAAAATTAAATTTAAACCTACACAGTTGTAAAAGGCTTAAAAGTGTTATTTATATTAATAAAAACAGGCTCATAAAGAGAACATTGCATGGCTACATGTTCACACCCATTAAATAATCAGATACATTGTCAATCAAATGTATAAAAAATCAAATGTTTTAATAGTTGAATTGATATTTCTTGCTTCACAAGAGACTGTTTTTGTACACGTCTGTTTATCATGTGACTTTTACCTTTTGACTGGGTAACCTCACTGGCTCCTGTAGCTTCTGCATGTCAACATCATGTTCAGTGAAATTATCAGTTGTATTTACCTCCATTGCATTTATAGTCGTAGTAGTTTTACAGTCACAGTTAAACATGTACAAAAACCTGCCCGTATATCAATCATTTCAATCAAAACAAAGCATTTGTTGCTCTTCAAATTTAAGCATAACAATACTGATTATTTTTTATTTTTGTTCTTAAGTTTCACAATTTAATTACACAAATATTAAATAGCCAACATACAATAATGTCACGTTTGTGATAAAGTGACCATTTATTTTTATTTTTCAGCTAAACGTGAAGATGAGAGATTCAAAGAGGCCTTTGGGAATTGATCTAACATCTCTGTTGGCAGCATTGTTAAGACAGACATTACACCTCTCAAACTTAAGGTACGTGGTTTGGCATGTGCCCACATTTACAGGAGGTCTAACCTTCTTGTCTATCGCGCATCATTTGGCAGCAGAAGTATATATATTACATGTCTCCAATCTGACCAGATGTTAAGTACATCTAGGAAGGTCCTGATCAAAGATACCCAGTCCCCTTAAAGCTTTCTCTGAAGACTTCAAACATTTTCATTACATTTCCTCAGGTCTGTGTAAGACTTTGTGATCTGGCAATGCTGTTAACCCAGGCGTTAGCCTGCCATCTAACCCTCTGTGTGAGCTGGCTGCGATGTTAAAGTAGACATTAGCCTCCTCCCTCTGGCCTGGATTCAGCTGGCACGTTCAGACCTCATTGATGGCTCTGCCAGGCAGACTCTGTCACAGTTGGTGATTTTGATCAATATCAACACCCAGACAGCTTGTTGGAGAACAAACAAACATGTAAATAATGCGTCAACACGTTCTGAAATTCTGGACAAGGTGATTATTGTATGAGAGGGCAGAGAAGGAGACAGAGAGATCAGCTTATGCTTTGCTACGTGTGTGTAACCTGCATCTATAATCTTCTCATAAAGACAATGTCACTTGATATTGTTGTCTCTTTCACTTTAATAGAAGCTATTAATGCTATTAATTTCATTTCAAGACAGCTTTTCTGAGCCTTATTTTACCAACAGCTCTCTGGTTTCTCTCAGTCTAGACTTTGTTGTTCAGAGGACTTAGAGTTGAGTCTCTTCCACATATTATCCAATAGCAAAATAATACTACTCAGTGTGGTAAGAAAGTCTTTGGGCTTTACAGGTCAGGGATTCTCAACCAGGAGGTACACCAGGAGAAATTTAACATGATTCTTGGAAAATGAAAATGCAATTCAATTAAGTGTACATTAAAGAGTTAAAACAGTTAACAGCTAACTGATATGACCAGAGGTAGTTGTTGGAGGTTAGAGTGAGCACGACCTAAAATTTTTGTTTCTGTGTGCAGTCTTGTTGCCTTTGAAATCAATGTGGACCTGGTCTGCAACCACTTCCAGTCAAAGTGGCTTTGGTGCATCAGTACAGTGACAAAAATCAATAAGATTGAGTCTGCTATCAGTCTTTGATTGAATGGAGCCAAGCTGATGATTGCATGCAGTTTTTTTGTGCAAAATCTGTTGCTATAGATACAAAAATTCACATTAAAGAGAAATTTTCATTTCTGTCCAACGAGAACATCATCCGTTTTAAAAGGAAAATCAGAAATTTCTCCACAAATTCTGTACAGAAACTTCGCCTTTATATAGGAATCTAACCAGAATACAAGCCCCCTATTACAAAAAGATATGTCACAGACATCAGCGGAAACTGATTGCAACGTGTTGGCAATCTGTAATCTGCAAGCCTTCCCCAATTTCTCTAAGAGTGATTGCAGTCAATCCGAGTCAAACTGTGGTTGTTTGGAGACAAGTTACTTCCTATCAGGTACCATGTGCACTCGTCTTAGGTCTGAAAGCGGTTGTCCAGAAGTTACTGCAATTATTTGCAATCAGTCTCCCAGAGAAAGAAATTCAATGTCATTTCATAATGTGAATGAGCCATATATATGAGCCAAACATACAGCTAAAATGATAGAAGTTGGAAAATGTCACCTCTGTCAGTGCGCCCCAGGGCGGCTGTGGCTACAATGTAGCTGCCATCACCAGTGTGTGTGAATGTGTGTGTGAATGGGTGGATGACTGAATGTGTAAAGGGCTTAGGGACTAGTAAAGCGCTATACAAATACAGGCCATTTACCATTTACCATAAATGTACAGCTGTCAGGTATAAGTATAGAATATTATATTCCGTTTGCACAATAGAATTAAGAAATAAGTTAAAATGGTGTAAAAAGTTCAGATTCTTAGGAAATCTTTGGATAATCTAATGGATAAAGTCTTAAAATACCTAAAAAAATGTAAAAATAAGTTAAATTAAAAGTATGATTGGTAAGTAAAAAAGGAAGCAGAAGGGACAGAGTGATCGGTGGGGGTATGACGATACAGGTGATCCAGAGAAAGCATCAGTGCTAATAAAAGAAAAGAAGTTTAAGAGGTCACAAATGAAGCAAAAATGATCTCAACATGATCTCCCCTGAAGGGAGTCAATCTGCATCAGCTTTGCTTGGCAGTGCTGGTCGGTGTGAACACAGCCCCGGCGAGGACAGGGAAACACACGAGGAAGGCACAGCTCTAATTATAAACAGCCATTATCATGGGTGTGAAACCAGAAGTGACAGCAGCAATGGACAGCCAAACACACACACACGCACACACACAAACTCTGATGGGCCAGAGTCATCATATGGCCGAATCACAACTGCTCTGGCTCAGTAATGTCTGGCAGATGTTAACGCTTTGTACTTAATGACTCCCCCGAGACCTCACCCAATCAGACAGGACACAGCGATATGCTGGGGGGGGGGGGGGGGGGGGGGGGGGGGGGGGGGGAGAGAGAGAGTGTGTTGACTGTGTGTGTGAGTGATGCAGTAGCTAGTGGCTTGGTCAAGACGCAAATCTTGAAATTCATACATGTCATTAAACCTTGTTTAACATCTGTAGTGGCTGAATCTTCTGTGGTTCAGTTTAATCAGAGGTTTCAGGTCAACTGTTTAAAATGTAAGTGTGTGTGTGTGTGTGTGTGTGTGTGTGTGTGTGTGTGTGTGTGTGTGTGTGTGTGTGTGTGTGTGTGTGTGTGTGCAACAGAGGGAGAGGGAGAGGAACCCTTCTGCTACCAGAGAGTCATTTCATGCTTGACTACTGCATGTTTTAAAGAATAACTGGATTTATGTTGCACATCTCAGCAAGTAAATCGATCAAAGCAAACAGAGCGGGATTAAAACACATTTTCAAACCTCCTCTCTGAACGTGAGATCAAAGGACGACCCGCGATAAATGTTAACGTTATTGCTGGAAGATACATTTAAGGTTAGTTGTGTACCTCTCCTCAAACTAAGCCGGTATTGTTATGATTATTATAATGACGATGATGATGATTAAGAGCATTTAAGTATTTTGTTTATATGGCATTTATTTTATTGTTTCTGTTTCTTTTTTCTTTGTTTTATCTTCTCTTCCTTCCTTTCATTGATTCTACATTTCATTCTTTCTGTTTCTCAACTCTTTTTATTTTCTTTATTCTGTTTTGTTTCTTTTTGTCTGATGGGTTTCATGTGTTTCTCTTTCACTTTTTTGTCTTCCTTCCTTGCTTGAAGAATGAACTTGACACTCATAATCCAGATTAATAGACTTTCTTTTCTCTTCTCCTTTGGACCTGTAAGAATTCTGTAATATAAGCTACAGTGAGAAAAGGGTCAAACCTCTTAATGATGGAACCAGAAACAGCTTCGGGGTGGGTCTGAGATTAGTGATTCAGTTGTGCACTGTGTGTAAGCATTCACTACAAAACAGTTGTTATTCAGACACAGTCTGTTAAAAAAAAGTAGCTAATGTAGCTTTGTGCAAAAATATTTCTCTCTAACACATAATGTCATAACAGCAGCAGTGCTCTGATTTGCTATATTGAAAATGTCAGCAGCAGCAGATGCTGCGCTAATGGCCACTGGATGCTGCACCAGAATCTAGCAGCTGGAAACCATGACGCTAACTACCACCGGGGAGAAACGCCAAGCGATCCACAACCCTGTTGCAGTCGGGCAGCAGTACACAACACTCCATCACAGTTTTGGGGACAATGCGATACATAAGCCTCAATTTATACTTGCTGAGTGAGGAGGCTTAATGAGGAGATTCACTCAAGGCAGAGCCAAAGAGAAAGTTGGAGTGTGCACTGCAGTGTTCAGAATCACCAGTGCAGCAGAGTCAAATATTATATCCCACCAATTCTTCATCTTTGTAACTACTTCACCCACAAGGCAGCTTGACCATTATGTAAGTCATAGACTACATTTTCATGTAGTTTTCCGTATGTCACTTGAAGCAGTCCGCATAACTTGGCCCTGTACTCAATGTCATATCAGAATAGGCCCAAGTGCACCTGTGTGTGTAAAGTGAAACCTGCCTGTATGTTTCCAAAGTTCAGATGCAGCTAAATTAGTTAATTCTCTGGCTAAAGCTGCACAAATCCACAAACCCAGAACCCTGCCAAATCTGGCAAACATTACTGGTTCATTGTCAGAACTCTGCTGAGTGATACAGACTCCTTTGTCTAACACTTTTAATTTAGTTGCTTTCCAAATTTTCACAACTTTTTCACACATGCATTAATGCCCAGATGATGATAACGAACATTTTACAAAGTGAAAGGTTTGATGTGCTGCTGAAAGGAAAAGTTTCCCTCAATAAAACCCTCCACCCATTGGCCCTGTCGCTTTCTGATGCCCCACCAAGAGCTGTCACTCATCCCCAACTCCCCATCTTCCTCTGTCTGTCTGTCAAACAGGAAGAGTGCCTTTCCCCTCCATCTGTTATTATCTTCTCTTTTCCATGAGTACTGGGGGGTCAGTGGGGGCTGTCCAGGGGCTGGCCATCCCGTTAGAGGCCTATTAACAGTCCCCAGGCTCTCTGCTGGGGCCTACTGGAGAGAAATCCATATCAATACCTGTCTGTTATGCCTCCAACCGTTAGACACAGCCATGCTGCCTGCCTGGCACAGTCAAGCACTGCATGGGCCTCCTGTCGAGACACGGAGAAGATGGGGTTTCAATGCAAGCATGGCACTTGAGTGCGGACCTCCTGTCAGTCCTCCTGTTGCACTGACGGACCTAAGTAGACAATGCACAGTTTGAAAAGGCACACTTCCCAGTCCTGTTGCTGTCTCTAATAGTATCAGTTGTCTCTTTGGATCACATCTGGCCTGCAGAGATTACTTCCTCTAACAAGCTGGGAGGAAGGTGGCTAGAGGTGAGGTGAAGAGAAAGTTGGTGATGGCAACGACATGTGTGGGCTGGAGTTTGTAAAATTCACCATTCACAATATTCTCACAAAAGGCTAATGTGTGGTTAATGCAACTCATAAATTAAAGACACAATGGAAGTATCACTTTTCACCATTTTATTCAGTCTCACCGTCATTTGTTTGTGATGGTTTTTATCTCTTTTTTCAGTACCTGGATGCTGCAGGTGTATGATGGATCATATACACTCCTTAATCTCACGGGGCTAAATGCTCATAACATTTCTTCTGCTCAATAAAATTAATGTTTTAATTTTTTTGCTTTGAAGGTGATTGTTCTTTATTTCCAGTTTGTGTCACATTTTTTGTAGTTTTACTGCCACTGGGCTAAGAGTAACAGACAAGCTGGCATCTTCCATGCTTACGGCTATGGTTATGCTTGTGGGTGCATCATGTAGAATATGGCAGGAATGCACTTGTGACATCGCATAAGAAACCTCCTGCTGTGCATTATGTTATATGTTTAAGACATCAAGGCCTCCACTGAATCCACTGTGTTTGTCAATTTCTTACATTGTTTGCATGATTAGAGCGGTAAGTATTGATAAATTAAACATTTAAAGTAAGGCCGTTCTTACTGCAGTTCGTGTTTATGATGTTGTCCTGCCACTCATGCACAGTGAGTTAGAAAAATAGCATCAGCTGCTCAGCTTATCCACCTGATTATCATGCAAACTGATTGTTGGATAATTTCTACACCAAAGTAGTGACTGAGTGCACTGTTATACCTCAGTGTTAAAACATGAACTAAGCCCAAGTGGCTTCCTCTGCTACATCACTTTCTACCCATTGCCCCTTTACTATATTCTTACATGCTGGTGGATTTTTATTTTTATAAATATTGGCAGATAAAAAGGAAAAAAGATATTAATAAAAGTATTTTATCAGCTTCTCCGGAAAGACTCAGAGTTCTTGTTTGTGCCATAAAAGAAAAAAGAAAAAACAGAAAATGTGACAGCAGTTACTAACAACAAGCTGACAATTTTGTAATAGCCGACTAATTTGTAATAAAATCTTTGCTATAGCATATAAATTACTGGCAGTCATTTGGCTCCAAATGGAGCTACCAGGACCAATCAGAGCCTTTTCGGCTCTAATCCATCATATCAATAGGAAGTTTAAAACAAACATGTCGTGTGTGTCCATCTGTCTTGATGTTAGCAGAGAATAGAGGTCTGTTTCCTCATTAGCAGCTTATTAACAGTCCTGGCTCAGCAGAGAGCACTTTCTCTGGAGGACGGGGGCCCTGGGGGAGGGCATTTGAATGGTACAGAGTGCTTTGTTTCTGGGTCTGGCCTCCCAGACCAGCCCCCTGTCCGAGCCTGCCCAGGGGAGGCTGTGTTATGCATGTAAGGGATAAGGGGAGCCAGAGGAGAGGGACGGAGAGAGGAGGAGAAGGAAGGATGGATAGAGGAGGAGATGGAGAGGGAGTGTTGACTGGAGGTCATCCATCAAACCTGCTGTCAATTTTCCCACCTCCTGTGGAGACACAGAGAAAAGGAAGGAATTAAACACTGTGGTATAAAACCAGATACCTATTAAATATTTTATTCACCAAACAGATGAAATGTAACTTTTATGTTTCTTTCTCCCATCACAGTGATCCCTAGATTAGTTTTGTCCAGGTGGAGGCAATTTATCTTGCAAAGTCACACCCTTGTAGCTTGTGTTCCAAAGTTTTTATATCTTAATCAAATTGAATGTGTCCCTTATCATTTATTCCTCTAAATTTTCTTACAACGCTCTGTTTGAATCATAACTTTAAACCCTTTGATTCCAGAGTTCTTTGAAATCCTGAATCAACAATTTTGTTACGACCACAGAAAAAATACACTGCAGACATTTTACTGTAGTAAATGCAAAAAGTCTGCAGAAAGTTGTATAAATGCACCTCAGTTAATTTGCACAGATCTGTGCAAATTTGTAACTATTTAAATCCCATTCATTTAAATATTGATACATAAAAACAGATGCACACAGCTTGCCAGCGCATTGCAATCAAGAGTCTGCACCGAAGTTTATTGCTAAATGACTTTATTGACTGGTAATATTTATAAAAGCAAGGCTGCTATATTATTTTGTAAATAGTAAATGGATTGTTTCTTATTAAACACTCCTACTGTGCTTGAGTCCTTAAAACACTTCATTTTTGAAGTAATTTCTTAAATTCTGTTCTAAATCTATGACATCTTACAGATTTATCACAGATAATCGCTGAGGTTTCACAAAGAGATTGCTTTTATTTTCCAACCTGACCCCATGCAATCACAGACTGATAGCAGACTGATGCTGTTATGATGCTGTTTTATCAGCAATAAGAACGAGACAGCAATGGACTGTGTGGGGAAGCGGATGTGGCCTCCATCCTCAAAGCAACCATTTTAAAGGCAAAAGGATCACAAGTTCATTCTACAGTTGTTCCACCGTCTCCAGCCACTGTTTCCTCCATTGTGACTGTAGCACAACCAGTTAAGGAGATGAATGGATGGAGGAGTGTGATTAAAGTTAAAATAATTAATTAATAGGTTAAACTGACAGATTTACAATAAATGTGCATCAGCCACATTCATCTTATATATAAAAGTAAAAATATTCCCCTGCTATGAGTTTAAAGCGCTTTACGCAAGCACAAGGAAGATTCAAATTTTATATTTCATATCATATTCTTTTCTCCCACCGTTTAACCTGTTGAGCCACAGAACTCAGCGAACTCACTTTCAGAAGACAATGAAGCTTATCTCTGCTATTTGTCTCCCGATTTGAACAACACATCTGTTCAGTGTGCGTCTGTGCCAGCACAGACATGTGTTGACCTCAGACCAGAGTTTGACAGTGCAGGTCTCGAGGTATTTGCTGGGTTTGTAGCAGCAATCAGGACCACTGGTTTCAGGTCTCTGTTGACAACACCTATGCTGTGACCATCTGTCAAGCAAGCGATATATGCTGTACGTGTAAGAACACTGATGATGCACATGGTGCATCAATAGACACTCCCACAGAGGGACATGTTCGCACACAAACGCATTCAACTTTAGAAACACACATGGGCAGCTTCCCAAGGCACACACGTTTTAACAAGGAAAACACCATATTCCACCAGTTAACCATCTAATTATACAGTTATCCTCCTATTTACAGTACTATAGACGTGAAAGGCAGATGACACAAGCTGTCATTTCCTCACCATGCTTTGCAGAGCTCTGCGAGGCAGCTGGTTAGCAGAGGGCCTGAGTAGGAGGAGGCAACTTGGCAACAGCTGTTGGAATGAATGCGAGTAGTTAAACACAAGTCCTCCAGAGGCTCAGTGTTTGGAACGATCACCTGAAGCTACACATTCCTGCACGATGCTTTAAACAGGATGGAAATGAAAGATGGGGTGGATGAATGATGGCACGGTGATTTTGGAAAACAACAACTCCTCCAAATTAAACAACAAAAAAACTTTGCAACTGGACTTTAAACTAGAAGTAGAAATTCATTCTCAATATGATGTATCAGATGATGTGAACGGTGCTTTTATAAATATATACATTATAATTGTATAATGTATAGACATTTAAAACAAATACTTTTTAGAGTTAGTTGTTACTTTACAACAAAAAGTAATTTGCTATCTACTAAGAAAAATAACTCAGTAGTACAACTGTATTATTAAAAGTGAATTCCCTCTTTTAAGGTAGATTGCATATGTTGGTAAAACTACCCACAGGGTGTGTAGCCTGACTTTATATTCTTACCAGCGTTGCAAGTTATTTATTGCCTGCTGACTTTAACATGTGCCTAACATTGCACAGGGAAATAAAGAGGGGAAGGTAGCAACAACACAACTGTAGTACTTTGTATAACTGTTTGGGTGTTATCGTTCTATATTTTCTCCGTATTTTTGCAGTCAACCTTGTGAGATTTTAGCTTCTATGCATACCGTATTCTACAATAGGATCACTGTGGCACCGTGGCCACATTTGTTTTATGTAGTGTTCTTTGTGCTGGTTTTCAACTCTGCTCTCAGCTTTGTGTCTTTTATCTAAGATCCCATGTTTGTTCTCATTAGGATGGGCATTTGTCTCAGTGTGTTTATGTATAAGGCTGCCGGTGGAACTAATTACTTTCTGCAGGGAGAGTAATTAAGTAGTATTACTTTTTTAAAAGGTAAGAAGTACACATTTAATAGATACCCTAACTCCCATTTTTTGAGGAAGAAATGTGATTTAACTATCTTTCAGTGTGGCAAGAATTTAGGGTGGTGGTGTAATGGTATGGTGGATAATTTCTTAGCACAATTTGTGATCCCTTAGTATCTTAATTGAAACTTGAAATTCAAACACACATCCTGCCTATGTATTTTGTTGACCATGTCCATCCAACAATAGTGTACCCATCTTCTAATGGCTGTCATGTCATACTATGTGACAAAGCTCAAATCAAAGTGGCTTCTTCAACATGACACTGAGTTTGTTGAACTCAAATGACCTCCACAGTCACCAGATCTCAATCTAAAAGAGCACCTTTGGGACGTAGTGGAATCATAGTGCTACCATGACAATATGGACTAAAAATCTTTGAGGATTCTCTCCAACAGCTTTTTCCAATCTATGCCACAAAGAATTATTGCAGTTCTGAAAGTGGCTAAAGTGGCTGGTTCGTGTAGTTCAGAAATGATTACACTCGTGAAAAGAAGGCTCCTGAAATAAGCAGCAGTCTTCTGTATTACAGTCAAATGCTTTGAAGTCTCATCCATCCATCTCAGCCGCCTCCCTGTGTGGTCACCTGACTTCCCACTCTGTTAAAAGACAAAATACAGTTTTCCCAACTTTTCTTTTTGTTCCTGCTCGCTTGATAGTCTACCCCTTCCTAGAACCACTCTCCTCCCCCACTCCGCTGCAGGCCATCCTTCCCTTCCCAGCCTGCTTTGCGGTCCCGGAGGCGCCAGCCGCACCCTGTCCCGTGCAGTCTCCTGCCGTCCCACTGAAGACCGTGAAATCAGCATGATTAATAATTATAATTATTGGCAAACGTGCCAGCTGCTCTGTGGCAATGGGCACCTCTGATTTATGGTTCTGTAAATGCAAACAGTCATTGTCCATATTCAGAGAAGAAAGGAGGGAAGGCAGGAGGGGAGACTGAGGCAGACGGGGAGTTTTGGATGCCTGCCCTCAAAATATGATTTTATCTTCGGAAGTCAGCAGCCCTGTCCTGCAGGCATTGTCCTGCGTGCCTCCCTCCTTGCTTCCAACCATTCGTCTCTTGTTCTGCCCATATTCCTCACCTAGTCTGTGCTCCATGGAGCATTGCTTTTTGATCTCAGTGGGCTTCAAAGGAGTCTGGGGACACAGGGTTTCAAGCATTGTGCATGCAGACTGTGGCTTTATGAACAAGCCTATCGTTAGCATTGTATTATCACAATTCAAACCCTTAGTGTTGAGGTGTTTGTACACTAAGCTATGCGCTCTGATTAAAGACAATTAATGACTTAGAAGAAAAGTTAAACTATCTGGCTGAGATAAATCATTAATTATCTGGGCATAATATATCTGGAAAACAACCAAGAGTCTGTCACGAAGTAGACAAGAGTTTTGTTGCTTTATTTGTGTTTCCTGCATGCGTGAGTGTGTTTGTGTTTGTTTGCCCTGACTGATGGAGTGGTACGGTCTGTTCGTCGGGCTCTGGGGGTCTGCTGATGTGTCTATCACTGACAGAACGAGACTATGGATTACCTCGCTCATTAATCACCATCAAAGTGGCAGCTTGCACACACTCGTGAACCGCATACATGCAGTAATGCTAGCTCCCACAAGTTTGCCCACATACAAACATGCACACACACATCTCTCCACACACAGACAGAGTGGTTGTGACAGCTACTGGCCACCAACCTGTCCGCAGCCTAATCTCATTAGGGTCCTTCTGGCATCTGGGCCTGTTGTGCTGAGGGATGGCCTATGATGGAGTGAAGAAGACAAGGCGTTCAAGCGTATAATGGATGTCTAAATCATCTGGCCTCAACCAGCGGGTCCTCTTACTCTTTCGTTTGATGATCTGGAAGCATCCTTTGGAAATTCCTGAAAGACAAAAGAGCAGAAAAATGCAAAAGATACCTTGATGCTTGAATTGCTCTTGTTTTTTTGTTTGTTTTTTAAAGTCAGTAACCATTTGGCAAGAGTAATTGTATGTAACTGGGGTTTGTGGTAGTGCGGTGGCACTCATCACACCTGTCTGCCACTCTCTAGTCTGCTGCAGGCCTGTCCTGTCTGGTCCTGGAGCACAGTGTTGTACCTGTCAGTGTTGTGCAGATGGGTTTCAGGTCCCTCAGGCACCTGGGCTAAATACCCGTCATTAATCACCACATAAAGCCTCCCCAGCGGGAGATGCCCCAGGTTAGAGCACATCAAGAAATAAATTGGCTGAAAAATGGCTCCGGACGAAGGCTCTATCCCTGGAGAGGAGAGGAGAGGAGAGGAGAGGAGAGGAGAGGAGAGGAGAGGAGAGGAGAGGAGAGGAGAGGAGAGGAGAGGAGAGGAGAGGAGAGGAGAGGAGAGGAGAGGAGAGGAGAGGAGAGGAGAAAACAGCCTTCTCGATCCCACTAAGTGAACTGTCAGCGGGCTAAGCGACACCATCATTCACTCGGCCCCTATCGTGTTCCCGTGGTGCTGACAATCTCGGCTGTTTGCTTTCAGATTTGCACACATTCATCTTCTTTATTTGCCAAAGTGGCTTTATGCTTAGACAGAAGGCTTGAGCTTTAATGCTTCAAGTGTGGGGGGGCCTTAGGGTCCATCAGGCTTTAAATAAACATTTCTGGAAGATAAGGATTTAACAGAGGACACACAGAGAAAGTAAAGCAGGTTTTATGCTTCAAACTCACAGGTCAAAGCAGGATTCGTAGCTTATTCAATTCTTTTATTTATTCTCTGACATGGGAATCTCAACAACTTGTTGTTGTGCTGCACACTGAGTTTCAAACTCCCTCAAAATAATCCATAATCTTCCCATCGCCCACCTTGAGGTCATGACCCAGTCTTGAACAAACACTGCTGTAGGGCTCACACTTATTTAAGTGCCAATAATGATCAGAAAGCTAAGTTAGGACACTTCCCTCTGCTCGTCACGATCCTATGAGCACTTAGTCAACCAATTAAAATATGCATATACAGCAATGCACTAAAATGGAAGAAAATACTTTTCAGGTGCGTTAAATACTAAGATGAGTTAAAAAATAATAATAAAATAAAGTTGATGAAAGCAGAGATAAGGTCAAGGACATGTTGGAGTCCAGTGGCCCAGACCTGCCCAGCTTAGAACAGCATGTCTGTGGCTGTCCACTCGTATGATTAATGACTGGATGGATTCCCCTGGTCAGTCACTCACTGCTCCATGACAGTGGTCCACCTTTCACTGTATCCTGCAGCCCTCAGGGCCTCACTACACCTTCAGTGGAGGACTTCACAATGCAAATACGATTATTCGTATTTATTCGCTTAAACTGAATAAATGACATGAAGTTTTTCTGTTATGTTTTTACCTGCATTTTTTTTCTTTCTTAAAATCTAAAATTCAAGCAGACTGAGATAAATATATTTGACAATAAAATAGAAAATTCCTCTATTTTATTTTATTTTTTAAATGGGAGCATTAGTTCAGTGAGGATATTTCAGTTTTGTTTTCAGTCTAGTGGCAGCTTTTGCAAAAAAACCAAACCAAAACAAATATAAAGAAAACATTTATGTATATATATACATTTTTTTTAAATAAAAAATGGCTTTTTAAAAACTTTTCGAAACTCTTTCATTAAGTCTTCATGTGTGCTGCTCCCACATTAATGATAAGGATGACATAATGCTTTGTGAAACACTTGCTGCAGTGCACTACAGCTCAAGTCTGTTCCTGACTGTTACACTGTGCCTGCCTGCTAGTCCTAATAGGAGAGGATCAGTAAAGGACAGCTTAAACTGTCTGATATCTATAATTCTGCATATTATGACAGCAGGAAATAGATGGATTTTGGAAAGTTGTGACTTTTATGCAAACATTTATCACTGCACTGTAGAAATATACCATTTGATAAATATTTGCATTATGTAAAAAAAAATTAAATAATGTCAAAATAATCACCGATATTACAGTTTATATTATACAATTTAAAGCCACCTGTTAATTTGCTCATTAACAAAAATATCTCATCAGCCAATCATGTGACAGTTACTTGCATTTGAGGACCAGAACAGGGAAGAAAGGTGATATAAATGTCTTTGAATGTGGCATGTGTTTGCTGAGAAACAGAGTATGAGCTGTTCAGGCTGCTGCAGTGTGAGGAGGATATTCCTTTGGGCAACTTAGTACAAATTGACCATTGTTTAAACATCACAGTCTGCCTGAGTATTGCTACTGACCACGTGCATCCCTTAATGCCCATCTTCTAATGGCTACTTCCAGTGAAAACTACAACATGTCACAAAGTCCAAATCATCTCAACTGGTTTCCTGAACCTGGCAGTGAGTTCACTGTACATAAATGACCAGATCTCAATTCAACAGAGCACCTTTGGGATGTGATGGAGCAAGAAATTCTCATCGTGGATGTGTAGCCATCCACATCCACATCCACGATGTGTATCAAATCTGCAGAAACTGCCATGGTTAGTTTTCATCAGTTTTTTTTATTTCGAGTGAGTTTTCTCATTTCAGTTTATTTCTATTAATGTTTAGTTTTTGTTTCATTTCTATTTGTTTTAGTCATTATTATTATTTATTACTATTGTATTATATTATTTACAAGATTTTGGTAAACACAGAACTTTTGGATATCAGTTGACTCAGTCTTGTAGACATCTAGGTCTTAAAAAACAGCTATCAAAGATATGTTTTGGGAGGTTTTACCAACCGACAAACACTAAAACTACTGGATGTTTATTTTTAGTTGGTTTTACAGGTTCACAAAGGTTTTTCAGTCAGTTTTAAATTATTTCAAAGATCCAGATTTTATTAACTCAAACATTTTTTCACATCTGGCTTTAGTTTTTATGGATTATTGTCGCTTTTAACCTTGGAAACTGCCTGATGTTATCATGACATTATGAACCAAATATGTAAATAAAATGAAGGCATTGCCACCTTAAGTTGATGGGATCACTTAATAACATGAAATCCCACCATATGTCAGTGCTGACTTTGAGCTGAAACACGGTCTTTACCTCAGCATCTCTGTACATCCTTTCTTCACACTCACTTAAAAGGACCACAGGCCATTATGTATTTTAAAAAGAAGGGCATGGTGAGTGGCCAGGTTATGCTCCTCTATTCTTCTTATTCTTCCCTCACCAGAGCAGTCGATGTCAGTAGGAGATGGAGGGACAATGGAGGTGATCTCTCTGATCTCAGTGCTCCTATTGTGGCTTGTCATATTATTAATGTTCATATCTGAGAAAAGCCATGGCCTCTGCCTCGCTGCTCTGTCATGTTCTCTGCTGGACTTTCTTTCTTCACACTGTTGTGCTTTATCTCAGTGCGGCTCTGATGCTGTATTTGATCTCGGCAATATATGGAAATGTAAAGAGGAAGTGTAAGAATTTCTCACATTTTCTTTATCTGATTTGATTCCCTTTGAAAAATATGCTTTTGAAGCCTCATTTGTCCTTTGTAGCACAATCATTTTAAGAGCTGCGACGACAGATTTATATTCTCGCTCTTTCCTAAAGTTTTCGCCCCGTTGTGCAAAAAAAAAATTGCAAGACTGAAGGCATGTTGGCCACTCTCCTTTCAAAGATGTCATTCATTTATCAGCGGTGCCGTGGCTTGCTCATGCCTTGCTGTGCTGTGCTTGGGGTCAGGGCTTCTTCACTGTGCACTCAGAGTAATTATTAACCCACTGGGATTGTCCAGCAGCCCTTTGGTCATCTGGGACTGAAGAGTGTCAATCGGCAAAGGTCACAACTAGGCAGCAGAGTAATGAGTAAGGAGACGGAGAAAGAACATAGTCAGAGGGAGACTAATTAATTAAACCTGAAAATGACAAGAACCTCCTTTTGCTGTGCAAACATTTGTAAGATATATTTGGTTATATTTTACTCCCGTGAAAAGAATAAAGACTATTGTTTTCAGCAAAGCATTACTAAGCAACATGAATGGCAGTGCAGTAATGAATGGCCTAACCTACTGGGGGACGCGGCCCCTTGGTGGGCTGTGAAGGTACTGCAAGTGAGCGGTGAAAATTAATTTACAATAAAAACGTTTTTTAAACTTTTTTTTATTTAGCTTGAAAAGAACTTATGAAACAAACAAAAGAATCTATAAGACGGCACATTATTTTCATTTTATGACCTATTTTTAAACTTATTTTTAAACTTAAACTCATCTTATGTCTTAGGTATTAATGGAAAGTCAACCAACAAGCAAATCATCAAAAGATCAAAAACATCACTGAAAACACAAAGAAGGAAATGCTTCATCTTAGACTAGTCTCATGTTCACAGATGTGATTAAAGCATTGTGTGAGCTGCAGAAGAGTTTCAGAATTTAAAATGGGCTGTGGCAGTCAAAACGTTTGGGACTAGCTGGTCTAAAGGATTGTAACTCAAATACTACAGTTATGAATCCCAGTAAGACTTCATTCTGGAGTTTGGATGTTTGCTTCCTTTTTAGAATTTAGATTTTGGTAGATAACAGCTTTACCAAAACAGTCTGACATTAAAACAATACAGTGAGTCAAAGAGATGGTGGAGTAGGAAATATAACTGTCATTTTAGTGATGAAGAGAGGACCCAAACTCAAGAAAAAGAGAGAAACATAATAGACATCCTGATTAAGGTTACGGGGAAGACTGGACTGTACAAACGGTAGGGAGTGAGACACAGGTGAAAACAATCAAGACAGCGAAAAACAAGGCGGTCAAGCTGGAACAAAACATGACAGGAAACTTAATGAAGTGTTTCCCTTCACAGCACAGAATCTGGAATAGGTACCAAAGTCTATTGTTATCTAGATCAGGTAGCTAACTCTTGCTGAACTTCTTATCATTATTCAGTTTTTAATCAATTACATTCCTATACTATAATAATATAAGTGCCTGTTTCTGCTGGAGGTTTCTTCCTGTTAAATGGGAGTTTTTCCTCCCCACTGTCACCAAAGTGCTTGCTCATAGGGAGTCATATGATTGTTGGGGCTTTCTTACAATATAAAATTTTGTGATTAAAAACTATAAATAAAATTGAACTGAACCGAATTGAATAACTTCTATAATTTACTAAATCACAATTAATGCTAGTTCCTATTGGAACATTACATGTGTCTGTTTTGTAATGCGCTGCATTACTGTTGCTAATTTCAGTCACATTACAGTTATTGATGAAAGAATTACTGCACTGCATACATTTTACAAAGATTTGCAAATTCAGGGGGAAAATTCATCAAATGTGGCTTTTCATGCACACTTTGCACCAATGACCTGACCTCAGTTTGTACAGGACATAGAACAAAAATGGCAGAGTGGTACACTGCTCTTTAAAGGCGAGGATATCGACGTTATTTTTGGAATTTCCTTCACGAAATGCAAGAGCATGTGATGCGGAAGTGCAAATTGTATGCAGACAAGAAACCACTATCCACCTTAATAAAACAAAAACAAGTAGCAAAAGCCCTCCAGTACCAAAATCATGATCAAGATTAGTGTAACAAAATTAGAAACAAGTAGATTTGTCACCATACAGCAGCTACTAGGGAAAACATTCCCCATATCTATAGTAGATTGGTACTGCCACAACATTTTTAAGGTTACTTCCCACTTTGTCGTGATATTTAAACACCAAGACAAAGACCTTGTTTATGTCCTTTGTATTAGGACAGAGGTTTATCCCAAAAGGTTGATCCATTTATCTCTGCACAGTTTTCTCAGTACGAGGGTGCTGAGCATGCATCAGAAGATAGAGGTTTGTGGTCATATGTGAGCTGTGGTTATTACATGACAAGGTGATCTCAGGTAATGTTGCAGAACTGAAAACGTAATGCAACAATCAGTGCAAGGAATGAAAGAGTGCAGTAATACTTAAAGTAAACCATCACTTTATACTTTTTAAAGTTATAAACATGTCGTTATGTTAGTAAATGGGTAAATACATTACATTTACAACACTGGTCACTTTGTCACATAAATACTGAGATTTGTAATTATCAAAATATGTTAAAATATCAACTTGATGGCCAAATCCCAGATACAGATTCTGCCTTCCTCTGCTCGCTCAGCCAGACCCCTGCGTGTGACATAACCTGGGAAAAGTATTTTTTGCCATCATGGGAAGTGCAGAGTGTGAAGGTTCTCTACATAAAACCCACAACCTCAAACTGAAGGTTATTTATGCCACTGCTGTGGCATTGTGGCCTACAGAGTCTTTGTGATCCAGGGAACAACATCCTCTAAAGCTGCTTGGGTTTTGTGGGGAATAAATTGTGCGGTTCCTCTGGTCCAGCTCTATATCATATTCGGCTAGCTTGTGGGTGCCACTGAGGTGGTGAATGGGCCGCCAGAGGCCCAGCCACTGGCGGGTGGTCTGACACAGAAAGGTTAAATATGGTTCAGCCATGGACTCTCTCAAAGGGCCTGGTTGTTAAAAAAATAAGTTATGTGTGCTATACGTCTTCATGCAGTCAGAAAATTGACAATACTGGCGCACTGAGGCACAGGGCTGTCCGAGAGCTGAACTTCATGGTTGACCATCCCACTGAAGAAAAAGAGTCGCAACCTCACTTGTTTCCGGTGGATTTATTGACGGCTCATCAAAGACTCGGCTAGACGAGAGGTGTAAAATCAGCACAATGACCATAATGGTTATGCTCGGCTCTTTGCACTTAAAGCTATGAACTCTAAACTTGAACTCAGTGACAGAAAAATGGAAAAGCAAACAAAAATGTAGCCATTAAATAAAAGAAACAGTTCAAATGCTTAATATAGTACAAGCATTGAGTGATTAAATGAGACATTGCTCTTAAAGCCCAAGTGAGTTATTGTACTACTTGTATGGTCAACTGATAGGTCAGTTTTGCATGCCTTTATCCATTATCATCATCATCAGAGGATGATTACTGACTCTTCTCCTCCTTTTCTCCTCTAATACTACAACTATAACACTACAATCCATGTCTTTTTGTTAAAAATGTAATCAAATTAGGGATGATGCAGAAATAAAATGGGTCAACCGGTGTTATTTTCCCATCTACAGTGTGTCTGCCATCACTGTTTTGTGCAGTTAGACTGACAGAGTTGAGATCACTGTGAAAGCTCATCTCAGTTTAAAACATTTGATAACGGAGCGTTTTTCTACCTATTGTAGAACAATAGAAATTTCTAGTTATTTATAGATAGCTAAATAAACAGGAACTTGTTTATGTAGTTACTTAATTACTTTGGTGTAGTATGAATAGCCATGAGGGGGTCTTTATCAGTAGGAAACGTTGTAAAAGGTATTAAAAATACAGTTGAAAGTCCAAACTTTATATCCTATAAATTTTCTAATGCCATACAGTGGGCCAGATTGGAGTCTTTGCTGTCTTTGTGCTTGACACCACTGAATAGACAACAGGGTCCAGCTGATTTACCTGCAAAGAAGGTACAGGTATAACTGCTTTTTCTAGAAAAGGATTAGTATTGTACAGAGGGACTTGCACAAATTGATTCAACAACCCCAATTTTCTCCACACAGCTGTGTCAGCTTCTGAATTTCTGTGTAACTCAGTAATAAAAAAAAAACTAAAAGTGCTTTATCCACAGAGAACAGGGGTGGGAGTGGGACATGGAGAGAGGGCGTGTGTTTTTGTGTGTGAGTGTATGTTGGGTTGGGGGGTCCGAAAAGCAGTGAACGGGATGGGAAGGATCTTCAAAGCCTGGGGAAGAGGTCCCTGGCCCCCCACTGCAGCCTTGTTCACATGAGAATCAATCTGGTTCCAGTGTTTGATGTGAACCACAGATAAAAGAAACAAAACAAAGAATGACAGCGGGGAGATATGGAAAGATGGGGCACAAACAGACAGGGAGATTAATGGGATAGGCAGATAAAAAAAAATGTAGAGGTATGAAGAAGTGCCAGAGGGCAATGTTTACCAAAGAGAGACAGGGCGACGGTATCGGGACAAGCAAATGCAAGGATATGGAAAAGGAGTCATGAAGATGGTGTGATTTTAGGAAAAATAATAATAAATAAGAGACAAAAAAAGAAAATCAAACCATCTGATTGACAGATGCATGTAAGCAGAAGGACAAAGTAAAAGACAAAATGTCTTTCAGTCAGACAGACACAATCCATCAGTCAGTCAGACATCGAAGGGCAAACGAAGGTTCAAAGCCAGTGTGGTGGACACCAGTGCAGTGTCTCCTCGCACAGTCTCCCCGTGACGCCAGGAACTCGAATTATCATCACAATGCAAACTGCATTATCATCATCACCATTACCATTATCATGAAAAATGAAAATCATATTGAGTTCGGAGTAAAGCCTTCAGCTGGACAGCTTTCACTAAAGGATTCACCCCAGTGGAATGTGGAGGTTACATCTCAGTGTGCCACAGCTTATCGAGAGCTTTATATTCACAGATAACACTGAAAATATCCTGTGACAAAGGAAAAAGTTGTAAAATTAGCATAAGAGTGTAAATCAGAAGCCTCCTTTTTTCCAAACCTCCTCTTTGAAACTCCCCCCTCACGGCTGGTCGTCATGCTCCTCATGGAACAAGGTAGGAATGCTGTTTTATTTGTACTACGTTGAACAGAAAAGTCACAGTTCTGTTATCATGGGCCGTATGGGAACAACGAGAGGTGGAGAGAGCAGCTTTTGGGTCTTTTCTTGTTTTCATTTCAGTTGAAACAGCCTTGGACATTGTTGTTCTTTCTGCTAATTAAGCTGTTAGAGAGAGGGGCTGGTCTGACAGGGCTCTGCCTGGCAGGGAGGTGAAGAGTCAATGGGCCGAAGCTGAACTGGAGACATTTATGGGCTGCCTTAAGCCATTGTTTCCCCCCACTGACGATCTTTTCAGGCCAGTCGCCTCTGTCTCGGTGACCTGTACAATGAGAAGAATGCCACTCTGAGAACCCAGAGCTGGCTACAAAGAGCAGTCCCGCAGAATGAGGATTTCACGGCACTGGGCCGAATCCGGACGCTGCCAAGATTCCGCGGATAGTTCTCACTTTTTCCGACCATGAGACACTCTGAGTAGCTCTGCATGCGTCTGTGGGTGCATGTCTAAGCAGGAAATATTTTAGACACGGATGTTTTGCATATATTCAGTAATACAGGTAAGTTTAATTATGTCGTAGACATTCTCCAAAGGTTAATTCAACAGAGCCATTAAAAAATAAACATTAAGAAATGTTATTTGTCATTTTAACATCAATTCCTATTTATTACCCAGGGGGAAAAAAAGAAAAATCAGATTGGGCTTTAATCAACTTTTTCTCTAAGTTTGTCCAGCAGCAGTTGTTTCTGCCACCTGTTCCTGTTACAGAAGCTGTTGCCCAACCTTGCAGATTAAACAGGTGAGATTAAGGCAAAGCTTTGGGCAGCTTGCAGAACATCCCCTAACACAGGCTACAAACACCCCTTCTGTGAGTGTGTGGATGCATGTGTGTGTGTGTGTGTGTATGTGAGTGTGCTCTGGTCCATTTGATGGCCATCCAAGCGTCTCCGTGTGTTTACTTGGACTTCACGGCAGATCCGTCCTCTCTCGCCGAGTCACACAACTCTGTCGCTGGCCTGAAGACTAATTTGTGATCTGCTTAGTTGTCTCAGAAAACTTTTTTTTTTTCAAATTGTGGTTTTCTAGTGACTTAAAACAAACCATTTCTGTGTCAACACCACCTGCTTATGTCTTATCAGCGTGCCAGTTTCTGCTCCTTTAGCAACTGCCATGTGTTGTCGTAATGTAACTCCATTTACCACAAAGTGTTGAACAGCACTTTCAGACGAGTCTGCGCCTCGCACAACAAAGCGGCCCAATTATAGAGCCATTTATGTGTTTGTCAGGGGCTTCAAATGGGCACTGGTTTCTTGGGGTAGCCATATTGGCGAGGTCAGGCACAGCATCTAAAAAGGCAGCTTTATTACAGAACGACCCATCCCTCTCTTAGATGAACACCCAGGAAGAAAAAAAATGACAAAAAGGGAAGAAATAAAAAATGACAACTTTGTTCTTTACAACAGTTTGGCTCAGCCTGCCTGTCTGGCTGCTCTGTGGAGCGCAGCAGCATGTGTTTCAGGGATTGTTCTGGAAGGGGGAGTGCAGAAACAGCAGGGAGCAGAAGACAAACAGGCAATTCGTGACTCATTAAACACGGCCACGTTGGCCAGCACAGTGGAGGGGTGTGAGGACCCACGATCCAACCGGGCGATAAACCCCCCCTGTACCAGCTGGAGCAGGCATCTGTCAGCCGCGCGCCGCACCACGCCACGCCACCGATTATCAGCAACAAGCCATATCTGAGTGACCGGCCACCGCCATTTTCAAACACCTTACACTTACATAACCGCCCTGATTGGCTCTCAGGGGACCTTCAGGTCCACTAACAGGTTTCCTGTTGAAAAGTTGTTGCAGGTCAAGCTTTAGAGGGAGGCGAGCAAAACCTGTCTTTTTTTTTTTATCCACATGCCACTTTCTCATTTTGTTATGAGTAGCAGGTTGGCAGGTTTGTCTGGAAGCTTGTCTGCTAACAGTAGTCCATAACACCAAAGCAAAAAAAGGACACTGAACCCAGACTGACAACCTATTCTCAGGGCAAGAGCTGAAGGCTGAAGATAGTTTTAATTATAAATTGGTGGCACACACAAGTGAGGGCGGTACTTATAACAGCTTGTGTGCTTGTGTCTGTCCTTGAAGTATTACACAGGTGTGCAATACTTCAAGGACATCTCTTTATGGACTAAGAACTAAAAAACGTCTGGAAAATACTTAATAATAGCAGTAAAACTATATATATTTTTAATATGAGCACAATTTCTTTAGTGCTAATCATGTAAAACAATGGATCCTTTAATGCAGGAAAGTTACATTTGCAGGCAAAAAGCAAAGCATCAGGTAACCAGGATGTCCAAGTACCTCTACTGCACTATTTGGCTTAACAGTACGGCAAGGAGTGACGTGAAGCTACAGGATTATATACTTCACATAACTGTAGATGAGAAACAAGTGTGCCTGTGAAATCTGAGCCAGCCACACCCACTTCTGAGAGGAGGCAAGATGAGTTAGTTGAGTCACGAGGAGAATCAGAAAGGGTGTGTCAGGGGACCATGACACCAGGCGTGGCTAATCAAATGCACTTTACTCATGATCAAGTGTGACAACCGCTATATATATTGGCAGTTGGAACAAATGTATATTAAGGTCAGACTCGGCAAGTAAATAGAAAAAAACCAAAAAGCCACATTTTAGACTCCTCAGTTAGTATGTTAAAGTTCACAAAAGTACAATTTATGAAAACAGCGAAGAAATATGTCTGTTTGAAAACGATGCCAGGAGAAAGAACATGGTGAAAAGAACATGGCAGGACAGTTGAGGTTTGCAAAGTTGCATCTGAACAAACTTCAACTCTTGTTGAACAACATCCATTCGACAGACAAGACCAAAGTAGAGATGAATGGCCACAATACACAATGCCACATATCAGCACAAATAACAACAAGAGGCATGGCATGGGAGGCGGCGGTTATTTCTGCATCATCCCTAATTTGATTACATTTTTAACACAGTAATGATCCCAAGCATGACAGCAAATTTAAAACAGAAGGGCTGAAAGAAAAAATAATCAAGGTGTTGCAAGTTGACACCTAAGCCTGATTGAAATGCTGCTGCAAGACCTTAAAACTGCCACCCAGGTAGAATATTTAATTCCATCGTATAATTAGAATACTTCTTTTCATACACCACAAAGGCAAAGACTGGGGCATTCAGCTGAATGTATAGAGCATTTCTATTTGAGCCAAATATTTGAAGTAGGACATGTAGCTATTACAAAGACGTATTTCCAGGAATAAGAAATACTGCATAGTTCTAGGTTGTGCTAATAGTTTAATAACTATAATGTACTGCTTGTTGTAAGCTGTGTCCAATGACATCAAATTGCAAAGTCACACCAATGAGGCTAAAAACTGACTTCTCTCAAAGCTTTTGTAATAAATCATTTTCTTTATGAACAATTTATTCCTACATATGTCTCAATATGAACAAAGAAATGTCAGAAGAGAATATTGTCCCTGAAAAAAATAACAGCATAACTTATTACGACAGTGTGGCTGCAAGGTAATCAAAAGCCTCCATCGCCTGGAAAAGCTCAACCTCAGCACAACTTTGCAACAGAGTAAAAGTTTGCTCCCAATAGAATTTAACGAGCTGCTAACTGCCTAATTAAATGCTGAGAGCAGATAAAAGCATGAAATATAGATAAGCTGGAAATGCTGCCTATAGCTCAGTGGTCCATGCAGAGGAAGACAGCGATGTCTCCTAAAGCCACAATCAGCAGAGGAGCTGAACGACATCTCATTCTCCACCCGGCCGTGAATGTTTAATAAGAAAGTGAAGCTAAACATGCTGCCTCACAAGCCGCGAATATGACTGAATCGCCTGCCAATGGATGTAAAACTAAAAAGTGTAAATTTCACTGAAAAGCTGCCATTAATGTGGTGCTTCAGAAGCCCATGGCACTTTCTAGGACACAGGAATCAGAGCTTTAACGGTGCTCGTGGTGCGACAGAAGGGGCCTCTCCGTCTCCTCGCCAGTGGTAGTCAGGGTTGTAATTCTGACTTTAGCAGTCTTTACGACTCCCTCTCCTCATTTCTCTGGAATATGAAAACATCAGCATATGGCTGCTGACAGCACCGAGGCTAAGGAGTCAATTTCCCCTAAGTAACATTGGGACAGGGGTGACATTCACGTCAGTATTGTCCCCCTGATTAAAAAAGAGGACAGAAGAGAGACAAACAGAGAGACTCAGACAGACCCGCACTGTGAGAGGAGACAGATGGTGAGCCGCACAACGACAGAGAAATTCACAAGGAAAGGAAGACTAAGATGGTTTGTCTCTTATTTTCTTGCACCAGCAGGTCTTCAATGCCTTTCTGCCTCAGTGTGTTCAGCGTACAGTTCACAGAGTTTCATGTGGCTACCAGTAACTGAAAATCTGTCCGTCAGCTGCCAAAGGTTCCAGCTCTGCTCCGTTCCTCTGAGCGCTCTTAAAAACCCGCTGTTTCACACCCATGAATTACACTATTTATGGCCCTGGTTAAAATGGGCAGTTTCTGGGCACGCTGCATGTGTGTGCCTCTGTTCCTGTGTGAACGTGAGTGTGCCATGTGGCAGATGGGAAGCAATATGGCACACCTCTGCCCAGGCAGATGTGACACAGCACATCACAGTGAGCCGGGAGAGGGATAGTAAACCTCAGCAACATCTGGACCTGTGGCAACCTTCACCCTCAGCCAGCAAGCTAACTTTACCTAGCTGCTAAGGACCTGGGAGGACAGAGGAGGAAAAACTGGCTCGTAACATGTCTAGTCCCTGAGATCCTTTGCATGGCATCTTTATCTCCGGCGGCATTTTGACTGACAGATGAGGAATCCCACCTCCCTCAGTGAGAGCTGTCAATCAACTGCTCTGTGGAGTGGAGCGCTGAGGCCTGTCCCAACATGGGCCTGTCATGGCCTGCTGCACAGGACTACATTCCCACCACTCGGGGGGCAACCAGGCAGGAATTCAAACGAGGGCCAGCCAGGGGACAGAGTGATTACAGGAAGAGGGAGGGTGGTAAAAGGAAGCATGCTGATAGCAGTGTCAGACATTATAGACTCAAGTCTATTTATCAAAAAAAAATGTTTTCTGTGATAGCAGATGTTGGCACCAGTAGGGCTTTTTATTTTTTCTTGATACTGTATGTAAAAGATGGAGTCTGAAAAGCGAAGCCACTGCAAAAATGGCTTAAAACTGCAGTCTTTCTGATGACCAGCAGGTGGAGACTCTTGTTGACTCCTTTAGACTCCAGTTGTTTAAAAGTCGTTTTGTAAAATAAATATATCATTATATCTATAAAAACTATAGTCTCAATGTTTCAAATCTTTCTTTATTAACACAGCACAATTTTTATTTTGTAAAGAGTTCCTTTCAGAATAAAACATGATAAATAAGGGTTTGAAATGATGGAGGGCTATGTGTATTTTTTTATTTACAGCCTATGTCCTCAAACTTTTTTGTCTCTTCCATAAAACTTCTCTAGTATCAGAATAATTGTGATTCTTTGAAAATTGCTGTTTAATTATACCAAAAATGCCAAAAAGCAATGTTTAAAAATCTACTGGATCTGAGACTAATTCTATGATTTAGAGACAAGAATATGTGGTTAAGACTTTTGAAAACAACTTTCCCTCCTGCCAGGGTGAAATGGGGAAAAAAAAAAGTATTTCAATGCAGTTTCTTAGATAATATTCAACACTGGGTAGACCATAATAACACACTGGAACAGCCACTGAAGCTCAATTAAACAATCACCGAACAATTTCACAGTAGAGCAAACAACAGGTAATTAGTTGACTTTTCAGGGTGAGGCTGCAGCAAGCGGTTGCATTTTGCTCTAGTTTACACAAACAAACAGACATGGAGAAGCTGTGTGAGATTGTCTGAAAAAGAAACGCTGTTTGTTTTTCTCTATGTGATGCACAGAAAACATACATTTTATGCAGGGAAATCGTAATAAGGTTTATATCAAAGCAGCAGACCATATCATTCCTGTGAGGGTAAATACCAACCAACTACCTTTTGTGCATTTCGTCCTTTCTTCCTCATGCGCCTCCCTGAGCCTGAGTTTTTCATTCCCACTGTTGCCAAGTGCTTACTCGTAAAGGGTCATGTGATTGTCGGTTTTCTCTGTATTATTGTAGGGTCTTTACAATAAAAAGTGCCTTAAGTTGCTGTGATTTGACGCTATATAAATGAGATTGGATCAAATTGAATTAAACAACCAAAACTGGAAAATGTAGAAATGCCAAAAACATCAAATGCAGGCAGATGCCGACACATGCAGCTGTAGCTGGCACATCACCTCTGTCAATCTGAGTTGCTGAATTGAACCTCTTAATCGTGTTTGTGGTGTTGGTGTCATCTGGAGCATTTTTAACTACCTAAGAAATAATAGGGTTATAATAGGGTTGCAGTTGTAGGTCTACTAAAAGCCCATTTTTTGTGACTGAAATTCAAGTATTTCATTAGTCTGTTAGCCCTTTAAGACCTACCATAGAACCAGGTCCAACAGAGTTATCTTTATATTTTTACATGCTGTAGAGCCATTTTTGGGAACATTTCAAGTTGCTATACATCAATATAACCGTTATAGCCCATATTTTAATATTATGTATGTATTAAGACTATAATAACTACATAATATAATGAAAAATGCTCTATTGGTTGAAATTACGCAACTGACTTGCCTAGTGCAGAATTACTTTTTATTTTATTTTTTTTTGCCTTGCGAGCTTTTGGGCTGGTTTTTGCAGTATGCTTTGTGTCCTCATCTATTTGTATTGTGTAGCACTGCTTCTGTCAGCAGTCACATCACAATAAACACACACTCAATCGCATCTTGATTGATTTACACCACTGTGATGGCGTATAAAGGCAAAACTACATTAAAAAAAAAGTGTCTTTCTCCAATAAATTATAGACCTGTGTCTCTTTGTTGTGCATACACAGTATAACTAAGCTTTCTATTAATTTGTTAATAACTTAGACTCCATGCTCTCTTCAAACATGGTCATCTCTGACTACATTAGTTCCATAAAATGATGGGTGATGTCTCCGTGTCCATTTTTTATATACAGTCTATAGCACCAAAGAAATTCTGCATCGTGGCTGAGTCCACAGATTCCATCATTAGATGATCCCGCCCCATGAGGAGGCTTCTGCGGGAAAGGGAGCAGACATGTGTTAGGCAGAGATGTCACAGATGCCTATAGACTGAAGCACAGATGTCCTCCTGTTCATACAAAACACAGGCAATATGGATCACATCCCCTCCATCTCACTGCTTCAGACCAAAACATCCGAAACTTTAAGAACATTTTGTTATTACCCAAAAGCAGCCGGTTACACGCTGTTTTATTTACATGAAAAATATCAGGTTATAAAACAACTTATTACCCTCTGGAGCAGAGATTTTTAATGTTATTTAGTCCAATAGTTAACAGTGTGTATTTAAGAATGTATAAGTTAAGTGATTTTAAAGGATTTTTACATCTATGTAGGCGTTTGTCATTTTTTTATGTGTCTATGCTAATTTTAAATTAAATATATGAGAAATGTTTGATTTAGTTCATGTGATATATAGATAATTTAAAGCATACTCAAAATCAACTAATTTAAAGTGTCTGTAATGTAACGCGGTAACGTGGTTTTGTTCTTGTATTATTATAATACACAGGAAACAAACTGGTAGATTCCTTTTTAGGGGTTCTCTCTCTCTCTCAGCTCTTTGAATAATTAGTGATGTGTGTCAATATTGTGGCCCATAGTAACCATATGGTGGGTGCAGGCAGACAGGCCATTGTTGGGAGCTGTGAAATATTGTGTATCCCTGCGAGGGCTGGAGCCAGCAGAGGCAGGAAGTGTTGTCAGGACTGACAGGGACATTGTGCGCTTGAATGGGCGAGTCCTCGGTGGCAGGGTGCACCGCGGACCCAGACAGAAAGTCTTGACCCTGGCGAGAAAGGCTGATTAGGCATGGTGCTGCAGGCTTCTCCTTCATCTACCCCCACCACCACCACCTCTGCCACCCCCTCTCATCCACACCCCCTTCTGGAAGCTGTTAGGGCCCAAGCAGAATACAACAAGGCCACTTAACTTAGTGACGCCTTTTCAGTGCGAACATAAAAACACTCATATATTCATGTCAGGGGTGGAGAGGAGAGGGACGGGGACTCGGGGCTGCACAGGCAGTGTGTGAACTCAGGAATGATTAGAGTGCGCGTGATTTGTGGGAATGACTGAGCTAATGCTTATTTAGTAGAACAAACTAGAGATTTTTGACCATTTCCCACTCACTTCTTAGCGTGCGTCAAAGCTAAATAATGTAATTAGTGGGTGGAGTAGAGAACAGATTGGAAATGATGCTAAGCTTTTGTTTTACATTCTGCATATAGCCACAGTAAAATCAGACAAACACATTAGTTCAGATACAATAGAAGGAGGACAACATTATCCTGTCACATTAACAATCTGTGGAGTGCATGAAAGCAACACAGCTAGTGTATCGTAAGCCTTAAAATACCACCTTAAGCTCCAGCAAATATCAGACTCTTAACTGTGCAAATATTTAAATTCAAGAAATTCTTCAAAATGTCGAGGGCACACATTTAACATCTGAGCTTTATGGCAAACACTTTATGTGGTAATTAACCGTTTAAGAAATTTAAATGCAGGGAAAAGGTTCACATCATTCACAAGCTTACTAAATAAATCAGTGCACTAACTCTGAAGTAGTGATGCATTCAGGTAGTTAAAACTGAGCTTTATGACAACATTTCTTCCACAATTTCTTCAGCTCAGTCTGACTTATGAATGATATCATGAATTGGTGGGCAACTAATTTTCCTTCCTGCAAAACAAGCAGGATATTTTCTTACCGACGGCTGAGTTTCACTTCACCGTCCACTGTTCCTCTCTGTTGATCAAACATGCTTCCATCCGCGTCCCCTTTCCTCCTCATCTCTCCATCATTCTCCTCTTTCATCCCATCCTCCTTTCCCCTCACTGCCAATTATCTCTCCGTCAGTCTGTCACACTTTGTAGTCTCATAAAGGCCGCCTAAATTGCTGCCCATCCCGCCTTTATCCCCCTGATAAAGCACAACAATTAAGGCTCATGTCTCTTTGCTCAGGGCCTTTGATGGCGCACAAAGCTGCACCAAGAAAGAGGGAGAGGTGGTGGAGCTGCACTCAAGTTAGCAGACGTCTCTCTCTCTCTCTAAGTCAAACATAAATATAATGAAGGTATGAACAGATATAGACACACAGAAAAACAGGTGATTGCTTTACAGTCAAAGACCTAAAGTAGCTGTAGCCATTGAGTTTATTCCAACCCTTTGACTTGGAATACATGCTTATTCCACACTTGAAATAGCCAATCTTAAATTGATTTCTTTCTGCCAGAAAAAAGGAAAGAAAGAAGAAAGAAGCCTAAGATAATAATTTTTTTTCTAGGCACAAGGACTGGCTAAAGATTCATGCCTGATATCTATTATAAGAAATTTCACAGGTGTGGCAGCAGCCTGGGAAAAGAGCCTGTAGCAGTTTGAAAACATGTTTTATCTTATCACAAAGTCTTTAAACGCCTGTCCTCAATATGAAGACACCCTACTGCTGTCAAAGAGACTGGTTGAAAATTAAGGGGTTTTTGTAATGTAGAAGTAAACAGACTCATCCGTTTGTCTTGATGTGACAGAAGAAGCAGATAAAAAGTGCAGCAGATAGCATTCTGAAAACCAAACAAATAAAGGTGATATTTGGGGTCTTTGGGTCTCAATCAAATAAATGCCACAGTCTTTCTGAGGTTTATTGATGACACTGTCCATCCCTTTATGACCACAGTTTATTCATCTCCTACTTCCAGCCAGATGATGCACCATGTCACAAAGATCAAATCATCTCAAACTGGTTACTTAAACATGACAGTAGATTGACTGTACTAAAATGGCCTCAACAGTCACCAGATGTCAAGCCAACATAGCACCTTTGGGATGTGGTGGAATGGAAGAACCTCATCATGGATGTCCAGCCTGCAAATGTGCACCATCTGTGTGGTCTCAAAATGGACTGAAATCTCAGAGGAATGTTTCCAGGACCTCGTTGAATCTCTGCTAAGAAGAATTAAAGCAGCTCTGGAGGCAAAGAGGGTGCGATGGCAAGGTGTAGCTAATATAGTAGCCAGTGAGTGTATGCAAAATAGTTGATGAATATAATTTTTATAGTTTGTTGATATAACTAAACTTTGATTTTTTTTTTTTATCAAGTAAAATTCAACTTTGATTATTTAATTTTTTTTAAAGTGCTTTGTGGAGCATGCCAGAGAAAGCGGGTTGGGATAGTGCTTGGGTTAAAATAATCTCTAACTGAAACAGTTAAATGGAAAAGCTTTTAACAGATAAACTCCATTGTCAAATTAATTTATGACAATTCATTTAATATCCAACCAGATATGATGATCTGAGGATGACCTAGATCATCCTAAAAAACACTAGTGTCTTTTATAATCCTGGCAAAGCTGTGTAAAACAACGTCCAAGACCAATTTCATTAGAAAACATTTTAAAAGTCTTTCATAAAGAATGTTACTGCTGTAAATGGTCTCACTCTCCTCTTTATGACTCTCAGGTCATTGGTTATTGTACTATAAAATTATGTGAATACTGTAAAACTTTTATGTGACGTGTAGCTTGGCAGGCTTTTTGTCCAGGTCACTGTCATGAAAAAAGATAATGTATCTACTGACACTTCTTGGTTAAATAAAAATAAATCCCGCATGTCAAACAAGGGGAGGAAACGCTGAATGTGTCAACAACACAATAATAAAATGAATTGTGTTATTATACTCTGAGCTGTCTAACTCAAAGCGGTGAAGAAAAACTGTATTTCCTCTGAGAAAAGAACAAAAGTTTGTGTTTTTGAGGAAAGAGAAAATCGCTTGGAAATGATTGATGAGTCTTCAAAGAGCAAAATGTGGTAAACAATCATATTTACTGTGAGTATTTCAAATTTGGTAGATGAGAATTAAAACACAGATAATTACTAAGTAAATGCCAAAACATTTAGAAGGGAAAAAAAGGACATTTAAAAAACACAGCGTGATGCCTGCAAAAATGTTCAACATGCTACCTTTTCGTTTATTGATGTTTGTTTTTTCCCTATATGCCATGACACCAGGGGGTAAGCTGTAAATTT
Organism: Astatotilapia calliptera; assembly: GCF_964374335.1. Classification (NCBI taxonomy): domain Eukaryota; kingdom Metazoa; phylum Chordata; class Actinopteri; order Cichliformes; family Cichlidae; genus Astatotilapia; species Astatotilapia calliptera. Next base: position 22,292,453 of record NC_137434.1, read on the forward strand.
GAATAGTCGGTGGAAGTAAATGAAAATGTGTGAAGGAAAGCAGAAGACACAACGTTGTTAAAATCCATCTTCGGTCTGTGGAGGATTCAGATGCATGAGAGCAGCGACGCCGCTGACAACTGAAATCAAATCTGCACCCTGTTATTATACTGCGTCTTTTCACCAGAGAGGAACTTTTCTACCTAAAGAGAGACAAAATGATGCAAGGCAAAATATTCTTTCTCAGAATTATTCAAATGATGAATGCAAACACAAAGTACGTGTACACGGAAAGTTTAAATTGCACGTCTGCCATTGTGTACAGCTTTAATATTTCACAAATTGACTCTGTGTTTTTACAGGAAAGTGAGGACATAAAGAATGTTTTACTTTTGTTGTGTGGATGTGGAGCTGATTTGCAGGTCAGAGTTTAATCCACACATGGCATAAGTCTGATATATGTAGATGTTGGATTAACTTTGCTTCCAGATGTGGAGTAATGAGTTTGTGGTTTGGTTGAGCAGTTAAACTTACTCTTTTTTTTTTCTGGCTATCATTCAGTCAGCCCACATTCTGTGAGGGTGGTGCTGAGTCTGTGCACCGTCTCTCCATGCAGCAGCACCAGTTCAGCAGGGTAGTTACCTGGGAGGCAGGGCCTCTTGAGTGAGTAATGCTGCTGAAACAAAAGCTCTGACAGCAGAAGTGTGGAGAGAGTGATGAGAGCCCCTGCTGCTGTGTTAGCTGGCCTGGCCTCGGAATCTCCTCTCTGGCTTTCCCTTTCAGACTCTTGCCCCTGAGGGCCAGGAGCCTTGGAGACGTCAGAGCTCCGGTTCAGCACTGGTCACCTATAATGCAAATGCCACAGCCCGCTCACACTCGATTCCAAAACATATTTCTGATCATAAAATGATGATATGGACTTTAAAACTGTAACACTTTATCAGCTATTCCAATCCTGCATTAAAGCCTGCACTAACCTACTGAAATGAAAAAGGGTAATCATCATTGCTGACATTATTATTACTTCACCAATAAAATAAAATAGCTTTGTTTTTAATTTGCTGCAGTCTTACACTCTAGTTGCTTGTTGAGTTTACATACAAAACAACATTAATCACGTCAGAATATAATGCTCTGTAAAGATTTAATATAAAACTCCTAAAATTTGTCTCTAACTCTTTACTGGCATGCCTTCTGTCTGCTTCACAGTTACTTGTAACCAGCACAAAATAAAGCAAACTCTTATTTACTTTGCCAGTAAATTATATCTGTTCAATTCAGTTTCAAACCATATTTTTCCCACAGTAATACACATCTCTCCACCTCTGTTACATGCCAGGGCATCAATAAAAATAAGCCACCAACACTTTACATATAAGTTTGCCTTTCTAATCATTTTACTCGAGTAAAAGTTTGGATCTGGTTTGTTTTTGTTAATGAATAAAAAGAAATGATGACCGCTTTTCTGGTTGCTCTGAATGAATCCAATAGTGCTGTCATCAACAACAATACATGAAATGTGACGTATTGTTAGGCTTCCAAAGAATCAAAGACTCATTAGTTGAAAATATATTCGTGTAGTGTTTTAAAAGCTTCAGCATGCAGAAGTTTTCATTTACACGACAACTAGATGAGGTGACACAACACCACCAACTTCTCCCAGCTTCCCCGTTTAGGCCAGCTTCATGCAGTCACCGTGGTATGGGCTGCAGAGGGGACGTCCGGCTGTGATGGGGCGCGTGACATGATACTCAACATTCAGACACCATGACAACCTGGCAGCAATGCTGTTGATTCAGCAACTTGACTGAACTGTATGAGGAGTTGGAGGGAGGGGGCAAAAACCTGTTGCTGAAGGGAGGAAACACAGGCTGCTGTTGCAGGATCAAAGGCTTGTGCTGGATACAGGCTGTTTTATGACACCCGCTGAGGAATAGCAGGTGATTCAAATGAGGAAAATATTATCCCAAAGTCTTCTAGTCCATGTCACCACTTCTCTTTTTTTTTTTTTTTTGTCTCTCATGCATAATCATGAAGGTGCCTGCTTGGAGTCAGAAATACAGTCTGCTGTTATTAATATTTTTAAATGATAGAGCAGATGATCTAATAAAGAAAATATATAAATATTATCCCCACTCTAGTGCAAATAGATCAGATTTTACTCTAATAACATTAGAAATTATAAATGTGATGTTTAGACCCAGAGACTGCTGGGTGGTGAGAAGTCTCTTAATAGCGTTTGGTTCCCAAAGTGGGATCTGCAAACCCCAAGGGGTCAGTCACCAATAGCCAGTGGCCCTGAAAATAATTTGTTGTAAATTATACAACTAAGCTGTATTATTAAAAAGTGTACAACTGCAGATGGGAACCATTTCCAACCTGAATCCAACCCACACCATCTTTGGGCCTGTTTAAATTCTGATATAACTGTGACCTTAGCATTGGGTTAAAACGTTTTTAAAAACATATTGTTTGAAGAATATTTATATTGTCTGATTGAGTCTAGCATTGACAATTTCATTGTCAGTCGCTCATCAATTAAATCGTTTTGGCATTTGGATTATTTATTTATTTTTGACGTGAAGTGGAAATGGTGATTCTCCTTTTGGAGTGTTTCATTAGTAAATTAATAAAAATAATGCTTTTTTGCTAAAAGCATTTATTTATATATTTATTTATTGTTAATTTTAAGCTCTGTTTTTTATATATGCATATAAAAGTTTGAATTTAAGTCAACATTAATATCAAATTGAATTTCACAATTTATTTGGAATTGCGTATGAATTGGGGAGTTAAGATGTTTTTAATTGCATTCTTCCCTGTTGCTCTAAGACTGTTTTGAAACATTGAGTACTTTCCATATAGAGCATTTAAAAGTGCATACAAAGAATAATAAATTAAGATGCACTAAAATGTGATTAAAAGTGATCAAATAAAATGAGCTACAGACAGATGACAAATCACAGTCTAGAAATAAGTTGTAAACAGCCTCAAAATTAATAAAACAAATAAAAGTTTGGTAGCGAAAACAGTTTTCTAAGTTATTGGAGAAGACCAGATTTTTTTGATGTGTCCATCTGTGCCGAGATTAAATTCTTCAAGCTGATGTTTTTTTTATCCGTGGTTTCGATTTATCAGCAGACATCGCCATTAAAAAAATCTAAGATGTGCTAAACTGGAAGCCAGAGCAACAGTTTAGGACTAATAAAAACGTGATAGAAGTATTAAATAGATGCTCAAAAAAAATGCTCAAGTTATCTGATGTTATTGGGGGGGTGGGGGGGGGGGTGGGGGGGAGCTGGAGATGAAGACATGGATAGCCCTCGCATCTGACCTTCAGTTTTTTCTTTGATTTAGCTGACAAAAAGCTGATTTTGTCATGGCTGCTGAAGCGCCATACTTAATGTAAAATAGTTTATTATTCAACCTCCTTATTTAAAAGGAAAACTTTCCCACAAGATGCATTATAGGCCCTGATGAGCTAAAGCGCTGCAGGAGAAAGCAGCAAGGCAAATAACCATGCTTATACTGCCACCATGTGATGGGAGAAGAATATGGAGAACATTTTAAAACAACTTTGAAATTCTTTCTAGGTTCTGAATATATATAGCGCTCTCTATATAATATATATCTATCTGTATCTCAATAACCCTATATATTGATATCTAAATCTCCATATACCTTCCTATATATATATATATATATATATATATATATATATATATATATATATATATATATATATATATATATATATATATATATATCCCTATATATCCCTATATATCCATATATACTTATCCTAGTATCCAAGTGTATCCTTTTTGTTATAGCCAGTCACGTTTTTGATTATTAATTCCCATTTATAATAACAGGCTCATAATAATTATTGAGTAAACTTGTATTTTAAATCAGCTAAATGACTATTTTGTAATAATTAAGCTTAATTAAATCCATGTTTGCTTTATACAATAAACATATGTAGTGACTTTGAACATCTTTTGGAAATGTCATTGTAAAATAATGCTTGCAGTATAGGAATAGTTTCATTTTATGCAGTTATGAGCAGTAAATAGATCTGAGCAAATGTTTGTGACTTCAGAGAGAAGGACAATAAAATTATTTTTCTACCTTAGTCCAAATAATGTATGCTCATTTTATTCAATACATTTAGGAAAACGCACAGTAAATCTTTCTTCTTGATGCTCCAATCGCAAACAAGCTCTTCTTGTTTTTGGATTATTTCATCTGGGGCCTGATCTGCTTCTACAAAGAGAATATATTTGAACTCTTTATAACTAGTATATTAAATGTATTTTTTGGTTGTTTTAGCAGATTCTGATTGACGAGTGTGTGCTCACAGTGTTAGATGTCTTGCAGAGTTCCTCATTTTCCAGGGAATTGGACTCTGTCTGCCAATCATGACAAATCTGAGTACAAGATGGGAAGCCCTCAGCCACATATTCAGATAGTTCAGATGGAGGACCATAGAGATATCTGTGTCCAACAGTATTAAACCCATGATGCACATGAGGATTGAGGTAGTTGAAAGGAGTTCAAAGTGACCCAATGGAGAGTCTTCAATAACCTGCTACCTCATTACTTTAGCTCACATGAGGGGGGGCCTCAACACCACTCTTCGGTCTACACAAAGCCTTCACCAGGGGAAAAGAGTTGGCAGACCTGCTGACTGAGTCCCATGTGTATGGATTTCCTGGGGCTGGTGCAGATTTATCATATCCAGGTTTAATGAATGAATGAATAAAAAGTAAAAAATTGGTACAGAGAGTTAAAATAATTTTTTACAGTTGGGAAAACACCAAACACTAGACCTAAAAGATCTCACTAATGAATGTGATTACCCTCAGCGAGTTATCTCACAATATTATTGTTTCAAATGTATGAACACTGAAGTAGAGATTTATTATTCAAATCATTTTCTTTTTTGTAGAGTAATTAAACATGTCAAGCACTGCCAAAATACAGAGTCCCACCAATTATAAAGTGCAACTCAGTGAAAATACCCAATTACATGAATATTGTGCTTGAATAGGCCACAATATTTGAGAAAAAGGATTTAGCGTCAAAAGAACTGGGAAATGCCTTCATTACAGCAGCTGAAATTTAAGTTAAATACAGCATAAATAAAAAAATGACAAAATACAATGCATACAAACTCATTTTGGTTCCTTTCATGGTTGTCTGCTTCAATTAGTGAGGAATTTAGAGAAGTTAAGTGCTGTGACAGTGCAAGCTTGAAACAAATGGTTAAGAGAAGAGAAAAGATAAGACTAACTGGATGAAAGCTTTAGTCAGTCAGTACTAAATTAACATTAGTTTAGCAATATAACTTGAGAGATGTTAACTTACAAAAGTCGAGGGGGGAAAAGGTGTTGCTTTAGCGGAAATAGCAGCTATAGATTTTTATCGTGATCATTTATTTTTGAGTGAATTGTAAACTTTGTGCTGTAAAAGATGTCTGGTGTATGCTTATGTCCACATAAGCTTAGAGGCTGCTGGTTAATTTCTACTTTTTCACAAACTATTTTTGGACACTAGTGGGAGCCCTCCACTCAATGTCCACGCTTTCTTGAGCTCAGTTAAATGTAGGCTACATGTAATACAGTGCACACAGTATGTGGTTACGTGCATAGTCTCTAAAAAGACATTCTAAAATTACCGTGGTAGGACCAAAGGACAGCATCTGATTGACTCTGATGCTGTTCCAAACATGTAAACTGTTTATAAAAAAAGAAAAGGAAAAAAAGAAGAAAGAGTTATCATCAACCTCCAGATGATGACCTGTGGTAGACTGTATTCCCAGAAAGTCCCTTTACACAGTTTAGACTTTTCCACTGTAAATACACAGTAAACAGATCTGGAATTCAGTACTGGTCTGATTATTTTTGTGCCTCTATTCTGAACGCACATGAATAATTTTTGCAAGTACAAACATCGCATTTCGAGGAGAAAATTATTTTGAGCGAAGAAAAGCTTAATTTGAGCGAACAAAATTCATTGCTGTGTGCAAGTTCAATGTTTGCTATTATCCATACACACACAGACACACACAATAACAGCCCCTCACACTCAGTTGTTGGCATTTGCTCTTGCTCAGACCTCTACTCCGTGTTCTGACAGACATCTGAAGACCTGCTGTCAGTGTGTCGCTCCCGCTCTCAACATATCTGCTCCCGCTCAACTCTGTACACTGTGCCACAAAACCAACCAATCACAGACTTGGATGCAAAAATTCTGATTGGCTGTCAGCTTGCTAGCTACTGCGTTCCAGAAACGTATGTTTAATAAGTTTATTTTAAGATATATAATTTTTTAAGATATTATTATTCGACTGCATGGCTAGATTGTCGTAGCAGTTCTGATAATTATTTTAAGGATAAAATACCTGAAATCCAAAATTAATTAAAATGTGTTTACAGAGTATACACATTTATATATGTGTGTGTATATATATATATATATATATAAGTCACTCTTTTTTTCTTTTCTTTTTTTAAAGAAATTAATAAATAGCTGGAAAAGAAACGTGTAGTTGTAGCAGTAACCAGTGTGTTAAGTGGATGCGTTGTACAGGGAGATGGCCACAGGCAGGAAAGATTTCCTGTGTCGTTCAGTGGTGCTTTTCGGTAATCTCAGTCTCTCACTGAACGAGCTCCTGTGACTGACCAGCATGTCATGGAGTGGGTGGGAGGTGTTATCCAACATTCTCTTTATCTTGGACAGCATCCGCCTCTCCGACACCACCTTGGGGGAGTCCAGCTCCATCCCCACAACATTGCTGGCCTTACGGATCAGTTTATTAAGTCTGTTGGCATCTGCTACCCTCAGCCTGCTCCCCCAGCATGCAACAGCATAGAGGATCGCACTGGCCACAACAGACTCATAGAAAATCCTGAGCATTTTCTGGCAGATGCTGAAGGACCTCAGTCGCCTCAATAAATAGAGACGACTCTGGCCCTTCCTGTAAAGTGCTGTGGTGTTTTTAGCCCAGTCCAGTTTATTGTCAATGTGTACTCCAAGGTATTTATAGTCCTCCACAATGTCAACACTGACCCCCTGGATTGAAACAGGGGTCAAGTGTTTCCTGGTCTTCCTGAAGTCCACGATCAGTTCCTTGGTCTTTGCCACGTTGAGCTGCAGATGATTCTGCTCACACCACGTGACAAAGGAGTCGACCACAGCCTGGTACTCTGTGGTCAAGTAGTTTTAAAAGGTTGACTTTCAGCAAGTCGTAAAGTTTGGGTTCAGACTGACAGTCAGCTTCAGAGAGAGCAAAGGCCAACATAACAAACAAAACATCCCTGATACGAAAAGTCACAGTACAAGTGCATGCACTCACAACTGGGTAACAAATGGAGTGATCTCCTAGACACTCCTTACATTCGTGGTCAAACTTGCATGTTATTTTGAATTCTTGTCTTTTTTCATCAGGATGGGAACATGGGATTGGCCGGTCTGCCATATCGCGCCATCGGCCGCTCTGGCCATCACCAGTAGGCAGTAGGTGAAGTGTCTTGCCCAAGGACACAACAACCGAGACTGCGGGGCCGGGGCTCAAACCAGCAACCTTCCGGTTACAAGACGAACACCCAACTCTTTGAGCCACGATCACCCCAAAGATTCTTTGGAATCTTTGAAAAGTGCTCTGAGTCGGGAGCTTTGGAATCCTTGAAAATGAAGCAGTCGGGAGGTAGAGGAGATGTGTCTAATGATTCCTGAAGAGGTACAATGTAAAAAGTGACTTTTCCACCTCTTGACACAGCTTTCAGTGTTTTGACAGAATATCTCCAGTTCAGATGGAATTACAGTGAGCTTTCATCGACCACTGCCACCTTTATTAAGAGAAAGAGGATTGGGGAAAAAATAGCATGAACAATGAAGCAGCAAAAGTATCCACTACATAATCATAATGCAGAATAAGCATGCAACAATGCCTAAAACACACAAAAAAAATGCAATTAACAAAAAACCATTTGTTGTTAATTGCAACAAATGGTTGCAAAGATGTTCCATTTTTGGAAATGTTTCTTCCAGAGGTCTGGTTAAATGTGTCTGCAAATGACTGCTTTTAATACCGACTCTACAAACTTACCTCTGTTTGGTCACCAGCTTCTGGAAGAGACACTGTTTGTCTCCCCATGCCCCTCAGCTGGCAAAGGTGTGTGGGATGTGTTTTTTGACAGCAAATAAAAACTGAGGGCTGTGGTCTTCCTGTCTGCCTTAACAAGCTGCTTAGTAGATGTTAAACATCTCTTTTTACCAAGACTGAAATCTGATTTGAAATATCCTGGAAATGATCTGTGGGACAAAAATGTATGAGTTTAAAACAAGCATAAGAGTTATTGTTTATAAAGTTAAAGATGTCATCTGTTCTGAATAGCATATTTTAATTTAAACATCTATGTTGTTAAATTGGCATCCATGAAGGATTTGTGCCATGTTGTTAAGCAAAAAAGATACCAGATTTCTGACTGCTGACTCAACTGCACCATTACCCTAAAAACAGATTTAAATGATTTAGTTAAAACTGCAACAATTCGTCATGAAAGTGGTCACATGGGAATACACATCCTCAGTAAGAAAACTATGCTGTTAATTAGCCATAAGGTTAGCTTAAACTCTACAACTGCACCCGTAACTACAATTTCACAACATATTTAATAAAAGGTACTGCAAATTACTTAATACACAGAACAAAAATCTGAACTCACCTGCTGCTGTGGTTTAGTATTATTAGAGCCATTGTTTGATTCTGTCATCTCTTCATTAGCTGCAGAGTAAATCAAAAATCCCTCCTTCTGGAAGAAGCTAAGCTGAGGAGGAAACATCCCTTCAGGACTGACTCTTTCCAAATCTGTTTCATAACAATGCGACAGCACTATGCTACACCAACAATGGTCTTAAAAAATTATATATTTAAAAATAAAATAATTAAACATACCAACAGAAAATGGGTTTTAATCTAGTTTAAACCACTGGATTTAGCTACATTTTGGACAGTGTTTCCGGAATGCAGTAGCTAGCGAGCTGATTGGAGAACAAAACAGCCAATTAGAATTTTTACATCCATGTCTGTGATTGGTTGGTTTTGCGGCACACTGTACAGAAAGAGTTGAGTGTGCAGGGAGCAGAGATGTTGAGAGCGGAAGACACACTGAGAGCAGGTCCTCAGATGTCTGTCATAACCAATTGGTCAGAACACGGAGTAGAGGTCTGAGCAAGAGCAAATGCCAACGACGAGAGGGGCTGTTATTGTGTGTGTGTGTGTGTGTGTGTGTGTGTGTGTGTGTGTGTGTGTGTGTGTGTGTGTGTGTGTGTGTGTGTGTGTGTGTGTGTGTGGATAATGGCAAAGACTGAAATACATTTCTTGCTCACAGCAATGAATTTTGTTCGCTCAAATTAAGCTTTAAAATAATTTTCTCCTTAAAATGCAACGTTTGTACTTGTAAAAATTATTTACGTTCGTTCAGAACAGAGGCACAAAAATAACGCCATACTATGGCGGTCTGAAGGTTCTGTCACTGTTCTCTGACCCGCTTTCTAAACTTACCAATCGTTGTCATCATGTGCGTCTCTCATATTTCTGCTGGCTGATGGACCGGCTAATAATAGCACAGACACAGATTAACACGACTGCTTTCGCTCTCCCTTTCAAAAAAACCAATTACTTTCCACCTGTCAGTTTCACAGGCATTAACCTCCTTCTCCTTGTGTTCCTTGACCTTTTCCTATGTATAACTTTATCTTAGCCATTATAGTGTGAGGGAGAAGGGGTGGAAAGGAGCCTATTATACAGCTAGACATAATAATCCTAGCAAGCCAGATAATTTAATTAGTGTAGTTTTTGATCACCTTTGTGAAATATTTATTGATTATTATATTGATTGTGCTGCATGTAAATGTGCTCTCTCTCCTTTTTCGAAAGAAACAGCTACATCTTTGTCACCCCAGACAAATACAGTTTACAACTGCATGTAAAACACTCAAGATTAAAACTTGGACATTCTCCTGACACACTGAATGTGTATCGGATTAGTTGACTACAGGAAAGACAAGTGAGTCACCTCCAGCGACTCCTAAATGTCACATTTAATCCTGGGATGGAGTGGGATCTCCAGGATAAATGGGGGTTGTCCCTGAGAGAGAGGAGTGGTGATCCGGCATCTGTCAGACACTCGATCACAGTTAACCAACTTAAACCTGAGCAGCTGTTTAAGGTGAGCTTTGAAGCCACTTTACCATTTCTCTGTCGTCCCTTTAGCTCTGTGTGTACATTGACTCTATTCATCTGTGTCCAGTATAGTTTACAGGAACATTACAATGCCCTTGTTTACCTTCCCTAAACAGCTTTGTTAGATAACAGAACTTGAACAAGTATTTCCTAGATAAACAAAATGCCAGTGCAAACTCACCTCACTTGCTACCCTAGCTAATGCAAACAGTCCAAGCTATGGTTACACACCTGTCACCAAACCGCAACCTAAGAATGGCAGATGGCTGCTCCTCCCCACATCTTTTTTCTATTGGAGGTTTCTTCCTGTTAAAAGTGAGATCTTCCTCACCACCAAAACCAAGCGTTTGTGCACTAGGGACTGTGATCAGTGGAGTTCTTTTATTTTTTTTGTAGGGCCTTTCAGACAATATAAAGTTCACAGTTCAATTCAAAATCAAACTGAACTGAATTGGATGTGTCATCATGCCAATGAAAACTCACATCACTGACTTATCAGACATGTAATTAGAGGGTATGAAGAAAAGCTGCCCTCCTTTTTAGCAGAGAAACTTTACGGGATGTCAGTCCTGTATTTTGGATGTGGGCAAATACATGAACTGAGTTTATCACACTAAGAAGAGCTTTTATAGCTTTTTGTTTAGTAACCATCGTGACTGAGAGCAGTTAGAGCCATAAAGTTAGTAAGCAGAGTGCAGCTTTTCTCTAATGGCTTGAATATATGGCTAAACATGTGAGATAAGTGCTTATCTTTACTATGGGCAGTTTCCCTGTGTCAGCAAAATTAAGCTTTACTAAAGTAAGGAAGAGGAATATTTTGCTGAAATTGTTAAAAATGGCTGCTAGTGGCCACAATATGTAAATAAACAAATGGTGAGTTAGTGAACTTTTGAAGGAAATAAAACTGAAAGTTATGCTAGTGGGCTTGCGTGTGTGTGTTAATTGCTAATACTAGCATCCTTCTATGCTTGCAATGACAGTTTTGGCGTGTTAAGATTAGCTAATCAGTGCTAAACACAAAGGAGCTGATGGTACATATTGATGTGATACGGCGCAAATGAAAATGTATTAAATTTTCCTTTCTGATTTTTGTGTTGTTACATTTTGATTTGGGGGGACAGATGTCCTCACTACTTCCAAGATTAGGCCTCAAACTTTAATCTTGAACAAAGGTTATCATTAGGGCTGGATCAAGTGCAATCATTTCACACTGCTGCTGGACTTCCCATGATGTACAGAGCAGTTCTTGTACACTTTGCCCACGTATTTTACTACTGCATTCCATTAACATTTGTCTTCTCTCTACCCCAGTGTGTTTTTTCATCATCTCTTTATGTTCTCCTTGTCTCGCTTCTCTTTTCCCTGGCCCCCAAAGGTCACAGCACATGGCGGCCCCTCTCTGAGCCTGGTTCTGCTAGGTTTCTTCCCATTAAAAGGGAGTTGTTCCTTCCCACCATTGCCAAGTGCTGTTCTTAGGGGATTGTCAGATTGTGTGGGGTTATCTGTTTTGGTATTTAACCGTTTCCTCCCAATAGCGGTCAAATGTATAATGCCTCCAACCGTACCTAAGACTGTGTAATAAACCTCTAGCCCAAAAATCTATTACTATTACATAATCTCAGTGTTTTAGTTTTTGAAAATGTCCATAAAGATCAATTCTATTCTAATCTAGTGGTGGCAGATGATCATATACGTTACTGGAATTAATAACAATGACTGAAATATTGTGTGATCACAAAAAACTTAAAGTAAGATATACTCATTCAACATATGCCTCCAAAAGTCAAAGCAGTTCAGCAGAGGCCACCCAAGAGGCAGAGCTAAAAGGGAACAAACAACAGCCTCGATTGATCTCAGTGACCACAGTGTATAAATATACATCCCACACCCAAGTTTCAGTTTGCCAATAAGAATTGTCTTATTTAAACAAAAAAAAGAAAGCTGAAGGGTTGTAGGCAAAAAAACCCTCCAAAAAACAATAACAACAGGTAAGCGGAGCCTAGACCAGCCCTAATTTAATACAAAAGAAAAGCTAAGAGCCTCTTTCTCAAAGGCAAGAAGGAAAAAAACGTAAAGCCTCACAAGAAACCAAAGGATGCTTTTAAATAGAGGACAGAGCAACCATTAATCACTCCCACCTAAGAGAGGGAGAGAAAGCAGAGCAAAAGAGAGAGAGAGAGGAAGAACACACAAGGAGTAGACATGTAACACATGAAAGCACTCAACTTTCATTGGCTTCATAACTGTTTAAGTATAATTTATTCTGCTCCTTTAAGTATGTCTGTATGTAAAGACATATTTCTGATTGTGATTATCAGATAAGAACAAGAGTAGTAGAGAAGAGAAGTGAAGCGCCCAAACAATAAAGAGTGCAGGCAGGATCCCACAAAAATGTTGAGGAAATAGATATAATTTCCTTCAAGATCCCTATCTCACCCTCTACAGATGGGAAGCAATGTTGTTAATGATGGTAGCATTGGTGAACCAATGAGACCTAGTCATGTTAACAACAGAAAAATAGAATAAGACGATAATGTTGTGGCTATCACGGCCAGGTTAAAGCAGCAGCTCTGAATGTGTGACATGTAGCTCTCATCACATTTCCTGACTCTTTGTATAACATTACAAAAAGAAACTATGCATGGACTCTAAAACAGTTTTTTTTATTAAGCTGTAAACATGTTTTTTTAAATTATGTGAAGTTGGGATTCTATTGGAACTAAGTCTAAAAAGAGACCCACAACCATCTTCTTTGGCTCTTCTGATGGGATGCTGAGGCATTCCCAAGCCAGTCTAGATGCTTAATCTGTCCAGTGTGCCTTGGGTCTAACCATGGCCTCCTCCCATGTCCAAAGAGGACATGCCCCAAAACTCCTTTGGGTTGTCCAACTATCTTAACTGGCTCCTTTTCAATAACGAGGAGTAGCAACTCTCTGAATTCCTCCTGAATGACCCAGTTCCTAATGCTATCTGAAAAGGAAAAGCACAGACACCTTCAGGAGGAAGCTTATTTCCCTCACATGTATCTACCATCTCATTCTTTCAGTCCTCTATTGGCTTTGATTTCCACTGCTTGTCCCTCTGTGGTATCTTGCAGGATCCTGGTAGGTGAGGTTTATTGGTCAGTCTCCCTGGAGTATTTAAAAGCTGACTGTTTCAACTTTTGCAGCAGTTTTGGAATGACCTGTCTACCAGCAGAGTTCTCTGTTGTATGATGGAAGCAATGTACAAAGCATTTGGTACAACTGGTCTGTTGGCTATTCTTGCTTATGCTGTTGCTGAGAAGAGCAAAATAATAATGTACAAAGAACTGAAAGAGTAACAAGTGTTAAAAGCAATGAAAAGTGTCCATTGCAGACCAGTACAGCATCCACACTGATGCTAATGATGCACCAGACAACAGCAAGACCATAAGGTATTTGAACTCCAGTTGAACTGCAGCAACTAATTGAGTCATGGCCTCTAACTTGGAGGTGCTAATCCCCCACAGAGGTCCTGATATCTTCAATAAATAAAGAATAACTATACTTTTTAAATTATATTTTTGTAGTAAACAAACCCTAGATGCCAATAGAAGTGCTGTCAATGCCCACCAGGGGGCTGCAGCTCACACTTTGGGAATCACTGCAACAGGGGGTTGAGAGAACTCATTGGTACGCCCCTGAAATCAGACTTTATGCTGGTGTCAGGGGGACGAAATTTAAAGTTTGAATTGGTGCAATGATTAGTTGAACGTGTGCTGTAAACTAATTAAAGAAACACTTGTTTTGCCTCTGGGATATCTGTAAATAGTTTGCATTGCTGCGGCAGCAGCCACGGGGCGGGATATAACTTCAGCAGAGTGCGCGAGGAAAAAAAAAAAAAAAAAGACGCTCCTTTGACGTCAGCAACGGTAGGTTTCAGTAGTCCAAGATGGCGGCGGAGAGCGGGTTGGTTAACAGAACTCACTTGGAGAACAACTATAGCCACGGACTCGATGGCAAAGGTAAAGTATTTTTATTTGTGCGAAAATACGTGTGACAGCGAGCTGATGGGGAGAGTGAAGCCGGGACAGCGTTTACGAGTTAAAGTGTTTATGTTTCGGTGGTCTTTGTCCCAGTCAGGGGGGTTTACCGTTAGCCAGACGTTTCTGTTTTCAGTTGGAGAGACCCGTGGTGTCCTGCCAAATGCCCCAGCCAGAATGTGTCTAGTGTAGCTCGCAAACAGAGGCAACTTGGTTTAAAGTCTGCGAATTTTACTTGAGTTGAAATGAGGGTTTGAGTCCTCACTGTTAAAGTGTGGGTTTTTTCTTAAGTAACTTGGGGAGAAAACGCAGCTGTAGAAAAGTGATTCCGACCCGGATACAAAATTCAAACGCGACACCTGTCTGCTCGTTTGTCCGGGCCGTCACTTTCACCTGGTTTCAGGAAGGACCCACGGCTTGTCCGCGCTTTTTTTTTTTTTTTTTTTTTTTAAACTTTCCACATCCTGCATGCTCACTATAAACTGCCTTAAAGTGCTTTCATTCTTAAGTTTGAAACCAATGTCCTTAAACCGGATTGTAGGCAATACAAATCGAGTAACGTCGCGCTAATCTCATCCCACTAATGACTGGGATATTTTTACATACCCTATAAGTAGTCTGCTCACTTTGTTAGCAGACCTAAACAAGGTAATTGCCAATCAGATCTGCATTTGCTTGTGTTTTTTAGCAGAAAATAAAAATATCATAGCCGTGAACCTATGAAGATAATGTAGATCATTTGTCTCCTTTTTCATTTAGGTTTTTTGTATTGAATTTTATGTATTTTGTATATTCCTTGGCAGAGTTACATTAGCCTATTGCCATTGAGTGTAGTTGTGATGTAATACAAAGCTCTGACTTATTAACAATTTTAACACAAACGAGAGAATTTAACGTTTTCCAGATGATGATAACATGTCTTTGTGATAAAGCTTCTTAAGCCTTCTTTTCATCCCAGTGGGCAACTTCTATACCGTGCTGAGGAAAGTGGTTTTGCCATTTGTGTTTTTATTTTCCCTCCCCACACATTTGTCACACAGATAACCTGAGTAAATACAATATTCAGTTTTTAAATGAGGATGTAATTTATTAATGGAAAAAAGGTTAGCTACCTGGCCCTGTGTGGAAAAAGTAAGTAGCCTCCCTTATAAAATATGACTAAACACATTTTTGTGACCTTTCACTAATCACACCCAGCCCTGATTACTGCCAGACCTGTTGAATAAATAAATTATGCAAACTGAACCTGTCTGACAAAGTGAAGTCGGCTAAAATGTCTTAAAAAGTAACACATCAAGGAAAACTCTACTGAAACTCAACAAATGAGAAACAAAATCATTGACATCGATCAGTCTGGAAAGGATTACAAGGCTTTGAAACTCCAGTAATTCACTGTAAGAGCCATTATAAACAAATGGAGTAAACTTGGAGCAGTGGCGAGCTTTCCCAGGAGTGGCCTTTGGGAAAGTATTCTGTGTTCTGATGAAACAAAAATTTAAACTTTTTGGAAGTCAGGATCTGGCCTACTTGCTCTAATTGATGGAACCATAAATTCTATTCTCTACCACGAAATCCTGAAGGAGACTATGTGACTAGCAAGTTCAACCGCACTCACATTATGCAGCAGTACAATGATCTGAAACACACCAGAATAGTCCAATTCTGAATAGTTTAAAAATAATCATTTTGGAGTGACCTAGTCAAGTCCAGTCTTAAATCCAATTCAAAGGCTTTGGCATGACCTTAAACAGGTTGTTCAATCTCAAACCCTCCTGTGTGGCGGAATTAAAGCACTTGCGAAAAAAGAGTGGGCAAAAATTCCTCCACAGTGAAGTAAGACTCATTGTTATAAGCCCTGTGTGTGGCACAACCAGGTGTTAGGTTAGGGACCAGTTACTTTTTCACACATCAGGTGTTTTGGGGCTAATTTTCCCTTAATAAATTAAATCATTAAAAAAAAAGAATATCTTTGTCTAATATTAAAATTTGTTTGTTTTTAGTTATAAATCAGAAAGGGGCAAATACTTTTTCACAGTACAGTATATTTAATTGTCTGCTAAAACTACATAGGCTACTACCGCAATCTTTTATAGCATAACTTTTTAGTAGATTTCATTTTAGGGTACAAAAGTTTTTTGACACCCAGGAAAGGGATTGTGACCTTCCCATAAAAGGAAAAATCCACAGGACTATGATAAAAATACTTTTAATCAGTTTAGAATAGAATAGCCTTTTATTGTCATTGTACAGAGTACAACGAAATTGGAGTGCCACTCCCTTGGTGCAAGTTTCAATAATAAATATAAATGTAAAATATAAAAAGTACAAAAAAACAATCGTAAGTACTTTGGTCTTAAAAGTTGGGTTTAGTTTACTTAACCTTAAAATACACGTTTGGTTATCAAATAACCATAAATAACATGAAAAAACATTTTGTTAAGTAAGATAACTGTTTACATCAATAGATAACCCCTGAGAGAGCTAGATGTCATATAAATAGTCTAAACCTGCAAAAATAAATAAGGCAACTAAATCTATATTCCTTTACAGGTAGAAAGAGAGGTGTGGAAGGATTGATTTCAACATGCAGCAAATTTTACAGGAAATCTGCCATTTTTTATAGATCGTGCCAGGCTAAACCAGCAGTTTGCATAGAGACAATTTTCATTTTACCTCATTAAGACTGTGGTCAGGCAACAAGATATCCTTTTCATGTTTAACCCTGTTAAACAGACGGTTTGATAAAAGATTGTAATGGCTTTTACCTGCAACAGTTCCTTCAGTAATACAGTGAACAGAAGTGGTGTGCTATATCTTTGCTACCAGCTGTGTGTAACAGAAAGGAGAGGCTGCAGCTTCACCATAAACCATCATATAATAGCTATTGGTCTAAATTGGACTGTTAACTTGCCCATGATACTTTTCACTGTTTTACTGAGCTGTGGTCATAATGGTATGTTGAAATCTACAGTTAATGTTAAATGTTGTTAAAACCTGTCACATCTTTCCCGTCTATGTTGCCATAACTTCAACTTGTTTTACAAATGTAGAAAATGGTCTGTTGTCAGCAGTTTAATGCAGCGTACATTTGTTAAACCAATTCAAAATATTTGACTGAATACTAAAGAGTTGCTGCTGTGACAGTCAGGAATCCTTATCGTGATAACCCTTATGTCTAGTTTGGAACACACCAGCTGACTCTGTGGCAACAACAACATTCACTCCGGTTGCTCTTAATCTGCACTTTGTCCTCGCAGACTTCACATTGGTCTGCTTGCTGCAACTCAACATTTCCCCTTGTTGACTCGTGTCCAGAGAGGCCAAGTCAGGTTGTCTTTTAGTGTTGGAGTGCAGGGAATTTAGCATAGCTGCATCTTAATAGCCTACAGTGAACTCCTCCTTCTTTATGCATTGAATAAAAAAGTATCACCTAGTAGTTAACATGTATATTCTGGATGTGCTATGGCTGGAAGAAGGAGTTTTAACCAAGCTTGTGACTAGCTGGTGTTACTAATCTGTGGTTGCAACAGTAGATTTTTGCTTGAAATTTTCTCCTTTTTTTCCCCCCAACACTTTAAATGCCATTTTTCTTTCTTGTGACTCAACTAGAAATGTTAATTGTTTAATCATGCTTGACTAACTGGATATGTTTTCTTTTTATAGTACAGTTTTACTCCCAAAGGCCAGTTTCTTTGTAATTTTTGCACTCCTACACAGATATTGCCTGTTTAAAGTAGGAAACATTCCATATTTAGACAGCTGCTTAAGTTACTGGACTGTAGCTTTATCAAAGTCTGCCTCAGATGTAGTGCAGGAGTCGAGGGGAGGGGGTGAGGGCAGGGAAGCTCATTTGGGATATGCTGCTGAGATGTAGGCTACCTTGCATACTATTCTTGCACTTGATAGTTAAAGATAACTGTGTAATGCTTCGGAAACCTTACTGCACTAACCTGATGTTCACTAGGGCTGGGTATCGTCACTGATTTCTAGAATCGATTCAATTCCGATTCACAAGGTCCCGAATCGATTCGATCCACGATTCGATTTAATTCGATTCGATTCAATTTAAATCTGGGAAATTTTGACAGTCAGAAATATAATTCAGATCAGTACATTTACATATTTTTGTATCTATAAAAAGGAAGCTGACACTCGCAAGACTTTATCCAAGCTGTGAGCATCACAGCAGATGCCTTTGTGTCAAAGTAGCTGAAGATAAAACACAGAAAAACATGTAGGTGATTTTCCTGGCCTGGGATTTTATAAAAAATATTCTGCAGTACATCAAAAACGAAAGAAAACCATTAATTAATGAACATTACCTCTGACGTTACAGCGGTTTTATTAGAGACACGGCTAAGCATTTTGCATTTTGAATAATTTTAAAAAGTTTAAATTTGTTCAGTATTGAACAGCAGAAATGAGGTTTTCTTTTCGGAAGAATGTAAAAGGGAAAAAAACAGCGGCCGACAGCGCTGTAAACAACAGTAGACTTGTGCGTAACAAGCAAGCGAATAATGAAGAAAGCAAAACTGTTCGAGAGAGAGAGAGAGAAAGAGAGAGGGAGAGAGAGAGAGCTGCGCATCGCAATGGAAGCAAAACAGTAAAAGAGTGAATTCATGACGATGTTTATGTGAAGCGTTTGGATCTTCTTTTGCTGCTGGTTCGGTCAATATTGTTTGGAGAGAGATCAAACTAACAGCCTTAGAATCAGCGCATAAAGGGCGTGAACACAAAGCGCGGACCCGGATCAGCGAGCTGTCGGCTTTCACTTTCAGCCCCGACTGTGAGAAAGGCGACATCTAACTGATTCTGATCCGCGGGTCACGCCCTGTGTTTAAGTCTATGTGAAGAATCCCTGTACCTGCTCTCATTTACTGTTTGGTGGTTCTTGAAATTTTGTGAGATGTCACCAGAGATTCTGGCATTTCGGACAAAATAAATTTATATTAAAAAATCGATTCAGGATTTTAATGAATCGATTTTACGTTATCCAAGCCAGAATCGATTTTAATCGATGAATCGATTATAAAAACCCACCCCTAATGTTCACCTCTACAAATGACAACATCTTGTACTATACTATTGTTTCCTTTACATTTCTTGTTAATCTTTCCGCCATTATTCAGATTTCGACGGCATAACTACAGATCACTGCAGGCACACAATGCACAAGTATTAGTTCTAGCAGCAGTATTGGTCAGTTGCAGACTTGCATTCTGTACATAGATTGATCACAGAGGAATAAATTGCCCTTTAGTGTCCTGATTGTGTTTACATATTGCTCCAGTGCCGATTAGAGCTGACTACACCACAAGCAGCACTGGTTTGCATGGTTGTTTTACACTTTGCTTGTTTACATCTTTCTGTCACAGAAATTGAGATGTTTCAATCCATCCCGAGTAGCATTGGAGCATTTCAAACAATAGTTAACTGATGGGGATTGTTTCACATTAACACTAGGGCTGCCACAAACGATTATTTTGATAGTCGACTAGTCACCGATTATTTTTGCGATTAGTCAACTAATCAGATCATCATCCATTGGACGTACAGCGTACAGCTTATTGCACCAGCAGCATCTGGTCTTATATAACTATCATTAGCTTACAGCTTGAAGTGTTTGTGCTAACTAAAAATAAAGACAAGATGGTAGTTTATTAATTTTTAATGAAATTTGCAGATTGTTTCGGTGAAGTTTAATAAACTCCTTGCTTTCTAAAATATAACAGGACACCGGAGTATATTCTCCAGCGTCTCACACTTCTGATAATCAGCTGTCTGCTTGACAGTTTTAGCTGTGCAAAAACTATAACTTTAATCTCAGCCAAACTGATTTACTCAGGAACAAATAAAATACTAAAGAAAGCCAAACAATAACATTTTTAAGTTATCTAAGTGACTTATATATATGTTTAACCTGACTAGTGAAAGACGGCGGTGGGTTTGAAAACGATTTGCCGGGAGTCCAGTGTTCTCACGGCTCTAGTTAGCCTTGCCCCCGCCTAGCTAACGAGCTAGTGGGTAACAGACGTCTCCGAAAACGTCGGAGCGCTTTTGAAAATATGTGGTGTCTTGATAAACTGAGCAGATATTTGAGGTTTACACAGCTACATTCTCGCCTGAAAATATGTTAAACGTTTATTTTGTGACCCAGAAAGAATAATAAGAGTAAAGTTAAAACTAACTAGCTGCCGCCATTGTTGACAGCTGCGCTATGAATTCTGGGACACAGCTTCTTCTTCTTCTTCGGGGTTTAATGGCAGCTGGCATCCTTGTACATGCAGTGCTGCCATCTTCTGTTTCAGTCCGTTATTACACTCTTAAATCCTACTACTCATTCCTGCGTCCTTTGTGATCTTACAAAGCTTCGACGACGATTTTAATAGTCGACATAATCGTGACTAGTCGACTAATCGTGGCAGCCCTAATTAACACTTACACTTATTAAGAAAATAAGAAGAATTTGTCTTCTAACGTCATCTAATGAGGGATCTAGTGTTTAAATGGCTTGTCAACTAGTCATGCATATCTCTAGGATTTGTGTGCTGCTTTATGCTTGTGTGATGCAAATTCCTCATCATCAATTGTGTGTCAGGGAATCGTGTAAGCCAGTTAACATCTGCTCTGTGCCATCATAAGATAACAAGTTAAGGAGGCTAATTTTAGGCCTGTCCTCATTTTCTGGAAGCGGAGGAGCAGGGCAGTGCATTTGCTAATATATCATGAAGTGTTGTAGTGAGTGCACATATCAGCAGAGCTAATGGGGTTTTACTGTCTGTTATGCTTTCTTGCATACTCGGCCTGTATTGTTTTTGTTTTGCAACATAGGCCCCTCACAGTCCTAGCAGAATAGTGTCTTTGTGTAGGTCTCTGCAGTCTGTGCCACTTCATTCTGCTAAGTGTTGCTTTGGTCTTGATGGAAACCTGCAGTGCCACAGACTAAGGAAATGCTCAGGGCTAATTTGTGTGCAGAGGAGATTACTGTAACTGCCCTGTGCTTACAACACTGCTGTGGCCCGTTTGCAGCTCCAAGAGGGTCTTTGGGTGTCCTATTTACAGTTGTTCTCTTAAGAAATATCACCTGATGTTCTCAAAAGCTTAAACTGTTAGACAGCTGTAATTAATCTTCAGGTTATTTAAAAAAAAAAAAATTGATTGTTTGCTTCTCCTTTGTGAGAAAACATTGAAAAACAGTGTTGTTGAACCCTGAAAACCTAGCGTAAGGTTCCAAAATATTAGACTAATGGTAAAGTCCAAAGATCCACATTATTAGTAGAAGTAGAATATTACAGAAAGAAAAGAAGCAAGACATCATAGATGAGGAGCTTAGAAGTCCAAGTATCACACCATTAGAAAAGTTTGACCCATCACCACAGAACTTTCTACAACCTTATACATTTCAGAAATTTTCCCTTTCCTTTACTTTGGTACAAATAGAAATTTATTATAGAAGTAAAGAATTAGGTAGACAAATATAACAGGAAAAAGGTTCAGTTAAGTAAGGCAGGACACATTCTTTGCTTCAACGATATTTAGTCAATCACGCTTGCATGCAAAGCCACTCCCAAATCCAATTTTGAGCTAGGAAAAACTTGGTTATAAAACTTAATTTGAACATTTAAAATGTATATGAAGTTAAGCTTAAACCCTAAGTCCACACTTAATGGGTGTCTCTCACAGGAAATACTGCTCCTTAGTTGCTTTAAAAGTTCTGCAAGAAGTTGAGGCGTTATTTCTATTATTTGTGTATTTCACAATCAAACATAACTGCCCAAATGGCTGCCGATCTGAGCTAGTTTTTAGTATGCTCTTAAACAAAGAATAATCACCTTTGTTACTTTCCACCATTGCTTTCCTTGCTGCAGCTGCTTATATTCTCTAAAGCACGCCAACTGTTCTGTGCTGGCTGTGTTCACTGCTGTGCTGCCAGCAGTGAACACAACTGTCACAACTGAAGCCCTCTGTTAGCTGATGTTCTGGTCATGTGCTCTGAATATTTCCTGATTGGCTTTGTTTCCCTGAGAAAAGACCTGTAACCAAAGTCATTTTCAAAAATATTTATTTCCTTTTTTAAAAAAAATTAAATTAAATTAAATTTAAAATCTGTGTATTCTCACATTTGAAGAACAGCAAATAATTCAATTTTGGCATTTTTCTTGATTTAAAAAAAAAAAATCTTTTGTGTACATGCTCTACCGGTACTTGCACAACTTTTTTTTTTTTTTTTTTTTTCCTTCTTCTTTAGGATTTCCACTTTATCTAAAAACATGCTCAATTTCTGTAAGAGGCCACGGACTCGCAAAACAGACTATTAATTTCAAGACTTGACTTTCTTGTTTAGTTAAAATGTTCGACTGAAATTTGTGTTATACATAAGTGATAGCGCTTTTTAAAATAACTTTCTTGTAAAATGACTAATGGCACAGCTTGTGGTCATGAATAGAAGAAGTTGTGTATAATTGCTCCATTTGTTTTTCAGTTAAACACACAAGTAATGCATAACCTTCCACTTTCATAATTGTGATGTCTTATCTTGTATTGTCAGTTTTGTTACTCCTGATAAATGCTTAGTATCTTGATGGTGTTTATGAAGCAGGAGCTCATAGTTATACATTTTTTTTGTAAATATCAGGACTTCGATGGAGGTCATGTACTTATCAAGAATGCCAAGCAAATTAGAAGAGACTGGTCACGTTGCTTTCCAGACAGCCCATTTGAATCTTGTGACAGACGTGACTGAGACAACTTGGTATGAATGGCTTGTAACCCAACCTGTTTCATAGGCTGTCAATAATTTATATTTAAGTACACAGTGAACTGTATATTTAAATAGTGTCATTTTAGCCTTTACCTGTGAATATTCTGAATCTTTAAAAGAAAAAATGATACAATGTTTTTGTTTTAAAAGATGATTTTGTATGTCATTCAAAGATGCAAGAAGCCATTCATCTGTAAATAATAGATTTTGGAGTTCATCAAACTCATGTTTACTGCCTTTATGCCAATGATACAGGAAGAAGTCAGTTTTTAAGGAAAGGGATTTAAGAGTTAGTAAATATTTACAGGACATTTTGGGGAAAAGGCTGAGAACAACACTAAAAGCACTGTCCTGCTGACTTACTTTACTTGTCCTTTTTTCCTGGCCCTTTGTGATTTTTCAACACATAGCTATTTTAGAGCTTGACCTAGTTGAAGGGAACCAGAGTGGATAGCAGTATTTAGCCCAATACACAAAGCTGGAAAGAGTCCCGTCTTTAGTTTGATCCATGTGGCATTTCTTTTTTTCTCTCTCTAGCTTTACAGAACAGTAGTCTAAAGGAAGTTATTTTCCTTAGAAATAAGGAAGTAAGCTTTTCCTTAGAAAATAAGCTGGTCGCAAAAGTCCCGTTTCTCACTTTATCTTTTATCATCTAGCATGGTGTTATGTAACCACTTTCATTTTAGCTTTTTATCTCCATTTGGTCTTAGGCTCTAAAGGTGTCAATGGATTCAAAGATTGCACCATTTCCCAACGCAAGGCTCCAAAACCTGAAGCGAAATCTGAAGATGACAATGATTTGTTTCCCAGAACCATGGATTTGGGCAAAAATATCAGTCCCACCCCCCAACCAAAGGAAGGGAGTCAAGAAAAAGATGTGAAGGTTTGATGTGTTTTCTACCATATTAGTCTATTAATGAGATTTAGGATATGTAAATATAACAATACTTTTATAAATGTTTGAAGTAAGCAACACTTAGGAGAATAATGTGACCAACTGAATTCTTTGAGGGTCACTACAAAAATCACCTGAACCTCCCCGACAAACCTGACTGTTTGCAAACTTGTGTCTTCAGCCTGTGGAAGAGAAAAAAGTGGCCGGGCCCATCCAGATTGTCCAGGCAAATGAGCACAACTTTGAGCTGAACGCCACGGCACTGGAGGAAGTCTTGCTGCAGAAACATGTGAAGGACCTGAACGTGGTTGTTGTGTCTGTGGCTGGAGCCTTTAGGAAGGGAAAGTCCTTCCTGCTGGATTTCATGCTGCGCTACATGCACAACCGGGTGAGACGACTGTTGTATTTACACTTTCTGTAGTAGGGATTTAAAAAATAAAATAAAATAAAATAAAATTTTAAAGGTACACATATTAGTTGCATTACATTTTCCAAATATTTAAAGAAATGTCAACCAACATGCATTTCTGAGCTGTCTCTTTCTGTCTGAGGTTTGCATCTTTTTCTCTCAGCCCGTGTGGCTGTTCTGGCTTCCTCCTACAGTCCAAAGACATGGAAGTAATTCTAAGCTGGCCATAGAGTATGGGAACATGAATGAATGTGTCTTTCTGTATTAGTCCTGGACATACACTAGAGACCTGTTCAGGCTGTAATCCACTACTTTCCCTATGACTTCTGGGATAAGCTCATTAAATTACACTGTGTCAGACCTGTTGTTGTTGTTGTTGTTAAAGAGTCATTATTTAATCATATTGGTACAACAACCCGGAGCATTAAAGATATTCTTTAGATATAAATAAAGACAGTCAAATTGATGTCTCCTCATATATAAAATTTACTACTTTCATTTGTACACAGTTTCACTGAGCTGAGATATAGATTAGTGCTAATTTTGAACCCAAGATGTGTTTACATGAGCTAAGTAAACATAAGAGTTTATCCTTGCTCAAAGGGTGACTATTGAGTAACATTTTCAGTCAGTAGAGATTGTGAAATTGGGTAGAAATGAACAAGGACAGCAGAGGACACTTCAACTAGTACTTGCATGCACAGGTGACGTGCAAAGACGAGTGCTTCCAGTTTTGATTTTGTACTGAGATACTTGCTGAACCAGGAGAGTAAGATTTTGAGTGTGGTCCACGTGAGCACAGTATCTTGTTTATTTCCTATAGAAGTGTAAACGGTGAGTCTTTGAGCCCCTCTAACAGCAGTTGGACACACAGAAGCAGTCAGGATCACCTTACACTTATTTTCAAATAACACACACGTGAACACATACCAGGAAATACAAAAGGGTGTTGCAAGTATGGTATTTCTCAAAGTTGTTGGGCATGAACATGGGCATTCATGAAGTTATTGATAATTAATTCAAGTTTATTCATGACTTAATGGTACCACTAGACTTAATAAGTGTGTGCAGCTTTTTTTTGTTTTTTTCCTTTTTATTACAGGGAGTATTGTCTGCAGGTATTTATTATCTGTCATCACATCACACTTGGACACTGCACAGATATGTACTAATGGGGAATCAGTACTCTGATGTACTCTGACCTTTAAATCACACATTTGCTTTGAAGCTGCATTTCCTATTTGTGGTCAGTGGGATAAACATTCATTGTCACAAAGAGTTACCATTAATTGACGTTTGTGCTCGCAATCACAGCAGTTGACTGGCAAAAATATACTATATTATGTGAAATTCTACATTAAGAAATCATTTTTTTATTCTACATTAAGAAATCATTTTTTATTCATCTGTTTGTTCAGCTTGTGTTGATATCTCTTTGAACAATGTTTAGTTGAAACGTGTTGCTGTAATCATCATAGATGCTATAAAACATGTTGATGGTGATTAACCTTTGGTTGCTTTTCCTTCATTTGGCATACTGCATTAGTCTTACATGCACCATTCCAGAAACGTTACAACACACTGCACTGACAAAAGACCTCGGGTTCGGCCCCATTGGGCAGTGTACCTGTGCAATTTTCACTTTTATCTTTCATCCTCTCCCAGTCTTAGACAGGAATTCACATGGATCTAGATGACAAACAACCTTGGTTTTCATCTCCCTCTGTTCCCTTCTCTGTCTCATCTTGAATCTTTCCTTTTCAGGATAAAGACTCATGGATAGGAGGTAATGATGAGCCCCTGACTGGGTTCACCTGGAGAGGAGGGTGTGAGAGGGAAACCACAGGAATTCAGGTCTGGAGTGAAGTGTTTGTGGTGGAGAAGCCTGATGGTGACAAGGTAGATACAACACCTCCACTCATTGCCAGACATATTTATCATGAACAGTTATTTTAATATTTTGTTAATGAATTTTCAAGCATTTCAACACAAACTTGTGCTGAATGTGTTTTGAACTCGTTTAATCTCATCCCGACAGGTTGCTGTGCTCCTTGTTGACACACAAGGAGCATTTGACAGTCAGTCTACCATAAAGGACAGTGCTACAGTTTTTGCCCTCAGCACAATGACCAGCTCTGTTCAGGTGATATTCAAAGCATGTCTTTTCTTTAAATATAATATATTTACATATTTATTTTAACATATTAAGATGCAAGCCTTGCATTACATTTAAGTTCTGTTTTTTGTTTTTGGTTCTTTCAGGTGTACAATCTCTCTTCAAACATACAAGAGGATGACCTGCAGCACCTCCAGGTTTGTGTCATTTTGTTTCTTCTCTCACCAAAAAGTACCATCAGAATATTCAGTTCTTTCATCGTCATTTATTTTTCCTTTCATATGAAGCTCTTCACTGAATATGGCCGTCTTGCAATGGAAGAGGTGTCCGAGAAACCTTTC
This sequence comes from Astatotilapia calliptera, assembly GCF_964374335.1. Lineage (NCBI taxonomy): Eukaryota > Metazoa > Chordata > Actinopteri > Cichliformes > Cichlidae > Astatotilapia > Astatotilapia calliptera. The sequence goes on from NC_137434.1 coordinate 22,319,209, forward strand.
CAGGTACTGGCTTTTTCTTTTCGCTGTGTTTGTTGCAATTCACAGTGTACATTGTTTGAGGTTTGAGTCAGCCCTTTTACTGAAAACAAATGTAGTGTGGACAAGTAAAAAACTAAAAAAAGAAGAAAAATAGCCTCATTTATTTCAGTTACAATGTTGTTGTTTTGTTTATTTTTTTTTTCATAAAATGAAAGATATTCTCTGAGTTTCTGTACTGTTGGTTTTCTCTTTTAGTCTCTAATGTTCCTCATTCGGGATTGGTGTTTTCCTTACGAATTCTGTTATGGAATGAAAGGAGGCAATGAATTTCTGGATAAAAGATTGCAGGTGAGAATTATATTTCAACGCAGATTCAGAAAATAAAAGGGGGGAAAAGTGTCGGAGGTTACAGGCTTCTAGACAGAAGAAACCTACCATACCATACCCTGATGTTCACACAATGATTATTGCTTCCTGCAGCACAAATAATTTTAACAATGTTCCTGTTATGGATGGCGTATCTCTTCTTGAAAAACACAAAGTCAGTAACAAGCTCACATTTTCACTGTGTGTCGATGCAGGTTAAACATAATCAACATGAAGAGTTGCAGAATGTGAGAAATCATATCCAGCACTGTTTCTCCAACATCAACTGCTTCCTGCTGCCACATCCTGGCCTGAAGGTGGCTACTAACCCAAAATTTGACGGCAGGCTGAGAGGTGAGAACAAGGCACAGTAGTAATGTAGACTAATGGCTAAAGACGTGGTAGGTGCTGGTTGTACACGGAGCCTGCTCAAAACATTGCAGATTGGCGCCTATATGTTGTAGCTGTTACCTCAGCCAGTTTCAACTCTGCTGTCACTCCCTTTCCTGTTCATGGCAGTTTTTCAACCAGTCAACTGCCATGGATTTATGCATGGCATTGTCCCTGTCAGGCTTAAAACCAGAAACCTGAGAGAGAGAGAGAGAGAGAGAGACGGAGAGAGAAAATTGTTTGAGTGGTATTTCTAACTTCAAAAATGATAGCTGTCCTAACCCTTGCTAATACTGATAAAAAGAGAATTACAACGTGTCTTCAGAGTGCCAAGTTTTACTTCTAGGATTATGTTGCCATAGCTCTTTGGACTGAAATTACATAACTTTCCATGTTTTAGACATTGATGAAGACTTCAAAAAAGAGTTGGCCCAGCTCGTGCCTCTTCTTCTGGCGCCGAGTCAGCTGGTAGAGAAAGAGATCGGAGGCAACAAGGTCACCTGCAAAGATCTTCTGGAGTACTTCAAGGTGGTGCATAATTTTAAATAAATACCAGTCTATGACCAAAATATGACCTATTGTTGTTAAGATAAAATTACATTTAAAAAGCGACAGAGGTCTCAGTGTATACAGGATTACAGCTGCTTGCACAAATGATTCCAGTGCTTTTCATACTGACCTCCTGCACTACAAATACAAAGCTTCAAATTGTACACCCTTCTGCCTTTTTTTTTTTTTTTTTGATAAATCACAAAAGCTTGAGAGTGAATAAACGACACATAGCAATCCAGAGCTTTTGGTAAACTGTGGTCTCACTGACAAAAGTATTCAGTTCTTTGTCATCAGATTTCATTTCTCCAACTTTCCAAAATAAGTGTGCCCAGTCATACTTGCATTAAATTTTATTTAGGGGTTTTTGCAGTATTAAGTCATTTTTAAAGATAACATCAGCCTTTTACTTGGAGTACTTGTTAAGTCACCTACCTGCCAGAGTGTTAACTAAAGAAACACTTTGGTGATGCTGAGACTCATTTTTCTTTCCTGCAGGCTTACATAAAGATCTACCAGGGAGAGGAGCTGCCTCACCCAAAGACCATGCTGCAGGTCAGTAATTGGGAATCTTTTAAGTCATCTCATTTTGATTAGGGTTGTGTTCAATCTTTTTGTCTTTCATTTTTTTTGATAGGCAACAGCAGAGGCCAACAACCTGACAGCTGTGGCAGGAGCCAAAGACCTGTACAGCAAGAAAATGGAGCAGGTAAGGACCGGTTTATCCCTGATATTCATCATGAATGAAGTCTAAAAGGTGCCCAAGTCCAGGGAGCAAATATGGGAATATCACTGCCTTATTAATTGACCTGCGCTTCCTACCTGATAATCACCTGGCATTTTGGGCAATAAGTTTCAGGCTACATTTTCCAGCCTGACAATAATCCCTGAGACATTGCCAGTGCAGTAAGAGTGTACCTGGATAGAAAAAATCCTCACAGTGAATAATAAAGTGAAAAGAAAGAAAGAAAGTGTACTTTATTGGTCCCCGTGGGGAAAATCCCTCTCTGCATTTAACCCATTCACTCAGTGAAGCAGTGGGCAGCCATTGGGCGCCCGGGGAGCAGTGTGTAGGGACGGTACCTTGCTCAGGGGTACCTCAGGGTAGCTGTTCAGGGGAATCGAACCCCCGACCTTCCGATCATGGGGCCACGACTCTACCTACTGAGCTATCCCTGCCCTTAAGTCCATTAGAATTGTACAAACTCTGCCTTTGCCTTATCAGTGCATTTCTATGTACGTTCGACCATGTTTCAGTAAATCACTGCAGCGTCCTTCCTTTTTTCTTTTTCTTTTCACAGTGCTGTACTTTGAGTGCTGGTAATTCTGATCGATCTAATTTTCATAGTATCGCAGTCAAGTATTTGCATGGATGCATTAAGTATATGAAAACTATCTTGCTGACTAGTTTTACATGACTGACTCAGGAAAATACAGTAAATATTTTCCTGTGTAAATGTAATAAGGTACCAACAAACAAACAGAATGACTTAGAATTTCATACTACTTAGAAATAAAAATTTAGAAGGAAAGACTTTCTCCTGATATCATCTCCTCCTCCCTACAGGTCTGCGGTGGGGACAAGCCTTACGTCGCCCCGGCTGATCTGAAGCGCTGCCACGAGGAGATCCGCGATTACTCTGTGTCTTACTTCCGCTCTGTGAAGAAAATGGGGGGCAAGGAGTTTTGCCAGCGCTACCAGAATCAGCTGGAGTCAGAGCTGGAGGAAACCTACACCAACCTCTCCAAGCAGAACGAAGGCAAAAACATCTTCTACGCAGCACGCACCCCTGCCACGCTTTTCGCTCTCATGTTCATCACCTATGTGGTGTCTGGAGTGACGGGTTTCATCGGCCTGAGCACCTTAGCCACACTGGCTAACCTGGTCATGGGCGTGGCGCTGCTGTCGCTCTGTGCCTGGGGTTACGTGAAGTACTCAGGAGAGTTTCGGGAGGTGGGAACGATTATTGATGAGGTGGCAGAAGCACTCTGGGTGCAGGTGGGTAGACAGTGTGAGAGGAGGGAGAAAAGTGTGTGTGTCTCTGTGTGTGTGCACAGACTTCAATCGACTGGCTTGGTTTTCATCTCCTAATTTTTTATGGTGGTTTTTTGTTTGTTTGTTTTATTTTTTTGTTGATATTGTGGCATTCCTTTTTTTTTTTTAAGTCCAAAAATCAGTAATAGTTCAGTGCCTTTATATACTGAAAGCTAGCCAATAAGAAGGAAATCATAGTGCAGAAGCACCAAAGATCAGTTTGCAATAGAGGTTTGTCCTTTTTACATTTAAACCGAAACGTACAATTATGAACCTTATCGATGCATGAGTGTTCATCAAGCATAATGATCAGCCAGTTGTAACTCAAAAGAGACAGATTGACAACCATTTGATCTATTAAACTGTATCTCTGTTCACTGCGTCATACAGCAGCAGCAAAGCAACGGTTACTAATGGGAGAAAGAACAAGGCTAACAGCAAAGAGTCAGTAGTTTGTTTTTCACAAATAAAGACAACATTTTTGATTTGAGCATCTTGTTAGACACTTGTCAAAGCGCTATTTGCTTGTAAAGTAGCCAAAAAAAACCTTGCAAACTCCAAGAAGGGCTTTTGTGAGGCACTACACTAAAGCAGGGACACATATATATTCTGCGTTCACAAACTTAATCATCAGACTGTTAGCACGAGGGTCCGTGCTGACATCTGCGTGCCTGCTGGTTTTTGACCATACGAAGCAGGGGCTCTCCCATTGAGAATTTACATATCATCACATTACATTTACATTCTGTCAACCAGGAATGACAAGTATAATCTAGACTTAAATGTGAGAAACTAGTGAAGAGAAATTACAGTAGCTTGCAGCCCAATCTGATGCTGAGATGAAGTGAGAGTAGTTTGAATAATTCAGGTGAATAATTGGTTATGTGGTCCATCTTGGGCCAGTTAATTATTATCCTTCTAATAATATCCACAGAGTATAAATCTGATGGATTTGTGTATTTGTTCTTACTGTTTTGTGTATTTAGTTTAAGTTGAAGCTTAATGTAAAAGTCATTATGTTAACAGCTTATTTTTCTCCAGGTTCATTATATCTGTGCACATCTGGTTTATTTTCTTCCTTACATGCTTCTCTTCCTCTTTGTCTTCTAGCCTTTTTTTCTGTCCTCTTATCCTGTTATCCTTATATTCACTTCACCTTACAGAGCTCCAGTGAAACCCAGCCAGCACATCCTTCATCCTCGTTTGTTTGCCTTCCCTATTTTTTTTTTTTTAATGTTTTATCACTCAACCTTCCTGTCTCTGTTTGTGCCTCTCCTGCTGTTTAGAGGATGGTAAGAAAGGTGAGCGATGTTGATTCCAGTTTTTGTCTGCCTGCATCATATCATTTCCTTCTCTGTTCTGATTTTATTTATCATTTTATTTATTTTTCCATCACTTCTTTCCCACGGCCTCTTCCAGTATCAGTGCCTGGTTCCCCTCTGTTTAACTCTCCCGTTCCTCCCTGCTTTCCTCTCAGGTCATTTCCAAACTTTTGGAGCCCGTCAGGAGCTGCCTGGCGTGGCCTATTTCTCTCCTCCCTTCCCTCCCGTCAGGAGCAACACTGGAATTGAAAGCTCTGTCTCCTCTCAACGACAACTACAAGAAGACCAACTAACTGCTGGTCAGCTGGTGGATTTGCAGACTCGTAAACGTGTATATCTTGTATCAAAACCTTCAGTTTGCTGGCCTCTTGATTTTTAATTTTCAGTCTGTTGATGCTGGATTTTTGTACTGGGTGTGAGCACGGAGCACGTCTGGGACACGGAGGCTGCACAAACGGTTTATAATTTTATTCTGTGTGGATAGAAACAAAGGTTTTCTTTTTCCTTGGCTTTGTTGTGAATCACGCGTCTTAAGAGTTTTCAGTTGTTTCCCTGGTCAGCACTTTGAAAAATACATCCTTTTTTTGTTTTCATTCCTTTTAAGTGCTTTTCTTCCCTAACCTACTTTCTTTTAGTTTCTGTCTCCTTTATCGACTATTTGTAACTGATAATCAGTTTGATCATCCGTTCATGCAGATCCTTTTTTTTTTTTTTTCTCCTCCTGCAGGTTCTGAAGCCAGTTACTGAGCAATACATGGGGGATAACATGAGACAGACAGTGATGAACTCTATTAGAGCCAGCTTGACAGAACAAGGCTCGCAGCAAACAAGGTTAAAGAGTGATTGATGCTCTTCCTCCTCAACTCTACCTGTTATCTTCATTATCATCATCCTCCACTGACTCGGCGTGTTCAGTCCTAGAACTGTGAAACTAGTTCAACACCAAAGCTGACCCACTTTTTTTGTTTTTCCTGCCAAATGTCCTTCATCACATAGCTGCCCCCCTCTTTATTTGCCTGTCGAGGACTTGAGGCCCTCTGCCTGCTCTGCTCTTCATCGCCCCCCAGTGCCTCAGCTCAGATATTGCATGTTGACTGAGCAGAGTCCAGCCTCCTGCCAAAACACCTGACAAATCTTCTCCAGTGTGCCATGCTGCATTGTGATGCATACTGAAGGCTGGCACACACGCGCACACAGATTGATGCTGGTAGTGAACTGCACTCGTATCATGATTAAGCTGTAATTCAGGGAAAACTGACACAGCTGTGGGCAGCTGTTATCAGCATTGGATGCAAACTGAATTCATTTCGTCTTACAGGCCAGCTCAGTTTACTTCCTCTTCTGCCTGGTGATAGCTTGTCCTGCAAGAACAGACAACTAATCGACTTAAAAAGCTCATGAAGATGTGACGCCCAAGTTTCTCTTGATTCTACTGAAGTGAAAGTAAATTAAAATCTGAGTCGGAGGCAATTTAAAGACATTTATCTACCACTGAAAATGTGACTTCTGGATAAAAATCAAAGCTGTAATTCTTTTTTTCTCTCTCTTCTGTCTGCCTCCTTTATTAGTTTTCTGCACTACATTTGGAAGACAAGTTAATCAGGTAACATTTGTATAATCCACATCTGGGCTCCCATCTTTGCGCTTGTTTCATATTCCATTATTATCTCTTGAGTCTCAATCCTCTTGTTCTTTACGCGTTATATCTGGACTTCTTGTAACAGACCTGACAGATTTTGGCCCACTGCATGCTGTTAAGAGGAGCTGTGTTATATCATGAGGAGCTTTTAGAGTCCAGCTATAGTGAGGTAGTTCAGTTTAAGTCACACTAGTGCTGATTGTTTGCAGTTTTAGGACCTACAGGCTGTAAGTTTGACTGTTGCTTTGGGAGCCCCAGCTCAGATGTTTTGTACATTATTTATGGTAAATTTGATGCTTTTGTTTTTTTATAAACCTTATTAAAGGATTAAGTTTGAGGAGCTATGTTTGTCCACTTTCTTGCTGAAAGTTGGATGAGAAGCAACACTCAGCTGCTGGTTAGTTTAGCACAAAGACATGATTCAAATGAAACCAGTGTCGGTGAAGCTAAGCTGATCAGCTTTTACTTTAACTGACACAAGTGAGTGCTGTAGGTCTCGTCTTCTCAGCTCGCTCCCCAAACCCCTTACCTGACACTTTACCTGCCTTTTTGTTGAGGCAGCTGTCAGAGCTTCAATCTCCAGAATGAAATGAATAAAATGTGCTTGACTGTTAAATGATCTAAATAAATCTACCCTGTCGGTTTAACTCGTCGCACCTGTCTTTTTCACATCGATTCCATCCACTGCTCACCTTAAGCACCAGTCTTGTACTGTACAGTCTTTTGTTTTTTGGGTTTTTTTTTTTATGTGTTCATACTACAAATCGGGCATGTACGTTGGATTAAATATTTAAATAAACTTTGTGTACATTTTTATAGCGAATCAGTTAAATGGTTATTTTTTTGTTTTCCTCTCTTGTTGATCAACTTACCAGTCTGTGGTTTAAGAATAAGTTGCTGCTGTAGGTTTAGTTTCTCCACGTGAGGATTGACGTTAGCGGAAACGCGTGAATAAATCTGACAGGAAAAGCATAGATTGTGATGCGCGGGCAGGAGAAGGTGTCTGTCTCTTTTAAAGATATCTCTGGTAATTTATTTTTGAATAAGATGTTTACCTTAAGAATAAATCATCAACACAACTCTTTCGGCTCCTTTTGTCTTTTATTCCTTGATGGAAGCATCTAAAAGGACCAGCAAGCAACACATGTATGTCGTGTATATGAAGAGTTGTCTTAACTGGGAAATGTGAATATTTTCTGCAGACTAACCAAACCTTTAATCCAAAATCTGATCATCACACAAGTGTAACAAAAAGAAACCACACTTTTCTTTGCATTCATTTAATTTGTGTTTCAAACACAAATTAAATGAATGCAATAGGTTTGGATTCATTCATTTTGCCAAAGGGATTAAAAAGATTCCACTGTGTTTATATGTAAATATCTGTATTTACATATAAACATACAGGGTTTAACAAATGTGTAAGACCTGTGTAAGACCTGTTCAAAAACATTTTCGGAATCTGTCAAAACCCTGTTTAACCTGAAATCATGTTTTTATATACTCGAGCTGGCACACTGGAAATCTGAGGTCAGATTAATAAACTAAACAGTTCAACTGTTCAGGAATGCAAGTAAACTAATTTGGCATCTTAAAAAAATACTTTAGCCTTTTTGTGGATGCAAATTTGAACAACAATTATATTTTAGGGATAAAAATATCAGTTTGATCAAAGGGCTTGTGCATACTGGTGGATAAAACAGGATTCTAGTAATTAACAGTGCTGTTGATTTAGGGCACCTGTGACATAAACCTGGTGGACTAATAAAGCACATGGTATACATAGTAATAGTTCATGTGTTTCTTTCCTGATTGATAATGTGGAAAATGTTTGGGGAGGGGGTTGTTTGTTTGTTTGTTTGTTTTTGGTAACACTGCTTTTGATACTAGTGATTTAGAATTGTAAATCTCCAGAGTTTGAAAAGAATACATTCATTTTCTCTCCTAAATAATACACTTAAAATAGTTTTTATCCTGTAGGATTATCGTATATTCCTACATATCTATACACATTTAATGTTGCAAAAATTGAGAATTCTGGTTAAGAGATGAGGCGTCTGTTAATGTATTGTAAATGACTTATGGCTCATGTGCAGCACCAAGGAGCTGAGGCTCACATTTACTGTTATTTACAGGTTTTATCTTGATGTGAAGCATGCTGTCTTCCTATATTTAGAGAAGGTGAAATCAAAGATGGAATAAATGTTCACATTTTACTCCCTCCCACTGTAATCTGTAATGTAATGACTAAACTCAGTGAAGATGGAAAAAGATCTATTGAAGAAATCTTTATTTTATTTTATTTTTTTTAAGGGTGAAAGGTTTCAGCCTGGTTTTACTGGAGGTCTCTTCCAGTTGAAAGGAAGTTCTTCCTCCCCACCGTCACCGAGTGCTTGCTCACTGGAGACCTTTCTGCTTTAATTTTGCAGGGTCCTTACCTTACAATATAAATCCTGTCTGTGAATCCCCGGAAGAAAAGCTAAAACTAACAGGGATCTGACTAAAGACTGAAAAATATAAATCACCCTGAGACAGCTGCTGGTGTGAACTGGCATTACATGAATAAGACTGAACTGAATGGGCTTGGCATCGCTTATATTTGGAAAGCAATTACACCACAGTCCCCAGGTTTGTTGTTTTTGTTTGAATTTACATAGAGTATTTTTATAGTATGGATTTCTTTTTTCTTCAACAGTTTCTTCAGCACTGAAATGTCCCGAGACGTGAAGTGCTGCATTTCCAAAACTGACCAACAAGAGGAGCCAAAGTCTTAAAAATACACAGAATGACTTTATAGTGAAATACAACATTTTAATGGCCTGTGACAGATTCCTACCCACATTCAAACAGACTATAGAAGCCCAGACCAGAGTGCTTATAAACAAGCAGGCTGTTAGTATTCATATGAATCCTGTGTACAATTAAAGCAGACTTCTTAGAAAATAAAGCCCTACAAGGCCACCAAAATGCAACAAATGACCAATTTTTATCTCCTATTGAGATACGAACGGCTCCCCAAAATAAGCTAAAAACTACATTTGCTATAAAACGTACAGAACATTTAAAAGAGAAAATACGCCATTTTTAAAGTCCCAATCTCACTCACATTGCCATGTAACGTGACTGACGGCTGCACGTTTTGCATGTTCATGATGCATTTATTCACAAAGTCTCATTTTTATCAGGTAGACGCAGCAATTTAAGAAAAAAACAAAACGTGTGACATCTGGATGAGTCAAACTGAAGCAAGAGAGACAATAATAATAATAATAATAATAACAATAATCTGAAACTACAAATGCTCGCTAAAACAAAGAAGATTCAGCAGGAGAAAAAAAAAAGTTATTTATAACCTCCGCTTTAGGATTCAGTCCATCTTTACATTCTTTGAGTTTTGACGTCTTTGTTGAGTAAAAAAAACTGAGCAGAGAGGAGTGAAGCAGTTCCTTAACCGAGTGATGGGTCAAGATTTCCCTTCAGAGTTCAAGATTTTCCCGTGTTGTCTTCATTTATTTGGCTTGATCCGCGTTAAAGACTGCAACGGTCTGGAGTGATTAACAGTTGCGTTTCATGTCTGATGTGTAAACGTTTTCAATTTACTGAATGAGCCACCGAGCACCATCTAAAAACCTCATTAACGACAGATTTGTTCTTTAAAAATGATTCCTTGAAGTAACTTATTTTAAAACATTTTAATCCTGTTTTGTTTTTTTTAAATAACAGTTGATCAATGAGTCTGTGCTGTAAAGACTTTGTGCTCTTCTATAACAAGTACACTAAAACTAAAAGTTTTGGTTTTGATTTCCACTCCAAATATTGATCTGATCAGTGGTTACCAATTAGAAAATGTCCTCAAAAACAGGAGAAACAAAGGTTTGCACACTGTGCTGCTGAAAAAAAAAAAAATCCCATTTCAGCTCTTGTTGAATGGATGAGTCTCAACTGTACACATGTCGAAAACTGAGGTCCTCTAGCCTGCTGTGCAGTCTCCTCTCTGTTACTGAAAGCTGCTCCCATACAGGATCATGACAGGGAAGATGTTGGAGGAAAGGATGGTCCACCTAAATCTACTTGAGGTTCTACTGCAGGTTTTAGATCGCAGCCCGGAAACCGAAGGAGACAGCAGCTCCCAGTGCCAAGCCGAGGGACAAGAAGAAGGCCATGATGGCCCCCGCCGTCTCTGCCTCGTGCTGCGGCACCTTCCTGTAAGGTGACAGAGGGATAAAATCAGTTAAGAATGAGTCGTTAAGGAACACAAAGTGGAGTGTCAGTTCTGCTTTGGTGCTTTTTGAGAAATGGTTCACAAGCTGGGAGTACCATCCTCATTCAGGTTTGACAGGGTTTCTAGTAGCTGATGGCTTGGGCAAAACTTGAAGATTGAATCAGGTAGCTGGGCTCTGATGAACACTGGCACTGAAGCATTCTGGGATTTTGAGGTTGGAGATAATGACTCAACAGCTGGTGAAGTCTTAACGGTGAGTTTATCTTATAGATAGAATATGGAGAGGGGATTGTCTGGCTGGTTAGACTACCTTCAATGAAAACTTTCGTTTCATAAAAAACAAAAGGTACTGTTTGAATTCGGAAGGCCTATTAGCAAACAGCTTATAGTGCAGGGGCGTAATATATAGACAAAGAAGAAGAAGGGGCATGTATGGAGGCACGGTCCCACTCCTGAAATTCAGATTATTATCTCCACAAACACATTTGAGAACTGAAAGTTATGTAGTGTTGGAGAGAAACAATCCACAGAGGCCAAATGTTGTTTGTTTTCCAGTCTATTCATATCCCAAATTAACATGCGAGTCTATGGGGATGGGTTAGGTTTATGAAGCCGGCCTCAAATGGTCACCAGAGGAAATGCAGATTTGGAAACTTGAGCACTGGCATCATTTTCAGCCCTGCTCACAGCCACTGATGTCTGCAGTAGTGTGGTGCCAGATTTGTTGCTGCTTTAGGTAGAAACACATACGACCGGTTCTACGTTAGGCATCAATTTTTAATATTTTCTCTCTGCTATTACATGTTATGTTTGTTTTGGGGATATCATTAAAGTAAAAGCATGCTGCAGTTACCTCAGTGTGGACACAGAGTTAAAACAACCAGCAGCTTTCAATGGAATTCATTTGATTTTTACATTTGATCAAATGGTAAATGGCCTGCATTTGTATAGCGCTTTTCTAGTCCATAGGACCCCAAAGCACTTTACACTACATTCAGTCATTCACCCATTCACGCACACATTCACACACTGGCGATGGCAAGCTACATTGTAGCCACAGCTGCCCTGGGGCGCACTGACAGAGGCGAGGCTGCCGGACACAGGCGCCACCGGGCCCTCTGACCACCACCAGTAGGCAAACACGGGGTTAGTATCTTGCCCAAGGATATTTGGCATGCAGCCAGGAGGCAGCCTGGGATCGAACCACCGACCTTCTGATTAGTGGCTGACCTGCTCTGCCACCTGAGCTACAGCCACCAATTTGTATGTGGTTCGCAGTTTTAACTGAAGTTAGAAATGGGAACTATTTAATGATTTATTCACCGACTTGGCTTCTGTAGCTCTCAAAAGCCAAGTCAGCAGATGTGTACGAATTAATAGTTTTCATATTGTTTTGATTTCATTTAGCCTTTAGAGGTCCTGTTAGGAACAAGGTTTTAGGACAGGCAGGAAATATTTCTCCCCCCCGCCCCGATGGGTTTGTGATTTGTAGGTGAGCAGTCCTTACTTGGGTCCAAAGCACATGCAGAGGCTGGCCAGGTATCCGTTGGAAAAGGAGAAAAAAATCATGAAGATGATGTACCAGGCATCATGGCTGAACCACACGGTTTGGGAAATCACACGAGGCTGGACATTACAGAGCATGAAGAGGGGGATGAAGACGACCCGCAGGCCCACGAGGATAGGAAGCCAGATGCTGTCCTTGCCCGGCTGGAGAGAGAGAAACACAAAGAGTATTGATTGTTTGTCAGACAAAAAAAATATTTGAAGAGATCTGTTTGGTATCCAGAAACTAGCATTAGATAAGATACAATGCAAAAGAAGGCATGAATGCAATAAGTAATGAGATATAGATAAATTACAAAACAAGATTTTATAAGATTAAAAACTTTCGTTGATTAAACACAGCACATAACAAAACAACTTAAATATTGTGAAATAGCTCAAAAGATAATGTGAAATATGACAAAATGTCTCAATAACATGAAGAAAACAAAAAAATTACACCGACCAGAAAAAATGAAGGTAAAAATAAACTCAGTTCAGGCCTTCTCTCACAGCCCAAAGATTTTTCTTTTGAATGAATATAAATCCAAAATAAAATAATGTGTTTATCATGTATTAACTCAATATATAGTAAAGCCCTTCAACAGAAGAGCATTTTCCCCTAAAAGATGTAATATGTTAAATATAGAAATCTTCTAGAGCAGTGGTTCCTAAACGTTTTTGTTATGAGCCCAAAAACACAGAATCAGCATTCTAGAGAAATTAGTGTGATTTTTTTCCCCCAATGTCAGCGATATAAAATAATATCATGCAACGTCAACGTGCTCTCGATTTTTTTGACTTTCCAAAAGGCTCGAGCAGCATTAACACCACAGGACAAACACAGATGTGGAATCACAAAGAGAGGAAAACAGTCGCCAATCTTTCATCTGACGATTTAAAAAACACATCACATGGTGCTGAATCAGCTGACAAGCGTTATCTGCAGCGAGAAGCTGCATTCCTGCCAGGTCAGAGGACGTCAACAGATTGTACTGGGCTTGATGATTAAATTAGATGAGTTCCTCTGCCGCACAGGAAATCTGACCTTCTTGGTAATTTGTTTTTTCTGGACGAGGTTTCAAAAGGTTTGAATAAATGTTTTTACCAGAAAGGAAGCGATGATTCTAAAAACAAACATCAGCATGACGCTGAGAAGTGGTGAACAGGATGAACTTCTTTCTTTTTGTTGTTGTTGTTTTTTTAAATATGCAAGTGCCAGTGTGTAGGATTTTCATCATTATCAAATGACTGGATTATGTGTTTAATATCTTAATCTTTTTATATATGTTTTGCCTTCCTTAGTAAAATCATCCGTTTGGATGGCCCTGTCACACGTTTGTGATTGGTTATCAGCTGCAAACACCGCCTCCTTCAAGTCAATGCACTTGTAGCTACGCTGGGCTGACTGGGCCTAGAGACTGGTTAGCAACCCCCTGGCAACCAGCGGTCGCTTGGGAAAAACATGTATTGTCTGACCAGTTGGCAAGAGGTTACTAGAGATTGATGATGTATTTATAACATAGGATTGATAAATGACAACAGCATAAAGAAGTGATGGAAGAAACACCCATCAACCATGGCGCGCATATTGATATAGCATGGTTTGTTCACCAGAGGGCGCTCTGCAGCTTCCCCGTTTGCAACACAAAAATGCCACAAACAGGCGATCCAAGCAGAGCTGGTAACACCACATGAGGAAAACAAGATAGTTTCCAAGTATATTATCATGTCATCTGCATAAGTTTTCAGAAATAACTACATAACAAATGGGAAATCACTTAATGTTTTGTGTATTTGAAAGAAAAGAAAGAATATCGAATTTTTAAATCACCAAATATCAGTATCGATCCTAAAAGTCTTAAAAGGCTCTAGTTGGCAGGTGAAATGGGTTGCAAAGAGGCTGCTGCACCAAAGGCTTCCTTGTAATCGCTTTGATTGCTAGCAGATTGCAGCGGCTGCCAATAGTTTGCATGGAAGACACCGACTGTTAATCTCTGAGCTGCAGTGAAACTTGCAGAGAACATCTGCCTTTAGAGTAAAAGTTGTGCCTTACCACTGCAACCAACATAATTGGTCAGTGGGATATAATCAAGCTGATAAAAACCCTGTCAGACTGAACACTGAAGTTGGAGTAAGAGAAGCCAGATAAGAAAGACAGAGATCCTGGGCGTGCTTAACTTGCTTTGTAGTGCCGGCCTTAGATTAGGAGGAGACTCCCCAGCCTGGGCGAGGCACACTGGGGCCTAATAGGATCGAGGTAACCATCTCCAGACTCAAGAACATTTAAAAAAAACCAGCTCAGGATGAATCAATTGTGAAATTCTCAGCAGATACTCAGATTTTAAACTTTGAATTACGAGTTTGACGACACTAAGCTTTTTGTTTTGTTGTGAAGTCTTCTGCATAAAAATGTCTTTATTACATACTTTTGGAATATTTAGCAGAACTGATGTAACAAACCAGATAAATATTGATGACTGCCACTTGATTTTCAGTTTAATATCAGCTAAAATATTTATGCATCTCTGTTGCAAACCTAAAACAGTCTATTAAAGCTTGTAGGAGAATAAAAGTTATCCAAAAATTATTTCACAATGGAAACAGACACCCGAGGGCTTTCTGCCTTTCTACCCAGGACCCATTGTTCATCCAGATGTGAGGGAAAGATTAGCAAACCCTGAAAAACACCAGTCACTTTTTTTTGACCCCTAAAATCCCTTTACACGCACAACACGTATGTGCGCGCACACGCACACACGCACACGCACACACACACTCTTTCCTCCAATACAAACCTCTGATCTCAGCAGAAAAGCTCGTCCCTGAACGTCTTTTGTTTTTCCATCGTTCCCTTCATGACTCAGTTATTCATACAAGGGCAAACATTTTATGCAGCCAGAGGCTTTCTTTAATGTTGTTTGTAAATGCATTTAAAGGAGTTAATAATCAAGAATACTTGATCATCTGGTTCAAGCACTGGTCACTGTCATCGCTGCATATTTGTACAGGTTAAAACACGCTTAAGTAGTGTATTATATACTTTCAATGTGTGAGTTTTTGATGGATAAAGGCTTGTTAACTTGGCCGTGCAGCTATTTGGACCGAGCTCACAAACAAACAAAGCCAGCTCTGCACTCACCTGAAACCTGAAAAATTGGCTCCACAGCAAACAAGTTTCAACTAACTGTGGCTTTTTTTTTTTTTTAGCTTCGTGATGTGGCCTCACTGGTAATTTTGGTAAGAAATCTCATTTGTGATTTACTGACCCACATACAGATGGCCGTCAGACTCCTGCCAGCCCAGTCCATCACGTTGAAAAGGAGGAAACACGACACGGGGATGAAGTACTTTTCTGAAAAGAGATCAAAACAAACCGACTGTAGTCAAGAGCAACAAGACTGCAGAGATGCTTTCCTCAAATAAAAATACACAGGAATCCATTAAACCTCTGCTGGTTTAAGAGGAGGAGGTGAAGTTTGCTTTCACTTTTACGGAGGGATCCAGAGAACACCAAAGTAATTTCTAAAACTGATCTGGTGACACTTTAAACCTTATAGAAAAATGATGTTTAAATGGAAATAATTTCTAGAATTTTACAGGCTGCTCTGAAGTTCATAAATGAAGTCTCGCCCATAATATTTTCAAATGAAACTATGCAGATGAGCACAAATGTCAGGTTTAGTGACTCTACAACACTTAAGTCTGAATTCTGGATATTTTCCACAGCACTGCTGGAAACACTGTGATTTCTAAAAACACAGCTCGTGTGTGAAAACAGAGAAAATGAGCAGCAATTTCATAGCACGTTGAACTAAAAGCCTTTCAAAAAACAGACATTTGGAATCCACGTCAACCAGCAGGCACCCCCTAGGAGATAGGATCTGATCAGTTTTTGTAATCTTCTTGTCATGATTATTTCATTTTTATAAGAACTGGAAGGCGAATGAAATTCAATAACTTGTCCAGGCCTTAAAAATTCCCCATATCATGATTGGAGGTTAATGGGTAAGCAAATGATTCCCAGTTCAATCCTGGAAGGAGACAAATCCTTCTGGGGAAGAGTGTCCAACAAAAAACCCACTGTAACGACCACTTTCAGAGAAGAAGTTGAGAGCAGTTTCCATTACTGCTGGAGTTTAGGAGTTAAAGATTCTTAGCAGTCATCCAACTCCAATATCAGATTTTCAGAATTCCTGGCTCACTGATTACTGTAACAGTAACTGTTTGTATGAAAGGGACCTGCAGACTCACCCCAGGCACTTTCACCAGCAACTGTCGACTTGACATCGACAGTCACGGCTGGAAAAACTCCAATGGTGACAGTGAAGATGAAGCACACAGACAGAGCCATCACCCAAATCTGATTAGAGAGAACAAGAAGAGCTTTATCAATATTATGTAACCAGTCTGTCACACAGGTAGAAAATGCTTGCATGGAACAGATAATGTCCGACTTGTAATGAGATTGCTGGCTGCACAGCTTCAGTAGTAACTAGTTAATGTGATAGAAGCTTCTGCAACTCAATACACGATATTTATGATTTGAAAAAAAGACTCAAAAGTTTTGCCGGTAACAAAACCGGAGTTTCTGCCTTATAAGTTCTCATCTCACCTGCTTGAAGATGTTAAACACAGACGAGGTGGGTTTGGTCTCATCTTCCATGAGATTCACCACCGGCCGCTTTTCAGCTTCACGTTCTCAGGGGGAAAAAAACCCAAACTATTTATTGGTCAAGCAGCACCTGGAGTTTAGAGCATCATTACTATATTTGAGTGGGTGTACACACAAGATCCCCATTGTTACATCTTATATGTCAAAAGGGTTCCCATTAGGTACTCCTACTCCCTATAAAATTACACTGACTCAAGAAAATAACCTTTCATATCAAAGGAAACATGGTAAGAACTCCCGAAACAAGATGACTTCCCATTTATTTTCTCTAAAACCTCCAGAGCTGCAGGAATCCACCTCCACCCTGGATTCCTGCAGCTCTGTTCACCCGCTTTAATGCTAATCGTGCAGCCTCATCATCATATGTGCAGCTGTGCAGAAGTGAGGAGGGGGTTTATTTTCACTTCTAGCATTAAAAAAGTGGGCAAAGGTAGGCACACATCAGCTGAATGTTTAAAGGTTTTAAAGGTTTTCAGCTGATAAGCATCATTTGCCTGGCTCTTTATAAAGAAGCGAAAAAAGAGCAGTTTTCTAAACTGTCTTTGTGTGTTTAAACAGTTAACAGGAAGTTGGGGTGGGGGGTGAGGGGGTTCTTAGGAATAGTGGCTGCCACGCCTGTAATTACACTGGCAGAAAGACTTGTATGAAGCAAGCAGATTGAAGCCTTGGATGGAGATAAAGCCCTGCAGTCTGAATCCCATTTACCAGTCACATGCAATCTTTTTAAATAATGTCTTTGTCTAATCTAACAAGAGAAACAAAAGTACAATTTCCAAAGTGTTTCATCGTAGGAAACAGGCGAGGATGGAGCTTACTGAGTGCTGCCAACAGCACATGTGAGCTACAGATTGCACTTAATAGAAAACAGGTTTGTGGAATCTGCAGGTTTTGAGATTCTGGATCAGTTTAGATTTCAGCAGAATGTTGTTAAAACTACCGTTTAGATCAACCCCCGGGCTTTGGACCGGTACCGGTCCGTGAGTCGTTTGGTACCGGGCCGCGAGAGTTGAGGCTCAGGTGTGAAATGTATGGTTTTATTTTGTTATCGTTTTTATCATTTACTCGGTTTTCCTGGGTCTTTTCACGTGTGTTATGAATAAATCTTTTTTTTCGGTACCGGTACTAGTTTTATTTTGTTGTATTTATCCGCGACACCTTAAAGGCCGGTCCGTGAAAATATTGTCGGGCATAAACCGGTCCGTGGTGCAAAAAAGGTTGGAGACCGCTGGTTAAGATGGAAAAATACAAAACAGATGACAGAATTTCGAGAATCTGATCTAGCAGGGTACACATGTTGAACTTTATTGCTCTCCATGTGATGTCAGTTCTTGAGAATTTGCACAGCCAGAATCAAAGTCTGAGTTACAACAGCGTTATGCTTTTTTGCATCTGTAACATCCAAGAGGCAGAAATTTGTGACAGCACAGCCTCTACGGTACAAGCGGACTATAACGTAGCATAACATGAAAAGCTGTGTCCTAGCTTTAACCCCCTGACTAAAACATCTGCATTAGCTTCATTGCTGCTTCTTTTTTGCACACATCTAAAAGTTTCACACTGTTGTCCTTTTTTATAATGAGCAGGCCGGTAAGCACCTTTTTTGAGCAAGTCCATCTTGTTCTCCTCATCGGCTGATGGTGCAGATCTACTGCTCTCCATGTAGTACTGGAAGAACTCCTGTTAACAAAAACCATAATTAACTGATTCCACTAAACCAGCAGGACAAAGATGAGCAGCTTGTTCCCAGAGAAACTGAATTTTATTCGCCATCAATCAAAACGTCCTTTTCAAACAAATACCTTGTGAATAAAAAGCACTAGAAAGGAAGAAAACCAGGAAAAAATGTAAGTTCTATTTATAGATTGAGGCCTTACCATCTTGGGAAGAATGAGGTAGGACATTATAGCCAGAAGAATCACAATACAAGCTGTGATGAAGTAACCAAAAGCACTGTCCTGCAGTTCTGACCCACCTGAAGACAATCACACAGAGTCAGTGTGTTTTGTTATTATTGGATAATTTCATGAAAAATGAATCAGTTCCTCCCAAGTCCCTCAGAATCAGCTGATTTATTTCTCTAATAACTTAAGAACACTTAATAAAGCCACAGAAACTTTTACATTCTCGTTATGAACATTGTCAGAGTTACAGACCCCTGAAGTCCACAAGGGCTGAAATCTTGTGCCTTTAATTTCACATCATTTTTCCAGCCCTCATACCTTCTAAAGGACAGGACAGACTCAGGGGACATTAATAGGGCTGAAGAACACATTTACTCACTCAAGCATCACAGACTGAAGCCACTGGCACCGTGGCTTCACAAGTGCTTTACTCTGTGAATCACCATGTTGGGGGAGGAGCATGAACTGTGGGGTAAATTGACCCTTGATAGGGTAACCCAAAGCAAACTGGTTTTGGGTGAAGACAAAATGTGGTGATCCTGTATAAACTAAGTTACCTCACTTGGAGAAGGGATAAGGGGGAAACCACTCTGCAACCCTGGCCTTGTTGGCAAGTGCCTGCTCAAATAAACCACATGGGTTCACCACCTGCAAGAGGAGCTGTGGTGGTCTGGTGTTTTGTGGCAGTGACCTTGTCTGTTTGTTTTTTGGGGGCAATTCAGTGTAGTAGACATCTTGGGGTAAGTTACAGAAGCTAAAGTTTTTCATGGCTTCATTTAAAGTTGATGAACATAAAAAGTAAGCCGACTCAGAGGAGGGTCAGAACTTTTTCAGAATATAAGAAATGACCCCCGTATATTGTTTAATCCCAGACTTACTGGCCAGAGCGCAGATCATGGAGAAGGCAGCGAAGGTGCCGGCCAGCCCCTGTCCGCTCATGATGGGAGTGGTGTAAGAGGCAGGTAGAATCCCAGCCAGCCCGAACAGACTGCTCTGAAAAATCGCCCCAAACGCTGGAGAGGGATGAAAAAAGAGAAAAACACATTTGAGGAATTACAGAGTGACTGTGACACAGAAACACAAAAAAATGATCCACATCTACACAGTTATAGCCAACAAGCATGTGAGAGAGAAACAACATCCTTCTGATCAAAGTATTCAAGATAAGTGTTGCATAACACTTCTATCATTTTAATTGTCTCCCCTAAAAAAGGTTTTTTGTCAGTACAGACTTTCCAGACAAATTCCTTCCGCATTACAAACGAGTTAGTAGCTGCAGAAATCTCGAAACGTGTGAAACAGAGAGGAATGTGCCAACGCAGATATCAAAGCCTCAAAGTCACCGTGTCCTCCGCTCTAAAGCAAACACGATGGGCTGTTCCACATGCGAATCTGGGGGTCAGGACTGGCCCACTGGGGATAAGGAGGGGGGTAAGTTCATTCCTGCTGCTCTGTGGCTTATTGTAAACAAGCAAACACTGTGAGAGCGCAGCTTGTGTATCTTTGTCTGTGTGAATTTTCCCAACATGTTCAGGGGACGATTTTTATCAAAGAAAGATCCACAGAAATAATCAGTTATACGACTTCAACATGGAAATAAGGCCATGAATTAAATTCTTATTCTAATACAGATATCTTCATGAAGCTTATAATTGTTAGTTTTCTGTTTCTGGGCTCTTAAATTTATGATTATGTTGCTAATGCAGGATAATTCTTTGCAGATGTGCAGCAAGCTGTGTATCTTCATTTGCCTTTGGCACGTGCAGAAATCAGAAAACTCTCTGAGGCCTTTTCCCCACATTTTCTGTTTAACTGAACTACTTCTGTGTCATTTTTCCCCTTTTTGTACCCCTGGTGTGTGATTTTAAATGAATTTGTTGGTCACATCCTCATGTTTTGGCTGCTGTACCCCCCTTACCCCCAGATCCCCGTTCTTGCTGTTGCCATTTAGATGTACTGTAGTTTGAATCAACATACAGTTTTCAACCCTCCATCATCTGACAAAGAGGTCATCTAAATCAGCGGTCCCCAACCTTTTTTCCGCCACGGACCGGTTTATGCCCGACAATATTTTCACAAACCGGCCTTTAAGGTGTCGCGGATAAATACAACAAAAATAAAATTAGTACCGGTACCGAAAAAATGAGGATTTATTCATAACACACGTGAAAAGTCCCAGGAAAACTGAGTTAACGATAAAAACGATAACAAAATGACGCTAAAAACCCTGAAAACCATACATTTCACACCTGCGCCTCAACTCTCACGGCTCGGTACCAAACGACTCCGGTCCATGGCCCGGGGGTTGGGGACCGCTGATCTAAATAACTGTGGCTGTGGATAATTAATGAAATTTGATTGTCCTCTGTACCAACGTTTAAATTTTATTCAGTTTGTCACCTGAAAAAGTTGATTTTCTGGGGTTGAACAGGGACACTAATCTGAGCGGACAGATGAAATGTTTTGGGACTGAAAGGTGGTGTGATCCCAGAAGTGATGCTTTGTGACCCGGATTCTGAACTGCTAGCTGCTGGAATCTGTTTCGCTTGCTGAGGTAATTCGTCCTTGTTTTTGTCTTTTGAATCTAGATTGAATCAATATATGCTTTTTCATCAGCTGGCAAAGAGGTCATGTAATTGACTGGATGTGGACATTTAATGGATCCTGACTGTCCTCTGCACCACTTACAGGACACGAAGCTGAACACTTATCCAACATCCATTTCAACTCCACTGCCCCAAGCAGAGATGTAGAAAAACTTCATAAAAACCTCCTCCCACACTACCTGCACTCATTTTAAGCTCTCTATTGTTTCTTTTCATCTAGTATTATTTAAATTTAGATTTACTGAATTACGTTTTTCACTTTATTCTTCTTCAACAAAGTCATTTAACATTTTCTCCACATTTTACAAACAAAAGGTTTACATGGCCTACAGGTGAATGCACATAATCAAAGTACCAACACTGCTCTTGTTATCAAGTAGGCTAGTTTAGCCTACTTTTTCTGAAGAACTGTGCATTTTTTTAAGCACTAGACACTCACAGTTGATGCAGACAATTTTGACCATGGTCAGGACAAAGAAGGGAAGAGGAGCCAGTTCTACTTTAACAACCACCGCTGTCACCAGAAAAACCACCAGGATGACAGTCAAGCTGCCCGAGATTCTCAATTTCTGAGGAATCCTGAAACAAAGAAAAACCACATTTAAAAACGCCCATACTGAAAGCACACAAGCATCACTCAGTTACTGCTCTTCAAAGAAATGCAAATTTCAAGAAAGCGGAAGTGCTTGAGTCAGTTGCAGTGACTAAGCCCTTTTTTTCCCCATCTTAAGCTCATTTTTATGTCTTTCTGAAAGAACAGCAGTACATAGAAATGGCACATAAAGCAAAAACTAAGTGGTAAAAATGCTGAGAAATGAAACCAAGGAAGAGAGGGAGACAGAGGGAAACCAAAGTACAGCAAACCAGGAAGAGGTAAAGAAGATACATGAAGTAGGGAACATAAATAACATTCCTGAGTAAGCAGTGCAGGAGAAGGGTTCATTGTGGTTGAGGGCCACCCGGGATTGTTCTCAATCCTACTCTAATTAAACCAAACACACTAAACATAAGCTCATACAACAGGATCACGTTACTCACAGTGGCACGGGATGACTGAAGGTTAAGGGCAGGAAAAGTTTACACTGTGCGTGTTAAGTCTTGTGTACACAATCTTCTCCGAATTAATTAAAAAAAACAGCTATGGTAAAATTACTTCATAGTACAGAAAACAGTTATAACTGAGTTATTACACCAGGGGATTTATATTACACTGAACTTGTGTAAGTAATGAAGATGATTAGAAATTCGAGCAATTAAAAGTTTGAGCCTGATGGATGAATGTGGAGGTCTCCTAATATACTAGCTCCATTGAGGCTAACTGTTTAGACAGCTTGCCTTGTGAGTGATTGGTTACTGTCGTTATGACGATTGTATCAGCAGAGATACCTCCCCAGAGATTAGACATAAGCACTGTGAACCACTGAAGAAAAATCTAAATGTAAATTCTGCCTCAGAAAAATGCTGTATTAATAAATATTAGCTACTGGTGTACTCTCTGGAGACTGTCGATATTTATAACAATTAAAAACATTTTTTTTTAAAAGGGTTAATCACAATTAAAACAAAAGGGCAAAAATGTTTGAAAAACATGAAATATACTAATTAAAAATGTCTCAGTGCCATAAAATGAGAAAAGATACTAAACTGAAACCGAAAGCTAGTGCTGTTATTTCATTATAATGCAATACTGTGGCCACTAAACCCCAACTCGTGTTCCCTCAGATCTTTTCTCACTTCTAGCTTCATTAGAAATATTTACAGTTTGCCTCTTAATGAGTCGAGCTTTTTATTTAGACTGACGGTAGTTCGATACCTTTGGTGTATGAAGGAGTTGAGACAGGTGAAGATGAGCAGAGGCACCATGGCGCACAGCGTCATCACGTTGTTGAACTTGGACTCCAGCACATTGCGAGAGTCTCCGGCCGTCACGTTGGCTGTCTGATTGGAGGAGTGCACAGTGGGCACGTCCTTCAGTCTGCTGGTGAAGTACTGAAGATAACAGAGGGAAGAACACACATTTACCACAAGGGTTCTCCTGCAATTCATCACTAATATGGAGTCACAGGTTTATGTCACATGAATGTAATTTACAGAAAAAACTGAACTATGGGTGCAGTGTTTATTGTAGGACTCCTGCAACAGACTGAGGGTAAAATTTTGAGTCAAACTAAGCTGAATGAACATGATTTTTACACTCAAACAGTTTCCTGATGGTGTCAAGCAGAGCTGAGCAATCTCATTTTAATTTCAACTGAAACTTTGATGTGTGACAGCCACTAACATTAAGTGTATTAAAAAAAGAAAGGTACACCAGCCTTTGTTTTGCCAACCTTCCCATTAGTGAAGCCTAACCTTTCAAAGAACTACTTGTTAACCACAAAAGGCACCACCAGGGCTCTTCCTTTTATTTCCATCTGTCTCCTGATCTAGAGATAAACCACATTGGCCTGCAGACGCTCTCGCAATTACAAGATTAAAATTGTACTTTACCATTGTTGCCGTCATGAAGAAATTCCATGGCAAGAGGGTTCCCAAGCCCAGGATAAAGAAAATGAGCCATACTGAATTGTATCTGGGAAAGAAGCAAAAGGAAGTTCGCATGAAGGCACATCAATCAAGTCATTCATGTTAGTATCAACAAACAAATCGCAACAATATATACACTGGGACTCAACCAAATTTCAGTCAGAGAATATTAATGCCAAGATAAAACCCAACAAAGGCACAGCTTAAATCGTTTAAAAATTCTCCTTACTTGTCCCGAGGCGCATTGATGGCCGTCATGGTTCTCGATGGACAATCTTGGGGTCCGTGTTCAGTGTTGGATTAGTGCAGCACCAGGTCTGCAATGTGCAGATGACAAATGGAAGGTTACACGAGTAAAAATCTCCGACGTGTTATTATCAGCAGCCATTTGTTTCTTTCTGTATTTACATATTCACATGTAATAGAGTGAGCACCGAGTCTTGTGGATGCCTCAATATCCTCCACTTTCTTTCACACGATGCATTGTTTAACCTGGTTAAAATGTATACATTTCTCACCTCTCCTCTCAGCTGCGCTTGCAGCTTTGTTATACATTTTAAAAGCAATGCATAGCCTGTGATATCAAGTATTTACACGTGTTTTTTTTCCACTGGTAACTTTATTTATATACTGGTTAAACTCGTCCTGTAAATGAATCGCCTTACAAACTCGGAGTAGGATGAGCTATTTCTAAAAGAAACAATTGGAGCTTCTGCCAGGAGGAGGTCAGAACAAGCTGGCACGAGCAGGCCAACAGCTACTCACTCCCAACTAGGGCACTAACTAAAAGAGCAACTGAGCTTATTACGCTGCTGCTTCATTTTTTGGATTCTCCACCTACTCCACATGACGACCTTTTTATAGTTCAGAAACCCCCCGTTTTTGGTTTCCAAACAACCTCAGATTGAAAATCTAATTAATACACAAATTTCAATAAAAGCTTAATTTCATTTTCTAATTTATGCAACGTGAACAACCCCTCAGTCATTCCATTGTGTTTACAACACAAACTAACCGCAGCAACAAAGAGCAGCTTGACACTTCAGCAACAATAAGCCAGAGGCATCTTCCCACAAAGTTTTGAAATTCAAAAGTTCACAGCACAACTCCTCTTAAACACAACAAGTACAGGAACAAACAGCAAATAAACTTACTCTGAGAGGCGTTCAAACACAGACGGAGGCTCTCGCTTTCCACTGATCAGATCAGGGCTGAATAAGCTCTGCCTCGCTTATACTATACAGATGTTTCGTAGGCTGACACCCAACTGTCTTGTGACCAGCCCCCTTTGCATCTAAGTGCCCATCCCTCCTTCTTCCCTTTACCTCGAACATCTTGTTCTCCTCGAGCCCTTCCAGCCCTTCCTACACATTTTTACATTTGGAGCACACAATACTCTTGTCATACAGACCACTACTTTACAGAGTCGAGCAAAACCAAAAAAACCAAAAAGAGAAGAGTGATTAATTAAATCCACCAAGCGTCCCATCTGCGTGATCCTATTTTTCCAATCTATCCATCCGCATGTTCCCTTTCATCCCCATGTGTCCTACTGTCTGGTAATTTCTCATCTCATTTCATCCACTTTTCCTCCTCAGCAGTTCTTTTATTATCAAGTTCACACTTTGACCTGCTCCATCTATCACTTCCCCATCCACTTTGCTCTCACTGCCTCTTATTGACTTATCCAGAACTATTTGTGCTTCCCCAACTCCTTTCAAACCTTGAATCTGATGGAAGACATGTGCTCAGATATCTGTGTGACACACATCCAAACAGAAAATCTTCACTAGAAAACACTTACCCCTTTAAAAAAAAACAAAGCAATTTGGCATCAAGTCAATCCAAACAACATAAAGCAAAGTTTAAGCTAACAAACTGCACTATTCAACTTTAATGGGCTGAATTTAAAACGGTATCCTGTGGACTTGACGTATTCACAGTGGGTGCACTTCTTTGCCTCTAACATGGAGGGGAAACCTTTTTCGGTGAGAGGAAGTGTTACCCTAATCTGTCAGGGTGATCAGTGTTTATGGTGAAATTAAACACTGATATGGTGGTATGGTTCACGGCCGCACTCTCTTGTATCAAAAAGTCACTTTGTTTTGTTTGCATGAAATAGTGATTGGCTGATATGGCATTTTTATTATTAGTAGCAATCAGAAAGATTGATGACCAATATTTGAAGCAGATACAGTTTTGTAGTTTTGATTAAAAAGCCACACTAAAAATGAAACAAAACTTTCCTTCAAACACTCGTGAAGGATCACACACACCAAAAGTGCAGTCGGACCTGCTTGCACAAGCCGTGCTTGGGTGTAGCTCCGGCTTGTCGTGCACCTCTCCTATTGGACGCAGATGGGTCAGCTGTGACAGCGGGAAAAAAAAAACAAAACAAAACACTGACAGGTCTGTGGTGATACCACAATCTCGCAAAACAAACCAATGTGGCAACTACAAGGGGGCCCATAAGCTGTTGGAAATAGCGTGAGCAAGGCCACTGCAAAATGTTGCACTTTGAGCATTAACGTAACCGGGAGGCAAGAAATGAAGATCACATGACTGCATTTGTAACATTTGCAGAGATGTTTACTTCAGTAATATATGCTAACCTAACACTGAATCCCAGCTCTGCTAGCTCACACTGCTGCAGACCACAGTAATGAGAGGTGAGCGATAAGTCAGCCGAATGATGTGCAGACTCTGCCTTCTCTCATGAGCAACAGGTGACTGGCTGATGAGCCAAATAACACAGTACATCATGGCAAAGGCTACAAGAGAGGACACAGCCGACAAGTATTTATTGTTGAAAATTCTGCATTAAATTCAATCTGCAATGAGCGATTGATAGCAGGAGGATTTAATGCATATTTCAGTCTCCTGCCTTTCGTCAAGATAAAGATGACATGAAATCTGCAGCTTGGCGAGCGAATGATATCCTCCTCTCACATAAGATAATTTGTGGAACTAGACACTCCTCAGAAAGTAACACTACAGTCATAAAGGGTCACCCCATCCCTTATCACATAAGAAGTTGTCTGAAGCTGACGCACAAACAAAGAGCGTCTGTTTGCGTGGCTAAAACTGTTCTCTCTCACAGTCAGACAAACGATATGTAACTGTTCGACGAACAATCTGAGCTGCATAAAAGGTCAAAAAAAGAGTAACATCAGCGTATTTGTGAGATTTTCTAAGACACACAAAAAAAAAAAAAAAAAAGGAAATGTTTAAAATACTTCAAATTTAACCAAAATCATCAACAGAATGTGAAGTTAATCACATCAAGGAAACATATGTATACAATTTGACTTAGCTACAGTTGAATTAACTGCCTTTCCAAAGTGTGATAGAAGCTCTGTAGTGCTGCTGAGAGAACTTATGAATCCATGACCAGCCAGATCTAACTGGCTGGTCATGAGCGAGCTATGAGTGAGGACAGAGGGTCCTCTATATGCACACACAGGTTAGCTAATCGTACAAACATGGGACTGAACAAGCAGAATCCATCTGTGAGAAACCCCTGTCAGTGAGACGGGTCTATATGGATTGTTAGAGGGGCAGAGGACCAACAGACAAATACTGCAACAACGTCCCCTCACACTAGAAACAACCTTTGTTACATTTGTTACACTGTGCGCAAAGTTAAGGTTACAATATGCAAACTGAACGATGTGATTAAGAGTTTCAGCTTTCCTTTAAACACAGACACTATTCTTTTAAAAAATAGAGTTTGTCCTTGCCCACTAAAGGTTTTCACCATCTTCTGAATATTTCCCTACTTCCTTTTTCTTCCTCCCATTTAATCAACTAGGAAATTATGTATCAAAGCACGATTCCTGTTATGAAGGTCTTTGGCAGCTAAGTTTGACCTTTCGGGAAATTATCTTCGTGTTTCTGTTCACATGTGCCCATCCTGTCTCTGTGCTGCCTTCCTCCAGGTACTCAGGCTTCCTCCCACAATCGGAAGAGATGTTTGTTAGCTTAATTGATGAAAGTGAGTGTGTGTTTCGGTGTGTCTCAGTGTGATGGGTCTTACAACCTTTAATGGGATGAGCAGCTAAGAAAACAGATGTATGGATCCACAGGAGCACATATTGTCTGAGCTTTATTTATCCCCGTTTCCCCACACCTTTTCAATGTCAAAACTGAGAGAACTGTGACTCAACATTTTGTAACTTTCCAAAACCACTAATCTGACATTGACGCTCTTTTCACACAGTGACTAACTGGCTGCAGCCGTGCAGAAGTAAGAAAGGACCAGGATTAAACTTCTTTCTCCTGAAAAGCCTTTTGAGAATCACACCACTAAATCAGTATTTTAAACATCTCTCTTCTCTAGATAGACTGACATTTATCAGTCTATCAGAGCAGCTTATTGAGGCTTGATGTTGACCATAGCCATACACTACAGTGTGCTTAAAATTCACCAGCTTTGCCTTGTCCCAGATTCCTGTAAAGTATGCCTCTCTCAACCTAACATGCCATCAAAACGAGCCAGTTGGCATAAGCTGCCTGGTGCTGAAATGGTGCCCAGCAAACACACACTCACTCACACAGGCACTTTGCAGTCTGTAGAGTGGTGCACTTTAACACTTTCAATGGCTAGCCTCTCAACGATGTCCAAGTCCAACAATCAGCACTTCAGTTAACAAAGACTTAACAGCACTGGTGGCAATTTATTGTTTCCCCCTCTAGGAGAACTAGGGCAATTCAGACCAGCCCAAAAATGTATGTGAAAAATCTGGTCTGGTCACGCCACAATGATGCTACAATAAAGTGGGCTTCTCATCCCGTATTCACCTCATTTTATACTTGATAAAATTGAAAAGTCATTTTTGTTCTTCTCACATTTGTGTCATTAATCCAACTATAAAGATTTTACACAGTGTAAAAATGATCTTCAAACTTAAATATTGCAAGACCCATGTTGTTTTTGTGTTGGAGCACAAACATAAATCCACATCCTCATCACAACCTCAACCAAATCTGAGCCAAAGCTCATTTACAGGAACGAATGAGAAAGCCCTCACAGACTTCTACACAAATCAGGCTATCTAAAACCACAGGGCTCTTTCTCCTGGTGGACGTTACAAAGAATGCATGTTTCAAGCATGTCTTTTATTCTGATTACAATTAAATCTTGAAAAGTTCTCATTACTAAGGTAAAAATGAATTTGAAATTATTAATGTATGTACTCAGAACATAAAACTTGTGACTATGTACCTATGTGTATACTGCATCAAAGCAGAGACAAAGAAACTCTATTGGCATCCTTTTTTATAGCAAGTCAAAGCTTGCTGTAAAATAACCTATATTGTGCAGGCTTAAAAGTTAAAGAGGTTCTGAATGCAGTTTCCTCATTAAGTTAAAACCAAGCAAAACAGCACACATAAGGAGTCATGTGCTCTGGGCATGATCTAAACTTTACCATCCACACTGAGAAGTTTAACCCTCTCAAGGCAGGCGTTGCTGATTTGCAACAGTTAAAAACTAACAACCTGATTACCCCACATACATATTTTATGAGGTTTTTTTACTCAGAAGTACCACTGCAGGACTTGGTTGTGCATTAGCAACAAAAAGTTTAATTTGAGCCTGAGAGGGTTAAAAAGCAGTCGTTGAACGCAACATTCTCCATACAAATGTGTGTCCTGCGGGTATAGGTGGAACAATAGAGGCTGATTCCGAGAGCACAGATGGTATGACCATCTTCCTCATTGTGATCTCTCAGCAGTTATTGCTGGCATGTGAAAAAGAGTGGCACGTGCTATGGAAGTAATGCATGTCTATGTGGCGTGTTGGCCTGAATTTAGAGACAAGGACAGTGACAAGGGGTTTGGTGTATGGGGAAGTGAGCTTTTCAAAGTGGGATACAGTGGAGGGTAAGAAGTTAGAGTTAAAATGCCACTTAAATCAGAGCTAAACATGGATGGAAAAGGTTAGAAGTTCCTCTTTCTCACCTCTATAACAGAGACGCCTTTATCCCCAGGCTGAGTTACAGAATAGTTTGATGCTGGTCATATGATGAGGTGTGTGAAGAATAAACTCTCTCCTCGAGGTCATGTCCCAGTGCTAATGGGAGCCAAACCCTTTTCAAGTCACAGCATATTGACTTAGTAATATTAAACTGCAACTAGACTGGAACTGGATTGTTTTTCTAGGAATTAACCAGAGGAAATGGATATGGTGGTGCTGTTTATTTTAGCATGACTGCTGAAGACTGGATAGTTTTATACTGAGAATCTTGAAGAGACATGTCATGCTCAAGTTTGTGAACCCTCCCAACCCTGTGAATTAAATAACAGTCTGAGCAATAAGCTATCAGAACTTTTTCTGCAATTTGTACTGTTGAAATTAGACTTCTCTTTCTTAAATTGAGCTATTTTAGGGATTCAATAGTAGTTAAAGTTCTTAACACTCACAGACAATGGAGCTTCATTGGTCAGGCCCACTTAAGATCAAAGTGGGCTGTATGTGGCCCACGATGTAAAATGATTTTGATATCAGTAGCATTAGCGTGTGCCATTAAATGATCAGTGTGTGCAACCAGTAGGACGGAGGGGTGTTGTTAAAAAAAAAAAACAAGCAATATGTAGCTGTGATTGGATAGCTTTTCAGGTCCGAAATTTCTCGAAGACAGAGCATGGAAACTACCACAATAGTGGTTTTGATCTACAGCACTTATCATCAAGCTTTCCAATACATCCCCTCCTACAGCGCGGGATTCCCCATCAGTATGTATTTACAACTCTCTATTCTAGCTCCACAACTGCATCCCACCACCGCAACACAAATAAACTTCCCACTAAATAAAGCCCTAAAAATATTAACCTACAAATCTGAATGTTTTTGGAATCCTCTCTAAGGAAAAAAAAAAAAGGAATTTCTGCAATATTAACCCTCTGAGTCGTCATTGTGACTCGCTCCAAACTAGCTCTGAACCCGAACCTGAACATTCCAAGAAAGTAAGTTGGAATGATTTCCACAGGAGAACTTTTCTGAACTTCAATATGAGCAATTAAGGCAACAACAATAACAGTAAAGGATAGTGTTGATTGGCATATGACGGGGTGGCAAATACAACAGTTACCTAGGCAACTGTTACCTGCAACACCCACTAGCAATTGACCGTCAGCTACAAAGGGATGTGTGCTGAGTGAATCAGTTCCTGTGTGGACACTCCTTTAACTTTAACTGGCACTTCCAGTCTCCTGTTTTTGCTACCGGCTGGCTTTTGGCCCAGGTTGCTCCTTTGGCCGCCCTTTAGGCCATTCAGCACCTTTCCAGAAAGAATCTCACACAGTTGGATGTACTCCAATTCAACCTCAGGGACTGCTTGCTCTGCTCTGGTAATCTGCTGTGCACTTGAGGGCCAAATTAACCACAACCTGCAGGAGGTGAAAAGCTGGTTCATGTGCCGCTACGCTGAGCTCACCGAGGCAGCAGAGCAGAACAAAGACTACAAGCCGGCTGCTCCAGAGTTGGAGTTCATAAGCACTCACACAAGAGGCACATGGATATACAGCTGTTATTTTCACAATTTAGTTAGCAAATATAATGTTTGCAAAGTAAAACTTCGGTGTTTATTTGTGATTAATTGAAATCTGCACCTGACATCTTCATGTCTTTGACTGTAATATTTAACATAGAGAGGGAGAGAAAGGGCGAGAGCAGGATGAAGACGGCAAAGAGACGGAGCAAAAATAAACAGGTAAGACAGGACGTGTAGTAAAATTCACTAAAAATTATAAAGCTGTGTTGTCCCGTTATCGATTGTGGATCCCCCACTTGCTCTTATAAATTATTATAAGGTTATATTTTTGCCATTTTTTAATTTCTAGTTGAGTGCGGAGGATAGAGAGAGGACAAAGGAGAAAGAAGGAGGCAGCAGATGGTGAAGTTAGCTGGAAAAACAATACTTGGGTTTCACAAAGTAGTTTTTCATTTATTTCATGGATGCTTTGTGTGCTTTCCAGCAGCACACTTAAAAAATGCCAGTGGATATTCTAAACAACGCATATTAATATGAATGGTAGTTTATTCAGGATTCATACCACTCTAAACATGGCTCAAACAGGATGACTGCCACTACACTGACGAAGAGACTTCAGATCTATTCTCTAGTCATAAAATTGGGATATACGACGATACTTCTTTCCTGACTGAGCCTTTGCCTCGGGTTTGATAACTAAAGCCTCCACCCTAAAATGGCTGGATTAGACTGAGATCTCCGACTATTCACTCGGCTTATTCTTAAACACTACAATAGGTCATCCAACCAATTAGGTTGCTTTTGAAGGTAACATGGTAAAGCAACTCCAACTGAATTGAAGTTTGCAAATGTGAAAAGGGCTGATGACATTTGCAAACGGCATATCTTTTTTAATTAATTAGAAGGCACTGTATGGATAACGTTATGATTGGGAGCTGAAACCCTCTAGAAGTTTGAACTAGAATCGCCCTGGGTTCAAGTATGACACACAAACTGAGGCACACACAGAAATTTCTGTTTGCTCCACAGCTCAGACTGAGGACACCCAGGAATACTTTATAGCTACGTTGTAGTACGTTGACTTTTACAGTCTTGATTTCAATTTCACGCAGTCTCTCCTCCAGTTTGTGTCATGGACAGTTTCACTATCTTGATTCTGTCTAAAGAGAACAACAAACTGAACGACTGAAAAAAAAGGAGGAAGACATGGGTGAAGCAAAAAATTCCATTTAAAAAAAAAAAAAAGGGCCAGAAAAAATTTTCAACATGTTTGAGCTCATTTTTGAACAAAGAAGAGAGAATAAGAGAGGAGTTCTGGGTTGAATAAGGTTTACAGCTCAGTTTCTCAAAGCTTAAAGTGTGAAGCTGCGTTATTGACCATCACTTTATTGGCAGACTACATAAGGAAGTGGTTTACTCTGGTTGCCAATTCTCGTAGAGAGCGGGCAACCACTCACCCTGACTTTTATGCAAGTTAAGAGCAATGAACAGCAAAAAACTGCAACACTTTCATTTGAGATACAAGTTATATGCTGTCAAAGTATATATGTTGCTACAGTGATGTGCAAAGATCTTGAGCCACCCCTCATTTCTTTACATTGCGCTATCAAGGAGCTAGAAATGTGTCATTCATTTAGTCCAGTCCTGTACTTGACCGTTTTCAGACCAACCTGTTTTTGTGTGTGTGTGTCAAAAGAATTATTCAAGCATAAAAAAGGCACCTAATTAGAGGTGTGTCTACACATATGACAAAACCTAGTTTAAACTATGTGTCTAGTCACTTTGTTACACATTTCAATAAATCCAATGCATCCATTTCTCATGTTTCTATTCCTAATAGGATAAAGAACTGAATAAAGATTTGAGGGATGGTACAAGACTTTTACATGTACTTTATCTCTTAACGTATTTTAGGTTCACATGCTCATACATGTTCTTGCACACCCTCCTGCCTCACTGCAAACTAAGTACAGTAAACAGTAACACAATATCTTCACACTGCTTTCCAATTTTCACTGGGCCATGCATCAGTATAGCAACCACCTGCCCTGGCAGCAAATTTATGCTGCATAAAAGTTCAGTTTTTCATCACCTCAAAGCTGCTATTTGGTGTCAACGTCACAGTCAGTGGACATCACCAAACGCCGTGCCTGTACAGGCCTTTTATTCAGTCAGTGATAAAAAAAATAAATAAATACAAATAATGACTGTGACAGCTCATATTCAAGGAATATCCTGAGACGTTGGCAAATACCTTAATCTCATCACGTATACAAAAAAGGGATTTGAGTTGTCACGTTCACAGCAAGCAGACCTGCACAACAACCCAATACACAATGAAAGCAGATCAATGAAGGTAATTCAACAAACCTCTAACATCACTGGAGCTGGGAGTGGAAATACAATTGAAACACAATATCTGGCTTATTACTCATAACTCCATCTATTTATAAGAAGTGAAAAACAACAGGAAGCACTCTCTACTGCAATCTTTATTTAGAAACAAACTACTACCTACTGCAACCATGCTGTCTAGGTTTTTCCCCTTTTTAGATTTTACCTACAAAAGCAATCCAGTGACTTACATAGATTGCTGTCTCAAACTGGGAATAATTATTTGCATGGGCAAATAAGAGCAGGAATCAATAACACAGGGAGATAAGGGAGACTTCAGTGAGGTACTGAGAGTATCAGGATTATAAATCCTTAGAATTTACAAAGAAATCCAATTCACACCAGAAGAAAGGGTGTTAAAAGGTCTCCAGATCTGTTGTCTTCACTGTGACCTGCTGTCTTTACACTCATTTTCCTTTCCCGCCACTCTAGCGGGAGCAGGAACAAAGCCTTTCTCCAGCTGCCCGTCTTTTCAGTTGGTTCAGGTGGTTTGGATGAATAGCAGACTGGCAACAGCAGCTCCATGACTGCACTACAGTCGGCACAGTTGAGTTGAAATACAAGGCAGTGAGTCAGTTTAGCCTAATCATTTCCTTCACATTAGCCAAAAATGATCTATGCTATATTCTGTAACCAAGAAGACTGGTTAAAGCTCAGGAAACAGGTGAAAACTTAACTCCCACTCTTACTAGTCACCCTGTGGTGGTCACAGCACCATCAGCTGTTCACTGGGGGGGGGGGGGGAAGTTGCCATTCTGGCGCACTCTTCTCTCTGTTCAGGGGTCACAGAGTCACAAATAGACACAGATTCATGTGACCTGAAGCCAGGCCAGGAAAGACACTCAGTAAGGGAGAGAGCCTGCAACAGAACTACCCCCTATAAATCATCTAAGTATCACAAAACCACAAGAGAAAGAACCCCACAGGATGCCCACTCCCCTGTTCCAACCACACTTATGGTTTCAGATTACAACTGGCATGCTTAAGCGGTGAATGCATTCATTTCACCTGCTCATCAATTCATTTCATTAGCTCCTGTGTGATACCATCACGCACGTTGAAGAGCCCATTACAGCTGCCAACACACACACACACACACACACACACACACACACAACCAACCACGTGTCCAACGACTGATCACAAGGTTATCTAAAAATGTAGCACTGCTATATGCAATTCTTTCATTCGACAAGAGTTTCATTAGAGTCTTTTGTTTTTTAATCACAAAATTCGGGAAGAAGCTGCAGCAGTGGTTTAGATGTGTCACTCTCGTGCTGAGAGAAACAAGAACCGGCGAAATGCGAAGCGCAGGAATGAAAAAATGCGTTAAGAAACAGCGTTTTTTAGCACCACAATGTTCCCATTAGTCAGCCCTCTTCTCTAGCCGGACCGTCTGTGTCTAATTGCCGGGATAGAGCGCGAAAACGTGGCGCTAAATTTAATTTAAATCAACAAAGGACACACGCGGCCACGGAGTAACGAAAGCCCCGGTCAGTCTGCCTGTTTTTCTACCTCTTTAGATTATTTTAGGTATAAAAACGAACCACGGCCTCGTAACTTTAACATAACAGCACAAATCAGCATCCGATACAACAGCAACGTTATTTTTACGCTTAATCTGAAGGCGGTTTCAAACTACCGCGCATTTATGTGGCGATCCTTGATGATAAAGGTAAAATAAGCGTCTGTGAGTACAGACTAGCGCTCATTGACTGCAGTGTGAGGTCTTACCTTACCGGAGTTGGTGGAGTTTCTTGTCCCACTCGTCTACTCAAATGAACAGACAGACACGCCTTCGTGGCATGATCATCACCCAATCATTTATCGCAAGTTTAGAACAACAAAAGGCGCACAGGGGACGAAAATAAGCCTGTTATTGGGTGGTAGCCCGCCAGGGTATAAAAACAAATATCTAAAATTAATAAATGAGCCCAAACACAACACGAAAGGATCCTTTTGTCACAGTCTGTGAGTTTTGCTCCGAGCCTTTAAGTTTTCTGCATTGTTTTTAATTTGTAGTTCAGGCTTATTCGTTTCAGACAGTGTTTCATCGAGCTTTTTCGTTTCAGCACTATCCGCAGGGGCGGATCTAGAAGGGTGGCACGGGGTGGCATGGGGTGGCACCCCATGCCACCCCATGCCACGTTTTTTGTGTGATTTCAAATCAGTTTTGTTAATACAGTATGTCAGTGAAAAATAACTGACATAACTAAGGTTATTTTTTTCCTATTTTTTTGTTAAACACTTCCCATTTACACTTACTACAATGATTTGACATGCTCAACTACAACTACTAGATACAACCTTGCAGCTCAAGATTATTAATATATAACATAATAAACAAACAAACTGCTGTGTAGTAGAAGGCTGTTATATTAGCTTTTCCTCAATAAGCATATTTTGACACTAGTCAGGTGTAGTTTTTTCATAAACAATGAATAAAAAAATTACTCATAAGAAAGTGTTTCTACACTGTAATTCTATTTAAAAGGAAAAAACGGAAAGAATACAATTTATGGAAACACACTATAAAATGTTATGGCTCGGCAAGTCAACTGCACTTTCAAAATCATCCCTGAATGGCACGCCGTGAAGCCTAACCAGTGACGAGGCGGAGGAAGCTTGAGTATTCGATGTGGGACGACAATAAAATGTCATCTGCCACCCAAGACTTTCTGGATGTGTAATGCCAATGTCTGTGACTGTTTTTGAAACATCTCTGATGAGTAATCATATCACTACTGATGTGACCAGCACAACCATAAATGTGGAAATTATATCACTCTAAAGAAGCAGCTTGTGGTACAAATGAAACCAAGTAATGCAAAAGTACTTGCCACAGCACAGCATGGTTTTTCTTTGTTTTTGCTACAAGAATTCAGAACTTCAAAATAACAACGAAAAAAACAAAGTAAGCAAAAATACCACCAACTAAATATATTCTATAACAAAGCAACCACCTTTTGCTTTGATAACACCTTTGCACAGTCAGCGTCATAAGCAAGTCTTGAGGGAGTTTCCACATTTGCTGAGCAAGAAGCACGAAACAAAGTTTCTGCAAGGCACCATTACATAGATTGGAAGTGATGCAAACAGAGATAAATCCATGTTTGAGTGATGTTTCAACTTTGGTCATGAAAACCCATCAGCTGCGATTCTCCCATAGAGGAAGAAAAGGAATTTAATGTGTCTTCTACTTGAAGCCTGAGAAGCAATGATTCAGAATTCAATCACAAAGTTCGACAATCCTAATGAATGTATTCTTTGATCCTATTCTCTGATGTAGACAGAAATCAGTACATAAGGCAAAAACAGAGTTTGTACAGTTATAATTTTTGAAAGAGTTTGAAAGTCAATATTTGGTATGAGCACCTTTACTCTTCAGCACTGCCATTCTCTTAGACAAGCTTTCTAGTAATTTCTTAAAGTAGTCTTCGGGAATACTTCTCCAGGCTTCTTGAAAGACAATTAAAGCTTTTCTTTGAATGCTGGCTGCTTTTTGCTCCGTTTTCTATCAAGATGATCCCACACTGCTTCAGTAATGTCAAGTTTTGAGCTCTGCCAATCCATGACATGACATGCAGAAAAATAAACCTGTTGCCAAAAAAGACATTTTTCAGATGGTATCAGTGGTTTAAAATCAAACCCTTCTTTCTGCATTCCCAGCTCCATCAGTTTTGACAAGATCCCCAACACAACAGGCTGAAATGCAGCCCCACACCATGACAGAGCCTCCATCATATTTTACAGATGCTATAAACACTCATTGTTGCACCTCTCCTCACCTCCTCCAGGTGAGGAGAGGTGAGGTCAGTTCCTTGATCATTAATATGCAAATATTCATGACTACTGATCAACAACCACTGATCTTTTTGGATTTCCTTACCTGGATGATTGAGCTTGCATCAAAATGGTTTTCTCAAATGTTTTAAGGATAGATGTTACTGAGAAATATCTAGTTTTAGCTAATATAGCTCCTTGGGAATCACCTTGTTGGGGCAACCACTTTTTAAAATCAGATTTTGCCATGTGCCATGAGTTCGGCACATTTTATGCTTGAGTGATTCATAGGTCTGTGTTAAGTGGTTTAACAAACAAAACAACATTCTGGTCAGATACAAAGACTGGACTGACAGTGAGTAAAAAAGCAGCCAATATCCAAAGACAAAGATCTTCAGAGAGCCTGGATAACTATTGCCCAAGACCCCTTCAGAAAATTACAAGAAAAGTCTGGCTCCTTGGAAACAAAATAAAGAAATAAGAGGTATCTCAAGAGTTTTGCACAGTACTGTATTTCCAAAGCAGCACAATACAAATAGTTACCAGTAATTAATTTGGTGTTAAATATGGAGGGAGTTGATTTAATTAAAAATGTACAATCAATTATTTACCATGCATTACTATTATTCACACTAACCTACAGTATTTTCGAATGCAAAGACATTAGGCACAGGAATTTTCCCTGAAGGCCAAAGCTGACTAAGTTTAACAGTCTGAGGCATATAGAGAAGGGCAAATCACCCACAGACAAGATTAGAAAGCCTATTTAGTATTCCTAAAGAGCTGTATTTGTGTAAAACAAAAAAAAATGCCGAAAACATTTTTTTTCCCTTGTACTAGAAGAACTGAGTCCAGTTTTTGTCGTGATCAAAAGCTGGAAACAGATGGAATCGGTTATTGCTGTTGTGCAACACTTTGGCCTGCTGTATCTCTAAATAAAATACAAACATCTTACAGAATCTTTTAGAGTACAGCTTGTCTCAAGAGTGTGCAAAAAGAGACACCAGCATATAATTTCATCATAAAACGTGGGCCGTTGTTTGTGGACATTTTTGTGTCGAGTCTGGATACACTTAACCCTGTTTACTCATATAGTTGTGGTAGGTACACAGTCATCCACACCCTGTCTCCCCTCAGTCTAAAAAAAGCTTGCGGCGGTTTCGGACAGAAACCATCTGTGACGGAGAACAAGTCTGTCTGCTTCCCTGCAAACCCAAACCCAGTGAACGACGAGCTGAGCAAAGAGGACTGAGGGTCCACTGTCTCTCTCTCTCTCTGCTGGTGTGAAGACACAAAACTGCACAGCATTTCCATCACTGGCCTTTCAAATGTATTTTTGTAACTATATATGTCTGTGGCTTGTTTATTGGCTTGTGTAGCCAAAGAGGAAAGTCGGTTAGCAGCTTGTCAGTGCTGTAAGGCACAAACTTAACTGGGTTTTTCCATGAAGAGGACTGAGACTGCCAGGGAGAAGGAAAATAAAAGAAAGGAAAAAAAGAGAATATGGGTTCTATGAGAGACTTCTTTCATGAGGCAATGTTGAGCATGAACGCAGAGATATCTGACGGGTAATGTGGGAAAGATAAATGCAGGTGACGACCAGAAAATTGGGGCAGAGAAAACAGCAGCAACTGTAACCCAACGGGTGTGCGTGTTTGTGGTCTTTGGCGAAAACTGACTCCTTTGGAGCGCCTGTGTGACATCTGGCAGAGGCGGTTTTAGCCTGCACAAGCTGAACATGCAGCCAAAGCAACCTTTCATATTGTCAATGAGAGCCTGAAAAAACAATCAATGGCCTTCTTCTTTTTGTTGTGTCGCTGTCAGATGAAATGCTTAACCCCTTCGCTTCCCGCTGACCCACGAACAGCTTCCTTGTTTTGCCATTTTTAGAACAAAAGTTAAGCAAATAAACATCACACGTCTAATTCGAGAACATCTTGTGAAGTTTGTGGCATAAGAGGTGCACGCAGAGAGAGGAGGAGGGCATGACGTGAATAGGCTGGAAGTGGCTTTCTGACCACATACTGAGATTTAAGAAGACAGTGGTAAAGAAAGGAATCCCAACGGATGGCCTCTAAACCCCCGAATGGCTTAGGAAGCAGGGTGAAGTAAGCTCTCTACTGGAGGATGAGGATTTTAAGACCTGGCTCCATTTTTAGGGTTTAAAACTTGGACTGAAGTGATAAAGACAAACAAACAAAGAAAAACTCCTCACAAAGATATGTGAGAGTGGAATCCCTGTTTTCATTACCTCAGAAGCCCCTTCAAACTCCCAACTGAGTGCGAGTCGTTGCAAGGGTCACGCGGTACTATGAAATCCCTGTCACAATGGACCATCAGCAAATCTGCTACTGCACAGACAAGGAATTCCCCTCAATCTGGAGGTGCGTTGAGGGACAGGATTTTGAAACAGTCCATTATGGGATTTACATCCAAATCCGGAAAATTTAAAACTGGCATTAGTCCCAAATTGTGCAACTTGAAGAGTTGCTGCTCACATTCTTCTGTGTGACCATGAAATAAAACAGAAACCATCAGACTTTAATTTGCTGAATTCCCTTAAATCACTTCTTCATATATCACTAACTTGGTATGTATAAGTGTTGATAAAAGCTTATCTAAGCGTATCTGAAAAATGAATCGCTCCTGCACATAAAAATGATCTTTTCCATCAATCACTGAGCTCATTTTTCATTTCAGGATGGACAAACAGGTGTGCACATTTATACGAAACTGGAGACAGAGAACAGAAGTTATTTAAGTCAGTTTGAGCAGGTTTTAACCTTCCACTGAATGCTGTTAAAATGTATGAATTACATGATGTTAAAACAAAGAAATGCTTCATTTTACAAGGTGTGTTTGTTCTGTACACAGAAATTTTGAGTCCATCCATGTGCAATGAACACACACGGAGAAGGCAGCGGGGAGAAGTCGGGGGGTTAGGTGCCTTACTTAAGAGCACTTGACACGTAGATCTTCTGAGATAGCGGGAACCCACCCACAAATTTCTCACACCACTCTCAGTCACAGTTGCCCTCAAAAAAACAGTTGCGAACAGTTGCGAGTCTGTTCTGCACATGCGGAGGCGGAGGCTGTGTGAGTGTGCATTCTTGTCATTTCTACATTTCTATTATCCTTAAAATTAATTTGTGTTGTAGCAGATTTGTTCTGACGACAGGACAGAGACCAGTTCTCTGGAAAGAGCTGCTGTTATCCCAGGAAATAAAGTGGTACTAAAAAAAGCCCAGAAGTATGGAAACTGGAACCAACAAACAATTAATTGCTTTATTCCACAGTTCATAACAAATGGCAAGTGCTTCTCAGGCATAACAGGTCAACATTTAATACATTGAAATGTTTGCAGTGCATTTCAATCTAGGGTTTTAATCCCAATGTGGTGTAAGGAAGGTGTCAGCAACCTGCAGCTCTGAACCCAGATTCTTAACGTGGCTTTATCTGATTTCATCCTTAAGACTGCTGGCTTACAGGCATGGTTAATATGCAGCTGGAGTTAATTCTAAATTAACTGAAGAAATCCTTCATTTTACAAGGGGTTGGGGGTCTAGGTGCCTTACTTGAGAGAAATTGGCCCTTTATTTTAGACTCTTAACCAGTCTGTTGTAGGGCTAACACACCATTGAGTCTCACACCTACATCCAATTTAGAATCACCACTTAACCTAACATCTAACATCCATATCACTGGACT
The DNA here is from genome assembly GCF_964374335.1 of Astatotilapia calliptera. Taxonomy (NCBI): domain Eukaryota; kingdom Metazoa; phylum Chordata; class Actinopteri; order Cichliformes; family Cichlidae; genus Astatotilapia; species Astatotilapia calliptera. The sequence goes on from NC_137434.1 coordinate 22,360,342, forward strand.
TCTGTAGGAAGCCAGAGTAAGATGCAAACTCTGCAGGGTCCAGGACCTTCTTGCAATGAAGCAGCAGGGCTAACCAGTGCACCACCATGCAGCCCCTAAGCACAAACCAACATTCAAGAATATTAAACAGGAACTAAAATCTCAAAGCATCACGAGTCCCAGGTACCAAGACTTCAAGCCATGAGTTACATTCACGTATCATCATCATCGTTCAGATGAGAATTGCAGAAAGATAGAAAGGTATAATCGGTGACCAACCGAACACAAAGCAAGAACTGTGTGACACACAAACCAACCTAAAAAAACATCCACGTTTTCCCTCACTCATTCTAGAACTGAATCCATCCAAGCACTATCATAAAAAGCCTTCCCACAAAGCTCTATATTGGCTAATAAGAAGCACTAAAAACATGCTCTGTGCATCCCTGATTAAAGCTCCTCCAGCAAGTCTCCTCTGTCCTTCTGATGCAATCTAGGAACTGATTGCATCCAACATGACACACTGAAATTGCTTTACGTGTCACAGGCAAGTAGACAGAGGGAACGAGGAGGCACAAATTAGAGATGACGAAAGCGCTCTGCCTCTATGTCAAAACTATGCAAACAGTGTCTGAATATCTATCTATCTATAAGGTCAGTCAATTGTAAGTGAGCTAAAAGTGTGTTTTCATGTAGAGAAAAGCAGAAACTGCACAGAAAAAACCCCACTTAAAAACATAAAATCCCTGTTTTTATGTGGGCACTAGCTAACTCAATCTGTGATGTCACAACATGTGTTTTTCATAACTGCTTAACAAGGTTAGTGTCTTTGAAATTGTTGAATCCAAAGTCTCCATGCCCAGTTTTACTATGAACTAACCGCACAGACATTCACCACGACACACACAACAAATATTAAACTGCAGTAAATGTGAGAAATCTCGCGATTCTGCACATGATCTGAACTGCAGCTGAAGTCCATGACTGCATGCGTGTAAACGTATACGTGTTTGCATGCAGCCGCCTGTGTTTTCTTTGAGTATCTACTTACATAACATCATCTGTGAAAACAGCTCAGGAAATCTGAATTCCCCACTGACAGACAGCTGTTACAAGACTTTAGGTCCGGAGTACATTTGGCTATCAGATCATGACCATCTATAGATCTACTCTTCTCCTTGATGTTGTTTGCCACTCTTCTTAATGCCATCAGTTTTCGCCCAGGCCCTGCTTTACATCTTATCAGGAGCTTACAGCCATCCTGTTGGTCTGTCCCCATAAGGGAAAATAATCAAGCAGAGGTAACCAGATGCAAAGGCTTTATTTTTTTAACATTTTGGAGGTCTGTTTTCTGTGGTGTGGTTGCCCATTTGAAACCCAGTACTCAATTGTTCTTGATTTCCCAGTCTTATTTAACCTTGACTGTTTTCATCTCCCTCCACTTCACACACAGGCCATCTGTTGAAACCATAATGGAAACAAAGGCACACTTGAGGCTGTAATTGCTTAAGAAATGTGTTTAGTGAAATTATATTTTCACAGTGGCACAGCACATAATTTCAGACTGTCAGAGTCAGGTGATGAGGCTCTCTACAGTCACTTTAAAAAAAAAAATTGCAGTTCTTCAGTTTCACCCTGGATTTCAAAGGATTAGTAATGGAGTCAGATATTTATTTAAACTATGGAAATTTTCTGCATAGTTTATCCAGAACATTAACAATGAATTGCAGTTCATGTTCTGCATGAAAATACAGAGTTTTTTCTGTGCTTGGTCTTAGGAATTCATATAAAAATGTTGTTTTCACTCGCTGGGCCCATGTCCTCATTTTCGGTTTGTCAGCGTCTTAGTAGGTAAAGGTGAATGGCTTGGACATGAATTGAGCTGCGGTTTGGGGAAAGCCTCGAAGGGGAATGGCTCCCGGGCCTGGCAGATCCCCATGTGCCAAAGAGAATTGAAGAAGTTAAAGAATTGAAAAGGGGAGGGAGGGTGGGGCACGTAAATGAGAATGAACAGCTTGTAGAACTGGGGGAACTTATATAGATGAGAACTGGAAGGAGGGTGTTGGAGGCAGCTGCTAAAGTTCATTTTTAATTGTCAAAAAAGTAAAATTAAAATTGCTGGTTACAATAAGCCTGTGTGTGTACGCAATGACTGCAGAGCTCCAGTTAGTTAAAAAACTGGATGCACTTCCAAAAGTATGAGTATTTTCCTCAGTCTCCTGACTAGTCGTGGTGTTGTAGAGCTTTATATTCTACTTCCATCTGAGAATAGTTTGAAGCATCTACAAGGATGTCCAAACAGAGTGGAAGTGTGTAGGATGTGTGGGCAGGATTGGTAGAAAAGTAAAGGGACACCTTTGTGGTCAGGCTTTATTCTACGTGGCCATCCTTCCACCTTTCCCAACCTCTCGGTCCTTACCAACTATATCCAGCATAGAGACAGTTACAACCGTGGGCCTAAAGAACCGTATCTCTGGTTGCTTTCTTTCAAAATTTTATGTCATAATCACTGATCACATGAGTGCTCCTTGATGGCAAGAAGAGTCTGGATGGTCAGAGGAGTCATCAAAAAAGCAAAGCTATACAACGGCGCAGTATAAAGTGATAAAAACAGATTTATTCTGTTTTATGGAGAAAAAAAAAACAAGACTTTGGTGATATTGTTCAAGGTTCAAGGTTCTTTATTTGTCACATACATAGTTATACAAGTATAACACACAGGTAGAGGAAGAACATTATATATATATATATATATATAAAAAAAAACACCCAGCACGCCCCTGCGGGCGGTTTATCCTTCAAGCTCGGGTCCTTTACCAGAGGCCTGGGAGCTTGAGGGTCCTGCGCAGTATCTTAGCTGTTCCCAGGACTGCGCTCTTCTGGACAGAGATCTCCGATGTTGTTCCCGGGATCTGCTGGAGCCACTCGCTGATATATATATATATATATATATATATATATATATATATATATATCACTGACCCTTTTTGAAATAAGTTTAAACTTGAAATTTTATTTATGATAAAATAAATGATAAATGATTATTAAAAAAAATTACAGAGTTTTGGGCACAAGCTTTTCAACTTTTGAAAGGCGGCATTTAAGAAAGACAGCCACTAGCTTAAAGAGAGGTAGAAGGACACTGTAACAGCTTGTTTCACACTGAGGATGAACTGTAGGCTGGCCTTTATTTGCTCGTTAAGCTGACACCAGATCCCTCAGCTGCGTGTGGACCACATGGCAGTGTGACACTTGATGATTAAGTGTAAGGCATCTGCCACATGCATGGCCAAACAGTGACTGTGAGACGTGTCATGGTCACCATCATCAATGCATCTCAAACAGAGATGTGGGAAAGGTTCAGTTCTACAGTTTTTCATTTATTATTAATAGATAATGAACAAAAGAAGCATGTTTATCATATATTATATTGTGTTTGTTTACATGACACCTCTACTCTCTTTTAGCCTCAAGTTGCACTGCTGAGACTTTGACCACAAGTGGCATGACATCATCACACAGACGATCATGCAACAGACCCCGACATCTGTCAACAATATCATTATTTGGAGGCGGAGTTAGCATTTTGCAAAAGCATTGTTTGATAAAGGTGTGATATGCTTTTAAATGTTTAAGGAGGATTTAAGATCTCAGTAAATCAGAGATAAAAGACTAAATGATGCCTCAAGGATTTTAATTTTTTCCAAAAGGTTTTTTAAAAAAACTGAATATGAAACAAACAAAAACAAACAAACAACGCAACAGTATCTAGAATCTAACAACATTCATTTTTGTAAAGAAAATAAAGATAAACATTCTCTTTTTATACTGACCTTGGATTTATCTATTGTTTAGGATGTTTTAATAGACGGACTTATAGACATTACCCAAAGGAGGTGAAAGTCTTTTACCTGCCAGCTCCCAGCTAAAAAACTATGTCATGTCTGATTGCACTGACGTGAGAACACTCCAAGTAATGGGGCACAGAATAAACCAGGGAATACACGCAAGAGTGAGAATACTACTGATGCAGCTAGTCTCCTGCTGTGTGCTACATATGAGGAAGGACGAAAAAGGACACTGACTCTTCAAACATATTTAAACAGCTACAGACTGGAGAACACTCTTTATATGATGTAAAGATACCAAAACACAGGAAAGCCTGCTTTGCCCTCTTATGCATGCAACCTTGTCGCACTGGTGTGCAATGAGCTTGTGGTTGTCTTGCAGTCTAGCCTGGTTGCAAAATGTTTTCAGAATTAAGGAAACCATAAACCTCAAAAGACGTATACTGTGTGCTGTATGCGTGTATCACAAAATGGCATGCATATATCAGTCTGCAGATTTAGATATGTTGGGCAACAACATTATTCACATGACTTGAATGTTTTTTGAGTAGACCCAAGTCATCTAGTAAGTCATACATTTCTATCAATAGCCTCAGAATTGTTTCTCTTTCTTCTAAATCTTAAACTTAGTATTTCCCAGATCTTTGGGTAAAGCTTTGTAGTCCAGATCAAAGAAACTGGGCTTAATTTCAGTGCAAGTGAGAAGAGAAATTACAGTCAGCCTTGTGCCTGTAATCCATTTAGTTTTCGCCCTTGGCTCACTCTTTGTGTGTGGTCTTGACTCTTGCTCATTCTCCACAAATGTCCCAATTATACCACAGTATCAAAGTCAGCCCTGTCCTTTTCTTTCATCTTTTCTTTCTTTTTTCTTTTGAGGAAAAGCAGCAGCAGCAGCAGCAGAAAGCTGTGATCCTGGTGTAACGGAAACCAGATTCACAGCACTCAACATGGCATATCAGAATAAATACCTCGTACCAACTGTCAACCTTGGTGGTGAAGAAGTGATGATTTAGGCTTGTTTTGCAGCCACAGTCACCATTTTTTGTAAAATTATTCTTCACAAATCTGATATAAGATCGGATTAGGAATGTCTGATAATTATCTGAATTTCTGCTAGTGTTTTCTCAAAGTGTGTAAAAAGCCTTTTGCTCTGTTATTTACAGGCAGTTTACTTTGTGGACACTGAAAACAACAAATTTGAAGCTGCCTGGAAGTTAAACAACGTTCCGATGTTAGCTGAAAGATTTAAATGGCAAACATATGTTTCTGATTATTTCGAGGAGTTTCCCTGAACTCTCATCATTGGTATGTTATGTAATCGTAACTTCTATCTTCACATGAAAAAACATGAAGCAACTACCTCATTTTTATGAAATCTACTTTGCTTGACCAGCAACGAAGACAAATAGGCGTGAGCCTTAGTTGACAAAAACCAAACGGACCTCAGTTTGCTCAACTAAACTCAACAAACTTCTGTGTTTGTGTAAAATATGCCTTATTCGACTTCTGAAAAAAAACCTGAGATTATTTACTGATGAAACTTAATCAGACCACATTCCTGGGTATTTTCTGCAGAAATACGCTCAGGTTATTTGTAATCTCAGACTTCTTTATTTTTAGTGACTGTAGAAGCCCTCTCAGTTTAGTTCAGACACCCTCCTTTTGTCCCTTTTGTTTCTATAGTAAGTTAATCATAATATCCATCATGGAAGTCTGTATACATACTAACAGCTTTGTGAAGTTGTAGTTACATGTTAACCAGTACTTAACTAGTGATACACTGTTATCAATGCAGATGTTTAAAATAACTAGCTGACTGCAGTTTCACTTTTTCTGTTTCTTGCTTTTGTTTTTGTTGGTATTTACTTTGTGATAATGAACTAAATAAACCTTCTTTAGATGAGCACAACTAATTGTTTAAAGTCTTTCAGCACTTAATCATGCTTATTTTGAACATTTCACAAAGACAAAACTGCCCTAAAACATTTCAACAAACAACTGCTCTTGCTAATGGTAAAACAACACTGCAGAAAGCAGTGTCACCTGAGTATGTTAGCACACAAACTAGCACTACTTACAGTAGACTGTAAGTGAGATGCACAAGGTCAGCAACAATACTGAGGTTTTGGGTGTTTAAATGATCCACGGGTTCAAAGTGCGCAAAGAAAATATGCCCCACACCCTTACACTACAGGCACTAGCCTGAACCTTTGTTACATGCCAAGATGGATCCATACTTTCATGTTGCTTACACTAAATTCTGACTCAGCCGAATGTCGCAGCAGAAACTGGGACTCATTAGATCAACATCCTATTGTCTAATTTGTCTAATCTGTTTCAGAGATGCTCTTCTGCAGATCAGCAGCTTCTACAATACTCAGACCAACAACCATGCTACATTCACAGTCACTTAAATCCCCATTCTTGCTCATTCAGCAGATCATCTTGACCATGTCTACATGCCTAAATGCATTAAGTTGAACAAGTGTCCCTAACAAAATGACCATAAAGTGTACATTAAACAATAAGTAGACATCTGAAGCGGTTTGTGCCACCAAAGATGAAGAAAGGTTTGGAGGTAACCAAAGACACTGGGATCCTCCTCTGGGCCATGTCAAAGCAGGACAGGATTTCCTTTCCTTTGCATTTATTTCAACTGTTGTTTTCATGAAACTGTGAAGGACATTTCCTTCTATTTCACCAGTTAAATACATAAACAGATTGGTTTGTCTCTACAAAATAAAGTCAGTTGTGTTTAAGACCTTGATTCGGTTTTGGTTAGTCCACTGCATCATGTTACCCTGCTGCACACTCACACTACGTGCTGTTCCACCCCCGTCTGATTTTCAGATTGAACTTTCTAATTATAGCTGCATAATTGTCTCAGGGCATAACGTCCTGGTAGGAGATCAAAATGAGAGAGCTGCAGAAAAGGACAGTAAACTGGGCTCAGTTAATAAGGTGCTGAAGGCCGGTTACAGAGCTAGTAGGGAGTTCAGCATCTTGCTCAAACTCACAATGATCCTCGGCTTCTGCAGTCTGTAATCTAATCACTTCTATCTATGTGCCTCTGTTACAAGAACAAGAGAAAACAATCAGGATGTCACATAGTTTTATTGTTTTCCTAATGAATAGGAAACTTACGGTAACAGATTTTGCAAACAAAGGCCCATTAACTAGTAAAGTGCTACTCACTGGGGTGTTGCTAAAGTGGGGACATGGGGTGGGGGTGGTTTCTTTTCCCCCTGGAATTTGATTGACATCCCCTCCCAGTTTCCCCCAGAATTGTTTTATCAAATCAGTGCAAGTGGGAAAAACTACAGGAGGGACGAGGAGGTCTGGATCCAGTGATCGGGTTCACTGCTTAAAGTACCACTCCCTAAACTCCATTACATTTCAGATGTCAGCCTAAAACTCTGTTCTACAACTGAGCAGAACAAAACATGCTTACAGTTGCAACCAGACTGCACTTTGTTGAATCTTGGCTGCTATGTTCTTATAGGTCAGCTGCATCTCCGAATGCATGGCTAAATTATGGAAACCGGTAATGTTTTTAAACCTCCGAAGGAGGAGGAGCAGGAATAGCTGACACCCGATGATGTTTTAGTGATGTTTATGGTTTTGTATGGTTTGGGGTTTTTAATAATCAGCATATAGGAAATGTAGTTCTCCTTTAATTGGCAAGTCTATAAAATAACTGAACATTAGGAGCGGCATGAGTTCACAAAGCTCTGCGGTCATCTTGCCTTTATCTTTTGTCAAGTTCAAATCCAAATATTTTCAGTTTCAGTGAGATAAGACTGAGAACAAATCAATTCTTCTAATGATCAACTACATTTTTGATGACTGTTTTCGAACTGAGAACATCAGCTCCAGTGAGGATGTAACCTGCTCCTCTTTACATGCACAGCTGTGTTCACTGCAGGAGAAAACCAACAGACCATATTATCACTGAGAGAATAGCAGCTTTCTCAAAGCCACAGGAGCGCTGATATGCAAGCAGCTTTAAAGGTGCAACACACTCCACCAACATTATAGCAAGCACACAGAGGACAGGGAGAGAGAGAGTCTGAAATGGTGTGTGAGCACTGAAAACACCAGCCAAATGTTCACATGATACAGTAGTGTTTTTAGATCAGTGGGGTCTATTCTCGGAGCTCTTTCATGTTATCTCCTGCTGCATAGAGTGTGTGTGTGAGTATTTGAAAGGAGGGATCTCCATTCTCACACTGCCACCTGCTGTGGCGCCTCAACTCAAACCGTGCACAAGTCTCAACCTCTGGCCTGCACCAACGTTGAGTCCAAACGAGTCATCTTTCAACTTCCTCTGCAGCTATCACAACAAAAACGCGGGGTTTGTGTGGACTGTTCCACAGCTATTCCGCCTCACATCAAAATTCGAGTACAGCTCTCTGCCCTCAGTCACGCGTCATCTGGCGCACTTTCAGCACCATGCGCAGCATTTGACCTTGTCACCGGTTCTGCTGGAGTTTCACCAGCTCGTCCCAAACAGACAGGAACACAGACTTACCTAATGCAACCAGCCTGCGATAACCTCACATTCGAGCAGCACGGAGCTTTGTGGGGAACAGCGTTGACGCGTTCATTCGTCTGTTTTCTCTCGTCTCATTCAGCCGCGAAATTAGACCCTGTTCGTGCAGCTGGCACACATAGATGGGCTACTGACTGCAGGGTGGGGGTGGCAGGCGAAAGGGATTTCTGTGACTGGTCTAGATTTCGTCAAATAGCGGGCCAGGGTTTTTACAAATAAGCCACCAGATTATAATCCTTTTAAAACTACAACCAGAGCTTGATACTGGGTCAGAGAGAGAGAGGACACAGTTATCTAAGTATTCGTCCATGCATTTTGTCACCACAGTCTGTCTCACACTGTTGTGGACCAGCAGCCACCTACTCTTAACCATAAGAGTCTCATAAGAGTGTTAATTTATGCACTATTAATTGTATGCATCCTCCCAGGTCCCATGTATATCTTCTACATATACTGCAGCTGTCTGTGTTTAAAAGTAAACATGGCTCAAATCGTTGTAAAGACTTGGAAACAAATTAGATACACTATCAGTGAATATTTCGCAGGCATGTTCTGGATGAACATTTCGTGACTTTTTTATCGGGGAGTGCTGATAAGAAAATGCAACCCATATGGCATTATTTTCATTAAAAACACGGAGAGGTATTTATTGTTACAGAGTAGATGTTGCGAATCTGTAAGAAGTGAGAAATGTTTTAAGTAAATATTTTTTCAAAAAATAGCTTAAACCTGATATTTATGAGCGAAGTCCGGCGCAGAGATACGATTTCCCTTTCGGGATTAACTTGGTGATCGAGAAAGGAGGGTGTAATTTGAGAAATGTTTGCTTGAATTAGTGATGGTATATTCTGAAACTCACCAATAAATTAGAAGGAAATCATATTTATGGTTGGGGGTTTTTTCTCACTTAATGTTGGATAAGAAATGTGCGCGCCTTCTGTGGATGCTTTACAGCACAGATGGTTTATTTTGTAACCCCGAATTCCATTTTTTATTCATGTTGCTGGTTTGTTATAAATAAAGTTACAGATGACAAAACGAGGCTTTGCTTGATCCAGCTCTGTGCAGAGAGCTGGGACATGTGAGGAAACAGCTTCTACCCCCAGCTGCAGCATCATCATCAGTTATTCTTTCTTCTTTGGAGCTCCTTTCATCTCAAAGGGTCCAGCATCTGATTTATATATTGCGGGATTAGCAAAAGAAGGTAAAAAAGAAAAGAAAAAAAAGGGGGTAAATGTGTCATGTGGCCTGCTTCAAGGTTTTTCCACAAACTGTCTTTGAGTTTATGCCATTTAAAACATCAGCAGCAGGAGCGAGATGAGACCTGCAAAACAAAAACAGAATGGTCCACCAGTATTCAGATATTTACTCAGTGAACTCACAGAAATATCTGGTGTGCTATTCACGGTGCATTTTCACAAATATGTGAACATGATGCAACTTATTTCTATTTGCCAACACTTATTAGTGTGACTATGCATGCATGTTTTATTTCACACGTTTGCTGTCCTCCTCCACACCAAACCCAACCTAACAGTGGGCGATCGTGTGTGAGGCAGAGCACATCTCTCCTCATCCACAACTGGATTCCCCTTAAATGTTCGTCCTGTGTGTTTCCTTCATTGGACGGGATGGAGAGTAACTCACTGACCCTGTTATGCAACCCTGGGTTTGTAAAATTCCTGATCATGGCTGAATCCCAGCTCAATTCAAAGTCTTATTACTATACTCAGTGCACAATACTACTTCTCAGATACCCTGCAGACACACACACAAACACACACACTGAGAAAAGCATAACCCTTCTTGTCATGAGCTCAACTGTGAGACACGTCCTGACCCACATAAGGAAAATTCCTCCAATTCCCTTGCGTAAGTTTCACATAATTTAAATCGCAGGAGATTAACCACTTGACTGTTTTTTTTCTCAACAAGGTATGGGAGGATTATATCAAATAACCTTAGTTAGGATCAAACACTGCTGCTATATAGAGACTATACACTCTTACTTACTGTAGCTCAGACTGTCTATATGAAGTAGTGGTTGAAGCACATCAAGCCACGTCAGGGAACTGTAAACAAATTATCTGGTGAGGTTTGAGCCACTGAGTCTCCATTTGGGCTGGACATGAACAGACATGTGGGAAATAGTGTCCAAGGATCCAGTGGTGTCTGCTGATGATCCCGTGTCTTTGTGGGTGGTTGCATAACCAGATTAGGGCAGTTAGTTTTAGGCTCTGGGGTCACTGGGGCCTGATTATGCTCTTTAGCTTTTTCAATCTGAATCGCCTGAAGCAGCTTCCCAAACACTGAGATTCCTGAATGTGCTGCTGTTCTGTGTGAAACTTTTAGGCCACATGGAAGAGATTCTCGGGAAAGGCCTAAAAAAAGGCTTAACAAGTTCCTGAACAAGTCATAGATGATGGCGAATGTAGCTTTCCAGCTGCTGTTCTCAAGAGTGAGTGATTAAAATTGAAAAATGAAAGCTCTAGAAAAAATATAAACCATGACAGAAAAAACATTTGAGGAGTAAATACCAAGTTTAATAAAGGTTTTGAAATCAATGCATGAACAGAGTTCATTTAGTTGACTAAGATGTGCTACATGTCATGATTAAGCAGGATTGTGAGGCAAGCTTAAATACAACAATTGAAATGTTCAAAAATCAACTACTGGAGGTGGGAAAATATATTTTCTTACACCGACTGAGACGTTGGATAGATAAATAAAGGTTCTTGCAGTACCACCTAGTGGTGAATTATTTTCTTCTCAGGCTGGACAGAGGTATGCAAAAAGTAAAGTGGGTAAACGCTTCAGGGTAAACTCCATTATTAACCAATCAAAACACACACAAGACACTGCACAGCACACTCTCTGTGTTGTAAACTGGAGGTCATATATATCACTCAGTCTAAAAAATAAAGGACTTTTTCTTTGCAACTGAACTGAATTATTTTGTCAGTTTGCACTATGCATGTGCACATCCTGAATTAATCAGTGATAACTTCTCTTGTAAATGTAAAACTAGTTAGCCTAGAAAAATGAGAGCACGTGAGTACTAGCTACACTCATGGCTCACTGGATATTTTTTGCGTTTTGTTGCAGTTTCAGCCAGTCTGGCGCCTTGGTCACTTAAACCAACTTTGTTCCTCAGCTTTAACTTCAACAGGTTGTTTTGATTATATCTTCATGTCTAAATGCATTGAGTTGCTGCCATGTGGCTGATTAGATATTTGTGTTAATGAGCAGCTGAACAGGTGTACCTATTGCACAATGATATAATTCACTCCCAAATTTCCCAACCTGCGCTCAGTGTACAAACATTCACTCGTGTGCAGACTGTTTCGATGGTTTTGGATCTATTCCCTGGGTCCTTGTGTTTATCTTCTGATTTCTGTTTACTTTGTTCTGGACTTTGTTATTTTATTGGACTTATTTCAGCATTAATGCTTGTTTTTTTCATCAATCATTCTATCTCTGGTGTCCTGCTTTTGGCTTCTCTTGTCCACATAATTGATGATAATTCCAGCTCTTCTTTTACTTTTTAAAATCTGTTTTTAAAACTGTGTTTTGTCACGTTGACCTCTGTGCATATTTGAATGAATGGTGCTGTAAAAATGACAATGTAGTTTCCCACCGTAAGCAAACACACTTCTAGAGAGAAGCAATCATCTTGAAAATAAACACTCTTATTCATTAGACTGTAGTAGTCCATGATAATTCACCACTACAGCACACTGTGGAGGTTATATTTCCAAACTGACATCTGAAGATTGTTCACTTTCAGAGTTACATTCAGATACTCTTGAACTCATCTACAGCATGAAGGCAAAACATGTCTGGATGGAGAAACAACCAGTGAACTTTTACATCCAGAGATTCTCTGCAGGTACATGAGGTCATGTGACCAGAGCCTGCAGGCTGTGCATCACACAGACTCCCCAAGAGCTCTCGCCCAGTGTGAAGTTAGTGACAAACTTGTGATGAATGTAAAACATCTAGCTGGTAAAGAAAAGTGTCCTTTTGAGACCAAAAAAAGAACTGAAAAAGAAACAGAGGAACAGAAACCAAAAAAAGAAAAGATTTGCTATGTAGATGTTTTTTAAACTTTTAAGCTGATTCTGAATTTCTTCCGTTAGTAGAAAAAAAAACAATTCAGCACTCGTGGTCCATCTTTACATAGAAATATAGCTCAGCGTACGCACTAATGCACTAATCAAGTATAACCAAACCCTCATTATTATTTTTTTAGTGATGGGAAGCACAGAAAAATATGACTCTGCATGTATGCAAATCTTCATTTCTAGAAAAATAAATCAGTAGTGATGAACGAATGCTTGAAACTGAGCTACTTTCATCTGTAATAAGAACCTACTGCTTTGAATTAGTTGAAATGTGACCAACTGTGGTCTTTGCAGACCACAGAAGAACATTATACAGACACAAATCATTTTCATTCCATCATTTCTATCTATTTGTTCCTAATGACGTGACAATGCAGCTTTGTTGTGTGTTATTGCTTTTTAAAAATATAAATGTTTTGGGGTTGCAGGTGAATCGTGTCTGCAGTGGTGAAGAGAGAGCTCACTATGAAGCTGTCCATTTATAGGCTCATATATATTCTGACCCTCAGCTTTGGCGATGAGCTCTGGGTTGTGACTGAAAAATTAAATTGTTGATGTATGCAGACATGAGCTCATTGTCAAGAATGTCTAGGCTCTCCCTTACAGATAGAGATGTCTTCACATTGTTTGGGTATCCAACCACAAGGCCTCCTGGACAGCCCTTAAATATGGGCAAGTTCTAGGAGGACTGAACCTGATAGGTTATCACACAAACATGTCATATATGTTTACTGGAGTTTGCATGTTCTCCCAGTGTTTGTGCTGGGATAGGCTCCCGCCTCCCCACGACCCTGAATTGGATAAGTGGAAGAGAACGGACGAATGGATATTATTTGGCTATTATAATTGCTCTTAACAGTAAATTATTCTTGGTGTACCCAAAGATCACAGGAAGTACATATGTGAAAAAATGTCAGTGGGATGATTAGTAGGAAAATTACTTTTAATAATAAAGGTTATAATTAATGAATCACAGAGCAGAAGAGATCTGGTTGATGAAGAGGTCGGCACACGGCTCTGAAAGTGTGACAGTGTTTTAAGTTTGCATGACCAGGCGAGCTGCAGCTGTACCAGAGAGCACATCTGCTGAACATCTGCTTACTTGAAAAATAAGAGTGGAAAAGGGCACTGTGTCCCACTTTGCTCTTTCTGAGTAAAATAAACTGATGATTTAACACCAATCAGATTCTGTTGTATAAAAGCAATCATTACAAGCTGGACGTTATCGGCAATGTTATTGCTCAAAGTGGGGATCAGAGGTCATGTCAACAGTAAAGAGAAACATAGTGTGAAGCTCAGAGCCTGCGCTCATCAAACTGTTAAAATACTTTTCCTTCACTTTACTTTTTAGCTGGTTACACTGCTTAAATTTAAAAGAGGTTTGCAGCTTTCTTTAGCACTTTTCATGCATCTTATAACGATGTTATAAACAAACACTTTTATTTAAAACCCAAGTTAAGAATTCATTTTCTGCTCCACTTTGGTTTTCTATAACACATCTTTCAGTGACATGTGATTTTTATTAAAGAAAATGAATCAGATACATCAGAACATACAGACGATTAATCACAGTGTCACCTGATAGCAGCTATTAAAGAGAAACTACAAAACAACGAAGTGTTAACTTCCAGAGGAAAACCTTCCTTAAAAATGTATTTTAGGGGAAGTCATCGGACATTTTAAAGTGCTTTATTTAGTTTTGAGATTTAACTGGTGATTCTATACATGCAGCATCAAATTTCAAGTTAATTTAGTTCATGCTTCAATTGATTTCTCAAAATAATAACCTGCTGCTGAGTGCAGAGACTTGTTTTTACAAGGGTGCTGCTCAGAGGACCTAAAAACATGTTTTTCAGGCAGTGGATGAACTGGAGGGCTGCACCGAGGCCCAGAATAGAATAAATAAGGATTATTTTGAACTGTGAATCATGCAATGCCCAAGAACAAAAACATGGAGCTAAAAATAATTGAATTGGACCCACTTTAAATGTTACTGACATTTTGCTTTAAGCATCTTTATAATGGGTCTTCTTGCTCTTTACAGCAAAGTTTGGCGTCTCTGTTGAACATTTTTCATTATTAAATATGAGCCCAAAGGGATGAATGAGTCAATATTTCTGAGTGTGAGTCCCCAGGTGATATTTCAAGTGTGCACTCTGTAGAAACCCTCTGCCACAGATACCACAGCGGTGAGGCCTCTCGCCTGTGTGGCTTCTCATGTGCTTCCTCAGGTGTCCGCTGTGGGTGAAACTTTTGCAACAAAAGGAGCAGCAGAAAGGCTTCTCGCCCGTGTGAATCCTCATATGTATCTTTAAATCCCCTTTGCGGCTGCACTCTTTCCCACACACGTGGCAACGATGCAGTTTCACCCCGGCGTGGCTCGCCATGTGCTCGGTCAGTGCGGTCGTGCTGTTGCACTGCTTACCGCACATGTGGCAACATTTTGAGCCCTTGTGCGATTTGAGGTGCATGTTAAGGCTTTCGGTGGATTCAAACATCTTTCCACACACGGCACAGATGGCACCTGCGTCTGCTGAATGCACGTGGAAAGCATGATTTATCAGGTGATGGCTGGAGGAAAATGATTTATTGCACAAATGGCAATGATAGTCAGGTGCAGCAGAGTTAAAATGAGGTAACTCAGTGGATTCTCTGAAAGTGCTAAAGGGCGCCTGGGTTTGTTCTGATGAAAAACTAGCAGCAGGTCTTTCGCTTTCCCTTCCGTCCTGGACGCTTTCACTTTGGGCTAGAGTTTGTGAAGAAGATGTCAATGTGAGAGGCAAAATGAACTGCACAGTTCTGGTTTCCTGCTCCTCCAGAAACTCCTCATCACGTTCACAGTTTTGCACTTCAGGCTGCAGAGACGGTTTCGTGTCCTCTAGCTCATTTTCCTCCCAAACAGAAGAGTGAGGTGGATATGAGGCATCAGCATCATGAAACTCTTCGGCCTGTTTTTCATCTTGCTCCTGACCAGCCCAGAGTTCGCTGTCTTCCTCTTTAATATGTTGAGGCTCTGCATTGCCCTTATGGACGCTGATGCTCGGTGTGCGCTCACATGGCTCCTGCTCAGGCGGTGACTCCTCTTTACAAACAGACAACTGAAGAACATCTGAAAAAGAAAATGTAATCTTTCTTTTACTACTTTATTACTATAAACAAGGATTAACAATCATGTTTGTTACTCTCAAAAGGTCCTTTAAAAGCTTTCAGATGATCAAATACAAATGAATTAAAACCTTATCATTTACTGATAAAAAGCAGATATCAGCAGTTTGCTGGTCTGGAGCATTCAGGTGTGTGTTAACACAATACTACAATCTTCCCAGGAGTGGACGTTCACCCCAACTCACCCCCTGAAGCTGAAAGAAACCCAAGAGCTACATCTCAGGCTCTATAGGAGAAAGCCTCAGCAGAGCTTAGAGCAAACCCCACGACTTCTGACACAATGTCATGCCGACTGTTGGTGGTGGAGGGGTAATGATTTAAAGCTTGTTTTGCAGCCACAGGTCCTGGGCACCTTGCAAACGAACACTTCTTTGTCCTAAAGTATCCTAGAGACAAATGTGTGGCCATCTGTTTGACAGATGAAGCTTGGCTGAAAATGGGTCATGTAACAGAACGCATTGCCAAGCACAGCAGCAAATCTCCACCAGAAGGGCTGAAAAAGAAAAGATTCAAGATGTTGCAGTGGCGCAATCAAAGTCCAGACTTCATCTGACTGAAATGCTGTGGTGGAACCTTAAGAGCAGGGGTGCTCAATACGTCGATCGCGATCGACCAGTCGATCGCAAAGGTAGTATTGGTAGATCGCATGGCATTAAAAAAATAGATGCCAGCCTATCATCCATCCCGTCACTTGATTGATACAGGGAAGCCAGTCAGATGACAGCAGATTTTTTCTGACGCTTAGGTCGCTGCGCATGCGCAAACAGCGGCGCGAAGTGTAGTAAAACTGACAAGCTAGTCAGCGAGTTAACTCCAATTTTTAGCTCTCGGTTTTTTCTCTTAAACCTGGCCGTCAGCAGCTACTGTCCGGACTATGCATCCCTGGCTGATTCAATTCAGTGCAAGTCATCAGAGTAAACTCAGGTAATGACAAAAAATTTACATAGTTAATTGTGTTGTGAAATATTGGATATTGCGGTTATGCATGTATATACATTGTAGATATAAAGAATCCTCAATATATTTATAAATAAGTATATGTTTTGGATTTTTGTAGTGGGTAGATCATTTTGACTTGGTCATTTTATAAGTAGCTCACATGCGGAAAAAGTGTGAGCACCCCTGCTTAAGAGAGCTGTGTGTAAACAAATGCCCAGAAACCTCAATGAACTGAAGCAATGTTGGACAGTGGGACAAAATTTCTCTACAATGATGAGAGAGATGTATAGTTGTACAGAAAGCGATTATTTCAAGTCACTGCAGCTAAAAATGGTTCCATAACCTACTGAATGATGTGGGTGCAGTGAATCAACTTTTTCACATGAGAGTATGAGGTCTTGAATAATCAGGCCCCAACACGGTGACCACAACAACACCTCATAGTATCTTATTATTCAAACAGTGTTATTCTCAGACTGCAGGCTTACTTGCACTTCCTAGAGTTTTTAAAAGTAGAATGGGAGGCTGGGCCTTCAACTATCAGGACCATCTGCTGTGGACCCAGCTCCCACTTTGGCTTCAGGAGACCGATACCCTCTCTACTTTTAAGATCACAATAGAAACTTGACATTTTGATAAAGTTCATAGTTAGTGCTGGATCAGGTGGCCCCAAACCATACCTTAGTTACTACTAAGTAAATACTTAATGCTTGACTATTATTTTTTCACAACATTTCAAAATTCCTCATTCAGGAAAATCAGAAATAATATGAGTTTTAGACTGTCTTCCAGTCAGTTGCTGGAGCACAAATTAAAGTGTTAAATAAAATTAAACACACTTCACAAATTACGTTGCAGAAAATAAACTTCGTCTGCAAGGTTACATTTTAGGTTAATAATTCCAGTCTAGTCGGACACCCACAGATAAGTAAAAAATAAGACCCCACAGACCTCTTTTCTGGTTTGTCATGAACTCCAGCAGCAGACCTCTGAGTCGCTCGATCTCCTGCTGGGAGCTGCTCGCTTCTTCCTCATATTTTTCTATCGTCCTCTCAAACACCTGAAATATTTCCTCCGCGGCGGCTGTCAGGCGCTCGGTCACGAAGGCCCTGAGAAGAAGCGGTGAAGACATTTTAGAATACGTGTTACTCTAGAAGCACGGGAAGAGGTTTAAAAGACAGCGGGGGTTGCGCTAGCTAGAAGCTACGGAAGCAGAAGTAAACAAAGTACCGAGAGGAAGAGCGCTGACAGCACCCACAAATCAGACAGGTGCTGCCCTCTGGTGGACACCAGCGAAACTGCTCGGAAACCTTTAACTGGGCATGTTCTATGCAAGGTGATTAGACTTGATGATTTTATAAAAATTATAGTTAACTCAATTAACTACCCTCTGCACCATAAAATAAATATTTAGCTTTCAGTTGCAGGAAGTCTTCATTCTCCTGTTGCTGCTTAACTGCTCACCTCAGCATCCTGTGCTTGGCCTGTCTCCTCCAGCACATTTTAGTGCATCATTTGTATTTGTATTCTGCTATTTTATGTTATTATTATTATTATTATTATTATTATTATTATTATTTTGTTGTTTTATTTTACTTCACAAATGTGTTTGATTTGTTGTGTATTTTTTACTTTTAAGCTCCTTTATTTACTTTATTTATTATAAACATAGCTCTTTCATAGTGAGTATTTGTTTTTTTCTTTTTAAGCTATTTTGATTGACTATATTGTATTTAACTGTGGAACTTAATTGGCACTAACACAGACATCTCACATTTTTTAATAAATTAAGTATATCTTTATAAAACTAAAAGAATCAAATAAAAATGTAAGCATGTCTTTAATATTATTTTTTGTTATTTTCACATTGAACACAAACCCTCATTCTCATTTACTCAGAAATTGTTGAAAACTCCTGCTAAAACCGGGCAAAGACCCTGTATACCCCTTAAGCTATCGTCCAATATCCCTTATAAATGTAAACCTTAAAATAATCTGCAAAGTGCTTTTAAAGAGATTAGAGAAAATAACCCCCCTCTTAATTCATCCTGACCAAACTGGTTTCATAAAGGCACTCATCTCATGAGTAGGCACTCATCAACAAATACACGTAGATTACTTAATTTGATTGACTACTCATGCAGTAAAAACATCGAAACTACAATATTATCTCTAGATGCAGGAAAGGCGTTTGACAGAGTTAACTGGAAATTTTTATTTGCAACTTTACACAAATTTGGTAATCAGTCTTTATGCAGTTGATGTGTTACTTTTTCTGGGGTATTTGCATTGATAAACTCTTTTGCAAGAGTATCAGATTATTCAATTAACTGGTCAAAATCTTCAGTCCTTCCGATTAATTGCTCCTTCCTAAATTCTTCTTCTACACCACTGCAATCGGGAAATATAAAATATTTAGGTCATAATGTTTCTCCCAAGCTTGCAGATTTAACTAAATTAAACCATATCCCACTTTTAAAGTAAGTTGCTGGATGGAAATGTCTACCCATATCACTCAGGGGAAGGGTTGCCGCTATAAAAATGATGGTCTTACCAAAAATAAATTATTTATTCTCAATGATCCCAACTAAACCACCACAAGATTGGTTCAGATCTCTAGATTTGTATATGTCTAAGTTCCTTTGGGAAGATA
Organism: Astatotilapia calliptera; assembly: GCF_964374335.1. Classification (NCBI taxonomy): domain Eukaryota; kingdom Metazoa; phylum Chordata; class Actinopteri; order Cichliformes; family Cichlidae; genus Astatotilapia; species Astatotilapia calliptera. The sequence continues at coordinate 22,379,602 of NC_137434.1, forward strand.
AACCACCACATATAAGCTTAAAAACACTACAAAAGACCAACAATAAAGGAGGATTCGATCTACCTAACTTTCAGGCTTCAATTTATCTCAGGATGGCTAAAACATACCTTCTTAGACGACCTTGGCTAGATGTAGAACAAGCACTTATAATAATCTAGAGATTTCAGACCTACCATTTATCAGCTCAAACATCCAACGACATGAATGCTTTAAAAGCGTCAACATCAGCTCTTCTCTGACAGCATGGTGGGAGTTTCTAAAATTGATGGAGTCTTTATTAATCCCATGCAAACGTACACCTATCTGGAACAACCCTGACATATTACAAAACAATAATATGATAAACTTGTCAGATTGGAGTGGTAAAGGACTCAAATACTTAGAACATATATTAGAGGAACAGAATTTATTCCATTTGACAGACTAGTTACACAATATGGGATCAACAAGAAAAGATTTTTAGAATATCAACAAATTAAATCCATAGTAAAAAAGAAATTTAAACCGGGTCAAGTTGAATTACAAACACCACTAAGTGTGGTTCAATTTCTTACTTATAAAACCCCCAAATTACTTTCCAAAATATACAGATTGCTTTCTGTAACACTTTGTATTCAATTAATTCAATACAAAATATTACATAGAGTACACTATACAGGTCATCGGATGATTTCTGTGGGTGCTCCGTCTCCAGGCTGGGGCTCTGGCTGGACCTTGGGGGCTTGGGTCCTGGTTGGTGTGTCACCGAGGTTGTGTGCGGGTGGGTGCATGGGGGCTCAGCCCTGGTGCGGGGTGCCTCTGGTGCATCAAAGTTGAAAAGCATGAAGCAATAAAATGAAAATGTATAAAATCAAATGTTTAGTTAGGGAAATATGCTAAAATATAAATCAAATGCATGTAAGTCAAGTAAATTTCATGTCCCCAGATTCTATTAATTTAGATTTATTGTATCACTTCTTTGTATTTTTGACTACCACATCATCCTATTTGTTGCTGGTATTTGTCAGCAGGTAGGAACTTGAAAGATTTATGCCAGCCTGACTAGAGGACTCATCCAGTGAGTCTCGATTAATAAATTAATAAATCCATATTGTTGTTTCATTTCATAAACCAAGGTCAGAGTGAAAAACCTTTGTAGCATTAATTTATAACTGACTCCACAGAGTCTGAGTCGTGACCTGGGCCCACTGCTCCCACACTGTGCTCTCCTGTCTACCCACTTGACCATCTGTCCCACGCTGAGCTCAAAGGAAACAAAAGGGACATGATGTAAGCTGTACCTGGCACCACTGATGTCCATCTGCAGCAGGTAAACAGTTAGACTTTGTATGTAACACTTGTCTAAAAATACTAGGCAAATTGCAGACATACTTTTATATTGTTTTATTTTAGGTTTCTTTTCACTGCTGAGCCTTTGTCAAGGAAACAGTTTCAACCAATCCAGTAATGCTCCAGGGATATTGGCCTTGCATGCATTATGATCACCAGCAGAGGGAGCTGAATAATAAGAAATATATCTCATATGCAGTACAACAAGACTGCGCGTAAGTATGTTTTAACTTGGTTTTAATGAAAAGCTTGCTCCTGTTTCTGTTCATTTCACTCCTTGACTAGCAGGACTGTAGTCTGCAGAATATTTGCTTACAGTCAGATTCTGAAAACTTTAAAGGCTCAATACTGCACATGCTTTTATTCGACTTATTCCACTGTGGTTTGAAGCTGCAGCTGCAGAGGTCCTTGTGGGTTTTCAATCCAAACTTCTGTATCTTAATTGCGATTTCAGACTCATGCACAGAGTGTACCGCTAACTCAAACAGCCTTCATGTCTAATATGTAAGTTCATGTATTCGATCACAGATTAAAGACGAGAGGTTATCAGCTCACTGACTTGCACTCTCTGGTGAAATGTGATCTGTCATGATTTATTTGATGGCCACTGTGGCATAATGTGGAGTAACCTGCAAATAAAGCTGTTATGTTATTACAATTAAACACCAACAATGATAATAATAAGTTTAATAAAGTGCTTCCCATTAAACTCATAATTATTTAGACACGTACTTTATGCATCCAGCGCAAGTATTTCTCCAGCTTTTATTGAGAAAATGAAATTAGTCTTTACCAAAATAGTAATAAGTGTGTTATTAACTGTTAAACTCCCTCATATATTAGCCTCCAGGCAATCAAAACATGCATATATTTATTAAGAGGAAACATTTAATCTTTTCTAAATCTAAGAATCTACTGGAATTTTTGAAATTACTTAAAGAACATATTTTTTCTTTATTTTTCCTTTCTTTCTTTCTTTCTTTCTTTCTTTCTTTCTTTCTTTCTTTCTTTCTTTCTTTCTTTCTTTCTTTCTTTCTTTCTTTCTTTCTTTCTGTTTAAACTTCCATCAAGCAGACAAACAAATATAGGAATATTAACATTGTGCAAGCTCAGAAAGTTTGCTATAGGAAAGAATAATAAAGTACTAAATTTAACCATCTCCTAGTATAATAGTAGCAATAAGTAATTTCAATTGTTTGTTTGTTCTTTTTAAATCAAAGTGTGATAATAATGAGTCGTACTTAGGTAGAACAAACATAAAAACAAATAAATAATTAAAATACGATAAAACGGGGAATATTATTATCTCAGAAGAATGTTGTGCTTTTCTTTGTCTAGAAACAGAAGCTGCACAAAAAGAAACGTTTTGCTCATTGACAAAACTGAATTTTATTGTGAAAGGACTGGGAAGAAGAATTTTTCGCACATGCGTAGAATAAGCTAGGTTTCCGGTTCGGCTCAGTTGCTGGTAGTTCCTCCAGTCTAGGTCGGTGAGGAGTGGAGACAGCCAGGTACCGAGCTGAAATGTCGGACAGCGGGAGTCAGGAAGCCCCGAAAACACGGATACCCAGGCCGACGGTTGGCAACAAAGTGACCGTGGTACTCGGCGCTCAGTGGGGCGATGAGGGGAAGGGGAAAGTTGTGGATCTGCTGGCACAGGACGCGGACATGGTGTGCAGATGCCAGGTACGTTAGGTGAGCTCTGTCGTCAGGAGAGAGTCCGCAGGTAACTGCTGCTCGTTAGCTGAAACACCCGCCTCTCTGATGTTCTGCCGCATTCTTTATGAAAACCTACTGTCAGCTTCCGACTTCCAGCCACTCAGTGGGAGCTGTCACGCCACGGAAATATTGCGCGAATCATGCAAATACAAATCTGCACGAACTCGACAGCAATACATTCAGCTCCTTTTATACAGCACCTCTGTTTCGTGCCGGGCTTCACCCGTACTGTCCCGAACTACCAATACCCAACATAACAGGTGCGATTTCACCAATTTCACACCTCGTGAAAGTGGTTAGCACCGGAAAAAGCGGGGTCTTCCTCCCCCTTTTTTCTGTCATCCTCACAAGACCGTGTGAATTGAATCCAACAAGCCAGCGACTATTTCCTGGCTGACGAACATCCCAGGCAGGCTGGCTCTCTGTGTTTTTGCTAAAGTCACCTTGAATTCCTGCTAGCTGCCTAGCTCCCCAAACACCTGTAAAGCTGTGGTGACTTCATGTGCACACGTAAAACAGATACCTAGAGCTGGTTATTTAAAGAGAGAAGGCGCAAAACAGCGGCTATCCTCGGTTTGTGTTTATTCTCGCCGAGCTCTTCATTAATGCTTGTGTCTTGGCGGTATTGGCACAATTAAAGTTATCTTAAGGCATTTTCTTCTTCTTTCTTTTCTTCTTTTAAATCTTAATTGCTGTTGGCCTCAAAATTGACCCGTGTTGACATTTGACAGCGTTTCAAACGTCACCCAAAATACACAAAAATATAAACTTTAAAAATGTGCAGGTACTACAAACTCTAACACACTGATGCTGTTGGAGTCAAACTAGAGACTCTTGAAACTCTGAAGTTGTACATGCCATGTCTCTGTGTATGTTTTTATGGGACAGTGGTGACATGCGATCTATCTGTGCACCTGCTGGTCTTTAAAGTGTCATGGGAGGAATTGCTAAACAGTGCAATAGTAAAACAGCACAGGAGGGATGTGTATGGGGGCACAAAAGGAATAGAGGTCATACAGAGGTCAAAGGTTTCCTTGAGAGAGGGTACCTCAGTGCCACGGTGGAAAGGTGGGTAATGGTGTTGCTTCACATAAAGAAGGTTCCTGGTACCAAGCCTGTCTGCGTGCAGTTTGCCTATATGAGTACTCCTTTTCCTTGTACAATCCTACGACACACATTGGTGAATTGATCATAGATGTGAGTTGCAAAAAGTGCTTGAAGTTTACAGTACTGTATGAATATGTGGTTACAGTGTAACTTGCAATTAAAGGCACTTTGAGTGGTCAGTAAGGTTATTTTTCCTCCAAAAACAAGTGTTGTAAAACCTAAAGAATGCCCTCTTCCTGCTTTCTGAAGCATTAATTAAGGATTACTAATTGATTACTAATAATCAGCATTTGTTGTAGACACTTACTTTACCTCATAATAAGTGACGCACTTCAATTCTTTTTATATGAGGACTTTATATACACTCCACAATGCTTTTGTATGTTTTATACAAAAGCATTTTAGAGCCATGTTTATACAAATTCAAAAGTAGATGGAGAGACTGGCATAAGGACTGTTTTCAATACTTGGATAAAAATCCTTTGCGGTCAATGACTGCCTGAAGTGTAGAAACCATGGACGTCACCAAATGCTGCGTGTCCTCCCCTGAGATGCTCTGCCAGACCTTAACTGCAGCCAGCTTCAGCTGCTGCTTGTTTGTTTGCTCTCTTGGGTTGAGATCAAGTGACTGACTATGCCATTGAAGAATATCCCCTTTCTTTGCCTTGTACAGTTTCTTTTAAAGCATGCTTTATTTACATTGTTCATTTGCTCTGTGAAGCGTTGCCTGGTCAGTTTTGCAACATGGAGATTTGGGTGAATCTCCATGTTATAAGGAATATTGACGTGACACTTATGGTCCTCTGTAAGCATTACCACGATGGTCACAGAGTGGCACAGCTTGCTTTTAGAGAGATTTTAGTGTTTTAGCTTTTTTAAAACCTGTTAACTGCATAGACAATGGCTAGAGCCACTCATTGGTTCTTTTGACCATCTTTTGAAGCCAGACATGACAATTGAGGCCTGACGGTGACACAGAGGACACTAATTTCAAAATTCAAATTCAAATTTTTATTTGTCACGTACACAGTCATACACAGTACGATATGTAGTGAAATGCTTGGACAACTGCTCGTGACCTAAAGAAAACAAAAAAGGAAAAGGCTATGAATAAGATAGGAAATAAATATGAAAAATTAAAAAGGGTAAATTTAACTAGGAAGGAATAAAATATAAATTAAGGTTAAAAATGAAATAACTGTACAACACACTGGGAAAGAATAAGATAAAATATATAAATTAAATTGAAAATAAAATAACTGTACAACAAAATACACAATATAGAACTATATAACTACACACTCATTGGCTAACAACTTGTAGTTGACAAAATCACGAGCCAGTGAGCATACCCTAAGTAGTCCTCCAGACTCTAATAATGACCACAATCTACAAAATGAATTTCACCTTTTTAATTTAGCAAGACTAAAGACAGAGCCCATAATCTCACATACAATAAAATTAAGCTTGCTAGTAAAATGGTGACAGTACAAAGACTGCAAGGACTTTTGAATTGCATCCACTGTGGTTTCCTCATGCAAAATGAGTGGATTCAACTTTAAAATACCCGGATATGTTATCCCTGGGCTTTTAATATGCCTCTCCTCTTTTTGTCCAGCCTGTATCTGCCCTTGATCTGCTTAAATAAAAAGGTTTAAAACCCTCAGTTAAAAAGAAATTCTTAAAACCCTGCTGTTATTGTGGAAAGCAACAGAAAGAAGACTGCTGACGTCTGGCAAGGCTGCATCAGACTGCTTATATTAGGGCTGTGATGTATGTTGTTACGCATCATACAGTGTCTGGATTTGAAATGCAGCAACCTTATGTTTTGGACTGGTTTAGGTATTGCCTTAGCAACAAAACATGCAAACTAGTCAGCTGAGTGTGTTGTGTTTGCAGAACAATGCGCAGGACTTCCTATTTTGGAAGAAAAGGCATCAAAGCTTTGCAGATCGCAAACAGGCAGTTTGTCAGCCTGAATCTGTGCATGTAATGCAGTGAGGAGTGGGGAAGCAAACTAATCACAGTATGTTTTACAAGCCTGCCAGGCTTATGCACCAGGTTTATTATTTTCTTTTCTAGGCAAAAGCTTCAACGGTTAAGTCTGTCTCTGTTAACTGTTTTTGTATGCATTTAAACAAAAAGCAGGTGAAATTAAATACTTTATCGCTCTGTCACAATGAGGTAAAATGTGATTTTGGTACTTCCTCTTCATGCTGTAAGAGGGAAACAAATAAAAACCCCAGTGCCTCCCTCCTCTTTCCAGTAATCCGGCTGTGCCTACGCACAATTAATAACAGCGTCAGGATAGTCCACATCAATTCACTGCAATGTTAATTTATCCTCCGTATACCCACTTCTTGGTTGCAGCAACTGCGATGACAGATTTTCCGACATGTCCCTGTAGTAATTGCACAGATTGGCTCAGAAACACACTGGTTTAAATTCTTCTTGGCAAGGTGTGAAAATCTGATTCAGAGGTTTGAAACTTGCTTGAGAGAAGTGCCTTAAAAAGAGAAAAGCATCACACCGTTTCACCTTAAAGATCTGATCACTAACATATGGTGAATGCATTTATGATGTGTTGTTCTGGCCTCCAGCACTGTAACTTTTTTGAAAATTAGACTCAAGATAGTCCTTTCAGCTCACCTAGCTCATGGGTGTCAAACATAAGAACCGGGGGCCAGCATCGGCCCGTTAAAGACCCCGATCTGGCCGGTTGGATGGTTATGGAAAATGTGAAGGAGGGCATAGCAAAGCAGTATTTCTTTACCATGTAGACAAAGTGAGGCAAAATGTTGAAATATCTCTTCTTTGTCTTATATTAAAGTATCTAATTGATTAAATATGCATTTAAACTTTTTACACTGTCAGAAATTGGAGTTTCAGCAGTCCATCCCACATAAGATCAAAGTAAGCTGTTTGTGGCCCTCGATATAAAATAAGTTTGACATCCCTGCTCTAACTCAAGCTCAAACCTGCACTCTTCCACTAAGTAGACTCACAAAGCTCCTACCAAGTGAACCGGCAAAATATTAACCATATCCTCTAATCAGGCAGCGATACCAAAGCAGTTAAAATGCATAATAAACATCTCAAAATTATGATTTAAATCTGTTTGACAGCAGATGGGGAGGATTTCCTGTTAAACTGATAAGCACTATAAGCAAACCTTGTTCCTAATAAAAAAGCAAAGCTTAATAACACCTTGTGATGTGCACTTGGTTCAATTTTTAATTAAAATTTTAATGTTGGCTTCCAAAATTATAAAACAAGATACTGAGATAAAACAATTACTGCACCACATTTATTGCTCTCCACTCAAAAAAGTCCAAATTAACCCACAACAGTCTGTGGCTTCTTTCTTTTTTTCAGCTGAAATATAATTAATGTTTAAAGAAGTCGATGTAATTATACAGAATTGCTCGATAAGCCTAGAATTACTTTTGGAAAGTGCGTGTATAAACCTGTCAGATAATTTCAACAGGAGCCAAAATAATTGTGGTTTATAATTCTGCTGTAATCAAACAGCCTCTTTCACTAACGCAGACGGTCCAGTGAATCTGCCGAGTGTCAGGCGACCCTGCACAGACGTGCTTCCCCTCACTGCATTATGATGTTATGACATGTGTGCTTGATGTGTAAGTGAGCGGTGAAGTGCTGCAGCAGGCACCCTTAGTCTTTTTATAAAATCAGCTTTGCCAAGCAGTCCTGCTCGGTGTCCCTTACAGCCCAGACCTCTAAGATGCTGTTGGTGACAGTTGGGTGTGTGAGTCAGAGGTGTGTAGCAGACAGGGCGTGATACCAGCAAAACACATTTACAGTAATATATTTCTGTACAAGCTGCTCACACCTTTTAAACGTTTAAACATTCGTTGAATGCACAATGCGAAGACAATTCAATCAGTGATTAAAGTAAACTGTGACTGCGTGCTTTTAACAAAAGGAAAACATACAAACTGTAAAGTGTTATAGCTGAGTACATTGATGCCTATGTGGGATTGAAATTACTCAACACGTACTTTAATAGCTGATTATTTAAGTAGTTTTCTAAACAACAGCTCCAGATTGTCATATTTTTACTTTTTTATTTATCATTTTGGACAAAGTGTTTTTCACTATTCAGACATTTTACAGTTAAAAGTTTAGAGTGGCTCGATCACCTGATCGGAGATGGGAAACGTACCTGATGCAGAACAAAGGGCTGTGAAGCAAGGTTATCTGGTGAAACTGATAATACTTCCTCTCAAGTTTTAAAGCCCATTTTGTCCAGTTTTGTTTACAGTGTAGGTTTAGCTTACAATGGTTTGTATTATAATGGTGTACGAGTTCAGCTGGAGACGTGGTTGCCGCACGTCGACTCAGTTTCTATAGAGATGTTTGCAAAAGGAAAAGAAAACAGAGACTGTTGCCCTGTTAGCCCTTCGACTTTGATGCATTTGGTCTTTCAAGACTTAAAGGGATCCGATAAAAATCGTATAAATCATCTGTAATGAACTGAAGTCAGACCTTCCTACCAGAAAAAGAGGGGAAATATCAAACCACGGCAGGATTTTTCCTGGCTCACAACAGGGATTCACATAAGGAGAACTAATCATTAGTTTTTATATGCAGGAAAGCTTCTGCACAGTGACCAGTTAGAGGCAGATGCTGGCGGTCAATTTTAAGTTAAAGACCCCTGGGCACAACTATGTGGTGGGACCAGAGCAACTTGGTTTGATTCAGCTAATCTCATCAATAACACAGTCAGATCTACTGCTCACGGATTAATGTTGAAAGAGTAATAAAGTATAGAGCTCAGAGAGCTTCTCGGGTAAAATACTCTTGCCCAATTAGAAAAGGAACTTTCTTTGTTGAACAAAACATAAATAATAATGCAGGTAAAATATTCTCTCGATATTCACTGCTTTGGTCGAGAGCTGCAGCAACCCCTGCACTGGTCAGGGCAGCCTGGCTCCTTCATTTAGATTGGACCAAAGTTTCACGTCATAAATTCACTGCATTGCTAGTTTTTCCATTTTCCTCCATCACTTCTGTTTCATTCGTTTTTGTAGTACTGTATCATTTAGCCAGCTGACTCTGAGAGTTACTACTAGCCTCACCAGTGTGTATGATGAACTACTGTGTTCTACCAATTATATCATTTAAATAGATCTGCGTTTTGGTAATATATAGATTGAGGAAACATTTAAACAAATACAGTTATATTGTTTTTTTTCATTTGCCCGTTGGATGGGCTCCTAACTGTACATGGGCACGAACCCAGAATGGAGTGGAACAAAGCCTAGGTTTAGCTCATCTGGCCAAAGGATATCTCAGTCTCCTTCTGTGCTTCTTTTTTGGGCCTTTTATTTATTCATTTATTCATTTATTTTCGAGTGGAAGGCCAAAACTTTTTAGAGGGGGCTTCTAAATCTTTTTGAAAAACCCCAATCTGTTAAGGTTGCTCGGGGTGTGATCACATCCAGCCTTAGCTTAAACTACCTGCCTGTTTTATGTTTTTTTGCTTGCATCACAAAGAAGAAAAGTAACTGTGAGCATCCCCAACGGCTAGTTAATATCTTATAAATATACATACACGCTCCAAGTTCTGGAGTATGGTATTTGATTTTATTTAATGATTGATTCGTAAGATGTAGTTAATCTTTTGCAGCATTGTAAGGTAGTACAGAAAATGACAGTGACCTGCAATTTAGTGTCAGAGTACACTTGAGTAAGGCAAATGGTTGCCAACAAAACATGAGCCTGTTTAGGAGGAAGATCCTGTCCTCACTATGACTCCCTGGTTCTCAGAGACAAAGTGTCAGGTACAACTGATCTGTTTAGCAAAGTTGTTATCTGGCATTAAATGACTGAACAGAACGGAGTTGGTGCTGAACGGTTTTGACTGTTTTGCACATTACTTGATTCAGATGAAAAGCGGCAGCGCTAAAAAAAAGTCCCTGTTTTTGTGCTAACACATGGGATTCAGTGTGGTAACGTGAACACAGTTTGGTGAGGCGTCAAAGCTTTTTTAAAATAAGTCAAATGTAATAACTATATTTAGTTTAAAAAGCAGGATTTGTGGTTGAAGTAGTCCAGTGTTCTCCCAAACTCTCAAAACGTCTATGAAAAGTGTTTCTTTCTCCAACTGCAGATACTGTGTCCCATCAAGCATCACTTTTCCTGCTGTGGTATATCACAGTATCTTCTGTGAAAAAAAACAATATTTATCTGACAGCGATCTGAGATATAAATACTGAGTCGTACCCAGCCTCTGAAAATGTAAATGTCTTTGAATCTACTGAACCCACTGCTGTCTCTGTGTAAAACTCTGTGGGTGACATTTGTAAAAATCAGGTTTATCTTGCAGGTAGGATCTAATAATGAGTCTGATGAAAAGTATCATGTTCATCATCAAGGCTGAGTGTTATCCAATTATCATGATCATACTCAAAAAGTCATTCAGACTCTAAGTTTTTATTGAGTTTTTGGCCACCTGCTGAATGTAAGTTGAATACTTTCTATCAGTTCTAGCGATGTGTGCCTGCTGTTCGCTGTTTGGTATGCCCAGTGGGTTTGAGCAGTTTGGGTTTTCTTTTCAGTGCTATTAGTTGTAAAAGTAAAAAAAGAAGAGAAAATATAAGTGTGAACATCAAAACCGCTGAACTGAGCTCATTTTGGAAATCGATGCTACCTAAAAGATCAGATGCGCCAGCAAGACATCGACTTACCCAACTTACCATTCTGACATAGCAGTAAAAACAGAGGCGTTGAGACATTAAAATCTTATACATTGAGTAGAAGTTTCTGCTTGCTCTTTTCTAAGCTGCTTATTTTTGCAAAATAAATGAAATCTGAGACCAACGAGTGCTTTTCAAAAGTACCGTACTTGCATCACAACATTAATGAGAGGATGGGGCAAAAAATGCATTTTAAACACATTAACCAAATAAAGATCCAAAGATTGGATCAGCTTAAGATCTCTTAAAGCTGAAGCCAAATAATCTGTAAATTAATCTTATGTAATTATGTCTTTCAGAAGAAACTACCAGTAGCGCCTGATGACGTAGGGATTGACTAATTGTCCAGTTAATTCCAATGGCTAAGAGATGCATAGCTGCAAGATGAACTCATGTTTTTCCTTTCACATCAAAGCATTTATCCCAGGTTAGAGTCGCATGATTCATTATTACCAACAGCAAGGTCAGATTTTTCCTCAGGTCCTTTATCTATTGTCAAAAAGCTTCTACAGCTTTAGTTTTGTCTCTTTTTTAATAATAGTAATCATTTCTGTTATTGTTGAAGTATGTTTGCATAGCAGAGACCTTCTATTGTACCCTTAGAGCAGTAATCACACTGCCCCTGCAGTTCCCAAACTAAAGGGCAGTAGGTGACCATTGTAAAAATTTGTGTCTTGTGATGGGTACGAGAAGCCGATCATGGGACTGCTGGAAGACCGGAGTTCTTCGGTTCTTTGGGGGGATGGGGTGAATCGTAAAAGTCATATCTAAAAAGGAGAGGCATCTGCCCCCCATCTGTTTCCCCTCTCCACCTTCAGGGTGCTGCTGTAGCCAGGAATAACTCCATGTGACCAAAGCACATGCTGAGCCTGATTTATGTCCACAGGCATAAGTTGAATAGGCACCGTGGGTTGTGGGTAGTGACGCAAGCTGCAGCAGAAAAAATGGATCAGCAGTTTAATTTTTCATCACAGCAAAAGAAAAAGAAATTTAAAAAATGAAGTACTTGCTTAAGTATCTGTTTGTTTCTCCCCTTCTTTTCCGTGTACCTCGTGTTCTTTTTTACCTTAACATCTGACTGATAAACATGAAGAAGAGAGGAGTAAAGCAGGTCAGATTGTGATGTTCTAGTCCAAGAACTCACCGTTCCTTTTCTGGGTCCCCCCATTTTTATCTCTAAAGTCAGATGTGCTAAATCATCTGCAGGCGTCTGTGCTACATCCTATCAGATTAACTCACAGAAGCATGATTAAATACAACAAGATTAAATGGTCTCTGCTTGTCTGAAATTGTAGTTTCCTTTAGCCAGTGGATGTCTTGTGCTGCAAACAAATTGGTGTACAGATATAGTTCAGTACTGAGCGTCTACACACCGATAGTGATACTGCTTTCGCTTCTCAGAACCTGCACTTCCAAGAGTCCACAGTCTGAATGATTAGCTGATTTTGTTCTTGTCATAAATTTGTCATCACTATTGTGATTTATCATCACTATTATCATAAAAAAAACTGATGAGGTTCTGTTTTCTCACCGACTTAGCTGTCAGGCAGATAGCGTCGTCTTGTTAAGTGTGAGGAGTTGGCCTTTTATACATGTCAAAGTCAGTTTAAGTGTTGGCGAGCGTTGCTGCAAATGTGAACAGTGTTTGTATAAAGTTGCACAGAGTCTGATGAGCTATTATAAGTGTCGTTGCTTTGCCTCACTGGTTAAATACTTAAAAATTAGAAATCTGAGTGTGGAGTTGGAAAGAAGTAGCATTACCATATCCTTTTTTCTTGCTAGTAATCTCTTCTCAACTGTAGAAGATTATTGAGGCCATATAAGCTGCTAATAAGGCTCAATAAACAAAAAAGACAGATTATGGTTAATATAGGCACCAATTTTGACAAGAAAAGGACTGAAGAGCTTGTAAAGCCCTATATAAATCTAAATTCTGAGTATTAGAACCTGTAGACAAATTGCATATTGTTACGCAAATATTATAAACTTCAGTCTAGCTTTTACTTTTGTAATCACAGCTTGTTGTAAGGAGGGGCGCAAGAACTCGTTATTCCTCCAGCTTCATTTCCTTTCTTGGAGTACCATGTCCTTCAGGCGTAACTACGAATATTTCTTTATTATATATTCTTAAAGTGTACGTTTGTAGTTGTAGAGTCTTGACAGAACATGTCGCTGTGTTTGGGTGTGCAGACTAGAGGATTATGAACGCGTTCTTAACACACATTACCAACAGTTCGTTTGACATGCCCTTCCATGCATCTGTCAGTAGGTTTAAACTGGGTTGATACCTCTGCTTTCTGACCTCAAAGTAAACAGAAGTTTCTAAGCAACAGCGCAGAGCAACACATACCCTAACAGGCAGCGCTTCGTGGTTTGTGTATGATGCTTGTTGCTTCTCGCCAAACTATTTGGCTTTTCAAAACAAAGTTGGAGAGCCTCCTCTAGTTTCTGTTTGGCTTTAGTCATCAGTTTCTGTTTTTCCCCCCCTCTCTCCCTGCAGGGCGGCAACAACGCAGGACACACAGTGGTGGTCGACTCAGTCGAGTACGACTTTCACCTCCTACCCAGCGGCATCATCAACCCCAAGGTCACCGCTTTCATTGGTGTGTATTGCATGCAGAAATACACTTACATTGCTGCACGATACAAACACAGTTCCTCGCTATTTTCTTCTTGAACTGATCGCGATCCCTTTTAGTTGGCTGTTCGTCATCGCTCATATAGCCTCCATCCTGACGACTCTTACAGCGAGTGCGATCGGCTTGACTCGGAGCCAGACTGCAGGCTACATCGTATCCACCCATCTGCAGTAATTTCATTAGCTAATGGATCCAACTTTTCCTTTAAGGCTTCCAGTCCCTGTACACATCTGCAGTTGACCACGTACAGTCTATCAATACTTAATACTGTTTCTGCTTTGTTTTTGCTTACGACTGTGGCACTCATGTGTAGAGGCTTATTTCTGTTTGTTGTGACATAACTTTGCCTCCTGTGTAGATTTTGAGAACGTCTCATTTAGTGGGCACATTCATTCTGACAGTGTCATTAAAAGAGCTTTTTTAATGCTTTTATAGCTAATTTCCTTGTTTCCTATATTTAATTTGGTTAAAGTAATTACCTCATTGCCTCCACGTAATGAAGCTCCAGTTAAAAGCTAATTAGAGCCAGCTGTTTGAATACTCCAGTGAGTAAAGAAAGCTCTGCTCTGTCTCTTGGCATTACATTCAGGCACACCTAAGACTGCTTTCACAATGACGGGCGCTGACTTTGGTTTAGATGCAACTTACACACAGTCGAATGAAGCGACTCTGCCCACAAATGGGAATGATAAGCTTATCTTCCAACTAAGTTAAAACATTTCCAGATGCAGGCTATCCTGTTTGGCCAGTTCCGCATTCAGGTTTGCTTCCACTGTGGTCTGAACAGCAGACAGTATAGAACAAACAACAGACAAGGCAAATTTAGCGTCACCTATATGTATTTTGAACCATGATGCGAGGAGTAATGGGTAGATCTGACTGAAACGAACACTGGTTGGTGCTCATGAAACAACTGTAACTGTACAAAAGTCTTGATTAGCCAGGATGAGTGTGTTCAAGGTCACAGAAACTTTCGATGCGACTATTCGCTGGAAACAAAATCACTTATCTGTGAAAGTAACTGTCAGCTCTGGCCAGAAATGAGAGGCTGGTATCTAAACGCTTTGTGCCCTGGTCAGAGGAGAGATTTAAGATTCAGTAACACATCTGTTAGTGTCTGGGTTTCAGAGGTCACACTCTCTCTCCTCATTTGCCCTTAATTTTCACTCTCTCAGAGCACAAAGCTGCTTGATAGAGGCTGACTGCACAGTAACACCAGCAGGCTGAAGTTAATACAGTGGAGTGCTATAAAGACAGGGTTTAAATTTGATCAGGTTTATTTTAGTTCATCCAGAGTAATAAGCCTGGATTGGCCTCGATATCACTCCATAGAGCTACTCAGGACATCTCCGATCGACAGCATCACAAATGACAGCCCCCAACAGAGCTGCATCATCAACAGTGTGTGAAGCATAACATGTCAGAAAGTTTGACTTGTCTTTGTAATAAGTTTTGTTTCTAATATCATTAATGAAGCCTCCGTTCTGTTCAAACATCCCAAAGTGTGACATTGTGGTGATGATAGAATTTTATACTACCTGTAATTTCTCTGTTGTAGGACAATCTGAACCTTCACTGTGGCATTGAAACATTTTACTTTCGTATCAAAAGTCACTCTTCTTTCTTTAAACATAATTTTGTGTATTCTTTAAGGGATCATAAACCAAAATAGGGCATATACTGATAGTTTACAGAGAAATAAACTCAGCTTTGACTCTTTTGATTTGAAACCAAGAACTGTAATGTCACATAGCTTTGTTTTTACATCAGGCAATGGTGTGGTGATCCATCTTCCAGGCCTGTTCGAAGAAGCAGAAAAAAATGAACGCAAAGGAAAAAGTGAGTGCTGTACTTACTTTTTTTTTCTTTTTCTGAGCAAAACATGGTGTTAGTTATCTGTGTGGAACTCACAGCATATATGCGTGTGTAGGTCTAAAAGGCTGGGAGAAACGGTTGATCATCTCGGACAGAGCACACATTGGTAAGTCCTCACAGATCTGCCCCTGCACTCGTTTACTTTAGAGAGTGTGCGACAGTTTGAATGCATGCAAGAAGAAGTGTGTGTGTGTGTGTGTGTGTGTGTGTGCGCGCGTGTATGTGTGTGTGAATGCGGGAGCTCTGCTTTCTTTGAGGTGTGTGAGTGTGTGTGTGTCCTCTCTCCCTCCTTCGCAGTGTTTGACTTCCACCAAGCGGTTGATGGCGTTCAGGAACAGCAGAGACAAGAGCAAGCAGGCCAGAAGTAAGAAACCTGTTGCTTACAAATGGCTGCAATGTACACACAGCGTGCACACACTTTAAGTTTCAGGTACTCCGTATATTAGCAAACACAGCTTCAAACACTAAAGTTAGTCGTTGATTGAATAAATGCCACTCCTTGTGTTCCTTATCTTGGATTGCGTTCTGTTTTCGGTATTCATCTTTGCACTGAGTCAAGCTTTTCTTTCTTTTTGTCATGTGAATCTTAGTCAGGCCTCTGGATAGTTTTGCAGTTTGCTGTCACAGGGTCAGGGTACTATTCCACATGTTACACACTAACAGCTGCCAGCTGTAGCTGCTAGTGGTGCACCGGATCACGGTTGAGCCGAAATCCGAACCGATCCCGCTCCACGGTTCGGTATGCGCGTGATCCGAAGATTCGAGAAAGGGGAAAAAAAAAGTATGTGTATGGTGCGCGTGGTGGGTCTGTCAAGCGGTGGTTATGGCAAGCGCTAGCGGTCCAAGTGGCGGAGCAGAGGAGTTTGCGGCATTTAAGCAGCTCTTTGCTGCCCAATCCAACCGGGTTAAAGATATTACAAAAGCTACTGGGGTGTTTAGCTGCAGACGGGAGGCCGTATTCCGTTGTGCAAAACAAGGGGTTTAAACTGTGATAAACGTGCTTGAGCCACGCTATGATATCTCGTTGCGCGTCCACTTCAGTGACAAGATCGTTCCAAGCAAGTATGCGCAGGAGAAGTTTAAAGTTATGGCTGAACTGTCCCAGGCATCTTCTGTTGCCTTAACTACAAATGGGTGGACCTCCAGGTCAACGGAAAGCCACGTGACCGTGACCGCTTGTTATATCACAGCGGAGTGGTAGATACAAAGCCCTGTACTGCCCTATAGATCACATTAGATTAGATGAAACTTTATTTATCCCTCGGGTGGGTTCCTCCGGGAAATTCAGTTTCCAGTAGCACAGCACCGACAGAAGTTGCAGAATCTGAGCAGAAATATACCATATATACACAAATATAAATACAGAGTATACAAAGGGGATAAATAGAATAATTAGGAATAAGAATACAAGGAATGGCACATTTCAAGTATTGTGAGTCTATTATACCGTTGGATATTAACAAAAACTATTGCACAGTGAAAAGGCACTACAGCTTATTTGTTGCCCCTCCTTTGTCCCCGTTTCCCCTCCCTCTCCCCTCCAGCGAGGAGTTAAACAGTTTGATGGCGTGTGGGACAAAGGACTTTTTAAGTCTGCTGGTCCTTGACTTTGGGAGAAGCAACCTGTCACTGAACAGACTCCTGGTTGTTTATGGCCGTATGCAGAGGATGCCCAGCATGGTCCATAATGTCCATATTGCACCTTAATTTGTTTTTATATAAGTGCGTGGAATGAATCTTCAGTTGAATGTTTTTTAATAGGCAAAAAATACTTAAATAAGTAAATGGCGAGTCAAATTTTTGTCTTTTTTTTTCTATTTTTGCTGATCCGAAAATTGAACCGATCCGAACCGTGAGATTTTTGATCCGTTGCACCATTAGTAGCTGCTGAATGCGGTTAACAACAGTATGACTGTAAATCCAGGTAGAAGAATGTTACGGCACCTTTGAACACGATCCCAGCATGTTGGATTTCTTCTATAAACATCTTAGTCTCCTTTCTATAAATAAACACGACATTGATCCTCACATACAAACTTGAAGCACTGACATTTTTTGTAATAACACCTAAAACTGCTCCCACCCTCGGCTTTGCAGAGCATCGTGGTGACTCTCGGCTCCATGCACACCTTTCATTTTCTGTGTTCTCATAGTGTAATTTTACACAAGGATCTCTGAACATCCACTCTGTGCACTCATCGCTAAACAGCTGAAAGGCAAAGAGACTAGATGGTGAACATCGTGGAGGATTTAGCAGCCAAAATGCCAGATATTTCCACGAGGAGTTAAAAGCGGATTATTGGACTTAATGTCATCCTGTTGCTGCTCGATGTGTAAATATTCAGCTGTTAAACAAAACAGCTTAAAACATAATATGTTAATGTTGTTTGTAGTCCGTCGGGAGGTTTAAACTGGGTAATTGCTGCCAAAGAGTGTTATAGTACTTTGGAAGATAAACCTCATTCACACAGACCTAGAGACCGGTCGACAACGTCCTCTGGCAAATTCCAGCCGCTAGGGAAAAATTTTCATCGACAACTCGGTCGATCACATCTGCTTTTGTGTGATTTGGTTGCAGAGAAGGAACACACAAAAATCGCCTTGTGATTGCTTTATTCTCCCTGCAGATGCAGTTTTCATTTTAATCTAATTTAATTTAATTTAATTTCTGGCTTGCAGTGAAACTTGAAAAAGTTCTGAGCAACACTGAAATGTTGACCAGCCACCTTGAAAGTCAAAAGTTTGCCACACTTCGCATCTTAAAAGGTCTAACTTTTTGAAGGTGAATGTTTGTGTTGAATTTTTCACACTTTCCACACTGTTTGGTGAGTAGTTAGTGTTTCCGGTCAAGTTGACATCTTCCATACAAACTACTGGTGTCTGTGGCAACCTGCCTGTGACCATCAGCAACCACTCGTTGGCTTGCTAATCTCAGAATACACATTTTCCTCTAGACCGGTGGTTACCAGGAGGTCACTAACTGGTCTCTAGGCCTGCATGAATGGAGTTTAGCAGTCGATTTCACAGCAGCTGCCAGCAGCCTGTTGGGGAATGCATGATTTTCATTTGTGACCAGAGACCACCAGATGATTTCCCACAGGTCTCTAGGCTTGTGCAGGTGAGGCCTTAATAAAAGCATTTTTAATATCTCTTGCTGATGGTTTCAATAATAGGTTTACCTGCCATCAGACAGAGTAAGAGGGCCTTACTCTGTCTCTACTATTAATTAAATCCTCACAACAAATGGGAGTCTGTCTAGTCTAGTGTCGTTAGTTTGTGTCATTGTGTGACTTTGGCCATTTCATGGGTCAGTACAGACCGAAAGTAGTTTGTTAAATTGTAAAAGTCTCAGAAAATAAACCAGGATTTATTTGCATGAACAAATCTACAGACTCTTCTGTGTGCTCCCTCACCTGCACAGTTAATTTATTTTGTATGAATACCTTTAAACTTTGAGTTATTTTCCAATTTTGGGGACAGAATTAGCTAGATCCTGTAAAATGTAACAGAACTATATTCATATATACAATACTGTTTTATTCTGTATCTGAAACCATATGGATACATATCACAGAGCCCATTATATTATATATAGTAACTTAAAAAGATAGATATAGCATTTTCTCCTTTACTTATTCACACATAGGCTTATCTTTACTTTGCATGTGTGCACGAACGTCTCTCCACAGTGACACTGTGCGTGTAACCTACGCGTTCCTCTGCCTGGAGGCGTCCTCGGAGAAGTTGGAGGGCAGGCAGAGAGTAGCAGCCCTGCAGCAGGTGTTGTTTCTGTAGCGCGAGACAGAGTAGCACAGCTACAGTCAACAAGTGACTAAGTAAAGCAGCAGGCTCCTGCTGACGGTCTGCCTTCTAAACTCTCCACAAGGACACAAGCAATAAAATAGGTAGTAAAACGAGATATTCAATCATCTAATTCAGTACTCGCCCGGGCACTGCGTCATACTGATATGTGTGAGGAATGTTATGCTAAGCCTGAGGAACATTCAGAATGCTAATCTAAATTCAGACCCAGCATACTCCTGTTAAAAGCAGCCACTGTCCCAAACTCACAGCCGGCTCACGTGTTTCTGAGAGCGACAGAGTGCATGTGCTTTAATGGCCGAGTCATTATAAGCTTTCAGCAGATTGCGATGTCAGGCTGGTGGATTTCCAGCATCTGCAGGCACGCTGTAGTGTAAGGTCTGCTGAAAGTCAGAGCAGAATACGATCACAGAACCAGGCAACACAATTCAGAGTGCTGGAATATCACAGCAGCCGGTGTTATACTGCTGATCTAACCTCACACATTTAAGTTAGTAACTCTCAATTCCATGTTATAATCAAGATTCATAATCAAGATTATTCTACCATAAAATTAAAAGTGTCTGTAAAACAGTTCAAGGCTGGGATCTCTGTGCGACTGTCATAAATTTCATCTCTGACAAATTTACCAGCATTCCAAGTAAAAAAGAAACAAAAACTTTAATATATAAATTAATATTTAAAGTTTTCTACAAATATTTGAAAAAAGATGATGCGTCACTCATTCCCAGCTTTGCACTGCTGTAAGATCACTCATTTGCCAGTAAAATGGACATTAAGTTGCACACATTTAATTTTCCACTTGTCTAATATTTCTTTTCAAATTTTGTTGCCTCACTTTAAATGTAAAGTCTACTATTCCGTACTGTATTCAAACTTTGGGGGTAAAGCTCAAATTAAATCCAATTTAATTCCACTGAAATATCATGCTTTATATTGCACAGTTTTTTTTATCACAGCTATTGTAGATTGGGCTCCCCTTTGCGTCAGAAGTGACTTAATTGTTGTCGCACAGATTCCACAAGGAACTAGAAACACTCCTGCTGCTCTGTTTGAACTTCAGCAGGACATCTTGACCATGTCTGCTTGCTGAATTGCACCGAGTTGCTGCCATATAATTGGCTGATTAGATATTTGCATCAGTGAGCGGTTGAACAGAAGTACATAACAGAATAGCCAGTGAGTGTAGTGTTTCTGAGTTTGTTCCCAGTTGTACTTAAGAGTTCATCCCTTTTCAAACATCTCTGACAGTTGTATTTAAATAAGTGTTATTAAGATGTCAAATGATGCAATATTTCAGATAAAGCAAAAATGTGTTTAAAAATAAATCAAAGGTTTGTACGACTGGACTTTCCTTCTTACTTTCTTACTTCTCTGGCAGAAACAGCTGACTTTTCACTCATGCACATTGGCACATATGGTTACTGGATACTACATGAGTTATATTGGCTGCACTGATGATGAAGTGCAATAACTGTAGGGCATATTTATCTATTTCTGTTCTGTAGTTGCATGTATGGTGTAAATATTCTGCTGTGCCAAGACTTCCTTTTAATAGGGCGTCTTATTAGAGGTACATGATGACATGGTAAGCTTTTGTATGTAGATGTGTATTTAGGTGGGCATGCTGTCTCTGTAGTAATTCTGTGGTGATAGCACGTCAGACTGTAATACTCTAGTGTGAGAAGATGCTTTCTGTCTGAGTTTATAATATTTTGGAGTCTGTAGAGAAGAAGCAAATGGCTCAGTGACAGTTAAACATCTGCATTTTGTCATTTTTCAGAGAATAAAAGTTTCCACATCACGAGTTTGGACTTGCTAGTCTGTGACTATAACTTGAAACCGTTTTAGTGATATTAAATGAGAGGTGGCAGGTCAAATGTTTTTTATGTTGTATTGTTTTAGAAACAGCGTAATGAACTTTTGTTCTTGTGATAACCACTGAGCTGCTCCTTTTTCATTTGTGTGCAACTGTGCATAGCATGAAATGATTTTACAGTTTCAGAGTTCATGTTGCGGAGTAAGACTGCATGTAAATGCTGTTTTTCTTTTCTCTGTGTTTCCTTCCCTCCTCTCTTGGCCTTGCTCAGCCTCGGGACGACAAAGAAGGGGATTGGTCCGGTGTACTCGGCTAAGGCGGCACGCTCCGGGCTCAGGATATGTGACTTGCTGGCAGACTTCACACAGTTCTCTGAAAGGTCAGTCTCACCAACAACATTATATATGTCACATCTACCTTTCAGAATACAGGTTTGGACACTGGAAAGGCCCACAGTCTATAAACACTCAACATGCAGTGCTCGTTCACCCTGATCACTTTTGCATATCAGCAGCAGGAGTCTGGTTGTCTTGTAACTGTTGCTGTTGTGCCAGTATCACAAAAAAAGCTTTAGACCATAGTTTAGACCATAAATGATATAAAACTTGGATGCAACCACCGTGTTACCCATTGGTTAGTAAAATAGTGTTTCCACCATCGCCATCTAGTGTTTTGAAACGGCATGTGACCAACCAGTGGGTGAATCTGGCTGTGAAACCGCAAGCCTGTGAAAGTTGCTAGCTAATGAGCGTACCCTGGAGAATCCTCCTGACTTCTACTTTCCAAAATGAACTCCAGGTTTTATTCAGTGTAATCTTAAACTAGTGATCGAGTCCGTAAAGTTATCAGGAAAGCGTTCACAGAGCTCACAGAGGAAGGCAGCTGAGGGTCACTTCCCCACAGACTTCCACCAGTGGATTTGCTCCATTAATAAGTAAATGTAAATGAGACATTGAGTCTCAACGGGACTGTCTCTGTAAGTAAGGGTTAAATAAAATATCTTATCTTTACTTTTCAGAAGCTGAAGTTGGTGTGAAGCTGGTTGTTTAGTTTAGTTTCAGGTGGACTGGTTTGCAATTTAAATATGCTGCATTAATAAACAACTGTAGAAGTGAAACAAAAATAAAGTTGAACTGTTTAAACACATTTCATTTCTGCAGTCACCGCTCAGCCTACCCTGACAGTGACACTGTCACTATGCAAAGGTTTAAGATTACTAATTAATTAAAGGCTGAGTAGTATTTTATATCTTTTGAACCACCGAGCTCAGAAATTTTAACTGGCTGACGAGCCTTTTTTCGGTGCCATAAACTCAGGCGCTTTTACTGGAAGCAGATCTAAGCAGGTGTTCAGATGAAATCCAGCTCTGTAAGTTGCTTCACTTACTCAGAGTTGAAATTCAAGATGGTTCAGCTGTTATGGTCATCTCAAGGTGGTTTTGAATACTTACAGGGAGAATTTTACAACTTAGGTGACGGTTATGCAAAGTGATTAATTAAAATAAAGTTTCCAACCAGTTGCTACCTGCTGTAGTAACTCATTGTGATTAAGGAAGCAACCCCAAAGTATTCACACAGACCAACAGAAATCTGCTAGTGTTATTTAACTATAATCATTATTCAAGTGAAAAGCACAAGTGGACATGTCACAGTATGGGAGGGGAGTTTTATGGAGGGTAATGTAAAAGGAAAATAAGAAATAAGAAATATAAAAAAATATCTTTATCTCATATGTATTCTTTTAATAATCATTGGAGGTAGAAAAAAATGAGTTTGATCGCACAGGCCTAGTAGGTAACACCATGATAGACATTTGAATTTCTATGCTAAACCCTTCTACTTTCACTGACCTCCTTCAAAGGGTTGATCTCTTTCTGAATGTGGCCATTCCTGGTTGTTCCTACTTCCCCGCCAGAAAAGGAGGGGGGAAATAGTCCAACCGATAGTTATTTTCTGTGCTGCTATTTTTCATTTGTGTTAAAATGCAAACAAAAATGAAAAGTGTGACCAAGGTGCATGAATGATTGAAATAAATCAGAATCATTCTTTGTTGCAGGTATAAAGCTTTGGCCCAGCAGTACCAGTCTATGTACCCCACTCTAAAGATCGACATAGACGGAGAGCTGCTCAAGTTAAAGGTAATAAAACTAAAAGGAAATCTGAAAACATTTAGCTGTGCTCTTTGCAGATCTCCCTGTATTTTATTTATTATTTATGTTGGGTTTTTTGCGAGTTTTTTTTTATTTTTTATTTTAGGACTATGTTGAGCAGATCAAGCCCATGGTAAGAGATGGTGTGCACTACATGTACGAGGCACTTCATGGTCCTCCTAAGAAAATCCTGGTGGAAGGAGCCAATGCAGCGCTGCTGGACATCGACTTTGGTCAGTAAATCAGTGTTTACTTCACTTCTTTGTTTCTTTGTGCTAACCTGTAGTGTCAGTATAAATCTTGTTTCTGATTGCAAAGTGCTGTTTAGTGCACCCACGGTGAGCTGATGACGTTGTCCAAGAAACACTTAAAGCTTTGTGATGCTCTTTGCAAAAGCCTGCATGGAGCTCAGGGTAGGGACGATGGTAAGTTTAAGCGTTATTATTGCGCTTTGTGCATCTGGGCTTGGCGTGCACAATCACAAGTTCAAACCACTCACCTGTGCATGAGCACGGAGGCACCCTGAGTCTATCGGTCAGTTGATCAGAATTAGAGGGCCTCTTTAACTGTTCTCATAATACTTTAAAGTATGACAATTTGATTGTTCCTTTCATTAAATGATACGGTAGACTTAACCATAATATCTCTCTGTAAGAGCATAAACCTGTCATTGAGAGCAGATTAAATTACAGTCAAAGTTCAACATGATCCAGAGACGATGCCTGTAGTTTCTGTGGTGTCAGAGCGAAACACATCCCCTCTTTCTGACAGGCTGGATCTACACATGATCAGAACATGTCACATGGGAGCATGCAGGGTGTCGGCGTTTACATAAAGAGCACTTTGACAGGACACGCTTGATGGTTTAGACACCAAAACTGCTGTTTGATTACACAACAGTCTCTCCTCACAATGGGTTTACCTCCATGTCAGCAGCCTCCAGCAACTGGTTTTGTGATCCCAGCACTTATTTGCTTTTAAAAATTTCCAAGCATGTCATTTTTCTGATTGATTGTTCTGTTTGTGTCGGTCTGTCTGTATGTTTCCTAAGGTGCAACCGCAGGTCTAATCAGACAACAGGACAGACTAGGAAAATTACTTTAAATTTAACTGAGTGTCACGTAGAAGCCATCTGGTTTCTAGTCCAGTCACAGCTTGTTTTGCAGGTTTTGTCACAAATCTCTGGACAAATATGAAAGCCTTTGTACAAATCAGTACAAATCAGGACACTTGCTAAAACAAGCCTGCGATGACATCACCTTTTCAGAGCTCACACCAGTAAAGGAGATGTGACATGAGAAAGTATGACCCGACTTCACCTCTGGTGTCGTTGCAGGAACGTACCCGTTTGTGACGTCGTCCAACTGCACGGTGGGCGGGGTGTGCACGGGCCTCGGGATGCCGCCTCAGAACGTCGGCGAGGTTTATGGGGTCGTCAAGGCGTACACCACAAGAGTGGGCATCGGTGCTTTCCCCTCAGAGCAGAAGAATGTACGAGCACACACCGATACGAAATATAAACACGATAAAAGTTTGGTTCAGATCGGGTTTTATTTTTAATAAGCACGACTTCATATTTCACATGGAGAATTAAAAGCTGCACGTTACATACACATTAACTGTTTCGTACATACAGTATCTACTGTGTCTGCATGGTTAAAACATGGCCTAATCACTTAATTTGTCTGTGTGAAATATGAGTAGATTTTCAAATAGCACCACCTGGAGGAGTTTTGCCACACTGCCAGCAGTAAACCAGCTGTAGCTTAGAATTCGTTTCAAAGATTTAGAGACAAATTTAGAGTATTTTTGTTTTCTGCGATTGCAAACATTTACAGAAAACCTACATAAGAACTGATGTTCAAGTTTAGACTCTTGTTTTCATTAGGAGATCGGAGACCTGCTGCAGACTCGAGGGAAGGAGGTCGGCGTGACCACAGGCAGAAAACGACGGTGCGGTTGGCTGGATCTGGTGCTCATCAAATATGCACATATGATTAATGGCTTCACTGCGTGAGTTTTAAATCATTTTTTTGTATATTTTAAGAGAAAAGAAAGTATTTTAGAGTAGAGTCACAACTCCAGTTAGGATGCTTGGGCACCTTAGGGCACAGTCGCAACACTTTGGCGAGATTATGTCACTAAGTTGGTTTTGTGTCCCTACAGAAGGAAGTTTCTGTATCTTTGATTATTGTATCTAAACACTTCAGGACATCATGTAACCTGTTTATATGTTATATGAAGTATTTAGAGGAAGAGAAGAAGAGAGGGAACTGCTCTGTTAAAAGCTTACATGGATATAAGGGAGTTTTTCCTTCCCACTGTCGCCAAAACACTTGGTCATATGGTCGGGGATTTCTCTGTTATCTCTGTATTATTGCAGGATCTTGACCTTACTATACAAAGCACCTTGAGGCAACTGTTTTGTGAATTGAATTGAATATTGTGATGTGACGCTAATAGGTTTTAGGACCACTAATAGGTTTTAGGACCGCTAATAGGTTTTGCCGGTGACTATTATTCATTTTTAAAAAGTCTTGTTTTTCTTGTTTTCTGACAGTTTTTCATCCCTTTTGTCACATTTTGTTTAAAGCAGATTTGTTTTATCTGTTTACTGATTTACTGTAAAAATATATAAAGTATCTTTATCCAGTTGTTGTAAAGCTGTCCGTCTTCTCTTTCAGTTTAGCTCTCACCAAACTCGACATACTTGACGTTTTCACCGAGATCAAAGTGGGCATAGGGTACAAAGTCGACAACCAAACTATACCTCACTTTCCAGGTGAGGAAAAATTTGAACATGTGAGCTATGTTAATGAATTTTGTTTTGCTTGGTAGTCTTAAACTGGATCTTGGTAGGTGGAGAATCTTCTGCCTTCATGGGAGATCATCGGGCAGCCTTTTCTCTTCTTCCAGTCTATTTGATCATTTACAGAGAGCTCCGTTTTCAGAGAGAACACATCGATCTGTTGCTGTTGCCCTTCGAGTGATTCCTACTGTCAAGTTAATGGTGTGATGCTGTTATTGATTTGTGCCAGCCAATCAGGAGGTGCTGCAGCGTGTGGAGGTTCAGTACGAGACCCTGCCCGGCTGGGACAGCGACACTTCGGCCGCTAGAAGCTTCGAGGAGCTGCCCGAGAACGCACAGAAATACGTTCGCTTCATTGAGGAGCATGTGGGAGTGCCTGGTAAGAAGTCACGCATGGAAGTGCAAGAACTGATGAGCAGCTTTTTAAATTGATAGATTTTCAGTATTTCCCCTAAGATGATTGCTTCTTCTGCTTCTCACCTCATCAGTCAAATGGATCGGAGTAGGGAAGTCCCGGGAGTCCATGATCCAGCTCTTCTAGACAAATGGAAAGAAACACAGCCTACCTACCTGTTTTAAACCTCCAAACAAAGACGCCACCGTCATCAGACTGTGCCGGACTGGACTTCTCCAGTCTGTTTGGATTTTTAACAGTTTTAAACTTTATTAAAACAGCATCACAAGGCGCTCTGCTAACATTGCAGCGTTTTGTTTCATATACAACACACTGGGCAACGCCAGCTGCCATCAGGTGAGGGCGTGAAGGAACGGCCACGAGACACGCAGGCACCGGATCGCTCGTTTGGTTGAACACATTGTTTGACTGTATTTTGGTTGATCTATGCTGTGATTTTAACGCGCTGTGTTTTCCCCCTCAGCACTTTAGATGCTTTGGACTGTATGTGCTTTATGTTTTATTCTTCCAGGTGTACGGCGCATCCTCACACGATAAAGGGATCGGTTTATATTTTAAATGTGTCTTTCTGTGTTCTCAGTGTTAAAACTTGCCTTGTCATTCAACTCCAAAAAAACAAAAACAAAAAAAAACCTAGCTTTTAAATTTTTTCCGTAGCTAGCGGTTGCTTCCACTGATCGCTGTGGGAACGCTTGAGTTTTAAGGATTAATCTCAGCAGGTGAGCTCTCCTCTAACCACTAACAGGCACAGAAATGTTAATGTAACTTAGATTTTCGAAGTAAACAAATCAAATTAGTCTGTCAGCACTTTTCCACGCCTCACATTCTTGTGATTAATGTTGTTTTGTCTTTGCACTGTCAGCACATTGTTCTGGTAACATGGGATGAAGGCAATGATTCGATGTATGCTGTTTTTTTTTTTTTTTTGCCCAGTTTTCTGCAAGACTGTAATTCCACAGTCTTGATTTAGAGTACTGCATTGAATCCCCACCTTAGTGGATGACGACATTGTTTGCATTTACAGTTCTGTGCAATGAAGACATTTTGTGTGTTGGATCAAAAGGTGATCATGAGAAGAGACACAAAAAAGTTTCAGCTTTTATTCAGTATACATTAAATAAACTTTAGATTTCCTGTTTCTTCACTGGTCATGCCTTTACAGGATTTTACTGCACCATCATGTAGTTGTCAGATTTGTTGGGGTTTTCAGGTTTTTAAGTGCATGGTCATTATGTATCCTGCTGAAGTCCTTTGTTGAGGTGGTGGTGTGCTTTGGATTATTATCTTGCCACATAATAAAGATCCTCCTGATTATTTTGGATGAATTTCTTTGTAAATTGTCAGAGTATGTTTTTGGAGACTTCTTCATTCATTTTGCTACTGCAGTCATGATCAATGAAAGCGACGGAGCCCAAGCCATGACAGCACCTCCACCGTGCTTTATAAATGAGCTTGTATGTTTAGGATCATGAGCAGATCCATGCTTTTCTGCAGACACTGGTCTTTCCATCTATATGGTAGTAGTTAAGCTTTGTCCCATCAGGCCATAAAGCTGTTCCCTAACTGATGGAGCTCATATCTGTACAGTTTTGTAAATTGCAATCCTGTTTTTTGATTTTTGCTGCTGGTGAGTGGTTGGCATCTTGCAGTGTGGCCTCTGCATTGCTGTTCTCAAAGTCTCATTAGTGTTTTGGGGGTTTCCTTGCTGCTTTCACCATTTGTGTTTTATCAGCTCTTGTTTTTTGTTTTGTTTTTTTTTTAGCTTGGAGAGCCATTTAGATGCCTGTTGCTCTGTACATCATTTCTTTTTCAGGACAATCCAGATACTTTTACTGACTTTGCTCAGCTTCTTTCCAGTTTCTCAGCTTCAGAATAACATGCTTTTCTCATTGGTCTTCATGTTGGTCTACCCAGAGGTGAAAGCTTAAACTGAGAGGAGATATCCATGATTAAACAATGGACCTTGTGGAACAACACTGTACCACAAACTCACCCATGGTTAGCTGTGGGGGGAAAAAAACTACAACTTTAGAAAAAAGTGAAGAAAAATGCAGCTGTGAAATGAGTGTGAGCAACAGGAAACATGCTGTATGAATGTGTGAGCAGTTTAAACATTTTGGTCAGTCCAGCTCAAAAACATCTGTGCCTATTTGAAGTATGGAAGAAAAGCTGCGACTGTGTAAGTTTAGAGACTTAAGTGTCACAGAATCTGAGCAAGCTTCACCATTAAATTCATGTTTAAATATGTACAAAACCCAGTGGTGTTTAAAATTCTCAGTAAAGAGTGAATATAAAATTAGATTTGAACGTGGGCTTACTCTCTGTGCAAACTTGCACAAGGGGAGTCGAGGAATCTGTGTTGGGCTACTGATGTAAGATATCACTGACATCCGCACACAGAGGTTGGTTTGATCTTCCAAGAATTGTGACGACATTTTCTGGAGAATTAATTGATCAGTGTGCTGCGATTTTGTAAAAGTTAAACTTAACCTGTTCCTGGTTATAGAGTCTAACCCAGCTGTCATGACGCAAGAGGCAGGATGCACCCTGGACAAGTCGCCAGTCCATCACAGTCAATACTTAGAGACAGACAGCCGCTCACACTCACATTCATACATATGATCAATTTAGAATCACCCATTAGCCTAACCCCATGCGTGCCTTTGGACTACAGAGAACCCAAATGGACGGTGTGAGGCCCAGACTGTGCCGCTCATCTAGATGTAAATACCAGGAAATAAAAGCTGAAACTCTGATCTCTCTTCTCATGTTCATCATTCAATCTCACACACAAATGTCTTCAGTGCACAGCAAAAACAAGTTAATGCTGTATGCTTTTAAACTTGTGTGTCTCCACTGATCAAGAGGGAAACTGGGCTGCTCTTGTTGGACTTGGAGCTAATAATGAATAACATTACTTTTACTGAGACAAAACTGAGTCGGCGTGCATACAATGAATGTCAGAGCAATGAAAATCAGAAAAATGGTATACGTGCCCACACAGTACTAGCAAGCTGGGTACAACTGCAACAGTTTCTGAAAGGTATTATCTCTGTGCTATTTAATATACTGTGTCTACATGGCGTATTATTACTTACGATAGCTACGTGTGGTTACATATTTGGGAATGTTCACGTTCTGCCATGAGTTGGATTTAATACAGTACTGTAAATGATGCAGAAACAGCTCTGATTTTGTTTGTAAACCTAAATTTGAACACTGTTTCTTTTTTTAAAGGTGTTGTTAAAGAAAACAGTCCAGCATGAACTGATACAGTGACTTCAATGGGTCTTCTTTTAAACTGAATAAAAAAATAAAATAAAGGGGTCTGTAAATTAAAAAAACAACAACTATATAGTTTGTCTACAAGGTGATTTGGCTTTTGAGGCAAAAAAGGGTGAATGAAACCAGAATCTGGATCTGGCAACCAGACCTCAGAGGAGATGTGAGGTCACCGCAGGAAAAATGGTAACGTGTCTAATCCTGCGTTCGTATTTCTTACTCCAACGTGGGCGTGCTCACAGACCAATGCAGCAAGGCCGCCACGACAGCTGCTTTAGTAGCCGCATTGTTTGAATTGCGTTAATCAGGTGGAGATTCCACGTATGGGTATAAATGAACAGTTTAGATCGGTTTGCTTTGTGCCATCATCAGAGTGTATTTAATATCATCTGCAGCCATTCTGTCGAAGGTTTAAAGGAAGCAGCTGATGCAACATTTTCCCACTTGGTTCAAATGTTGCAGCATGAACATGGTGGTAGTCTTCCACTTTGTTGTGTAAATCGGCTTTATTTATTGTTTGATCTCATCTTAAGATGTCTGGATTTGAATGTTGAAAGAGTTTTCATGTTACTAAGTAAAGCTCTTCCATAACGTTGTGGCTCAGACATACTTTTAAAACAAGTGTGACACCTCGTACCTCCCTCCACATCGTGTGTGAATCGAGTCTCTGGATGTAAAAATATTTCAGGACACTGGGATAATATTTTCTGGAAAACATGATGACGTTGTGTGGCAGTACTTCATGTTTCAGTTTGTATGCATATGTGATGATATGATGAGAAATGTTCAATCTTCCTTAATCTCGCAATAGCCAAAAACAAAAACCCCAAATACTAAGAGTTCTTGGATCCAGATCTGGACCTACTGCAGAAGTTAATCACTTTTAATATTTTGAGCAATCCTGCTAACAAACTGAACCCATTGCATAACCTTCTTGGCAATCACAGGAAAAAAGAGAAAGCAGAGGTCTGAATTATCCCCAATTTTTATCCTAATGAGGTGTCGATTCATGGAAGGATGGTGCAGACGGAGTTTAATCATTTTCGCAGCAGCAGCAGCTTTAAAGCTGAGCTGTTTTAAAGCTTCCAGGGTTGAGTTTTGATGTTATTTACAAGCTGGACGAGGTGCTTCGACATGAATGAATCGACTTGACATGAATGTAGCATTTAATCAGACCTCAGAAAGCTCACAGAGCAAATAACGCCTGTGTTTACAGGCTACACATGACATGTAAACAAAACTTTAGGAGTACAATTCAGTTGAATCTTCCTTTAATGAGCTGCAGGCGGCTGCTCTGATCCAAGGTGAACGTTGGAAATTTCACACAGACAAATAAAATTTACCATCACGAAGAATACTCTGCTCTGTATTTTTAAAACCACCTTTTCCAAAGCAAAATAATTAAACTGGTGATGGAAGTTATATGATACTGTATATGATCTGCCTCTCATCTGGTGTCCTAGACATCGCACTTATACAGTGAGGACATTAAAAAAAAAAAAAAAAATTTGTATTTTTTGTGTTTCTGTTGTTTGTGACTCACTCAACGAAAGTTGGTTTTTCCTCATATACTCTTATAAGCAGAAAAATGGTGTTTTCTGATTTCCTGATTGTCTCCTGCTTCTGTCTGTCCACAGCAGATGTTGGCACGTTTGCTCTCATGAACTCTCTGAGCCTTTATTTCCTTTTTCTTAACAGCAGCTCTGACTTTTTTTTTTCTTCCAGCTGCTGTTTCGAGCGAACTTTTATCCCTTTACTTGTCCAAACTGCCTGAATCATAAACAGACTAAATGGCTGCATGCGCACAATGTTCACACGAAACCTTACCATGTTACACTGCCTCTTTTTGTCCTTAACACTTTTAAACACAGTTTTCCTTTTCAGGTTATAAAAAAAGTCTCCACATCTTGATATTCCTCCTGTACTGCTCGTGTATTTTGTGACTTTGGGATCTTGACTGGAATTTCAAATAAAGTTCTTCGGGTTTAAACAACATTTCGCTGCAGAGTATTTCTTCAGATCTGAGGAATGTCTGGCACCGATGAAAACCAGATTTTATCAGACCTCTCCGTCAGTGTGATCTTATAAACTTTAAATCTTGAAGTTTTGCTTTTAACCTTGATGGACTCTTGCATGCTTATAAGACACCTTGGCCTGGAAACTTTCCTTAATTTTGATTGCTGTCAGGTGAATTTCTTTGGGGGGGGCTGATGTGGGGATACATCTCTTGTATTTTTTGTGTTATGTTTGTATCACTTTACTTTGCGTGTGTGTGTGTGTGTGTGTGTGTGTGTGTGTGTGTGTGTGTGTGTGTCTGTACATGTTTACATATCCTTGTGGGGACCAAACATTGGAAGATTACTTGTGGGGACCAACAGCCCTTATGGGGACAAAGTCCCCGTTCCCATGAGTTTGAATTTTTAAGACTCAAAACATAGTTTTAGTGTCAGGATTACAATTAGCTTAGATACAGTTATCACAGTGTTTCCAATTATCAAGAACTGGAGTGACAAATTCAAAGAAGACACTCTGTACAGAAACAACATTGGGAGAGGTAGAAAGTGAAAGATTTCAAAGACTCTGGACAGAAAACTAGTGAGAGATTTGTCTAAAGACCCCAGAACAGCTGAAAAGATACTCGTTAATGTTTTGCCAACTCAAGAATGTAGTCTCAAAAAGGCAACAGGAGTGGACTGTGAGGTTGCAGATCAGTAAAACCTTCACACCTTGAAGTAGGACAACCTGGACAAAACTCATGTACTGGAACGTATTGGAAGCACGTTCTTAATTAAGTTAGGTGAGGTGAAATTACAGTTCTTTGGATACAGAGATGCTGCTTATGCTTGGAGAACAAAGAACACCATCCCCACATTTAAACACGGTGGTTGGAGTATTTTGAGAACTGAAGACCGAGGTCCACCCGAGAAGACTATTGATTAAGAGAGATTTGCCAAAGAAGAATGGGATTGCTCAGGAGATGTGTGCGAGACTTCTACAAACATGTGTGAAAGAATGGGTTGTTCCCAGGAGCTCAGTGAATTCCAGTGTGGTAGTGTGATCAGCTGCAACCTGTGCAACTACTAAATATTGCACAATATTGAAAGACGTGAGACTTGAAAACTAAACGACTACAGGCTCTTCCAGTATACAATTATCTATTAGCATAGGGGGATAATCATTTTAACCCTTGTAGTAAAAAAAAAGAAAAAAAGCTGCATTTAACTTTTGTCTTAAACACCAGGTGACTATTGGAAGAAAGACTTTTATAAAACCTTTAATTTCAACCAGAATCTCTTCAGCATGAAAAGAGTTTTTAATTTGTTTTTTAAGGTCTTTTGCAAAGGAGATCAGGGCTTTACTGTTCCATATTTATGAAACAAGCAAAGCATTCACATCAAGACCTTTTCATAACTTTTAAATCAAATATTGCTTTTTAGTTGCTGTTACGTCACTTTATTTTAATCTCTTAGCTGCGCAGCGCTTCAATAAACACCTGGTGCTTTTAAATGTCCTTACAAACACATTGACTTACCTATTTTCCTTTTTGTTGCTGATCCTTGCACAATAATTTCGCAGCATGTGGCAGATACAGAGCAACAGTAAATTTGCAGACCAGAGGACAACTTGTTTTGATCAAATCTAGGTTGCAGCTTATTGTCTACCTTATCACAGCTGGAAATAACAGTTTTAAATTGCTTTTGGGAGAGTGGATGGTTTAGATTTCCTGATATACATGCTCTTATATGCATAAATGACAACTGCAATCGCATTTTGCCCAGTTTTTATTTTCTTGTCTCTCACTCTGGTTTAATGCCTGGGATCAACTGCAGGCTAAATCCAAACTCATTTTATTTTTCTTTCTTTTAACCTATTGTTTCTGCAACAGTAACTAGCTTCATTTCTAAAACTGCAAAAAGCATGCTAAAGTTCTTTTTATGGAGAAAATTTAATGTCACTATTTTTTTTGAAAATATGGGTTTTGACGTGAAACCCATATTGACCTGCCTGGGTCCATAATATAGGCTACCTCAAATAGAGTGTGCAGTGTTGTTAGTTGTTCTTTATTCATGAATGTATCTGCTTCTCATTAATAGGAGTTTGACAACACATCTTTACAGCACACATGCTGGCCTGTCATAGCAGGAATTTCACAGTTATTAATGGTTCTCTATTGATACAGTAACGCTGAAGGCAGCAGTTAAATCTAGTCACACTAGCAAGGTGAAACAGAATCTTGCTAGTATTCCTGTATTCATTACACTTCCAGCACTTTGAGTGATTAGATATCCCATTTACAGTGGCTTGCAAAGGTATTCAGCCCTCTTGAACTTTTCCACATTTTGTCACATTACAACCACAAACATGTATCAATTTTTTTGGAATTCCACGTGAAAGACCAACACAAAGTGGTGTACACGTGAGAAGTGGAACAAAAATCATACATGATTCCAAACATTTTTTACAAATAAATAACTGAAAAGTGGGGTGTGCATAATTATTCAGCCCCTTGAGTCAATACTTTGTAGAACCACCTCTTGCTGCAATTACAGCTGCCAGTCTTTTAGGGCAGCGGTCCCCAACCCCCGGGCCTCGGACCGGTACCGGTCCATGAGTCGTTTGGTACCAGGCCGCGAGAGTTGAGGCTCAGGTATGAAATGTATGGTTTTCAGGGTTTTTATCGGTTTTCAGCGTTATTTTGTTATTGTTTTTATCGTTAACTCGGTTTGCCTGGGTCTTTTCACGTGTGTTATGAATAAATCTTCTTTTTTCGGTACCGGTACTAGTTTTATTTTGTTGTATTTACCCGCGACACCTTAAAGGCCGGTCCGTGAAAATATTGTCGGGCATAATCCGGTCCGTGGCGCAAAAACGGTTGGGGACCGCTGTTTTAGGGTATGTCTCTACCAGCTTTGCACATCTAGAGACTGAAATCCTTGCCCATTCTTATTTGCAAAACAGCTTCAGCTCAGTCAGATTAGATGGATAGTGTTTGTGAACAGCAGTTTTCAGATCTTGCCACCGATTCTCGATTGGATTTAGATCTGGACTTTGGGCCATTCTAACACATGGATATGTTTTGTTTTAAACCATTCCATTGTTGCCCTGGCTTTATGTTTAGGATCGTTGTCCTGCTGGAAGGTGAACCTCCGCCCCAGTCTCAAGTCTTTTGCAGACTCCAAGAGGTTTTCTTCCGAGAGTGCCCTGTATTTGGCTCCATCCATCTTCCCATCAACTCTGACCAGCTTCCCTGTCCCTGCTGAAGAGAAGCACCCCCAGAGTATGATGCTGCCACCACCATATTTGACAGTGGGGACGGTGTGTTCAGAGTGATGTGCAGTGTTAGTTTTCCGCCACACATAGCGTTTTGCATTTTGGCCAAAAAGTTCCATTTTGGTCTCATCTGACCAGAGCACCTTCTTCCACATGTTTGCTGTGTCCCCCACGTGGCTTGTGGCAAACTGCAAACGGGACTTCTTATGGTTTTCTGTTAACAATGGCTTTCTTCTTGCCACTCTTCCATAAAGGCCAACTTTGTGCAGTTCACGACTAATAGTTATCCTATGGACAGATTCCCCCACCTGAGCTGTAGATCTCTGCAGCTCGTCCAGAGTCACCATGGGCCTCTTGGCTGCATTTCTGATCAGCGCTCTCCTTGTTCGGCCTGTGAGTTTAGGTGGACGGCCTTGTCTTGGTAGGTTTACAGTTGTGCCATACTACTTCCATTTCTGAATGATCGCTTGAACAGTGCTCCGTGGGATGTTCAAAGCTTGGGAAATCCTTTTGTAGCCTAAGCCTGCTTTAAATTTCTCAATAACTTTATCCCTGAGCTGTGTGGTGTGCTCTTTGGACTTCACAGTGTTGTTGCTCCCAATATTCTCTTAGACAACCTCTGAGGCCGTCACAGAGCAGCTGTGCTGTGAGAGACTGGCAGCTGGAATTGCAGCAAAAGGTGGTTCTACAAAGTATTGACTCAGGGGGCTGAATAACAACGCACACACCCCACTTTTCAGTTATTTATTTGCAAAAATGTTTGGAATCATGTATGATTTTCACTCCACTTCTCACATGTACAGCACTTTGTATTGGTTGATTGTGGCTGTAATGTGACAAAATGTGGAAAAGTTCAAGGGGGCCGAATACTTTTGCAAGCCCCTGTAGTTTAACATATTTAAATATGTCTGGTCGATGCACAAAATTATAGTTAAACTCAGAAACGTGAGGGATTGTCACTTATAATAATAATAATTTTATCTATTCATTATTTATATTTAATAATAATTTATCTTTATGTTTATTTAGTTCATTTATCACATGAAAATTTCACTCCTTCTTTCTTTTTTCTTTTAAATAAATCAAACAACTAACCAGAGAGACATAGGTTAAAGTCACAGCTTATATAACATTTAAGGAAGTTTAAATTAACTACAACTGATGCAAATTAACAACTAATATATTGTACAACCTTGCGAAAAAACTTTTTTTTCAGTATAGTTACCAGTTTATTGCATGCAATGCACCACCTAGTGGCAGGTTAATGAGAGAAAATGCCCCCCTGAGTTTATTCCAAACAGGTCCTGGATGATTTAGAAAATGACAAATTTAAATAAATATTCAAAACAACATTTTAAATACAAGTAAAAAGCTGCAGATGAAATTGGATTCAGCTGAATAAAGTTACAGAAACAAAGCTTTGGTTTCCAAAAATACCAGAAGATTAAAGATTTAGATTCAGAGGGAAACAGAGCCCAGATGTGGCACAGACAGAAGCACGAGACTTTAAAAAGTGTTACACAGGTGTGCAGAGTTAGGGAGTATTGAGCTGCATCTGACTGAACCGACTGAAGTCGTATTAGATTTTGGAGAAGCTTTCAGGCAGTTCAGCTGCATTAATATTTGTTAATTAATACTGTGGTGACTCCCAACGAAAACATGAGCTTCTCCACTTCCAGCCTGGCCTCCTGTGTTTTTATTAGTGCCAGACTAGACATCACTGCAGTCTTGGAAACCCAGCAGGCGTTCCTGCACATTCCTGTTAATACTGTTAAGTTTATGGATGATCTTTAAAAATTTGAAAACAATTTACAATAAAATCAGTTTAGTATCTTTTTTTCCCCTAAAATCAACATGTGGCTCTTTGTTGTATTTTTTATACATTATCGAAAACCTTCCTGGGCCTGTGTGGAAAAAGTAACTGCCCTTTTTGATAAAAACATGAATTAAATGATTAACCGAGTTTTTTTGGAAAGCTGAGTTAAATTGATTTAGCCACACCCAGGCCTGAACAAAATCACCGACATCTGTCAGTGCAGAAAGCTTTGATTCTATAAACATGAACTCATTTCAACCATAGGGTTTAATATGATGTCGGCCCACTCTTTGCAGATGTAACACCACCAACTTTCCTGGAAATACTTTCCACAAGGTTCAGGAGTGTGTTTATAGGAATTTTTGACCATTATTCCAGTAGAGGGTTTGTGACGTCAGACACTAATGTTGGATAAGAAGGCCTGGCTTGGACTCTTCGCTCCAGTTAATTCTAAAAGTGTTCTGTTGGGTTGAGGTCAGGACTCTGCAAGCCAGGCGAGTTCTTCCTACAGTGAGTGTGGTGGAAACTCGCTGATCCATGTTTTAATTAGCCTTGCGTTGTGTAGTTGTGTTTGCTCATGTTGGAACAGGAAGGGGCCATCCCCAAAATGTTCCCACAAAGTTGGGAGCATGAAATTGTCCAAAGGGCCACAAGGGTTGTTCTCCTGGCAAATCCAGACTCATCCATCAGACTGACAGATAAAAAAAAAAAGATGGAGCTGTCATTCTAGAGAACACTTCGCCACTTCTCTAGAGTCCAGCGGCGGTGTGCTTTACAGCACTGCATCCAGTGCTTTGCATTGCACTTGGTGATGCAAGGCTTGGATGCAGCTGCTTGGCTGTGGAAACCAATTCCTTGAAGCTCTCTCTGAATCCGAAGCACTGTGTTGCTGAATTGGTGTTGTTCCAAATGGCTTTCACTATGTGATAATACCATTAACAGCTTATAACCTTACTTTATCCTTATAAATGATTGACCCAATCGTTTTTTAATCTGCTTCTGTGGTCTTTGCCAAATGTAAAAAATAGTTTTCTACATAAGCACTAGAGGGAGCCATTTGACTGCAAATGAGTGCAAAACAAATGACCAGCGAGGTCATTTTCTCTCCTCGGGATATTTTCCCCCTGTGCAGATATATATAATTCCACAGAAAACCAAATAAACCACACAAAACTAAACTCAAATCTCAAATAAAGGGGTTTGCATTAGCCTCTCTGCCCCCTTTATTTGTATTGACTTTTGCTGTGACCGCAGATTGGCTTTAACCACAGCCTCACCTGCAACTCATTTCCCTGCTTTTGCCAAGCTTCCTCTCCTTATTTGACTGCATCTGAATGCCCCAACAACCTCTAAAAACTCACAAAAACTCACAGAGGAATCGTCCAGATGCGCCTCGCTTTCATGACGAGTACAAAAACACCTCGCCTGCATGTTTATTCATCACCGAGCTCACAAAACTCCTCGGCTGCCCAGAGTGAGGCCATCCTGTTGAATAAAGTGTGTCACCTTGAAGCGCACAGAAACACACGCAGTGGCATCTGGCACGAAGCCTGGCCTTTTTACGTATTGTGTGACTATGTTGATGAGAGGTTGGGAGGCATCTCAGCAGGCTGGAAGGCACCACTGCCCCACAGTTTGGTCTGGAGGTGCACAAACACCTCTCCGCCTTCCTCTTCCTCACCCCTCAACATCTCTCACCTCTCTTCTTCATGCACAGCTCATTCAATGCTGTCTACATAACTCAACCTCCATACTCCACCAATAACCCCTTCAACCTCCCTGCCCCCTCCTCCCCCTTCATTTGAATCCCACAGTGAGGCCTCTTTGTCCAGCAGCTGCATTGTGCTGCGAAGGGAAGCTCAGTAAATGGACAAGCAAATGAGTTTTCAGTCGACTGTGGTGTTTGGACACACACTCAGCCTCATGTGCACAAACATACAAGCAAATCACCCATTCAGGAAGCTTTCAGTGTCTTATTGAGCTGAATATCTGTTTGTTGCTTGTCTCTAATCTTGGACCTGGAAACAGAGGCCTCTATAAGAAAGGGAAGACAGTGGCTAGTACACTTTTGACCATATTCACTGTGATCTCCATCTTTGAGGCTTGATCCTTTTCATTTAATATTTTGTTAAATCTTCATTTCTCTGTTAAATGCTGGGACTTGTGGTCACCAGCTTCTTCTGTCAACCATTTGGCTCCTGGCAGGTAGGGCAAAACTGTGTTTATCTTATCCTTTTATTTGAAACAGCTGCCTGCTGCAGCTGGAAAAGTAACGAGAGCAGAATGAGAGCGAACCAAAACAGGAAACTGTGGGCTGTGAGGCCAAAACATGGAGCTGAAAGATGGTAAAATGTTCCACATAGCAGATCTGGGCTCCTCTCTGCAAGCAGCTTGCTTCACCTTGCGCATACGATTTATTCATTTAAAGAAATAAAAATGTCAACTGGCTGTAACCTTTCTGGAACTCTGAACTGAGATTTAACAAACTCAAAAAAGAAAATTGTCTTAAAATTATCTTAAATATATTATTTTGTTTTCAATTAAAAAAAATTGGAAAACTGACACAGTTAAGTAAATAAGTTATTTCTTTTTAACACCTAGCATACAGAGGAGGAAGTAAATTTTTTCTATCATCTCTTATAGTTAAAGGAATAGTTCAGTAAGTACACATATTCACTTTCTTGCATCTACAGCACTTTTTTAGAAGTATTAATCCAACACTGAATTTGGAGAAAGTGAGCTTAAGCTTTATATGAAAGGCTTGAAACATAAGAAACAGCTGGCCCGCACTGGCACCTAACCCTGAAAAACCCTGCAAAAAAAAATTGTCATTTTTACACTTGAGCTCCTGTTAAGGTAAAAATAAACGTGTTAATTAACCTAAAAGGTGCTGGTTATATTTGTACAGGCTGCAATAACTTATTGTTCTAAAGTTTGCAGCCATAGACTGAGATCTGAAAATGCACCATGCTCATCATTTCAGCCGTTGCTAAGCTGGTGTTTTGAAAGTGGTTGTGATGAACGAGGTGCAGATCTCACTTAGAACCTTAAAGCTCGCTGCTTTCGCCTCCTCTTTGGTTCTCAGTGTGACCAGAATTGAGTAAATAAAGTTAATGTTCCTAATGTTCTAAGACCATAAAGCCATCAGGAAAGTATTTAAGGAGGTTACAGAGGTCAACTGTGCTCGTTTTTAGAAGCAGACAACTTGCTCCCCTAGTGGCTGCTAAAAAGAAAAGAAGTTTAAGAAGCTTCTCAGTTATCATTGCTTTTCAGAGTCAGGTGCTATATACATCTTTTATATACAGTCTTGCAGATCTTGCATTTATCTTCTAACTCAAAAAGATTCCTAACGCCACAAACTATCTCTTTAAGTAACAGATGTGATATATTGCTGAGGTGTAAGGTGGAAACGTACGCTTGCCTGATGGTGTTTGCCCACAGCTCGTGCTATCTCTTAAGGTGGTCTGACGTGTGTGCAAAGGTCAACAGCTATAGTGGCGTTTAGGTCACACGTGTGCTTTTGTTCAGGCCGAGCTGACCGCATTTTAATGCATTCCCACATTTTAAAGGGACTTTTGACCCCCAAAATAAGTTAAAAATTAAAGATGAATAAAAACATTTTGTTCTTTTCTGGGAGTTTTGTCTTTGAGAATGTAATATCAACCACGCATGGGTAAAGTCATGCTGATGTCAGGTCTTCTATCTGAAGTTTGTAGGTTATTATTCATTTATCTACGAAATCCAGCACACAGTCTTTTATTTGCCTTTTCATTTTATCAAGCGCTACCATTTATTTGATCGCTCTGCACCACTTCTTGAGCAACCCAATGACCCTCCACCCGTGACTCTGACCCCTCTGAGGAATGCGTGGCTGTAAAAAGCCTGTAAAGTTGTTTTTATTCACCAGCTTCTTTGACCCTCCTTCACCTGCTTCAGTTTTTCTCTCCTCCTGTTTTCCAGCCCCTCCCTCCCCTCTCAGCTCCTGAACTGTGGCCGCTCTGTAAAACAGCCCGATCACAGCAGATGTGTGACGACCGGCGCTGCTAACAGCTGTCAGCTCTTATATCAGCTCCTGTTCAGCCTCTCAACCGCCCCCAGCACACACCAGCCCTCAGTTTACGGTTTCCGAACAACAATCTCGAGCAGTTGCGGTGCAAACTTCAAGGGTGTCTGCTTTTTCTTCATGTCTCTTACATATCTGTAACATCTTGCTTTTTCCTTATTCACCTAAACAAAGTAGCAAGACCAGATCAACTGTATGCTTCTATTCAAAAACAGGCAGGTGAAGAGCACAAGAGCTGCCCTTTAATTTTCAGAGGGAAAAAAGTTCTGATTGTTCTTATTATCCTATTGCATGCATGCGGGGATCTCTTTAACTTGGATGTCTTCATTTTATCCATATTTTTTGCTCTATCCCCTAATTATTCACTCAGTCTATAAAAAATCAACAAACTTCATCTGAGTTTGAAGTTTGGTTTATTTCATTTGCTCACGACGACAATCAAAAACACACTAATGTCCTGTTTCATTTGTACTATAACACATAGGTTATGTTAATGCTTTAGTTTTGTTGTCTTATTCTAGATGTTTGCCCATGTTTTGTACTGCAGAATGTTTTTTTTTTTTGCTTCTTCATAGACGCCAAGAGTTTGTCTAACTTTCAGAAA
This sequence comes from Astatotilapia calliptera, assembly GCF_964374335.1. Lineage (NCBI taxonomy): Eukaryota > Metazoa > Chordata > Actinopteri > Cichliformes > Cichlidae > Astatotilapia > Astatotilapia calliptera. The sequence goes on from NC_137434.1 coordinate 22,421,043, forward strand.
CCAGACAATGCTGCATTCATGCACGCCTCACTCCGTGATTGGTCAGGTGTGTGGAGGTGTGACGGTAGGCTGGATTTGTAGCTTCTCCAGATCTCACGCTCTTCTTTTATTTCACAATGTGGTAAGTAAATCTGAGGAGTGACTGTCAGTAAACCGCATTTATGTTTCACCTACTTTTAGTAAGCCAGCGGGTTTTCTTTTAGATTCAGAAGTGGACTGCATAGTTTGTTTCAAGCGCACCCCGGCTCAAACTCTACTTGATCCAACCTCATTGTTTCTTTCTGGCATCCATCCCCTGCTCAGCATCTGGCTGCTGTCCAAGGGGCTCGCTGCTCATCTCTGGCAGCTCTGTCCCTAGCCTGTTACCCCTACTGATCCCCTCCCCTCAGCTGAAAACTCACTCCTGTCTGGCCTTTAATGTGCCCCCAGCTTCAACTCTGTTCCCACTTCCAGCCTGTAAGCTTCAACCCCCTAGCCCCGACCTCGACTCCAACCTCAGGGTCCCAGCTTCTGGCCCTGAGCTTTTACCTTCTCTCCAGCCCAGCTGCTGTCGCCTTCCCAGCCGTCCAGCCCAGCATGAGAAGCCTAGCAGCTGTTGATCAATGGGCAGCCGGGGCCAACGCCTGCCTGTCCCCTCCCCTGACCTCCTACCCTTACACACACATACACACACATGCAAGCACATCCACACACGCGCGCGCACAGAGAGATACACACACACTCACACGCTCCCTCGGGATGCAGCAGATGGGGGTCAGCCAGAGGAAAGGGTTGTGGTGCGCTACAAAGGGTTGGATTAGGTGTGTTTTCTGTGTGTCTTGGTTGTGTATGTGTCTCTTTTATGTATGTGTGTTTGTGTATCACACAGCTTATTCCACAGTTTGTGATAAATTTGTGCGTGTGTGTGTGTGTGTGTGTGTGTGTGTGTGTGTGTGTGTGTGTGTGTGTGTGTGGGGCTGTGGTTGGACATTTGCTAGCCGCGTGTCCCCAGTATGGACAGGTGTTGGCGTCAGCAGTGTCCAGACTCGTTTCGGCAGCTGCTGCCACCCCGCTTCTCCACCCAGCTCTCCCCTCTCATCTCTCCCCCTCCGACAGATGTATCCACACCACCACCACCTCTCAGCTTTTTATGGGCCCAGCCTGTTTTGACTTTAAATATTTGCCCAGGAGGCGCTTGTTCTCTATGGGCAAAGAGGGATTGAAGAAGAGTGGGGTATGCGCATGAAATGACACACACGCCCATAAACAGGAGTACAGTAAAACTCCAACAGGTACAATCTACGCAAAGCAGTTATGTGTCAGAAATGTGCATATTTGCACCATTTCTTCTAGATTTCAAAGTGCAATATTAGGATGTATGCTCATTTTATTCTTAGATTATAAAGTTTTGCTGTTTCCTTACCTTTGTATTCAGATAAAAGCCTTTAATACAACCTGAAATGTTTAATTTAATCTAATGCACGGTGGTTTAACTCTTCGCTGGGGCCTTTGTGGACATTAGGTAAATTTAGTGGCTTTCCTCTGGCATGCCTAACTCCAAAAGACAAAACATTATCACAGCCCACAATTTGAGAATAAGAATGAAAGGGAGTCAGAACTGCATTTAAGATGAATAAAAGTTAGAACAATAAGATTAATCTCTTCTCACATTTTCCTAAAAGCAACAGACAAAAAGCCCCACTGGATTAATTCATTTGATTTTGCCTAAAAGTGCAGGTGTACGATATGAGAGAGCTAGAAAAAGCTTTGAGTTGGTAAAACCAGAAAAATGTTCTCTAAATGTCACTCAGTTTCAATGTGTGCAAATCAATAAACATGAATTAATGTGTTGCACTTTTATGTTTTTTAAAGGTCAGTTTTTGTATCATCTTAGAGGCTGACAGCAGGTCTTCATGTGACATAAACCATAAAGAGCCAAATAAGTATGCTTTGTCTAGGGCAGTTATTGTCCTAGTAAGAAGTCATTGTGCCCCTAAAGGTACAATCAGGTACTTTATTTTCTGAGAGTGTGCTCACACAAACACAGTCATTGTGCGTTGAATGTGAGCCCCTCCTTTTCATGTATACACACCTGGATGGGCAGTGGCTGGGGGCTGATTTTTCCTGTTTTGACTCAGCAGAATAAAAGCCTGGTAGCAGCCACACATGGCAAATAAAACTGTTCATCCAGTGATGTGCACCCCTGCAAAGATCAGCTGGCACCTGTGTGTGTGTGTGTGTGTGTGTGTGTGTGTGTGTGTGTGTGTGTGTGTGTGTGTGTGTGTGTGTGTGTGTGTGTGTGTGTATCTTTACTGCATGGTTACTCTATACCATGGGTCAGTGATATTCATAGTAAACCTCAGTCTTCGCCTACATTGCATGTTGTATTCTCAGGTCAGATGGTCCTCCCGTGGGCTCAGCCGCTGGTATATTTTTACTTATAAAGCTATTCTCAGTCTGCTTTCATCTTACCTGTGCTATTTCATGCAACGCAGCCCTGAATTTTTCTGCCTCACAGAGGTGCATATGAGAACAAAAATGTGAGAAGCAATCAGATCAAACAATGGACAGTCTTTAACGACTGAGCTCCCCTCTAAATATCCTATGTGTTGTCCAGTTTTTCCCGAAGTGTGAACACAGCAGCTAATGTTCGGGCGCGTTCACCACTGGGAAGTGGGCAAACTGCTTTATATAGAAGGCTGTCTCACCTCAACCAAACAGAGTATTTCCAGGAGTCCAAAGGTGTTTGAATTTAACTACTTCCTGTTATGTGCCCTCTTTAGGTACATACAGTATGTCCCTAAAGGCCAAGAGGGACCTGGTGGAAAAGTTGCCTGCTGTTGAAAGCCAGGGAAAAATGGTAAGTGGATGCTTGGACATAGCATGTTTTAGATAAAGTATGCCTATTTCTTCCCTTGTGTTATCATAGTTTGCTCACGTCTTTGTGTGTATATTGTGTATTTTACCATAAAAACCAAATTGAGTCGAGTCGAGCTGAGCTGAGTAGGCACTAGTGGAAAAGGGAAATCTTTTCTCCAAAAGGAACATTGTTTGCAAAGTTGCATCTGAACAAACAACGAGACTGCTGGAACAATGTAGACCAAAGTGGAAGTGTTTGGTCATGATATACAGCAGCAGGTGTGTTAAAAACCAAACGCAGCATGTCAGTTCAAAGGTCTCAGTGCAACTGTCAAGCACGGTGATGGGGGGGATGTAATGATTTTGGCTTGTTTTGTAGCCACAGGATCTGGACATCTTGCAGTCATTGAGTCGACCATGAAATCATCTCTCTACTAATGAATTCTAGAATCAAACATGAGACCATCTGCCTGACAGCTAAAGCTTGGCCAAAAATGGGTCATGCAATAGGACAATGATCCCAAGCGCAGCAGCAAAAGAAAAGAATGAAGGTGTTGCAATGACCCAGTCAAAGTGAAGACTTCAGACTTGATTGAAATGCTGCAGCAGGACCCTAAGAGAGGCCACAAATCTCAATCAACTGAAGCAACGTTATAGAGAAATGTGGGAAAAAATGTCTCTGCAATGATGTCAGACACTGATAAAGTCATATAGTAAACAGTGGAAGTTATTGCTGCTAAAAGTGGTTCTACAAGCTGTTGACTCATGTCGTGTACTTACCTTTTTCTTCATGGCAGCTTGTGAAAATCTTTTTTGTGACTGTTCACAAATCAGGACCCTAAAATGTGTCTCCAAATAAAGATTGCTGTTTGGGTAAATTATTGTCAGATCAAATTCATTAAGTGATTTTATGCCGTGCTGAGTTTACAGTTACAGTATCAAACACTGAGCTTCAGATTAAGAAAAAAAAATTCCACCTATATCACTGTGTAAATATTGAAATAATATGCAAGCTTTTGGGCACATTCTTACCTTTTCTGCATCCAGTCAAAGTGAATTTATGATCCCCTTTGATCCTGCACAGTAGCCAAATAATTCCTCCTCCTATAAGGAACCGCCGAGCAGACGTTCAGAGAAGAAAAACCACTGCTGCTCAACCTTTTCCATGTTTTATACAGAAACAAAGGCAGATAAAGTGATGGAGTAAAACTCTACATCAACAAATGCTAATCACAAGGTGACACATGGGCGGCGAAATGTTGTGCTTTTCCAAAAATCTCTAAACACTGACTGAAGCTTCTGCTTGTGATCCCAGAGAGAGGGAGAAAGAGGAGTTAGAGAGGAATGTGGATATAAAAGAATGATATACAGTTGGGGTTTGGAGTTGAAAGATAATTAGAACAGCAGTGAAGGATTCTGCTGCTGATCCCAGAAAAAACACCTCCGCCAGCTGGGTTCAAAGTCCAGGAGGGAGAAAAGACAAGAGGAGGGGAAGACAGAGAGAGGGCCACAGGAAGGGAGAGATTTGGGGATCTAGCAGAAGAGTGGTGGAGCGCACCTTGTTGTGCCATCTGGGCCGACTCCCCCACTACAAACACACACACATATATCTCGTTCCCCTTCTCCTCCTCCTCCTCCCAGCCCATTAGGATGGAGGATTAAGGTGGTGGAAATTACAAGATGCAGCAGACAGGAGCGTACCTGGCAATACATTTAACTGTCCAGGGGAGGAAAATGAGAAGGTGAGAGAGGGGAGAAACCGAGGAAGGCTGCAAAGGAGGAGGAACAAATGAGATGGGTGGGGGGGGGGGAGATAATTAGGGAAAAAGAGGACAACACGCTCACATCAGGACTGCAGAAAAAAGAAACTTTCTTCATCGCACGCTCAGCCGACTCATCTTCAAAAGTGGCAGTGTGAGCAAGAGGGTGCCAAACAGATGCTGGTACAATTGCTGCCATGCCCCCCACTCCCTACAACCACCACCACCAACAACTCTGCTCCTCACCCATTCCATCCACCTAGCCAGCCAGGGGGGCGGGGGAGGTGGGGGACTACGGCTATGGATGGCGCCCATATGGCCGCAGCTGATGGGGGTGATTGTCGGTATTGTTCACTTTGTCAGCGATCCTGGGGATGCGGGAGAGAGCTAATGATAATGCAGAGTGCAGATGTGCTCCGGAGCAGCCCAGTCGTTAAGCAACAACAGCTTGTGTTTTGTGTGTGTGTGTGTGTGTGTGTGTGTGTGTGTGTGTGTGTGTGTGTGTGTGTGTGTGTGTGTGTGTGTGTGTGTGTGTGTGTGTGTGTGTGTGTATGAGGAAAAAAGAGAGTTACAACCACAGCTGCTTGCCAGCCTGTCTGCCTTCTTGTGAAGACCTTCTGGAAAGCCCACTATATGAACACACACAACCTTACATGTCACGTTGACGCACACAGACACACACACACACACACACAGCTGTTTGGTTCTTTAATGTTGATCTGCACGTTTACTCATCCAAAATGTTTCCTGTGCACAACATACAGAGCTCGAGCTTTGAGGTGTTTTATAGAAATAAAATCTTTCCAAAGTGAGTTATTTTTGGACTTTTTTAAAGCGTGTTTGCTTTGTCCACTCACTGAAAAAGTGATGCATCGATGGCATTTGGACTGATACTGACCTGCATCCAGAAACAGCCGTGAATAAATCACAGCACAGTAAGTGCTGTGTCCTTATCGAAGGAACATAGTTCCTCTTTTTATTTTTGAGTATTTACTACTTTCTCTTGTTCTGTTTATTTCCTCACATTTCCATTTACCAGACATCACCATACTGGATTGATGATCTTTTCAGCCCCTTCCCTCAAGCCAATCAGTCTTTGGATGCTTTTCTTTGGATATGATTGCAATTCTGTCAGTCTCCAGAAGTCCCGAACTAAAGGTTTCCATCAACCACATGCTGGCTTTACTCCACTACAACCAGCATCTGGACTCCAGGGGATCTTATGAAGATGTATCACGCATCAAACTGCCAAAATCCTTCTCTGCTGTAACCTCAAAAATATTCTTTAATACTACTGATCTCTGATTGAGCTGCCAGTTGTTGTTTTTGTTTTTTGTTTTTATAAAAAGTCAAGAGGACTACCAACTTAATTTTTAGTGACACAACACTCACTGGTCTTGTGCTGCTTTTCATAAAACACACTGGAATCTAAACTGGGGAAGTAAAAACTGCGGTCCAAGACAAATTTAGTGATCAGGTTGCATGCGACATTTCTTTGCATACTTGTTCCCATCATCACTCATCATTTGGTAAATGGTAAATGGTCTGTATTTGTATAGCGCTTTACTCAGTCCCTAAGGACCCCAAAGCGCTTTACACTACATTCAGTCATTCACCCATTCACACACACATTCACACACTGGCAATGCCAAGCTACATTGTAGCCACAGCTGCCCTGGGGCGCACTGACAGAGGCTTTGTGTGAACCAGTGTCTGTAAATAGTTTGCAGGGGTACACAAGTTAGTCCGTGGATTATTTCCTCATGTTGTTACACTATCCAATAAATTATATAAGCTTTGGTCTGAAGAAGCTTCTCAGATGAGAGGTGAAACGTCTTCAAGCAACTTAAAGAAGTCCAGACGCTTTTCTTTGCAAGCTCCTTTGACTACGTTGACCTGGATGACTGAGAACCTTCACAGACAAGCTTTGGTCTTGAATCTCTCCTGGTCATTTTAATGCAGAAGGTTCCGTTAACACCACTGTTAGCGACACTTCCTGACACACGGTGAAGGTTTAGGGTCAATTTTCAACATGATTAGGAAGAAAAACATACATACATCCAAGTCAGGAGGTAGTGTGGCTGGCAGATGGCACAATCACATGAATCACATCTTCAGTGTTTGAGGTCTGGGAGGGGATCATGGTTTGTTTTCAGTACATCCTTTCACATCCTAAAGCACACGTTAAAAGGCAAATTTCCCTTTTCAACCAGTCTTTTCCTTAGCTTCTTTAGCTATCCCAGTTATGCCTCCTATGAATGTGACAATACCAGCTGAGCATTTTTGCCCCTAAATTCATGACATCAATGTCCAGTGACTCCTATTGAACAATATTTGACTAATCTGCACATTAAAACCACTATGGTCCTAAGTATCAATATGTAAAGTCTTAGAAGTGAGAAGTGGTGGTGATAATGCACACTCATCCTCAGTTTTGGCCAAGCTTCAGCTTTTGGAGAGATAGCCTCATATTTGATTCTGAAATACGATTCAGAGGAGTTCATGGTTAACTCACTGACTGCAAGGTGCTCGGGTCCTGTGACTGCAAAACAAGCCCAAATCATTGCTCCTCTACCACCGTGTTTGACATTAGGTGTGAGGTGTTTGTGCTGATGAGCTGCGTTTGGTTTTCTCAAAACATGGTGCTCCACTTTCCCAACTTTGGTCTTTGTGAAGTTTTGTGGTTGCACCTCATTCATTTGTCTCTATTATCAAGTTTAGTGTTAGCCTTCAGCTTTCAGTGTCAGTTAACTGTCCTTTGGTTACTTCCTGTTTTACTTTGAAGATCTCTTGTGTCATGTTTGGTTTTACTTCCTGTAATTGTTTCCCTCCGTCCATTGTAATTGCATGTCTTGCCCTAATTCGTCTCACATGTGTTGCATTTCAAAAAAAAATTTTTTTTTCCCATTTTATCCTTTTCAGTTCATGTTTTTGCACCATGTGTTTCATTTATGTTCATGTGTTTTTGTCTTTCTGTGTTTTTATCACCCTCTCTCCACCACTCCAACAGCCGCATTCTGGTAGTAAAGTTTGCTGCCATCTCCCAAAAAAATCTGATTTCATATTTGGAAACCACTTATTTTATGCAATGAGATGACCTGACAATAAATTCTGTATTCATGATCATGAAGCTGAGGCAGGTGAATTCACCTGTGTTGGATTAGTTTGCACAGAAGCAGTGTAAGAACAAATCAAAGATGCATACACAAAGAAGGAAAACATCTCTTTTATAGCTCACTTTCACTCCTTTGGTTCTTTTCTGTTCTCCTCTCCTCCTTCTCTACTTCTTCCCTACCAACATACAGATGGTCCCAAGCTGCCTTCAATAATCCAATGCACAGCCATGCCAGTACACCCCAGGCTACACCCCTGATGCTACACTACTCACACACACATACACAGACAGTGCCAGTTCCCTAGGCAGGACCCCTGTCTCTCTAGCCCAGATTGGATCACTTTGGTTCAGCATGGAGCAGTAACACTGGGCCTTAGGGTTCTACATGGGCCTGCAGGGCCCCACGTTGGCCCCGACTACCTTGGGCTGCAATGGAAAAAAGCTCTGAGGCTTGGTTGTGTTATCTTTTGATGATTACTATTATTATTGCTACACAAGCTGGAGTGGCCACATGTTTTGTTTTGTTTTCTAATCAGTTTAAGCCTGTGCAGGCACTCGAGAGCTGACAAAGACAATAAAGATAGAGTGGTGGAAGAAAAGCAGTGAAGGAGAGATGAGCAAACACTGAAAAGGAACTTCTGAGGAGAAAAACAGAGGACTTTCCAGAGAGGACTGATAAAGTAGGAGAAGAGCAATGGTGATGGAAGGATGGAGGTAAATAAAGAAACAGGGGGGATGGAAAAGGAGGATGGATACGCAGAGGGAGGGATGGACAGAGTGTGGTGGATGGGGGAGGGATGGAAGAAGGGATGGAAGGAAGAATGTGACAGATGGGTCGTGCCTGGCCAGAGCTGGGAGGGTGCGGAGAGGTTGGCATCACAGGGTGAGAGAACACACACAAACACACACAATACACACACTAACTGCACGCATACACGCGTGTGCGCTGTTTAACTCATCTCACGCACATTCTCTGCTGTCAGGAGTGTTTTCAATGTCTTTCCTCGTGTCAAGAAAACGTCGGCCATATGATAAATAGACAAATAAATGACGCAGCGGACATGTTTCGACATATTGCTTGCATAAATTTATTTTCTGCTCCTGCAATCAATTTCCCCGTTGGCAGGCTGAGATAATAGTTCAATATGTTGGGTCTAATTTATGCTTTCACATCAGAATTGCCCAAAGTTGTCTATGAAATCAAGATTATCTTAAGGCAGTAGGAGCAAAAGATTACACATTTAAGTTGCTGAAAACAGACGCAACAGATATGTGCTGTTTTATACCTTAAACAAAACCGGGCTTGTTTATGATTGATTTCAGTGGATAAAGTATGTTAAGAAAACTACAGAGATCTTTATCTGAATAGTAAGCAGAGTCAATATGTTTCAGTGTGTCTGTCCCTCCTTCGTGTAGCACGAAGAATAAATAATCCCAATACACTGTATAGTATTAGATATTATGTGCGCCGCATCAAAAGATGGCAGAAAGTGGATTCTTATTTTAATGCTAAGTGTTTAGAAAACTACTCATATATGATGTTACTTTGACAGTGCAACAAAACTTCATTGAAAGAAGTGTAATTTGATTATTTTTACCCTGTGCAACTTTGTGGCTTGTAACCTAGTTCATTCTCTATAGGAACACTTCTTTCTTCGATGGCTGTATTTGTGTTTAGCATGCCTCTCCTGTCTCAGTGATCTATGACAGATATCTAAATCATCAGTGTAATTAATTTATACAATTATTATGCAAAACCAGTTAGAATGAGGATGCAAGCTTCTGCAGCAGTAAATCTTTGTGTCTGTTAACCATTGGTGCACTGCAAAATGTAATGATTAGCAAGTGGAAAATTACAATAAAATCTTCCATCCGTCCATTCAAACATGCAACCAACCCACCCTATAATGTCAGAATATATATACATATATTTTCAGGGTCATAAATGACTTTACACAGCCGTCCATTATTCTCAAATAGCAGACAAATTCAATGTAGGTAACATTTTCACAGTTAAAAATATAAGCGCAGTGCATATATAGCTTTACATTAAATTCATTCAGTTCAATTCAGTTTTATTCATATAGCGCCAAATCACAACAACGGTTGCCTCAAAGCCCTTAATATGTAAAGAGCCTACTCTAATAGAGTGAAAACCCCCAACAATCAAACCTATGACCAGCACATGGCGACAGTGGGAAGGAAAAACTCCCTTTTAACAGGAAGAAACCTTCAGCAGGGGTGGCCGCATGTTTTAGGGGTGGCTGTAGCTCAGGTAGCAGAGCGGATCAGCCACTAACCAGAAGGTCAGTGGTTCGATCCCAGGCTGCTCCAGTCTGCATGCCAAATATCCTTGGGCAAGATAATAACCCCATGTTGCTCTCCGATGCATCCATCGGAGTGTGAATGTGTATGAATGTTAAATACTTAGCACTTAAGCTTAGAAGTGCTGGTGTGATTGGGTGAATGAATTAGCTGTATAAAGCGTGCTCGGACAGAGTAGAAAAGCGCTATATAAGAACCAGTCCATTTACCATTCAGCAGAACCAGGCTCAGGGAGGGCAGCCATCTGCCTCGTCTGATCTCCTGTTGGCCGTGTGTTTTAAAGTGAGTACATTATGTGTTAATATTCCTCTGTGTGAATGTGCAACATGAACATGTTCAAAAACATGAAGGAACAACGATGTTTAATAACGCATTTTTTTATTTAAATAATTGTTTAAATAACGTGCCTAGTTTCTCCTTTTTTAACCTTTACTAAGCTTGTTTTGTTGAATCTGTGTTTTGTTTTGTTTTTTCATTTTTTGCAGTCATCGAGTCAATAAACTGTTATCTTCTTATATAGGAGCTGTGAACGAACAATATTGTTGTATCTGTAACACTTAATATTTTTTTTAAACACAAGTATGGCTTATTGCATATACGTGATGCATCCATGTAAAGTGCTACCTTCTACCTTCCTCTTTGTTAGAATAGATTTCAGACTGAACCTGTGCTTTGTTTTGCTGTTTCCTCTTGTGTGAATATTTGGACAGGTGTGTTGTGTGTACGCTTCTCATAACAAAACTAAATCAACTTAGTCACTGCACATTTTGTTCGAATTCTATTGAACCACTGAGCTGAGATGGGCTGATGCCTTCTTTTGACAGCACGTCTCTGTAGCTTCAAACCCTAAACATTTAGCTATTATTATAAACTGACAGTTGAATGTGAGACACACACTGTGCCTTATTCCTACTGATTTGAAAATGTACCGCATCCTGACAGCGCTGAGACACATCAAACTGGACTGTGAGTTTTGGGATCTGCTAGATAAGAAGCTGCACACACAACTGCAGGGATTTACGCTATTACCCAGACTGCAGTTTGTCTCTTTTATCACGTCTCCACTGCGTTACAGCAGGAGGAAAGACACGACAGGGAGAATGAACTTGACTCTTCCGCAACACCGCCACAGCTGGCTAACTGCTGCTCGCTCGTCGCCCGTGTGTGTATGTGTGTGTTTATACATGTGTACAGCTCAGCAGGTACGTGCAGCAGATGTCCACAAACACACACACACACCCGGTAAAGTAACAGCGTTACCACAGAAGACAGCAGCAGCCCGACAGGCTGAGTTAGTGACACTAAAGGTCCTCTCCCTGCGTGACCTCATCAGGTCACCATGGCGGTGATAAAGTGCTGAGTTGCGCACATGTGTACCGGTGCCAGCAGTTCACAACAACACCCCGAACACACCCTGTTAATGCCCCTTATCTACCACACACACACTCGCGCACACACATGCACGCACAGCTGGGAGAGGATGGCAGAAGTGTGGAGGGTGATGAATGAAAGAGAAGCTTTCATTTCTGCCTGTGGGGCTTCATTGTTGCTTTAACCTTAAATCCAATTAATCTGGCTCTTTATCGCAAACGCCTCGTCTTCAAATAAGTCCTTGTGATTCAAAGATTTGTCTCTCCATCTCCTTCTCTCTCTTTCTCTCCTTTTTCATTACCATTCTGTCTCTGTTGAGAGTTCATGGCTGCTCTCCTTCCATACAAGAATTACACAAAGGACAAGTACTGTTTAATCCCATCGTAGCCCAGCCCTGAAGACATACCAGCTGGAGGCCTTTGTGTTTGTGCTTGTGCGTGTGTGTGTGTGTGTGTGCTAGATGACAGGTTATATAAACCTGTGTTACTAATGTGTGTTTCTTGCAAACGTGTGAAAATTGCTCATCAATAAGTCTCTTATGTGAGGTAGCTGTATGTGTGGAGGATGTGCATGGGGGTTGCCGTGGTTTTGGGGGGGGTTATGTGTAAGTGGTATTTGGGGCCCCTTCTCACAGAGACACACAGATATTCAAGTTCGAGTTGCATCGCCTTTTGTTTTCAGGAAGGCAGAGGAGGGGGACGAGAGTGCGGTGGGCGGCTGGATGGATGGATGGCTTGCTGGGACACTGTGCCCCCTGATTTTCCCAAAAATCCTCCCCCCTCACATCCACTACCTCCCCCATTTCAGCCACCCCACCCCAGCCAGTGTAGTGCCACTGTATTGTCTGCTGCAGGCAGGCCGCTTGTTGCTTGCCTTCTGTCCTGCTGTGCTGAGTGCCTGACAAAGGCGCTCTTTTAAATATGTAGACAATCCTAGATCACTTGCACACACACACACACACACACACACACACACACAAAGGTTTGTCCCAGCTTTCCTCTTTCGCTCCCTTGCCATCGGTTCTTCTGTGCTTCGACCTGTCCTGGGAATATTTCCTTTTTCATGGCAAATCAACAAGTCCCCGACATGAGAAGGAATACAGGAAGCTTTTCTCCCGTCATTGCGCTATAAGCTCTGAATGAATGCGTGAATAGCGTTGCCGTCTCGTCAAGGCTAAAAGCTTGAATCCTGTTTGTTATGGAGCTTTCGTTTTACTGTACATTTAAACAGATTCATTTTTATGCACAGGAAGAGAATCCATTTTTTTAATGGATTGAACATAAATACATGAATAATCTTTTTACACTGCTACACAAAGCAAAAACATAACAGTCTGGTATTTGCATGCTATGGAGTTTTAAGACGTAAACATCTGTCTCGAGCTGAGTTTTAGAAGTTCCAAAGTTAAAGAATCCTTTTTTTTCTCTGTTCAACCTGCAGATGTCATTTTAGAGACAAACCAAGACACAACAGCCAAACATCAGGACGTTTCCACATGTCCACATGACACTCTTCTCTTTATCTCTTCCTCCCTCCTCCCTCCCTTGGTACGAGAGTCCTCCCTGGCAGCTTGGCAGAGTCCGCTCCCTCACGCAAACCAGCAGAGTGCAGGGGCCCGGGCCCCAGACAGGAGCCCAAGCTGGTCTCAGCCTCCCAACATGTTGAGCTGGCCCGCCTTGGGCACAGCCAAATGGTTCTGCAGCTGCCCCTTTGTCCCCCCTTCCTTAAGTAAACAAAGGACAGAAACAAATTAATGACCTACATTCACAGCAAACCTCGCACGGCCTCCTCATACAGAGAGAGAGAGAGAGCGCGCAGTTGTCTACAAGCAGATGTTCACTTACAACGCTGCAGATTGCAATTAATGATCACCAAGTAGCGCAGGAGCAAAGGAGAGGGTTAATGTATTTTCTGCCTCTGAAGATTTAAAGAAGGTATCTCAAAGAGACTTTTTTACATTGTCTCGATATCTCAACTGAGAAAAAAGGGTGTTTTTTCTTTTAAAATGAAATGTCTCCTACTGTTTTTTGACAAGTTTTATAATAAAATAAATATATTCCAAATAATGGCCAGCCACTGTGAGTAACCTCACCTAGTAAAATAGCTGCAAAGTTGAAATATTGAACTTTCCTTGAAGTGGACGCCACACTGAAATCTTTTTAACACTTCCAAGTTTCTTAAACTGACATTAGGCATTCATCAGACAGGGGACAATGTCATAAAGATTAGGAGTGAGCTTATCACGTGAGTGTGCATTGGGGGCTTATCGAAGTGGCCATCTGTGGCCTAATGAACGCTGCTCCTTGGCCTCCGAGTGCAGGGGCTTTTAATGCATCTGTAAGAGCCGGTTTACTGAGCAGCAAGACATTAGCTAAAGCTGATTTCTTTACTGGAAACTTGTGCCTGAGAACCTTTAGGAAGAGGCTGTGTGCGTGTGGTGCAGGGGATTGGATCTCAACAAGCTGCTGCACATTTTCTTCTCAAATGCAGCCTACACTTCAGCCAGTGCTGCAGATATATATCAGGAGCTGTGTGAGTACACACACAGCGAGTGTGCAGGCCACCACGCTGTGTCCAGGCACGGCTCGCTGTAGAGCTTCTCAGACACACACACACACACGTGCACAGCTTCCACCCACATGACAAGTCATTGCAGAGCAGGATGCCAAGACCTCCCAACTGGCCCTCATGCAACCTGTAACTCGTGAGCGCGCACACACAGAGTTAAATGTCGCTAATCTTCATTATTTTAATGGCAGCGAGGAAACTGTGACTTTTATGAGTAAAGTTAAACACAAAAAAGAAAAAAGCTTCACACACACATGGGTTGAATTTCAAGATTCTTATAATTTATTGCAGTTTGCACACAATTTAAAAATGTCAACAACAGCACACCAAAAAATTACAAAACTAAACACAATTAGAATTTACTCCCCTTGAGAGAAAAAAAAATCAACCCAACTATGATTGTCAAAGCTAAAATGACTAAATCTGAAAAAAGGAACATAAAAGAAAAGCAAAGGAAAAAAATTGTAATCTCAACAGGGAGTAAATAGATCTCAATTGAAATCTGCTTGTCCCCCCCCCCCCCAGACAGTGATTGTCCTTTTTCAAAACAGACTCAGTCATTTCATGCCCTCTCCCCACCCTCCAACCCTTCATGTTCTTTACCATAAACTGTCCATGACATTTGATTATTTTTTTTTAATTTTTTTTTTTTTATATACCTTACTTAAAAAAAAACCAACAAAACCCCCCCCCAATCTATCCCCTTTTGTTTTCAAGTAAGCACAGCAAAAAGATGGAGATGTCCAGTCGGGGTGGTTTACTTCACAGCGTCTTGAGTGGTTAACATCACTCCCGCCACTCCACCCCACACACTCACACTTTTAAAAATAAAATAACAGCCCGGACTACAGCAGTTTAAGGCGGTCAAGTAAAACCAGAGGAACAGAACGGGGAGGGAAAAAAATGAGAAAAAACCCCCCAGCAGTAATGATGAAAACAACAGCAGGATGGAGGGAGCCCATATGCAGAGACGCTGCCAGTGAAGAAATAACATTTCGGGACAAAAATGAGACGATGTGGTGCAAACTGTCGCAATGTCACCCACACTGTTGCATTGGCAGAGCCTGTAGGTGCCACCAGATGACGGGGCGGCATGTACATATACCCCACCCACCACATGCACATCTGCGGGGACACACACACTAACACACACACACACATACATATTTGAGTGAGTGAGAGAGGGGGGGGGGGTAATGTGGAGTGTCAGTATCTTTCTGAAAAATGTTTTTGGATTGTATAAACGCTCGACCAATTATTTTGAAATTTCAATAAAAACAAGAAAAAAAGAAGAAGAAACTGATGTAGCCCTGACCCAAACGCAACATTTACATACAAGAGTTTTCTAATCACATGATCAAAATAGATAAATTCAATAAATTCCAAGAATTTACACAAAATTTTCAACAGCCATTTCTCAATGCTTTACAGTATCAAATACATCACAGCATCAGAAATGTAATTTTATTTTTATTTTTTTTAAATAAAGGCATCTTTTCAGCAAAAAATCTGATTTCATGTCTTTAAGCTTAAAAAGGTGCATTCAGGCATGCCAATTCTCTCCCATCCATCTCAAAGTAAGGATTATGCTTTAAAAGGAAACACACAAACAGACACGCACGCACACACACACAGACGTGACATCCGCTGCACCTAATGTGAAATGCACACTGCACTGAGCTGAGTGAGTTTAACGGCCCCGCTCAGCTCAGCACAGCTCGGCTCAGCGTGAAGCAACAGTGTGGCAGAGATATCTGACCCTTCAACTTTCAGCAGGACAGCTCAGGTTCAGCCTCGCTCCTTCCTTACTCCCTCCCTCCGTATCCTTCACACTTCAGCCAAGCCACAATTTAATAAAAAATGTTTTAAAAAAACTGCACTCAACAGACCTGAAACGAGAGCCCAAATCTGCAGAAATAATTAAGAAATGGCTCGACCGCGTTTAGAACTGGTGAGGACGGACACAAAAGTTATAGCAGTAGAGACATTTAACGCCTGAGGAGGAGCAAGAGGAGGAAGTGCTGGGTGGACGTAGATCTTCAGTAGGTTAAATTGACTGGTGCTAACCAAGTCACACGCTCGTAAACACACACGCGCACGCACGCATTAACACACACACACGCGTGCAGCAGAAAGATCAGTGCATATAGACACAGGCTTAAAATGCTTCATCATATCGCTTCAACATCCGACGGAAACACATTCGGTAACGTTCTTCTAGGATCCCAGCGAGTAAAAAATATCCGACTTTTCACTGTCAAAAGTGTACGGTTCAAACATTCCCCCTCCCCGATGCAAAAACCACAACTTAAAGGTTTAAGACAAAATCAAAATTTCATGCATTTTTTTTTCCATAGTCGTGAGAATAATATTCAGTTTTTCAACAGACCGCACCCTGGATAGTATTCACAAAGAAAAGAAAAGAAAAAAAAAGGAAAGCCCGTTGTCAAATATTTGATCAATTACAATGTGTACAGTAATACAGCAAATTCACATTTTTTATTTTAAAATATACAGGTTTGGACGTCATGCAACAACAGCAGGTCCCATTACAAAAAAAGTAACAAAATAATAATAATAATAATCATTAATTTAAAAAAATGCAAAGAATTAAAGTTTTTAAACTATATCAGAACAATATACAACAACCTTAAATTAAATAACTTTTCAACAAGAGATGTTTTAAAGACTGCCAGCTAGATTTAAGAAAAAAATTCTATCGATAACAATAATAATTAATAATTATTTGTAAAGGTCTTTTCATTTTTAGAAAATACTTCAAATTGACTGGAAGTGAAAAAAGGAGGCTGTGCATTGCATGAGTGCCATCAGTTTATCTGTCAGTCAGTCAGCTTTCCCCTGAACACACAACACCAAAGAGCTTAACAAGAGAAGCGGGGAGCGCTTCGCCAACGACACCTCCGTGCCAGTAGAAAATAAAATCAATACACACAAAACACACTCATACACACTCACGCACGTTAGGTGAAATTTTTGCCAGAGTAGTGCAGTACCACACACACACACACTCGCGTGTGCGCACGCTAATTCAAACTGTGTGTTTGGTGGCGTCGACTTGTGGTGATCACAGTACCCGTTTAGTGTATTGTAATGCTTTTTCACTTCAGTGTGTTCGACCTGAACTCCTGCAGTGGTGTTTTGCTGTCTGTGGAACTGGGACCGATACGCTGGCCAGCATCGGAGTGTTGTGTCTGGGATGAAACACAAACAGAGTGAAATCTCTTCAAAAAGGCGAGACTTTCTCACTGGGACCCGTGTCCAGAGACGCAATTAAAACCACCAACAGGAGAGAACTTGCGCGAAATAAAAATGAGGATTCAGAATAAAATAGAATAAAACAAAAATTACCCCAAATAGGAACAAAAAGAAAAGAAAAACAACTCAGTAGTAACATTTTCATGTGCTATTAAAGTGCTATTGAATGAGATGTTGCAACAAACAAGAACGTGACTCACTTAAACCCCGAATATCAAACTCTGCCGCCTCCCTCTAACCTCCCCACGCCTCTCTGCCTTTCTTTCACTCTCCGTCTTTTTCCCTTTACCAAACCTAGAAGTCTGTTTCTACTTCCACAGTTCCTGGGAGCTGTCCTCGATCGCCCAATCCCTGACATTTGGGAGCGCCAGAGGTTCGCTCTTCACTGACAGCGAGTTGACCAGTTCGCAATGGAACTTGCGGATGTGTCGGTAGAGGTCCCCGGATTGCGTGAAGCGCCGCTCGCACCACTTGCAAGCATGAGGCTTCTCACGCGTGTGCACCACTGCGTGGCGGCTGAGGTTGTGTGAGTACTGGAAGCTCTTGCCGCAGGTGGTGCAGGTGTAGGGTTTTTCACCGGAGTGTGTCCGCTCGTGGCGCTTCAGCGTGTACATGCAGGAGAAGGTCTTGCTGCAGATGTTGCAGGTGGGCACGTTGACGTCTCCGGCGGGCTTGGCGCGGATGCCCTCCTGCTCCCTGAAGTGGGAGCTGAGGTGAAGCTGGAGGATGTGGGGTGAGGGGAAAACCTTGTTACACAGCGGGCACATGAAGATCTGTGTGTGTTGAGCCGACAGCATGTTGGAGACGTAAGGCAGCAGCGAGCTATCCATGCTGGCCGCCTCAGCCTGAGCGCGCTCGTTTTCGCCCCCCAGGATGTCCTCATCGTCTGCTGTGGCTGGAGGCTTCTCCTCCCGCTCCAGCTCTGAGGCCAGGGAGGCTTCTCGCAGAGCAGACAGGTGTGCTTCCAGGCCGAGCCTCCGCTGGGCCGACAAGGGCCCTCCGACCCCGTGGTGGGCCAGGCCCCCATTGGTGTTAGGAACCGTGGCCTTGGTGAGGCCGCTATGCTCCATGTCATAGTCCCCACCTCCCAGTTCCTCTTCCTCATCTGAAGCCACGCCCCTTTCTACCTTTACCCTAACAGCCAATGGGCTTTGGAGGCTGTCTGGTGTAGCTGCTCCGCTGAAAAAGGATTGGTGGTGGTTAGTGTGGTTGCTACCTGCAATTGGCTTGACTGACAGGTCCAGGACGCAGTCAGCTGCATCATTTGACACCCTCCTACCCCTGTGGCCCCCACGAGAGCTCACGGAGCGGTGGGACCTCTGGGAGAGAGATCCAGTGGAGCTGGTGGGGCTGCCGGCCGGAGAAAGGAGCTTTCCTCCCTCTCCCAGGCCTTCCCCTGCTTGCGTCTCCGTCTCACCCTGCCCTGGACTGGTTGTAGCCATAGCTGGTGTCCCTGGTCTGTCTGCAGACGGCAGCCTCAGCCACAGCGGCCCTCCCTCTGCCTTTCCCTCCTCCTCTTCATCGCTGTGCAGCAGGTCGGCAGTAGCAGGCCGGCCTGTGGAACTGTCTGATAGACTATCGGCTTTATCAGAGCAGCTGGACCCACCGTCATCCTCTCTGCGCGTGCTGTCTGCCTCCGCTGTGGCCTTCTGCTTCAAACGTTTCTTACACACCTTGACAATGTCATACATGTGCAAGTAGCTGGCTGCTGCCAGCACATCCTCCACGGGAAGGTCCTGGAACTGCAGTTTGCCCTCATACATGAACTCCAGGAGCAGGGAAAAGGCCGGAGCTGTGACAATGTCACTGTTGAGGTGCACCACGTCTCTCTTGTCCAGCTGGTCCTTGTAGAAAAGGTGAAAGTACATGCTGCAGGAGGCCAACACAGCACGATGGGCACGGAACTGGGCATCGCCCACCAGCACCGTGGAGTCACACAGGAAGCCCTGATGCCGCTGTTCGCTCAGACACTGGAGTAAATGTCTGCTGTGGTCTGGGAACTCCATCCTGCCGTCCTCATAACCTGAAGCCACACACACAGACACAGCGTCAAAGTTAATTACATCTCGTAAAGTATCAAAGATGTCTTTCATTTTAAACCTACAGTTTTTATTTTTTGTTATTTTAATGATTTCATTTAGGGGGTGTAATTAAAAAAAACAACCTTTCCATGAGCATAAATATGCAAAATATAAAGAATTAAAAGGTAAACAAGAGGCAACCAAGATTACATGAAATGAGGAGCAATAGAAAACTATGGAATCTAAAAAGGTGGAAAACAAGTTAAAAACGTAAGCTAAATAGAGAGACCATGATTTAGTTTTTATCACCACTAAGACGTTTCTTTTAACGCCACAATTTCTGTGAACAAAATTTGTATTAAATCTGGTAAAAAACACAAAAAGATTAAAAATTAAGAGACACAAGGACAGAGAGAATCAGTAAAAAAACATATCTGATATAACGACGGTGACAACAAAACAAGAAAAAGACAAGAAAACACGAAAGGCACAAACAGGAAGAGTAACACATGAAATAATAATTTTAAAACACATAAAAAGTTAACTAAAATAAGCCATGACCTACGCACAACCCGGATTTTTTTACTCCTCATCCCAACATCGACAGAAACAATTCTCGTAAAGTCGTGCACACATTCCTTCATACATCAAACCAAATGTTCATTTTCTGCTCCAATTACTTGCTTAATTTAAAATAAATAAAAAGTAGACAAGAAAAATAGAAAGAAAATACAATTTATGGTTTCATTTAAGAAAAACCACTAACTCAGTTTTGTACCAAGACAAAGACTCAATCTCAGGTAAACCACCAGCGACCGATTCTTCTACTCGGTCTCTCCGCTCTCACTCTCTGTATCTCTCCAACTCCTCTGCCTGCACTCCTGGATTGTCGCTGCTCCTACGCTGGTTATTTTTATTAACCCACTTTGGCCTGGCCTGGCACAGCCCTTTTAGGTAACCGGCTTTCAGCTGCACACGCTGTCCTCACATATAAAACACAACACACACACACTTAGTACCAGCCTACCTACCAACCACCTCCACAGGCTAAGTCGAGCAGCAAAACTGGCCAATTGAAACAGCACTGTCAAAAACAAAACAGCTTGTCCCTTGTTTAACCTGCGAGCTTCGGCTTTAGGTGTGAGATTAGACGTGGAGGGAAAAAAAGGGAGGAAATTTGCATCAATGCTCTGCAGGTGTTCTTAGAGAAGATTTGCTGGAAATTATCGAATTAATAAAATTAATTACCAACTAATTGTGCAAAAAACCTTTGATTCCAGAAGACAATAAGAAAAAAGAAATGTGTAAAAGGTCCCACCTGTTAGCCAAGTCGATTTGTCCTGCCTGAGAAAATACATTGGTCCCGCTCTGCACTGTGTTAACCAAAGCAGTTAAATCACCTCATTTGAATGAAGCTAAACCAAGAATGTCAGTGTGTTAGACTGTGTGTGCGTCCGTGTGATGTGCATGTGTGTGTGTGCTCGCCCTCCGGCTTGTTCAGACTGCTTTTAATGAGGGGGACTTACAGGGACAAGGGTGTACCACCTCCCACCTCCCCCCCACCCCACTGTCCAGCCAAACCCCTCTACCACCTCCTCCTTCCACACACACACACACTCGCACACACATATAAACCAGCCGTCACTCATGCACTCCTTTCCATCTGAATCTTACAAGAAAAACCCCGCACATCCGCCCCATAGTAGAAACTGCCCTCTTCCTAAACCCCCTCCACCCACCACCACCCAGAAGAGAAGATTTACAATACAATCACTGTAAGTGCCCTGCTCGTCACAGCATCAATCCTAATCCTTAAAGATGGCTAAAAATAAAGACGACGGTGGCGACGGTGGGGAGGGAGCCGCCGGCGGAGACTCAGGAGGGCAGCAGCCCAGTCACCCAGCCCACCCGGCCCCGGCCAGCCAGCTCAGGCAGGGGTCTGAGAGAGACACACACAGAGGGGCAGGCAGGGAGGGAGAGGGTGAGGGAGAGGCTGGGACGGCCGAGGAGGGAGGCTTACCCACATCTGATCCAGCTGACGGGGGCCATATGGCAGCTGCTAGCCAGATAAAGAGATTAAGACTAGGAGGGAGTGCGATTACAGCTGTCTAGCCAATTCAGGCAGCTCAAATCTGCAACTTCTAAATTAGTCTCCTCTACTCCAGCCGACAGGAGGGGGAAAATGGGTAGAGCGCACCGCACATGCTTTCAAGTAATTTTTCAGCGAGCTAGAATTAACAGGAAAAAAGTAAAGTAGATAATACAGATTAAATAACTGCTCAGTTTATTCTAGGGTTTTTTAAGCCTATTTATTAGCTAAAATGTGTGTTTATTGTCTTCTCTTAAAATGTCTAAATACTATATTTCAAAGGAGACTTACTTTTATGATTTATGATCACGATTAAACTGCAAAAAACTACACTTCCCTTTCAATTAACAAGTGTCCCGACAAAACGTCTGACAGCTCAAACAGGAAGCAGCAGCTTAAGTTTTAAATGCACCCCTCTCGACTGCAAGCTAAAAACAAGCAGACTGCTCCCGGGCTGCAATTACCCCTCAGACAGGCAGCACCGGCTACCTTTGCCGTTTACTTCTGAAGCACTCGCCAGCAGTTTCACGCAGTTCTCACACTGGTTTGACACACCGGAGATCCCCCACAACAAAACAAAACTCCACCATCCCGGACTCTCCTACTGTAAACACACGCACGCACACACATACACACACAAAACGATACCTGCAGCAGTATGCATCAACTTGATTAACTCCACTGTAGCAGAATAGCCGGGCTCTCTGGCTGGGAATGGCTGTGTATCGCCCTCTCCCTCTCTCTCTTTCTTTCTTGCTCTTTCTCTTGCTCGCTCGCTCTCTCTGAATCAATGAGTGGGTAGAAGAGGAGAGAAGAAGAAGAGGGAGGCAGGCAGGCAGGCAAGCAAAAAAAAAAAAAACACGCTGTTCAAACTGCGAGGGACAGATGCAAAGTGGAGGAGATGTTGGAGGGGGAACGAGATACCACCTCCCTCCTCCTCCTCTTCCTCCTCCTCCTCCTAACTGGCGCTGATCAGCAGCCACAAACACACACACACACAGCGTGCGCACACTGCACACACACACGCACAGCACTGACTCTCCCAGGCTGCCGCTGAGACTCACAATAAAGGACTGGGGAGGGGTGGAGGCAGTGGAGGGATGGAGGAGGAGGAGGTGGGGTGGATGGCAGCCTGTCAGCTGCTCTGACATCATCCTCAGATGGAGATGCTACCTCCAGCTGTGCTCTTTCTACAGCCATATGCTGCCTCCTCTACACTCCTGCCACCAGACTCCTCTTTCATTCTACCAACACCGCACAACTTTGTCTCTCTTCTCCCCCTCCTTTTTTTCTCTCTCTGGGAAATAAAACACAAGTCGGCTAAAATATTCTGGGATTTGGTGTTTGGAGTTTACACATCAAAATCACTAAGCTGCAACTGCCACCAAAACTATTAAGGAAATGCAAAGTTTACGCACTAAAAAAACACACATACACACACACAAACAACTTTTCTTTTACCTGGCGTCTAAAATCATTTGAAATGCACTTCTCTGTCCTTCTCCTTCTGTCTTTTTCTCCTTCCAGTTACCATAAACAAAAGCCAACACGGCACATTTGCAACTGACAGACGCACGCAGCTGATATTGTTTTCCACTCTTTTACGGTTCAGCGCCGCTACCTCGTCTTGTATTCACTCATTCATCCGCTCATCCATCCATCCATCCATATATCCATGTATCCAGCAACCACCACCCCCTACACACCACCACCACCACTGCCCGGACCCTTCGAACGACTCACTGGGTGACAAAAATGAGCCGAAAGAGTCCAGTGAGGGCAAAACAAAAGGTGTGCAGGGTGTTTAATAGCCGGGGAGAAACTTATTACACTTATTATAACGGCTGTATTTCGCTTTCGTTTTGGGCAAACTTTCTGTAACGTTTACAACTCTGCAACTTTTATTTTCTATTTTATTTTGGCTGTAAATAAAGTTGTGTGTTTTTTTTTTTAAATAAAATAATAGCAACACCGCCCACTGAGTTTCCACAATAAAATGTGATCACAGCTGCACACAAATGTGGAAATAAATTACATTTATATTATTTTTTCTTTGTTTCATAATCACCCATTTCAACATTTTGTAAGTTAATTAGAAATATTTGCCGTGTAATCTCCTGTAATGAAAATTTTCACTGTGTCAATAAAACAGAAATAAAGTGCGGGAAACATCACATTAATCAACTTAAACTTCTAATTAACTTCACCACCGGAGTTCTTTTAATTACACGGTTTGGAAGTCGCTTTAAAAAAATCAATTTCACCTCACTTTGACGCGTTTTTATCACCTCTAAAGTGCTATCAAATTTAGGAGAAAGTCTGCTGGAGTTTGTTTTAATTTAAGACTCAATTTTCAAGCTGCCTGCCCACGACGGTCCGGAGAAAAAATTAGCATAAAAGTCCAACTCCTGCTACCGCTTACAGGCTGTTCAGAGACAAGTCTCCGAGCGAGAAAAGGAGTATTGTAATTAATTTCTTACCAGAAGACACAACAAACACAGAAAAACAGGGAGAGACACACACGGAGACACACTGACCCACGCAGCTAGCTATAGCCCGATCGCGGCTAACAAAAGTAAGGCGGACGGGCTGCAATATTGAGCTATTTACAGTTGTTCGGGAGGCCCAGGTGCTATGACAACAGCCCCTAAAACACCGCGGAGGGACGGCTAACATAGCAACTATTAGTGCGTGGAGACAACACAGTCATGCTAAGGAAGGTTTAGCTACTTTTTCCCCTCCGTAACCCACCCTCTCTCTCTCTCTCCTGAGCCTCCTTTAATCGGACTCCGGTATTAGAAGCAGCACTTACAGACAAGAAGGTCCACCGTCTTCCCCGCTTCCTCCGTCAAAATCCCCTCTTTTTTCCTTCGGAGACAAAACTAGATTGACTTTGGACTAATTTCCATAACAGGCTGCCGAGGCGAGCAGGCGCAGGGACGGGGAGTCTAGCACTCTGCGGCGGCCAGATGTTTCCGAGCTGTTGCTGCTCAACTCGGGCTGGGGAAGGAGGCGAGTTGACTGGCACGGCACGGAAGCCAATGGTGCCGGCGAGGAGGAAAGTGAAGGCAAATTGGAAGCGGCCCTCTGACAGAGGAGAGGGAGGGATATGTCTTCTTCTCCCGTCGGCGTAGGTTGACACCAGGCAACAACAACAGCAGCAGCAGCAGCACACACACAGTGAGAAGGCAGGAAACAAGAAGCTGGGCCAAACCAACTGGTTCTGCGAGTCAGTGAGGCGGACTGGCGCAGCGGAGAGCGAGGGAGAGTGGAGAGCGGCGCAGTGCGCTCTGGGTACTGTAGTCAAACCTGGAGCGAGAGGTGTCGGGGGGGGGGGGGGGGGGGGGGGTAGGAGGCAGGGAGGGAGGGAGGCTAAGGGGGTGGAGCTGATATGAGCAGGTGCACCACCTTGACAGGAAGTAAAAACATGTGGTTGGGTTTTCCAGTGGTGCTGGATAATGCTTAAGACACAGGCATAAAGCCAGCTGCACCACTTCCAGAGGTGGACATGTATTATGTATGATGACCAGATGAAGATGTGATAAATTATTTATATTGCGTAGTAGTTGTAAGCAAATGCGAGCATTTATATTAGTGTGTTTGTTAATGCACCGCTGATAAACATTTTCAAGTGTTACAAACAATTTATTACGTATTTACGTAGTTGATAGATAATTAGGAAGATGTAAAGTCAACAAACCTACCTTGCTCACTTACCTTACTTCATTTTAATGCCACCTCATTTTAAAAGTGTGTGCTGTCCATCCAGTTAAAAATATAATTTTTTGTTCAATCAATAAAAAAAGTTTTCTTTGCCCGATGAAGGGATGCGGAGAAGTTCATCTACTAGTCAGATAAGTGTCCTTGGGCAAGATACTCCACTCCAAGTGATGGATAGAAAAATACTGTATGGTGTGTGTGAATGGGTGATTGCAGCTTGTAGTAAAAAGTAAAGAGGTTGTGTGTCTGCTTCAGAGTTTGTTTCTTCAACACAGTTAACCTTGATCCCTCAGATAGATAGATAGACAGATAGACACAGTTTAACTTTCACTTTTTCATAATGCACCTTTGGACAAAAACATGCCCCCATCCCTATAAAGGAAGTGATGTTGGCATCCCCTTGTTAATGTTGCCTGTATGTTTTATTTGGCCCCCAAGCCAAAACGCCTTGGTCAAACCATGAAGGTATTTTGTGTGCCTCAGTGGCTGCAAAGAGGCGCCTACCTGCTAATATATACCAAACCTGTTTTGACTTGCCGAGGTAGGAAAAGAACAAAGTGTTAATGATGGCTCAGCTGGCCTGTAGGTGCATCAGAAAGCCATGGCAGTAGATCAGAATCCACAAAATTGAGAATACAGCTATTGATAATACCGCTGTCATTTCCCTATAAAGTGTCTCCTGTGGCAAATCCTCAAACCTTTTCCAGGTGTGGCTCTGATGCAGTAGTAGTATGTGGGTTTTATTCAAAACATTTCAGAGCCCATGTTCATTATAATGCATCTGAGACATGTTATCAGGCCTGGTCTTATTTGTTAGAAGGAACAATCTACGCTTTACTACTTTCATAATAATATCAAAATTGCAGTGTATAACTAGGGTGATTCTTCAAAGCACAAAGAATAAAACTGATTAACATTTTATCTGCAGTTAACTGTTACAAAGGCCTTAAAGGCATTTTTATTTAATGTGTTTTTATTATTCATTAAGTGACTAAATAGACAGACAGCTCTGAGAGGCACAGTTAACAGTAAAATGATCATTTGTTTTACTTCTTTGACATGTTATGAACTAAACAGCAATTTATCTTCTGCTTAAACACAATAAAAATATTAATCACTAATAATATGATTGCTTGAGTCACATCTGTACACTATGAGCTTGTCCAATACCAAGAATTTCTTAAAATCTTAAACTTGTCTTTCCTCTGTGAAAGCTTATATCTGTATTTGAACTAATCCAAAGACATGTTAACATATTTGAGGAAACTGTCTCCTTAACAGAGGCTATGATGATTTTTGGAGTGAGAAAAACTAATGTGCCTCTGTTGCTGTTCATGCTTATAGCACGGTTAAAACCTATAATAAAGTGTGGCTGCCTAAGCTGTGTGAGTCAGAAGAACAAATCCAAAATGTCTGTAAGGTGTAGTTAAAATGTTTGTTTTGTCTCCACCAGAAATCACTCTTACAGGCGTCAATCGGAGTCTGAAATGAAAGGAGGAAGAAGGAAATTCTTTTCTGAAATGACTAATACAGGCCCAGCAGTGACCTTGGATACAAAAGGGTGAATAAAAGTAACAGGTTCCTGTGCTGGCTGACAGGTTTTAACTGCCCGTATCTTTCCCGGGTGACACATGAGTTGTCTTGGACTTCTCTTTCACGGGAGACCTGTGACTTGCTCTGTCCTCCTGAAGTAACATCAAGGCTTCTGGTGGCAGGGCCTGTCTAACCTGTAAGTGGCAGTTTACAATAAACAGGCTGTTGCACATTTTTACACCGGACTGGTTTGTTCCACCAGTAACGGGCGAGCAGAAATCAAGCTGATGTTCTTTTTTTTTTTGGTTTGTTTTAATTTAGTTGTTTTTTTATCAGTCTTTGTTATGGATGCCTTTAGCAGTACGAAATGCTTCACAGATATTGAGGTTGCACGTTTCCTACGTGACAACTGAGAGAAGAGAGCACTGAATCTAGGACACGGCGCAACATCAGCAGCAATATATCTTCCTGTCCAGATAAAGGGACACCATTTCACAGATTTCAAAATAAGGATGTTCAGAGACTTAAAGCTTAGAGTGACACACAAGATGAATTTATTTATTACCCCACTTACCACAAATTATATGCTTACAACATATTTTTCAACTTCTCACAGATGTGGGTCACTGGGACAAAAACCTTTTTTGAATGTGTGTCTGTCATGAGAGTCTCTATGTGAAAAAGTTTGGGGCAGCTCTGCTTGGTGCGTCTGAGGGCCTATTTGCATCTCGTGAACCTGTCCCAGTAAACTAATTGGCGTCACTAATAGATGGCTGGATGAACCGCAGCCCTGTATGGTAATGAATTCACACGATCTGGTGTCATAGCTGAAGGACTTGTTAAAATGCAAATGAATGATGACCCTGTTATGTGTCTATCAATTTAGGGATCCATGTTACCAGCGCATTACAATGAGCCCCTTGTTCATGCACGAAAATACGCAGTTCAACGAGGGGGCCTGTGCAGGAAATTGGACTGAAGGACAGGCTTTTAAAAACTGTTGGCTAATTTGTGCAATAAACGTATGGCAGTCAAAGCATTTTAGATGTAGCCATATTTAATATACGCTGCCATTTAGAGTTTCTCTTTTTCACTTTGGCTGTATTGGAAAGCTCACCTCTCCGGAAGTGTCTTTTGTAGCTTCTGTATATGATGACTGAAAAGAGAAAGATAGCCTTGGATGTACTGAAATCTGTTCTCCAGAGACTCCTGTGCAATTTTCTAAACTTCTTTCACCTTTCTCGTGTTCCCTCCTCTGATCCACATATTGTTTTGCCACTGACAGATGCCAGAATACAGCCAAGTGTGTGAACATGTGAGCCAAGAAAGCAGAGCTAGACTGATGTTTGAAATTATCTGCACTACTGTTTCATCCTCCTTACAGCTGAAAGACAAAGCAGACGGCAGGCAGAAGGGAGAAACATGCAAGAACCAGTATGCATAGCAGAGCTTATTATCTGTAGCAGAAGTTTTGTTTAGGTTTAGTTCTCCTTCTTTCTGCTTAAATCTCAGAGGACATTAAGAAAGAACAGAACAAAACATCTACGAATAGTCTCGTATATTTATGTTGCAGCACTCAGGCCTTTCTCACATTTCTGTTGTCTGTTACGACAATGACAACAATGCTAAGAGTTGTTTCCTTTAAACATGAATCATGCACAATGCTTCTAGGAAAACATATAGAGCCAGACTAATTACAGCATGTGTTTCGCTTCCGAATAAATGCAGCATTGTCCTGAGTAAGTGTTATAATTTCTGCCTCTGGAGGTCGCTGTAGATCCCATATTTTACACACCGGTTCACTCTCTGTCCAGTAGAATTGACTTCAACTTATCTTTGCTTGTTTTACATTTTGATTAAAAATTATTCTGATAAAGGGCATACATGCAAGAAAGGTACTAGACTGCATATCTGCACATGTTTAAGCTCTTACCTAAGGCTAGAATATAAAAAAATCACTTCAAAGAACGATTGGAAGTGTTAAATATCTCCTTCAGATTTAAGCAGACTTTCTTTATGCTTCTCTGGCTTGTAGTTGTGTTCCCAGTGCTTATTTTTCTCTGTTCACTCTTTTTTACTGTCTTTTAGGAGAGAGTGATTGATGCTGCTATTTATCTTTTTGTTGGAATAGATAGTCCTGAGCAAAGCTTTTTCTTTCTTTTTTTTAAAGCAAAGAAAAAGCATGTTGTGCATCTGGCAGATGAAGTAAATCACTGGAAACCTCTGGCCATACCTTAGATATTAGGACTGCATGCTTCACATCTTCTGGCTTTCGCTGCCAGCATTAATTATATTTTGCTTGTTAAGGGGTTTTCATATTCAAAGTTTTGTTTTTTTTTAACATGGATGGCTGTTTGAAAGCACCTCTAAAGGTAATTCTTTCAACAGTCCTCATTTTCCCCAATGAAATGCAAAAATAAATGACTTCTCAGGGTGCTCAACTGAAGATATATTTATTTGCAATTAAATCCATCTAGTCATCCATCCATTTTCTGCCACTTATCTGGGTCTTGGTAGCTGGGGCAGCAGCGATGCAGAAATGCCCAGACTTCCCTTCCTGGCCACCTCCTCCAGCTCTTCCTGGGGGACACTGTGGTGTTCCCAAGCCATCTGAAAGACATTATGTCTCCAACATGTCCTGGGTCTGTCCCTGGATCTTCTCCCAGCTGGCCTAAAAACCTCACCTAGAAGGTGTCCAGGTGGCATCAGATGCCTGAACCACATCAACTGGCTCATTTCAGTGTGCAAGAGAAGCGACTCTAAGATCTGAGCTCTAAATCTGATCTCATTGTATAATTTATGTATCCTGCGCTGTGATTAATACTGCTTTCTATGTTCCCGCTCTCATCAGTTTGCTGTGATTCCTACATTTAAGTTCATGATAAATTTGGCGATAAAGATCTTAAAGCTTATTTGCACGTCTTATAAGTTGCCCTGAATGAACATGAACTAAATGTTCCAAGCAGGAAAAAACAAATGTTCATTTGCAGAGATATCCCGTCTGGTAGATGGTTCAGCTTAGTTTCGAAGCAGCAGGGGGCTGAAATAATGAAATAAACCCATTAAAAGCAACACGCAAGGGCAGCAGAGTACGCAGCAGCCAGGATCATTATCTCACTTCCTTTGACAATTGTTTGGGCATCTTTATTGATATAAGTAAAGAGCATAAATTGGTTTTTTTCTCATAAAGTCTCAGCCTGTGTTAGGGACACTCCTTATCCATCAATCCTTGAGCTTCCCAAACCTGCAGCAGGCAGCAGCCCTCCACAGTATGTCCCACAGCTTCCTTAATTATGCCCATAATGGAGGTATGCAAGAGGGGAGACACTCTGGGAGACACTGGCTGGCTGTCAGACGAAGATGAAGGGAAGGAAAGGGGGTGCAGACAGATGTTTGAATCCCAGCCCTGGGGCAGATGAGATTAATCCATCCTCCAAGGCAGAGACAGCAAAAGAGAAATAGAGAACGTAATGGAAGCAATTTCTATTAGTTCAATTGGCTGCCCTCTTTCCTCCATGCATACCAGGCATCCTGATCCACCATTTTTTCTTCTTGCAGAAGTATGCAGTGCATCCATTCTATATCACTGGACTGTATGAGAAAAAGGAAGCCTGTTATTGGTGAAATAACAGGCTCATACCTCCTGTTCAGCTGAGATTAATCATGTGAATACAGCAGCAATGTGGCCCAGGATTTATGCAGGTCCCTAAATTTTCCATAAATGTGTGGCATTACGAGACATAAATGTGAACATCCTCTCCTAAACACCTGAGCTCAAGCTAAAAAGCCAACACAAACTTTCTGTCAGTGTCAAAACCTCCAGGAAGAACAAACTTTGTTTCAGCTGACAGTGGGAGGAAATCCATCCATATAGTTTAATGATTTGATCATCTGGTTCAATGTGGCTGCTGTTGTAGGCGGTTTGGAATGCAGCCATTTTGACTGAGTGTAAAATATTCATGAACTATCAATGGTCGCCCATCTGACTGGCTGGGGAACAGCTGCTGGGTCTCTGTGCCTCTAGAGGTGCAGCATCTGTCCATTTAAGGAAAGTGAATTTGTGTTTGTGTGAGTGGATTCTAGCGTTCGCACGTGCATTCCTGAGCATGCGTGTGCGTACAAGAGCGCATTTTCTGATGCACGAGAGTGTGTGTGTATTTGTGCGTGCGTGTGTCTCAGTGGGACCAGACATCAGGAGAAACAACTGTGTATTTAACTTGCTCATCTCCAGATGGTGGAGGATCATTAGACATGATCAAAAAGCGAGTCTCAGTTTTATTAGGATCTGTACTTGTCAATCAAGTGTCGCTCTCATATATGCACAAGGAGAGCGGTGCTGCTGTGCGTGTGTGATGTGTTAAAGGGAATTTTATACATCTGATGTCTGTGCCATTCTATACATATCTGTCTCAGCAAACATCAGCATATCACAGCTATGCAACGTGGGTGTGTGTGTGTGCGTGTGTGTGTGAGAGAGAGAGACTCACACCCATTTGTGTGAAGCTTGCAGAGAACTGTGGAGCTTTGGCTGAGCCTGTATGATGGACATCTGGAAGCTAAATTGGTTAAGTGCGCCTCCAAGCCAACAGCCAGCCGGCCGTCCCCTTGCTGAACTAAGAGAGAGTTGTGCGTGTGTATGTGTGTGTGCAGTGGGGGTGGTGGGCTTCTGTGGTGGGGGACTCTACATCTGGCCAGCTGCCTTGCCACAGACAAAAACCCCTGCTGGACATTTAAGGGCTTTTACCTTCCAAATTCATACTGCAAACGAAATCAAATTAATTTTGTTCACTCAGGCAAACTGCTGCGTTTGAGACCATAAAGAAGCATCACGTTTGGCTCCGATCGCCACACCGCTCTCCACTGTTACACAGAGCTGTGTTATACAGCCTCTAATCCTGCCTGTTTAATATCTCATGTTTTTAGGGAAGAATGTTTATTAATTTGTTCAACTTCTTTAAAGGAATTATAGAAAATTTCAGGTCACTGTTTTCAGTAGTTTTCTCAAAAAAGTATCCTTTTCCCCTCCTGGCCATTTTAAAATTCCATCAGCCAGAAGCAAGGTCCTTCAGTTTTTTTGGGTAAATATCTGGTCTCATAGCTCTGTGGGTCATCGTGACCCCTCAATCCTGGAGCCAGGACTTTGAGTTTTAAGAGCTCATGATTGCTTTTGGTTCTAAGAGTGGTTCTTCTTTGAGTTTTTGTTTTTTGTTCCTTTTTAAATGTAGGTTGTTTGCATTTTTTACATTCTTATATCTCCCCAGTGGCCCTTGGTTATAGTTAGGCTCCTTTGAGCCTTTCATTTTAGCTAATCCTTTGTGTTGGGTTCTTTGTGTGTCTAATTAATGGACACACAAAGGTCTAATACCTGGTTGACTAGTTGCAGAGTTGTTGCTTTAATTTGAGCTCCTTGTTTAGTTGTGTCTTATTCTGTGGAACCAGCTCACAGTTTTTATTCGGGAGACGGACAGCCTCTCTATTTTCAAGATTAGGCTTCAGCTGACCTTGAATATTCCCTTAGTTACCCTGCAATAGGCCTAATCTGCTGGCGGATGCTGTTTCTTCTTCACTCACATTTTTCACTCACTATGTGCTTACAAGCCACTATGCATTTAATCATTAGTTATTATTAATCTCTGGCTCTCTTCCACATTGTCTTTTTTGTCCTGTCTTCCTCCACTCACACTCACCCTGTCACTGCCTCTCCCTGAGGCTGATTCTGTCTGAGGTTTCTTCCTGTTTAAAGGGAGTTTTTCCTTCACACTGTTGCCAAGTGCTCGTTCATAGGGGGTTATTTGTTTTGTTGGCATTTTTCTCTGTATTGTTGTAGGGTTTTTAGTGTACAATATAAATCACCTTGAGGTGGCTGCTGTTGTGATTTGATGCTTTATAAATGAAACTGAATTGAATTCCTGTTTTGTTTTGGTAGCTCTTTGATCTTCTGTATCTAATTTTCTGATCTTCCCCTGCTCATTGTCTTGATTGTTTTCAGCTGTGTGTAGTCTCCACCTATTTCTGTTTGTGTGTATATTGTCTCAATTGTCTCAGTCTTCCTTTGTTCTTTGTTGTGTTGTCTACATACAGAGCCATGAAAAAGTATTTGCCCCTTCCTGATTTATTGTTTGTTTTTTTTGCATACTTGTCACACTTACATGTTTCAGATCAAATAAAATCAAACAAAGTTTAATATTAACCTTTTCCCCCTTAATAAAGGAAATCACATTTAGAAGCTGCATTTTGTATTTACTTGGGATACCTTTGTCAAAAATTAAAATAGTTCCTTGGTTTCATAGCTGTGTGCTTCCTAGCTACGTATTCTCTGTGTTTCATGAATTTATATCCCTGGTTTTGGACTTTGCAATATTCTGGAGTCTTTCTGGATTAAATGATCACTTTGTGTTTGACTTCCGTCTCTTCCATCCTGCTGTTGGTACCACAAAATTAATTTACATTCAGTAGTTGAATTTGACACTATGAACCAGGACTGTTAGGAGTGTAACAGGTTAACAGTAAAATGATGGATGCTTGAGTTCCCTAAAATATTTGGATGTCCGATCTCTGATGGCATATTTGGAGGCTTGTATAAACACTTTTGCAGGTAGGAGAGAGGACGGGGAACAGGACCCTCCCTAAAACTGCGCACTTAAATCTTCTTCCCACCTGCTTCATGTCGAGGAGCGTGTCAGGCTACATTTCACTGTGTGTTATACTTGTATAACTATGCATGTGACAAATAAAGAACCTTGACCTTGACCTTGACCTTCCCATGTTAAAAGCTTGTTAGAGTCTATTGCCATTTAAGCAGTAAACTCCAACCAACTCTAGCTACAATGCACAGCATTGTTCATACTGACTGGTTACATCTATTCAGTCAACCATGAACTCCTCTGTCTTCCAAAGCATTGAGAGGAAAATATGAGACCATATGTTCAACAGGTAAAGGTTGGATGAAATTAAATCATGCAGCAGGACAATGAGAGCTAGCATAGCAGCAATCCTGGTGATTGAGATGCTGTGTAGTGACTTTAAGTGAATAAACAAATGCCTGTAAACTGCAATGAACTGAAGCCATGTTGCAAGGAAGAAAGTGCCAAAATTCCTAAACAACAATGAAAAAAACAACAACAAAGTCATACATAAGATGATTACTTCAAGTTATTCTTGCTAAAGGTACTTATTGGAGTTATTGGGTCATGAGTTGTGCTTTCTTTTTCACATGACTGTATGTTATATCAGTTCATTTATTTCAGTTCCTAGGGAGAGCATTCATTCATGTGCCAGATTTTATGATAAGCCATCAAGCAAAATCAGATTATTTCACTTCAAATCTGGAAAAAAAAATGGACCAATTTTCACGTCAATCCAATTACTGCCGAAATATTCAATCTGGGGGGAAAAATGACCGAGTGCCAAAGTGTGTGAGATTTTTACCCCTCCATCAGTGCTGCTACTGTGGCAGCCTCTATTATGACCTCACATGATTGTAATTTTTCATTATTATTACTACTATTATTATTATTATTATACAATAAAAATGCTGTACCAATGTGTGGATGAATAACTGAGTGTGTCTTGAGTGTTCAATAAAACTAGAAAATCGCTCTATAAATGCAGTTCATCCTATAGTAACAAGAAATACAAGCCAGTCACAGGTCTAAAGAGAGTTGAAGAGGGTAAAATAACAGGCAGAGCCTGTGAGGTGGACTCACAATGAGTAGTAGTAATGAAAATGCAACCAAGGACACACATCTGCCACCCTTCATTAGATTAATGCCCAGGAAAGTGTGCTTAACCTGTACTTTACTAAAGCACTGATAGTCACTGTAGTGTCCTGGGGTTTTATGCGTTGGGCATTTCAGTGCTGTATAGACAAAAGGCTATAAAAACATTTTCTAAAGCATAATTAATAATGAGCAGCAGATGAGTTTGTTGCTTATTTTTTATATCCATCAGACCTGCTGATGGTTCCAACACCATCATTAAGTTTGCAGATGACACCACGGTGATTGGCCTCATCAGTGACAATGATGAGGCCGCCTACAGGGAGGAGGTGGATCGTCTGGCTGAGTTGTGCGACAGAAACAACCTGCTGCTTAACACCGAGAAGACCAAGGAGCTCATCATGGACTACAGGAGGAATGCTGACCCACATCCACCCATCCACATTAAAGGGACGGCTGTGGAGCGTGTGAGCAGCTTCAAGTTCCTGGGAGTCCACACCTCCGAGGATCTCACCTGGACAACCAACTGCTCCAAGCTGGTCAAGAAGGCTCACCAGCGCCTCTTCTTCTTGAGGACTCTGAGGAAGAACCACCTGTCCTCAGACATCCTGGTGAACTTCTATCGTTGCACCATCGAGAGCATCCTGACCAACTGTATAACAGTCTGGTACGGGAACTGCTCTGCCTCGGACCGGAAGGCGTTGCAGAGGGTCGTGAAAACTGCCCACTTCCTGCCATAAAAGACATCTACAGGAAGCGGCAGAGGTGGGACCAAGTCATTGTTTTGCAAGTCTCAAGTAAGTCTCAAGTCTTTATCCTCAAGTCTCAAGTCAAGTCTCAAGTAATGTCAGGCAAGTCAGAGTCGAGTCTCAAGTCACTGGTGTAAAAGTCCGAGTCAAGTCACAAGTCTGAAACTTTGAATTTCAAGTCCTTTCGAGTCTTTAAAAAAAAAAAATGAAAAAATAATGTTGCAGTTATGCTAAATGTAAATATTAGACCATGTAATTTTAAAATCTGTGTTTTTCTCAACACATGACAAAATAGTGAACTTAGAAAATATACACAAATTGTGAAATTGCACCTCTTTAAAATGCAGCTCAATTAAACTTAGCTCCAAGAATAATTTTCACCAAAAGTTCTGAGATAAGCTGCATGTTATTCTTGGATGCGGTTGTAGGACCAGCTTTAAAATCGCATGACAAAAATATCATACACATTAAAAAAAACTGTATCACCAACGTAGCCTGGACAACATTTGCTAGTTAGATGAAGTCAGCTATCTCATCTTAGCATATTTATATGCATATTTATAATTATACGGTTCTTGGAGTGAGTGCATACACTCATGAAGTTTAGTAACTTCAGGTCACTGCAACAAGCCCAGGTACAGTTTACCGACGGATGGGTGCAGGACCTTGAAATGCACCGTGTAGAAAGTAAAGACCATCGTACGTATCATAAGTTTACCAGTCTCACAAATCGTCGTCATAAATACACATTCGTTAACCGTTTATTAATAGGACCTTTGAGCTCAACGGTAATTAATTAGTAGAGGAAATAATTTCTGGTAGCATCACAGAAATGTAGCAGTGACAATAATACTGTATGCTGTAATCGTACTGGGCAATTAGTGATACAAAAAACCTGTTTTATCCTGTGAATAAAAGTATGTGTTTTTGTCAGTGTACCATAATAACAGAAGCGAAACGCAATATTGTGTCAGGATAATTTACTATTTATGCACAATAAATAAAGGAGCATAGCGCGACAATTTCTGTTCAGCGCCAGACTTGCTTGTAACCTATATCACCAATTATGTTATGAAAATGACGTATTAACTACTAAAAAACACTGACCTTCGTGTAAATGCTTGGAGCAGACTAACCTGTGAGCTGGAGTGTTCTGGGACGTTATATTTGATCTTTGAATGGCTGCGATCCAGGCCATCCGTCGCGTCTTTGTTACTTCGGAAACATGGCTTGAACAATTTCTCTTCAACGACGTAATCCGATAACAACCGATCTCTTTACCCGTCGGCTTCCCGTGGCTGTCATGCGACCGGCTATTGCAGTTAATAATACAACAGCTTCTTGACATTTTTGTGTTTCTTTTTATCGCTGTATAACTGATTTTAATTGAAAGCCTGCGTGCGCTAGTACCGCTTGCCACGAGTTCCCAGAATCCTTTGCGGTTCTACCCGTGAATGACGTCACATTTTCAATCTCTATATAATATGCATGTTAAATTTTATATTTGGGGTAAAATATCAAGTCTTTTCAAGTAAACCGGTTCAAGTCCAATTCAAGTCCCAAGTCATTGGTGTAAAAGTCCAAGTCAAGTCACAAGTCTTACAACATTTTTTCAAGTCAAGTCTAAAGTCATAAAATTAATGACTCGAGTCTGACTCGAGTCCAAGTCATATGACTCGAGTCCACACCTCTGGGAAGCGGTGTCTGAAAAGGGCTGGGAAAATCATCAGAGACCCCAGTCACCCATCACATGGACTCTTCACCCTCCTGCCCTCTGGGAGGCGCTACAGGAGCCTCCGGACTAAGACCACCAGGTACCAGAACAGCTTCTTCCCCACAGCTGTCAGACTCCTGAACTCTGCCTCCTGACATCTGACCCACGTTAACACATGGACTGAACATACACACACCCACAATGGACAACTGTACCCTCAAACACAATAATAACATGGACTGAACCACCACTCACAACCACTAGCACTTTATATAGCCTCTGTAGAAATTATCCACATATCTCACTTATCTTAACTGCACTACTGTATAGTTCTGTAAATAATCATTCTGTACATACGATAATTTTTAACCCTACAACTGTTTACAACTTGCATAGTTCCCATTTCTGTATAGCTGTATATCTCAGATTTCTGTAAAGTTATTTATTTCATATTCTGTATAGTTTTTCATATTTATATCCTGTTCATATCCTGTACATAGCTTGTACTCACTACAGCCTGTACATACCTATAGTTATAGAATATTCACAACATACTTCATACCGTGTACATTATAACATACCATAATAGACCCATTTCTGTAATATACTCACATATCTATATTATTGCTAATATATATTGTAATATATCTATATCACTAAAGCACTTCTGGATGGATGCAAACTGCATTTCGTTGCCCTGTACCTGTGCATGTGCAATGACAATAAAGTTGAATTCTATTCTATTCTATTCTATTCTATATGTTTTAATTACTTTTAAAGCTCTAAAGAAAGTCTTTGGGAGCCAGGTATGGAGCTGGTCAGACTTGCTGCAGCTGCTATCTGTCCAGGCAGAATTCACATACAAATACACTGAGGGAGAGGGAGAAACACTAACATGGACAGAGCTTTAAATAAATACAGACACAGCAGATGCAGCCGAGCCCAGGCCAAGAGTGCAAGAGCAGCAGTGTGATCTCCTCAAATCTTTATTCTAAGATTTCAGAGATCATGTTGAAATGAAACGAGTTACTGTAGCCTCTGTCTGCCGGTCTGCTTGCCTGCCTGTCTGTCTCTCTTCAGTCCAGATGTCAGAAGAACTAGCCAACAGCTGCGGCAGGAAATGAGCCCCCAGGCTGTGAAAAGGCTAATACACTTCCACACGGCGAAGAGAGACCAAAACAAAACATGTGCACACACACAGAAAAAACTGTGCAGGAATGATGCAAAAGCGTTACTCGTCTCTTTCTTTGCATATCAGTTTGCTTTGTACCTAAAATCCATGTTGCTGCACATGCGCATATGACTGCTATAACCAGTTCAGTTCTTTGCCTGTGAAAGTATTCGTGCGCCTTTCATTTTTCTCCAGCATTCATCAGTTTTGCGTAAAGTGTGTGTGGATAGGGGTGATGGCGTGCCAGCCTGCCAGCCTGCCTGCCACAGCGCCAGCCCCCCAGCCAGCGGGAACATTTGCCTTGTGGCTCCAATTCCCAGGAATGCCTAACCTGCGCCAGCTGTTGAGAACATGTTACCTGTGCCAACAATGCGCCGGCTCTGCCCACCACATCACCTGCCATTCTGTCTCCATCTGGGCGCGAGATTGGATTTGCGTGCGTATTGTTTGTCAGCGGATTACTGTGCCTTTAACTCACCACATCTGTATTTGTATTTCCAGCTGTGTGCATGAATGCAAAGCCTTTTTTGTGTGTAGTATGCACTGTGCCAATGTGTATAAGAAGTGATGTTGCTAATGTTGTGTGCACTGCATGTGTACATACCAGCTCTGATGTGTGCGTGTATGTGTGTGTGTGTGTGTGTGTCTCCATCTGTGTGTGCTGGGCCTCCCTTGCCTGCATCTGGAGCAGCATTGAAGAGGCTTTCCAACAAGGCCAATGGCAGCCAGCCTGCCAAACAGCCCAGATGTTAGTTCTGTAAGCCTTGGGCTAAATGGAGGGACCCACACTCTCATTATACAGGACTAGTAAATTGC
Source organism: Astatotilapia calliptera (assembly GCF_964374335.1). Classification (NCBI taxonomy): domain Eukaryota; kingdom Metazoa; phylum Chordata; class Actinopteri; order Cichliformes; family Cichlidae; genus Astatotilapia; species Astatotilapia calliptera. The sequence continues at coordinate 22,459,827 of NC_137434.1, forward strand.
AGAGAAAGAGAGACCACATAAAAGGATAAAAGAACTGGAAGATGAATCAGATGAAAGAGATATTATTTGATACGATGTGCCTGTTCACCTTTCTCACACAAGAATTTAAACATAAATTAATCAGACTATGCCACTTTAATGGATTTTTGCTCAGTGTTGGTATAACCGGAAACCTCTGGCCCCTGGGAGGCATGAAATTGATATCAACTTCAGTTTTCTTATTTCAATTGGATATATACTTTCACCGGCCATTTCATTAGGTATGCCTGTTGTTCATTAATGCAAATAATTAATCAGCACAATGCAGCAACTCAATGCACTTAGGCAATTAGACATGGTCAAGACGACCTGCAAAAGTTTAAACCGAGCAGCAGAATGAGAAAGGAAGGTGATCTAAGTGACCTTTAATGGTTGGTGGTACTTGGATTTTCACAACTATCTGTAGCGTTTACATAAAATGATCTGCCTTTCTTTGATGCCAGAGGTCAGAGGTGAATGGACATACTGCTTTGAGCTGATGGGAAGGCATTTGTTACAACCAAGGTTGTGCATAGGTTGTGCAACACACCAAACCTTGATGTAGATGGGCTACAACAGCAGAAGACCACACTGGGTGCTACTTCTATTTTTTGCACTGTCCAACCTGGTACTAGCAAGGTGTACCTAACATAATGGCCTTTTTTTCCCCACTCAAATAACAATGGTAAAGATTCTTTCCAAAAGTGCCTGGATCTAGATCAACTAAGAAGTTAGTTACTGTCCTACCTGTGGTCAGGTTTTTAAGCAAATTCTTCTAAATATTTTTTTCTTAGTAATCCAGCTAACAAACAGGCAAAACAAATCATTCAAAAACTCCTTGGCAGCAGTAATATACTACAACCATTCTTAAAGTGAATGATTACATTGTCTAAAAAGTGGATTTTAAATCTGCAGCATTCAGTTCACTTCTTGGGTTCATCAATCTATAAAAAGTACAATATGTATTCATTTGCTTTGAGTCACCTTTTTAAGATCCAGCACTCAATCTCTTTTATCCTAGTTTTAGCCTTAACAAGCTGCTAACGGTAATATCTGCCTGTTTATCCACTAAACGCTTCACTCTTTTCACTACCTTAAGTTTGATGGACAGGATGTGTACAGTTAGTGATCCATAACCTTTTAAAAGTATGGCTGAAAATGCCACAAATCTCTGTGAGAGAAATTTGCAAGAGCAGAGTTTCAGCAATGACAGAGTAATAACAGAGAACGTCAGGATTCTTTGTTCAGTCTGTTTTTTCACATTGCACACTCATTTCATTTCATTAAGGTTCTTGATATGACCATATATAAATTACCATGAAAAATGATGGCATCACATAATCCAGCCTGGTGACCTTCAATTGCGTTACTTTGAGGTCACCCTCTGTCCTTTCTAATCACCAAATCCAGTGTTTCCCAAACCACCTAAAGCCAATATCTCTCCATAAACAAGAAGGCGGTTTTTGAAATAAAAACACAACATGTTCCATCAAACAGTGGGACACAATTAGCTTCATCATCTGGAGGGTGTGTAACTGTGATGCTGAAGCAGATTTATGTGTGTGTACGTTTGTGTCTGTGTGTGTGTCGCCACAGAGGTGACATCCATGAGGCTGCTTTAGCTCTGTTTGTGAGATCCATGTGTGCGGACTTCCAGAGGGCTTATAGAAAGGGCCCCCCCATATGGTGAGCACACACTGTGGCAACAGGATGCAGCCCTCCCCTGTGTGCGACCTCCAGCCAGCCATCACACACTGACTGAGTAAACAACAACTGGACATGGAGTTATGATGTTGTATTTGCTGGCATATTTTTGGATGGGATATTATCTCCTAAATCTGTCATGAAAGTGAATTACCTTGGTCGTATGTCAGTATTTATACTGAAGCGATATCCTAAAATCTGTTTATCCTTTTTGAAAAACATTGTTTTTGTCAACAAATTCTAACACATTTCACTGGAGTGTTTATGAGTAACGGCTGTCAGATGTTACTGATGCGGCAGAGCTAGTGTGAAATGGATTCACAATGATAAAAATGTAATGAGTTTTATGGTAACCTTATTAGAAAATAAAAGAAAATAAATTGAATTGATCGTATCTGCCCCACATTCACGTGCGTCTTCTTATCAAACACAGCTTAGGGCACATTTGGGAAATGCAAATTGCTGAGAGAGAAATGTAACTGAGAGACATCTCCTCCCTTGACAGATATCCTTCTCACATCTCTCTGTTCCTGCACACAGATGTTACGCAGCAGTTTGTTCAGAGAAGGAGAAGATGATTCCTCCTGTGCTTCCCCAAGGAGTGTGTAGCCTGGGGAAAATCACATTTACACATAAAGTATTCATGTGTGTCTGTGAGCAAGTGTGAGGAGGAGACTAAAGAGAAAAGAAGACAGAGAGAAAGAAAGTGTCATGCAAAGGAAATAACTGAGGCACAGACCAGAAATAGGAAGTGGCAGGATTGGAAACTGAGGGGCCCTTGGGGGCCATCAGAAGCTTTGGAAATGCGTGTGTGTGCTCTGTCCTCTGGCTGTGCTCAAACTGTGTGTGTTTTTGATGTTGATCTCACCCAGTTGTTGGAAAACCAAACACAGTCTGTGCACCCAGATGCTGACAGATGTGCCGTGCACAGCCTAACATCCTCTGAAACTCACGTGCACAATGACACACACACATACACACACAGCGGAGACAGTAACCCACATCCTTCCTGTAGGCCCATTAGAAACAGTCCTTCTGGCTTTCGTGAGGGATTCAACAAACACTCCAATATTTCTTAAAACCAATCTTAGCTCCAGTGGTGTGCTGCTGTGCTCTTGAGGGACAAGGTGTCCACTCTGCTGTTCCAGATGTTCTATAACAAACTAAAACACAGAATTTGTGTCATGCAGATGTGTTTGCATCATAGTCGGCAATTTCAGGGAGAGGCAGGGAGACAGACAGGCAAATAGCCGGAGTTAATGCAGCTCTCCCTAGTGGTCTGGGGCGGCTCCTGCACACATGCAGCTGTGCACATGCAGAGAGGATGTTGAGATGGATGGTTTGGAATGGTGGGACATTTAGCTGTCATCTCTCACAGGCTGGGCTAGGTTGGGTAGCAACGTTTTAGTGTCTCAGCTGTTGTTTTTCATCCAGTCCTATCATTTCCCATCCTGTCTGATCCTACTTATCATGTCACATCCTGACCTTTCTATCCTATTTGGCAAATACCCTTTAGATACTCGCTTTTGTTGTGTATTGAAAATGAATTGTATTGTATTAATTTATTGATTAATTTTTTTAGGTAGTTAGGTTATCATGTTTTCAAACACAACACAGTTAAGTACATAATTTGTTGGATAAAGGCACAATTTTTAGAGTTTTACCTCTGTAAATCTCCATAGTGGATTTCTACTCAAACAAATAAGATGTGATTGAAGCAAACAATTTTAACTTTAATTCAAGGGTCTTAATGAAAGACTGCATGAACTGTTTTGGTATTACAGCATTTTTTATACAGTCTAGAGACAGAATGTCATTAAAGTAAATTAAACCACATTCAAACACATTGCAACCACATTTTTATGCTTATATTGGACTGTCATAATTGAAAATAGGCCATTTTCTATAAGGACTACTGAAAGAAGATGTCAGTGATTGCATAAATCCAAGGATGAAACTTGGATTTAACATCCATGAACTGATTCCCTGAAGGACCACAGAAGGACATTCAGATTATTTTAACACATTTTCTTCAGAAAGTGAATCTAAAGCCTCTTTTTTTTCCTCATTTAAATTTAAACTATGCTCAATTAATTCAATTTAGTTTAATTCAATTCAATTTTATTTATATATTGCCAAATCTTGACAACAGTCACCTCGAGGCACTTTAGATTGCCACAATAAAACAGAGAAAACTCCATGAGCAAGCACTTGGGGAAAGTGAGAAGGAAAAACTCCCTTCTAACAGGAAGAAACCTTGGCAGAACCAAGCTCAGGGAGGTGCAGCCATCTATTGGGACCAGTTGGCATATTTATGATGATATGACACAAAATATCCTGTTTTTCCCAATCTTGAAGAGGTAAAGAACCCTTTGAATTATTCCCAGAATGACCACAAAAGTTAATGACTTCTAGGCCCGTCAGTCGATTTTTAAAGAAATCAAACAGCCAAAAAAATAAATAGACAAATTATTCACTTATTTATCTTACAAGTCATAAACCTGCTTCATCAGGACTGTTAGTGTTGTTTGACAAAATGTCTTTCTTGCTAAATGATGCAAAACCATAATTGTAGCATGAAATTCTGTGACAAAACCCTCAAATACAGAAATATCTTAGATGTAAAGTAATTGTTGCCACAAAACTACACTTTTAAGCATGCTTTTAGCCATCCGTGTTGTAGTAAATTTGGGTTGGAAATATAATAAACTATTTAAAGAACAACCACAGAATTATTTTCTATATTTTCTATATTATATTTTACAATGTCAATGCAGCTGGGAGCATTATATTTCTAAAGGTTTATAACAGTATGTGTTTAGCCATATGTCAAGGTCACACCTCAGAAATGGCAGTGTTCTTGCTCCTCCATTGCCTCAATGTGAGCAAAATCTATTTTGATGGCACCCAGTAAAGCTCCAGTATGCAGCTGGAAGAGCAACAAGAGCAGTGTGTGTGTGTGTGTGTGTGCGACATAGGGATTTCATTTGTATGTACATGTCACAGAGTCCAGAGCTTGGAGATGCTTGATGACGGTAGAATGAGGTTTCTGGCTGCCCTCACTGTCACATGCGGATAACATCTGTCTACAAACACATCCTGTTCACTCACTCATTTCTCATAATGACAAATAATAAAATTCAATGTAAAGTGAACAAAACACCTTTGCTAAGTCTTGTCGGCTTGTCCAGCTGTCCTGCAAAATAAACAGCCCCTTCCTGAAATGTGCAGTCTCATTCTTAGAGTCACTTCCAAGAGCTTATGACGTTAGTGCTGGCCGTCAGAGCAAACCTAAGCAGTATATCAAGAGGCTTTGCTTTGTGGCTCAGCTCTCTCTTTATCACCATGGCGCAAAATGATTCCTACATTACTGCAGCAGCTGCTGCTAAGCAGCGGTCAATCACATAATTACTTTTACCCTCACTCATGAATAATCTGCTGTCACATGCTGTCAGAGATACAGGAATTACAACTTGCTGACGTAGAAGCTGCTCATGAATCTCATCATGGTGGGAGGTTCACAAAAAAACTGATTCACAAGGTTGAACTGGGAGAGCTTTCTGTCATAGACGTGTTTTCTTATTTAAAAGGACGCAATGTACAGATACAATGTAGGAAATTCTGTAGTAATTTAGTGGCAGCTGGATGCTGGAAAGTTACAGCAAAAATATCCTGTATCCTGTAATTGCATTTACTGTAATTTGCTGTAAATTTGAATGGCCACCTTGTGCTGAGTGGCAGTTAACTGTTAAAGTGACATCTTTTCTCTGTTATCCTTTTGCTGCAACCTCAAAAGGATGGTTAAACATTGAATTTTAAAAGAAGACTCTGCCATTGGTCAGTTTTTCCCATGCAGGTTTTACTTCTGTAAAATGGAATTACAGTAGTGAACCAATATTTTCCCATAATCCTTTGCCATTTACAGTAAATTAATGTGTAAACCTACTATACTATCTTACTGTTGGCATTACAGATTAATACTGTTCAAATTACAGAAACTGGTTACAGTATATGAATACAATAAATTTATAACAGAGATTTATAACAATATGATTTTATTTCTTATTCAGGATGTGGAAATAACAATATAAAAAAAATCAGTTTTATCACAGACTCTAATATTCTGACACATTTCTGGGCCACTCTTTACCTTAAACTGTCTTAAAACCTTACAGTTTTCATCAGACTTGGATGCTTTAATCAGCCAACGCATCTCCTTGACAATCATAATGTGGGAAGATTGGAAGTTGTAAATTAAACGTTAATGAAGAGGTTATATCATTGTTATTACTACTCTTGTAAAGTTAATCAAAATCTGTTTCCACTCTTCTGGACCCCAGCTTTTCATTTTAGAGTAGCAGCTGCACACTGCTGCACAACCTGAAAAACCAGGCTGCTCCAAACAAGGGGATGGATGTGTGTATGGAAGGTAGTGTGGGGGTAGAGGACAATCTGTGTGTTTGTGTGCATGATGAAGGGCCAGGGGACGGGGTGTTTATAGGGAGAGTTCAACCTGTCTGCACATGAGCAGAAGGTATCCACAAACACACATACAAATGCATATGCAAGCAAGTGTGTGAACATGTGATACAACACTGGATAACACATAAGGAGGCAAGCAAGCGAGCACATATAAGCAACTACACACTGATACACACAAAACCAAAGTGCCTTCTCATTTGCACACAGGGTGTAAGTTGGACACTCCATTTGCAGAAGTGAAATGTTTTGATCACATACTGTGTATAGACAAAATAATAGCAACAGTTTACCGTGTGGTGCAATCAAATGCAATATCCCTGTAACAAATGAAAGCCTTTCACAGCTACAGCTGTGGGGTAATGTGGCTGTAATGTTCAGTTTGCTGACTCTGTGTCAAGAGGGTGGAGATTAAATGTGACTGAAACTTGGATAGTTTGTGGAGTTGCATTGATCTCCTTGTATTTTGGCCACACTTTGAACAGCAGTATGAACGGCATTCATGTGACAATTTCAGAGTAGTGGACCATCTACATTAGTGATTTAATGCAAATATTCACACAATTATATCACTGAGACGAACATCAGTGAATGCATAACAGCCAAATATTCCACATTGTTTAGTTTTTTTTCCAGAAGCAGCAGCAGCAAAAATTTTGTTTACGAGCTGAAGTTTATATCTGGTCATCTGGTAATTCGCAGACTACATTTCACACCTGAGTGCAGAATAGGTGACCCAGAACAGAGGAGAACAGAGCACAGCAGAGCCATGCTGGACCATACTGGCTCCCAAGCTGTCCTGCTGTACAGCACACCTTCAACACCGTGGCTGCAGCTGCTCTGTCCTGTCTCATGTGTGCATACATTTATGTGCATGTGTGTGTGTACGTATCCCCTGCACATTGACCTCAGCTGTCCCTACCTCTATGCTGGTCTCCTGGGCAAGGCTGACCTCTCTCCTGAAGCCACTTCAAAGAGACCAGGGATGGGCTGTAGGTGCACAGGGTGCTGAGCCGGCCAGCACGGCTGCTTCCCTGGGCTTTGGGAGCTGGGGCTGGAGTTAAGGTAGGAGGGAGTGTTGCAGAAGGTGAAGGGAGTCACAGTGGCAGGCGAGCAGAGACAGGAGGTAAGGGAATGGGATTAGGGATGTTATGATCGTCAAAAGATGGAAGTTTAGACTTGTGTTTGTTTGCTTTTCAACCTGGGCAGGCTTTCTGTGCTCTGGTGTCACCTACAGGAGTATGTGCATGCGTGTGTTATTCACTCAGCAGCACATCCCCTCACCCGCAGGGAGTCATATGTTCAGCTTGGTAAGAAGTGACGGCTAGGGGACCTGGGGGCCACTGTTACATTGGACTCCCAGTGGAAAAAAAAGATTACAAGACAAACACACCCATATTAAGAGATGGGTGAAATAACAGAACATCTGATATAATCACGGAATCTAGTTTAACAGACATAAATGCATTTTTAAACTTTATAAGTTGAAGAAATTGGAAAAAAAGGAAATAACAAAAAAGATTGGATTGAGATGTTAATAATATAGAACAACTGCTGGTGAAAAACCTTATTTATAGATTCTTCAAGACAACTGTCAAAATATGTGCCTGGACACCTGCTTACTGTTGGCCCAAGGACCACCACTTTGGTCCACTTTAAAAGAACTTTTTGCATCTTTGTGAATTTTATGTACCGTATGGATTACACACATACAGGTTATGTATGTATTTCTACATTAACCATATAAATGAAGTGTGAAAACCTGCCACGTGCAAGACTCAAACTTTGGTTTCTGGTGTGAGCAGCAAAATCCAACCTTTTAAAAGTGAAAACAATCATTTTAAACACAACGACACAAATCAGTGCATATGATACTGACCAGATTCAAAAGAAATTTTGTCCAGGCACACATAAACTAAGGCTGTGAAACTGTGTTGTTTGCTGTTCTTTGTACAGCAGGTTTATTCAGTCGGTACATTTCTCCAGAGCATTTCCAAAAAATTGAAATGTGACTCTACTGAGACATTTAAAACACAATGGATTTCAGTCATGTGTTAAGATTCACAGACTTGTCGGACTCTTTAGAAAGGGCGACATTACAATGACAGGCAGCTGGATACCCTAGTCAAAGAAAAGCAGCAAAGGATGACAGCCATTCAAGCCACTATGTTGGTCAGCTGAAAAACTATTATGTTATTATGTATGTTCTCTCTGCGCCTGTGGGTATGAATGGCACATCTGCTTGGGGTGTATCCCACCTCTTGACCAATGTCAGCTGGGATAGGTTTCATTGAGGGATGCTGATCGTGAGGCAGTTATTATCATAATGGAGCGTTTTTAGGAACTATATTGTCATTTCATCTGTGGGTGCACCAGTTTTCATCCAGTCAAGCAAACACTGGATGGATTACCATGAAACACTGTGCAGACATACTCCTTGAGCACCAACAGCTGAAGAGGATCTCAGTTTAACCTTGATGGACTGATACAGCATTTAGTGCAGATATTCATGTTTCCCAGGGGCAGTGTATCTTTGCTCTTCCTCTTTTTGGCCTCGGGAATATATTGACAGGTATTTTGTTCCTGTAGAAAACAGGAAGCAGGAAACAGGAAGCAAACTGATATGCAATTATATGTAACACCAGCTACAGGTTGAGACATCTGTCACCTTGCATTCTTCTGTTACATCATCATTATTTTTTATTTTCTTTTTTATTTAGTGTGTGAATTTCACCAGCTGTCGTTGAAAGATTACCCAACCTTTTAGTTAGCTAGTATCTTTTCTTGAGAGCGCAAAAACCTCAGTGAAACACAAATACACACAAAAGCAAGATGGACAACGACAAACAAACAAAGATTAAAGGATGGTGGAATGAAGTTTATTTCACCTCTACTTTCTCTCTGTCTCTCTATCTTTTTTAAAATTTGTGGACATGTGCATGTAGCCTTCCGAGGTAGTTTTTTTTTTAGTAAAAAATTAATGGTAGACATTCATCCACCTCAAAGCAAATGGCAAAGAATTTGATGATCTCTTCTTTTTTATATGTTGTGCTAAAAACTAAAAAAGTACTGCTTCTTTCAGACTCTCTCTCTCTCTCTCTATAAACACCCAGCACGCCCCTGCGGGCGGTTTATCCTTCAAGCTCGGGTCCTCTACCAGAGGCCTGGGAGCTTGAGGGTCCTGCGCAGTATCTTAGCTGTTCCCAGGACTGCGCTCTTCTGGACAGAGATCTCCGATGTTGTTCCCGGGATCTGCTGGAGCCACTCGCCTATCTTGGGAGTCACCGCACCTAGTGCTCCGATTACCACGGGGACCACCGTTACCTTCACCCTCCACATCCTCTCGAGCTCTTCTCTGAGCCCTTGGTATTTCTCCAGCTTCTCGTGTTCCTTCTTCCTGATATTGCTGTCATTCGGAACCGCTACATCGATCACTACGGCCGTCTTCTTCTGTTTGTCTACCACCACTATGTCCGGTTGGTTAGCCACCACCATTTTGTCCGTCTGTATCTGGAAGTCCCACAGGATCTTAGCTCGGTCATTCTCCACCACCCTTGGGGGCATCTCCCATTTTGACCTCGGGACTTCCAGGTTATACTCCGCACAGATGTTCCTGTACACTATGCCGGCCACTTGGTTATGGCGTTCCATGTATGCCTTGCCTGCTAGCATCTTGCATATATATATATATATATATATATATATATATATATATATATATATATATATATATATATGAATATTTACTTTGAGTTTGTTCTGCTTATTTCAAATATATGTAGTGTTTCTTTTGTTTGTTTCTTTTACTTCTTTTACTTCTTTATGTTGTTGTATTATTAGAGGGCTAATATTTTCGAAGTTGCTTACTGACTCTAAGTTATCTGTAGGTTTGTGTGTGCGTGTGTGTGTGTGTGTGTGTGTGTGTGTGTGTGTGTGTGTGTGTGTGTGTGTCACAGGGGCACGTCTGGCCACAGCAACAGTAACAGAAGGGCTCCCCTGTGTTGCCTTTTTCCTTTTCAAGCTGTCTCTTTACCCCCACCTCAGTTATTCAACCTCCACACCACACACACACACACACACACACAACAAACACACACACATACACACCTTCCTTTTGCTGCTGGTTGCTACCCATACTCCCCCTCGTGCACACAGGGCTGTGAGCAAAAGGCCAGCTGATGGCAATACGTGTATGTGTGTTAAGGGAGGCCAGAACAGTAAACACATATATTATGTGACACGCTAGGTCCACCTGTGTCTGCACTCTGTGCCCAGCCATGGTCCCATACCTAAACCCTCTGCTGCTGAAGCTCCATGCTCCACACAGATGATGATAATGGAGGCCAAAAAGCCAACAAATGAAAATTCTAGCTTTAATATAAGGACATGTCTTTCTGAGATGTTATCAAAAGCATAAGAATCATTTGTCTGTATCAACTCTTGAATAACCAAACTGACGCTAGGATGCCCTAATTCAATATTGGCTGTAACAAAATTAAAGAACCATAATAGGACAGCTGACCCTGTTGGCTTGAAACAAACTGCACAGGAATTCAAAAAATGTGTTGCATAAACAATCTGAGCCTTATATGTGCACTGAACATTCTGGTTTACACTAGACTGATCAGCTGTTGTGTAGAGATTTCAGTCATATGCTGTGCAGCTGTCTGATCCTTCCGGGCTGTAAACAGCATTCGGAAAATGGCAGTGTGAAGAGGATGCATGGATTGTTGACCTCACAGGTTGGTCATTGTTCAGACACTGTGTCTTTGAAATAGAAATAGTAATAAAAAAACAAAGAAAAATCTATTAAAACATTTCTAATGATACAACATTTCAATGTAACACAACCACCCAGTGAATTCTCCTGGCTTTTGTTTGTTTATTCCAAGACTGATCTTAAAGATGAAAAAAAGTTTAACTGAAATCCAGATTGCCTTGTAGGAGTAAGTGGTTTCCAAGATTTATCTGTTTGCATACAACAGCCCAGTGTCTTAAACTGGTATCTCTCTTTTTATAACAACAGATCAAGGGTTTTCTAACTTTTCAAGATTTAAAGATGTTGTAGGCTTTCTTCAAGCAACAGTAGGAATATCATTTATCCATCCATCCACCTTGGGGGCCATGTTGCAAGTTTATTGCAGGTCTAATAGAGATAAACAACTAGTCACGCATATATTCACACTTACGACCTATTTAGGGTCACATTGATCACAGCATTGATGTGATTCATTGTTCATTTTTCTAAGCAAATTCTGGGTTTCTGTGTTCTGACTTTTAGACCTCTTCATGGACATCGGCAAATGTCCCCAACGGGTGCCTGAGGATCTTGTGATCATGGCGTATTTGTTGTGCACCACACCAGTCTGAAAACTCAGTGGTCTCTTTCAAGAAGCAACTAAAAACTTATCTTTTCAGACTTGCTTTTGGTTAACTCCCTTTTTTCTCATTTTTTAATACTCTGGAATTTTTTTGTGAAACACTGTTATCTTTGTCTGGAAAGGTGCTATATAAACAATGTTTTACTTACCCACAAATAAACCAGACATGCATGTCCTTGAAGTGTGGGAGGAGTGGGAGGAGAGAACACATGCAGGTGTAGGAAAATCTCTTCTCCAAATACAGTAAGATCATAACTGTAAATAATAAATCAGTAATGGTTTCCATATCAGTAACACTTAGCTCCACTGATTTTAGAATGGGTCACCCTGTAACAGCTGGGATAGACTCCAGTCCAAATGTGACCCTGAACTGGATAAGGTAAAGAAAATGGATGAATCATTTGTGGACATTTGGTGAAGCTAACATTTTGGCAGTATTGTTAGTAATTGGTTGCTTATTCACACAGACAGCAGTTACAGAACGGGGCATTATTATTAATATGAGTCATATTTTTGGATGTAGCTGAAATTAATTGAAAAATAAAGAACAGCCAGGAAGGTATTTTTGGTACATGGTGTTAATGATCATAAGTATAAATACAACTGACAAAAGTACATTTTCAGTCAGTGGTAATAACATCTAATGGGGGTTTTTTTTTGTAATAAGACATCAAATTGTAACATTAGGGTGACATTTGGGCTGAAGGGTTAGCTTAGGCTGCTGCCCCCGCGACCCAGCCTCGGATAAAGCGGATGAAGATGGATGGATGGTTAGTTTTGTGTGGGTTAATATGTGAGAGTCAATATGAAACTGTGATATACTTCAGCAAAAGATAAAGAAACTGGTTTGTATCAGTCTTGTGATGAATAAATATAATGTTGGGTGTTTTTTTTTTGTTTGTTTTGTTTTTTAACTTTAATTCATACCTTCTTATGCACCTAAATGGAGGTTAGATGTTGTTTTTCTGGTCTAACTGATAACATTTGTACATTAGTGAATTCCCTTTTTCTGTTGCAATACCTGTTGAAATTTGTAACTGTTATTTCAGTTGCCTTTCTGTTTGGTAATCATCTTTGGGTTTCGCCAAGGATCCATTCACAGATCAGGCCTTTTGAGCCACAAGTTTCTTGTGAGATGTGTCCAGTTTCGCAAGGGACAAGGGATACAAAACAGAGAGACCTGTTTCCACTGATTTTCATCCAATCACTGTGTAATTTGGAATACCTCAGCATTTTCTCCCTGTTCCCCTTCCTTAAGAATTAGTTCTTGGATTAGCTGGAGGGCCAGATGTATCTCTCAGGTTCTTGCTGGATTTTATTTCTCTTAAGGACATGACTTTCACATACTCTTCATCTGCTGTAGGTTGTTTTTCAGGCCCGCCACTTCTTTTTGTGTCTTCCACTTGTTTAGTTCGCTTAGTTTTTTAAGGAGACACTACACCATGTCAAAATATGCCAGGTTTTCAGCTAATAGTTCTTTCAAAATCTCTTGTTGGTGGAAAAATTTAATTTTATGCCTTTCAAACAGGCAGCAGCAGGCTGCTAGTCAAAAAGCGCTTGCAGATGTAATATAAAATAATAATACATGTGGTAATGCACTTTTATTTAAGAATAATCACTTAAAGTTATCACACGACTTCTACTCTACACACTGTATTGTTCTCTGCTGCTTCCATATATGACATACTGTCTGGAGATATGGGGTAATGCATATATAACAAGGCACTCTTCATATTTTCAAGTTACAAAAAAGAGCTATAAGAATTATAAATCAATCAAACTATATAGAAGTAACTAACATTTTGTTTATTAATCTGAATACCCTGAAATTTTTATGATTTAGTTGAATATAAAATGGCACAGATAATGTATAAAGCACAAAATAACTTGCTTTGCCCCAGTACTCAGAAGCTGTCCAAAGTCAGAGAGAGTCAATATGACTTAAGGGGAACAGGTTTCTTTAAAAAAAACAAGATAAGAAAAAATATAAAGCAGAGATGTGTTTCTATTAGAGGAGTTAACCTGTGGAATAGTTATGACAGTGATTTAAAAAGGTGTAGTTCATTTTCCTTGTTTAAAAATATGTTTAAAAATAGAGTATTAGAAAAATATATAAATTAAGAATGAAAAGAGCAAAAAAAAACAAACCCCCCCCCCCCCCCCCCCCCCAAAAAAAAACCCCCTCTTGATTCTTTTTCTTTGATGTAGTTACTTATCTAAGGTGGAAAGTTTTTTTTTTCCCTTGTTTGTTTGTTTGTTTTGTTTTTGCTTTGTTTTATTATTTGCTTCGAGCCCTGTGTACAGGAGCTGCATGCAAAAAGTTCTTTTGTTAAAAGGGTTGGCGTAATAAGCAAATACTTCAGCCAATACCTTTTGATTAGCCTTGTCTCATGCTTTCTTGCTTTGTGGTAGATCTTTGTTCACTGAGATATTTGAATGCTAATCAATAAAATCAAATCTACTTTTACTTAAAAAGTAAAAACCTCACCTTAGTTTAACAGTCTTTGCTTCAAAACTAACGTAAAAAAAAAAAGTAAATGATTTCACACTTTGCAAAGTGACCCAGTAGGCCAAATTTGATCCTTTGGTGCACCTTATGTTTGACACCCCTATGGTTATTCAAGTAAGTACAGCTCTGATGAACGGATGATGAGTGGCTGCACCTTTGCTAAGCCCAATAAAATTAATTATTGGACATGTTTTTTGAGATGTTTACTGAGATTTTGGATGACTGCAAGTGTGTGAGTCAACAGTTTTCAAAAAATTAATGATTTACCAAAATCTGTGTCTGCTCAATACTGTAAGGACATTAATGACGAACGATAACAACTTGTAATATAGCCCATAACTAAGGGCGTAATTCCCCTGTAATTAAAAGGAATTTCAATGTATTTTATTTTAAATTATAATGTAATTATATTTGCATTCAAATACTTAGAAGAATTTGGTAAGAAATCAGATTTTTACAGGAAATAAAGAATTAATACTGTGAATTTTAAGTATAGCATAAGTAAAGTTGTGTGTAATATCATGGTACATATTGAGGAAAAACAAAAAAATCTGGTTTATTATTAATATACTTAATGTATACTTAATATAAGTATGTTTGGGGGTGCAGGTCGTATTATGAAGTGACTTAATCTTTTCTCATCTTTATTTGTTTTAGATCTTTATTAAATATTTATTATGTAGATGTGCAAATTGCCTGTTCTTTCATTTCCCCTTTTAGTAGGCATGCAGTAGGGATTTAGAACATTTTATTCTTAAAGTTATAGTTGAACAGTTATTGTGAGGTGATTGTGAAGTTTGATATTTTAAATTTTAATGGTATTTGTTTTTGTATAAGTTACAAAAAGAATAGTCATGATCACATTTAAATATCACATTATCACAGATTATTATGATAAAAGCACAGTTGTATAATAGAACATCCATCATGCACATTAACATAATGAATATTAAATAAGCACGTAAGAAAGCGAGATTAAAGCACTTCATTATATGGCCTGCGCGAGAAGTACAGTACAGTATGTAAGATTTAAGATGGGGAAATGTTGTTTAAAAAAACACAATAAAATTACGCTGTACTTAAACTTACCTATGGTGTACTGAAGATGACTTATGCTGTACTGAAATTCACTTGCCCTATACTTAAAATTACTTACAATGTAATTAATTCTTTGTTTCCCATAAAAACCTGACTTGGTGCTCCCTTATTCTAGTGTACTTACCTTAAAGTATTTGCAGGTAAATATAATTACATTGTAATTTCAAATAAAAAAGTGGAAATGAAGTTTTATTACAGGGGACTTGAGCCCTTAATGATAGGCTTATTATAAGGTGTTACCTAAGAGACTAACAAAAACACTAAAAGAAATAAAAACTAAAATGAAATTTAAAAATTTCAGAGAATAAGAACTCGTGTTATTTCCAGCCGAGAAAACCAAATAATACTAACTTGAATTTTAAAAAAGGGAAAAAATTAAATAAAAATAAAAACTACTTAGACAACATCATGGTATTGCTCTATTTTAAAAATTGTGCTCCAATTTTTCTGCCCTTGTCATACTGTTCTTCTTTATTTAAGCTATTGTCATAGGCTGTGTAATGTCTTGACTACTGTGACACAACAATCACCAAACTTCTGGGATCGATAAAGTCTGTCTCACATCTTATTTCTGATGATATGTTTGGGTTTGTGATTCAGTTATCTCGCAGATAAACCACCTAAGCACTTAATTCTCGCGATACTTGGCTTATTAGCCGGCACAGACGCACGGGGTGTTGGGATGAGATGATGAGAGAGCTCCACAGGGAAGGAAAACAAGACACAGAACTGAAACCGTTAAAATCGAAAACGGGAGAACGAGACGAGACGGTAGGGAGTGCGCGCGCGCGCGTGTGTGTGAGAATGTGGGTGGGGGGATGGGGACATAACAGAAATGGGGTTGCCGTTTCCCTGAGTGACGTCACCGGTTTTCCTCACCAGAGTCAAAACAACCGTTGGCTGCGGTAAACGAAAGCTCCGCGGAAATCCGTTTGATGTGTCTGCAAACGATTATTTCTGCATCGGCTCGTAACGTGAACCGACGACGGTTTCTTAGCTTACTTAGCTTGCAGTCCCAGGATAGCTTAGCGTTCCTCACTTAAGAAGCGTGGAAAAAAATAATTAATAACCCGAGCCGTCCTGTCAACAGCAGGTGCAAGGGGGATACCACACACCACCACCTCTACCGCACCTGCGGCTACAGGTAATACTGTTAGCTAGCCACACTGTTGTGACAGTAAACACGGCACGAGCAACGCTAAAGCTAGTAATATAATGCCTCGTGATAACATTAGCGAGGTGTGTTTGACCGCTCACATGGGAAAACTGAGGCGGGGGATAAAAAGTAGTGTTTTTAAACGTTTATCGTGCGTGCAGTTTTCTGCCTGCGTGTGATATGCGTCAGTTGTTTCAAATCACCGTGACGCAGGTATTGCAGTGGTGGTACCTGTGTGTCTTAATCAATCATATTCATCCTACCTGCTGGATACATCACTGCAGTTTGAGGCAGCAGTATATCGGGATGATTTGCATGTACGCGGTATGCAGAGAAACGGCAGACTAGGCCTGGCTCGATTTGCCTACACAAGTTACGGCAAGTAATTAAGAGGGTGTGCCACACTCGTAGATAATCCAGTTGATAATAATGGGAATAGTGCTGGTTGAATTAGTAAACAATATGTGTTGCAAATTTTTACTTTTGGAGCCTGATATTTGGATTATAATCGATTTAGGAGCCCAAGCAGAATAGAAATTAGAGGAAACCTGCTTACCAATTTTTATTGATTCTTATTTTCTTTTTAAGAATTGTATCAGAACAAAATATTATCTTCATGTCAAAGAGATCATTACAAAAATCCCCAAACTGCAATAAGGCTACAGAATCTTCTCTCTCTCTCAAAAAAAAAAAAAAAAAAAAAAAAATGCTTTGCTGCTGGAAAGATGTACAGATAATAAACTGAAAATGAGTTGCTTTTACCCACCTTTAACTTACCCTATGAAAGAAAAGTAGGTGCCCCAGATTTATGTAACATGACAAAGGGTAGGCACTTGTATTATTTACCTAATGTTTGTAACTTCACCCTTTTCTCTTTTATTACTCATTTTTATAATTTTCTTCAAAAGTGCTTTGATTCTTTGCTCATACTGATTCTGCTGGCTCTGAGCTTGCAATAGGTCATATGGGAGGCTGACCATCCGATCACTGGTTTTGAGCTGAGAAGACTGGCAATTGACCGATTTGGTGCCTGGCCGGTCAGTTGGCGCATGTCTAATACAAATGCTTAATTTAAACAACTTAGGTCAATTAATTAGGCCCAAACTGATTATAATTGTTCAATTTAATGTAATCCTTTGGTTTGTTTCTTTCCATATACTTCTCCTTAATGTAAATAGGGAATATACTTTTCCTTTTCACCAAAATGTCAGTTTACAACCTTAAAGGCTCCCCTGCAATGGTTTTTTTTAAATGCAAACTCTCAAGAAACTTAGAGCAAAACAAAACGCATATCTGATCAAATGCACAGAGATACTGAGTGGCGATAAGGTAACCACCGCGGCATATTCATTACTTTGGTTTTGAACATAATAGCCTCTGTTTAGTATGTGTATTGCAACACTCAACATTAAATATTGACCCACTTTTTAACTGTAGTATATATTTTTTTAATTGTTTGATTTAATAGTTTCTTTACATAAAGTCTGAAAAATGGTTAGTACATGAATTCTAATGAAAAGGAAAAATTAATTTATAGAGCACTTTTCTGCTCTTGCTTGTAGTGTAGATAGAACAAAGTGTTTGTAGTGTAAAGCACTTCAATGACCAGTTGAAGTGCTTTACACTACAAGCACTTTGTTCTATCTACTTAAGCACTTTATCTAACTTACATCCCCACCTCCAGCCAATTTGGATCCAGCAATTAACCTAACAAACATATCTTTAGACTTTGGGAGGACGAACATGCGATCTCAGTACAGGAAGACACCATCTGACCAGAGGTTCAAACGAGGGATGTATCAATAATAGTAAAAAATAATAATAATATTTCATTAATGGAAAAATTAAGTCTATACATTTCTATAATAGGCAGAATCCAGCATATGTGAACATTGAGGTTATGCATGCATATAAATAACATACCAATACCATAATCCAGTAATGACATAAAATTTCAAGCAACAAGTCTTGCACATTGCAACGCCCACCCACCCTCAAACCTTTCCATTATAACAAAGCATAGAGCGGGGGCTGGACTGGGTGACACTGAATCCACCTTTAGTTACGATAAAATAGGCCAAGGCTGCTGGGGCCTTCCCAGGATGCACTAACATCACTCACTATGTCTTTTTATACCACTCTGCATTTAATCATTCGTTAGTATTATCTCTGCATGTCTTTTGTCCTGTCTTCCTCTCATCACCCATAACCAGTTGTAGCAGATGGCTGCCCCTCCCTGAGCCGGCTTCTGCTGGAGGTTTCTTCCTGTTAAAAGGGCATTTTTCTTTCCCAGTGTTGCCAACTGCTTGCTCACAGGGGGTCGTTTGATTGTTTTCTTTGTATTATTGTAGGGTTTTTACCGTACAATTTAAAGTGCCTCAAGGTGACTGTTTTTATTATTTGGTGCTATAAAAATAAAATTGAGTTAAATTGAACTGAACAAGTCTTATTGTTGATTCTAAAGTAGAAACCTAGTTTCAGTTTTAAGTTTTCTCACCAGTTGCTGAAGTGAGGAGTAAACGAGAGAGTCATAAGTACATATATAGAGAAAGTTTTAGTGCATCAAATGCATCTGTCCAGCACCTTTTGTTGCTAGGCTACACAAGGCTTCTCAAGTTTTTCTCCTTTGCTGTTATTTGCAGAGCTGATATTTTAAGTCCCATTCCTTCTGATTTCAGTTGGTTAGTGAAAGAAGATAGAAGTGACCTTGACAAGTTCCTAAACTGAACTGTTTTGAACAAAGAACGCAACAAAAATCAAAAAACACTTGTGTACCAAGGCCAGTTTTGGGTCTAGGACTTTTAGCACTGTGAACACTCAGCTTGATAGGATTTGTATAGAAAATAAAGCACAGATCTAGACACAAACATTTAATCTCATGTGTTCACTTTCTAGTTAAATTCACTTTCATTTAATAATAACAAATAAATAACAGTTACATTACATTCCACATCTCAGGCTTTTCATACAAAGGAAGAACTTACATTTCAGAAACTCTGATAACCATCCTCAGCATGTTTGCTTGATGCAAAAGATTAAGCACTTGTACAACAATTGACTAATCATTTTATTTTTAATTTTATTTTCCGTCTCTTCTAATGAAAGCAGCACTTCATACAGAAGCATCAGTGTAGTGTGCTTACCTGTGTATTGGCAGTGTTCGCCATCGAATGTACCCTCGCATCATTAAATGCTTATGAAGAGAAGAAAATAGACTTCAACCCTAAGTAGCATGTGAAGGCAGCTTCATTGATTAAAATAGAAGCGAATTTCTCATATCAGATCCGGATTAAACAGACCATCTAAGGGGGGGGGACAACAACACCTAAAGCACTTTCTGTGTTAACAGAGTGTAACACTTGAGGTCCTGCCAAAGGCTGGCTTTCATTTAGGAATTTAGATTGTGGATTTGCTGCTGTGGATGTCAGCCAGAGTTTTCATGAGGCCAGTGTTGTGGGTGAGGAAGGGTGATGAAAGGTGAATTGAGGTGAGGTGTACTGTCCTGACCTGAGTTTGATGGGAATGTTCTACCTTTTAGAGCTGATTACATATAGAATTAGCTAAAGAATAGTGATAGCTTGCGACGTCAGTGTATATCTCCTTTTGTAGATGACTTGTTCTGTAGAGCTACACCAGTAATGGTGCATATTTTAGTCTTATATATTTGTATATCGTGTACTGGTGCTTTGCTTAGAGTACAGTAGACTCTCTTCCACTTAGGCTTCAGTTTCTATCGTAGTAGTGCAAAAAAATCTACTTGCAGACATTCTTCCTTATTACTGTTTAAATTTATATCAATTAGTGATATAACTTTTTCTGTCTTAATACCTTAGGTATCTGTTGATATTGAGTACAGATTAACACCAGAGTTAAATTAATAAACTATATTCCTTACTGTGGGTAAGAGACTGGGAATCAGTTCAACATGCTTGACTTACACAGTCTCATTTGATATCATCTTCCAGTCAGCTGAACAGAGAGACCAGTGCTGTTTGGCTAGCTTATATGAATTTTTATGTTTTTATGTTTTTGTTATGAGTTATGGATCGGTGAACTTTCTTTCCAACTATACTGAAGTAAACCAGTCCTTATTACACACACTTGAAGAGTAGTATGTATACCTCAACTCACAATTATTTATTTTGGTCTTAGTCTTTACAGTATTTTCACAATCAGAAGAGATAAGTGGTGAAACAACAGCTCGGATGCCAGCTAGTAATTCAGCAATGAACGAATTTGCCTGTGCAGAGACTAGCTGCACAGACCCATGAATTGGGATGTGTGTTGCCAGGTTTTGCTGCCAGATGGTTGAAGTTCTATGTAGTGTGTGGTTGTGTGTATGAAGACTGTGTTTCATAGACAGTCTGGCAACTTGGGCAACATAAGAGGAACACAAAACTTGCTGATTTTTTTTTTAGTAGAAAGTTTGCGGGTCATGCCAAATACAGAAGTTTGCCAGGAGAGTCTTGAAATATTAGAGAACCTGGGGAAAAAACCTGTTTGCAGGTATGCTTGTTAGTATGTTACAAGAAAGATATTTAGCTTTCTTTCCTTGAACAGTGGTTGGAAAATGCTGGTGTCTGAAATGTGATCTGTTTTTTTGTTTTTTTTAAATAAAATACAA
This sequence comes from Astatotilapia calliptera, assembly GCF_964374335.1. Classification (NCBI taxonomy): domain Eukaryota; kingdom Metazoa; phylum Chordata; class Actinopteri; order Cichliformes; family Cichlidae; genus Astatotilapia; species Astatotilapia calliptera. The sequence continues at coordinate 22,480,796 of NC_137434.1, forward strand.
CAAAGATTAAATTGTTTAAGGCAGACCTGTGGATTTGGATTTGGGTCTGTTTCTTACCTTTGCAATATTAAGAGACATGAGTGGGGATTTGAGCAGTGTAGATAGCTTAACTTGTGTAAGAACTGGCATTGCTTGTATTAGTCTTCGTCAAGCTGAAAGTGTTCCAGTTCAAAGTTAAAGCAGATGGAGCTTATAAAGTGTTGAAATTATTCCACTTTCATCACAATTTCAGAGTAAATTATGGGGGAATTCATCAAGTATTCTGTAGTTCTCAGTTGTAGCAAAGACTGTTAAAAGAGAAACACAGAGCTCTCAAGCAACCCTCAATGTCCCTGGAAGAAGTATAATTCTGGGGACAAAAAGCAATTTAAAGCTTTATTCTGGGGTGGAACTTACTGGTGATTATAGAGATGCAATTTATATGTCCCCGTAAATGAACTGACAATAAACTTAATTCAGATAATGCTTTATATCAATTGCCCAAATATGTGCTGAGAGGTGTTGTATAGTTACAACACCTTGTAAGTATAGTTCTTCTAGTTACATTGAGTTCAAAATCCCATACTGTGCTCTATGTACTCAATATCATGGTTCAACAAACTTAAGAGTGAATCTCAGTTGTTTTTATCCTTTTGGATGCACTTCTAAGCTTGTCTTAGTTAAGTCACTCTTTCAGAAATGCATTTCCATGGTAACACTACTTAAATTATGGATAGACAAATTAAAAATGGAAAAATTGTATATTTGCTTTAAATCCCAGTTTACTCGTCCATCAATATCACTACATTGCATTGTGGAGTATACATGCCAATGTAGTGTCTTGTGCTTGCAAACTATAATATTCCCTTCATATTGAGATTGCTCATATACTGAAAAAATATTTTAAATTTATATATTAAATTTTTTTACTAAGTAGTAAGTTTGTTTATTATTTTGAACGCACATTGTTTTCTATAGGTGTGGCAACTGATGCTCTTGGATACACTATCTCAAAATTATAGTGAGAACATCACTTCTGCAAAACAAAGTAAATAATAAAAACAGGGTTCTGCTGTTATGTAACACATATTCGTTGAATGCTGCCACTCGCTATGTGTCTGCCTCCACTGAGTCTTTTTCTCTTTTCTTAAAGTTTCTTTTCCTTATTTGTATTTTTTTGTCTTTGTTGTTGCCTCTGAAATGAAAGGGCATGAAATAAATGTTGTCTGGCAGGTGCTTCCCCTGGCATGGTTGGTTCATCATTGCAGTACATGTCACCATAGCAACAGCCACCCTAGTGACAAGGGGTTGCCACTGTCTGGACATTCCTCTCCTCTCCTCACTTCAACTCTCCTCAACTCAACTCAGTCCAGGCTATGCTTCACAGATTAAGGTTGAAGCTAACCAAAGCTTTATTGAATAACAAGCTTAATCCAAAATTGTATAGTGTCTATAAAAAGAATGTTATCCCCTTGGATGTAATTACTAGGGCTGAAAGTCATTTATTTTTCTCTTCTAAAGTAGTGCCATTATGATAGTCTTTATGCCTCAGTTTCACAAATATCAACTGGATTTCAAGAACGAGGTCTCTTTCTGTTGAACAAAAGGACACAAAAGGAACCATCTGAATAAGTAATATTGTAAATTAAATGTTTGATTTTTGTCTTCTGTAACACAAGCACCTTATCTTATGGTGTCAATTTGATTGATTTTAATTTTTAGACATTTCAGAAATAGACATTTAAGAACTAGAAAAAAGTATGATGAATAAATTCCAAACATTAAAACTACAGCAAGAGATGTTCCCATAGGGTTAATATATTTGCCAACAAAATTAATAGGTTAGATGTGCTGGGGTAAAAAATTGACTATTTAACTAGTCTAAAAATAAGAGAGCACACACACTTTATGTGCATTTAAGTTGTTTGAAAACAAAAATGTATTTCTTTATAATCAGATAATCAAATCTTATTTCTAAGTTTGCTGAAATATGTGGCAATTCGACACTAAAGTGGCCGATGTTTACTGTGTTAGCGTAAGCACCCTACTTTCTTACAGGTTAGCATCCGTGCACCTTTGCAGAACACGGTTGAGTGGTCTTTGCCATTTTGCTCTGGCACAGCCTCTTACTGATTTAGATCAAAGTAGTGCAGAACCATGATGTGATATTTACAACTTCAGGGCAGGACAGTAGCCATCGTAGGTGGCTGCCTAAAATCTTAAAACCAACAGTTGGCTGGTGATGTACCTGTATAAAATGTGAATATGCTGACTAGAAACTCCAGTTTAATTGTATAGTTGATTAGTTGATTGATTAGTTGCTCACATACCTAATTACATTGTATTTGGATGGTAAAATATTAAACATCCTCAAATCCAAGGTCATTTTCAGGTATTATCAAAGGTGCAAAAATGTACATTATTGATTGTTTTCAATAATTAAACAAAATAACGGCATAAAACAGGTGCTATAATTTCTTAAATCCAAAGTGTTGAACAAAAAGTTATCATTTTGACATTTGAGACATATGACATGTTTGAAATGTGAAAGTAGATATCCTCCTGTTGATTAAATGAATCTCTGAGCTTTGATTACCAACAAACCTAAATGTGATGAACTAGTCTGCATTTGTTCATTTGCTCGCTGACTAGTCACGACTCTGCTGCTTCAAAATGTATTAAAAAAAAGAAAGAAAAGAAAAATCCCTGTGTCACCTACTAGGGTGTGTGCGCATCTGTGGGTCTATTCCAGCATTCGCTCTGACGCTGCAGACCCCACAAGTGTCTGCAGCATTGCAGACAGTAGCTGATCTGAATACTGATTTCCAGCTAGATAGCATTGACTACTAGCCTAGCTCCCGTGGTGCTGATCTTCATTCAAGCTGAGCAGCGTAGTGTCGTTGCGGGGTTTTGTAATACAGTGTAGTAGGGTGCATCTGAGGTGAACGCAGCAGCTATGCAGAGAGACAAAGAGAGGGGAGGGAGAGCAGGAGTGAGACGACAGAGAGGTGCAGAGATTTGCAGAGAGAAAGGGAGCGTGAGAGCATCCCTAACTGCCGTTGTTGCTATTTATAACCAAGCCCTACTCCACAGTCCTGAGAAGCTCTCTCACCTCCCACATACGTTCAAATCAGCCCACACATACCCACACACACACACATTGAAAAAAATTATTTGATATACAGAAATACATTGAAGGCAGAGCGCTAGATTGGCTTATGTATGGTGCACAACCTGCTAACCAGGACAGACATATCTGTGAATGAATGAGTTCTTTAGCTCTGGGATTTTGGTTTGGCAGTCAGTGTCAGGTTTTTTTTTTTTTTTGGCTTCATTGACAGTTCTGTAATAATTCATCTTGTTTATCAGAGAGAGTGTTGCGTGGATAAAAAGAGGAACTGGGTGTATGATTGGGTGGAGAGAGAAGGAGAGGAAGCAGCCCTCCCAATAACTAGTTGTTTGTCTTGTCAGAAAAGGACTTATGACAGGAAGAGGGGACCAGCAAGAGAGGAAGAAAAATAAACCCATCTCTACCTTTTTCTGTATTATTATTTTTCTCTCCTTTCACTTCCTTACAGGCTGAGTCACTGCTGGTGAGGAGGAAGGTCTGGAGAGGGAACGAGAGAGGAGGTGGTGGAGGAGGAGGGGGAGAAGAAGAAGAAGGAGAAGAAGTAGGGAGGGAGCTGAGGAGATAAGCCACAACAGGAAGCAAGTCGACACACACGTACAATATACATACACACCGCGTGTTTGTGTGTGTGTGTCTAAGAGAGAGGCTGCGCGAACGAGAGGGTGAACGGGAAAGGAAGGGAGGGAGAGTGACGCGGAGGCTGGGAGAGCCGGCCCCCCTCCTCTCCTCTCCTCCTCCTCTCCCTCTCTTTCTCTCCTCCTCTCCTCTCCTCCCCTCCTCCCTCTCTCTCTCTCAGTGGAGCAGGCGTGCAGCGGCATCAGACTCGGCGTGAAGGAACCATGAGCGATGTCACCATCGTTAGAGAGGGATGGCTCCAGAAACGGGGTAAGTACATCCAGTACCTCTCTTCTTCTTCTACACCCCTCCCCTGTGCTTCTGCCTCCTCTCTTCTTCTTTTCCTCTGCCTCTTGTCTAGACTGAGGGCCTGGCTGTGCCTTTCCACATGTGCTGGTGGGAGGATGTGAGTGTTGCGATTGTGTGTGTGTCTGTGTATGAGTGATAACATGGATGTCTGATTATGTAGTATGAGACTGTACATGAGTGTGTGTGTCTTTGTATATTATAAGCTTGCCTGGCTGTGTTTGCTAAGCCACTATATGCCCCTCTCAAGTTGTGACTGAAAGGACTGTGCATGGGTATGTGCTTAAATTTGTATGCACAAGTGTATATATGTGTGCACTTAACAACATCTACTGGGCTAGTGTGTAGTGTTCTTTTTCTGTTTTGTTTTTTTTTTTGTTTTTTTTTATGCCAGTGTCTCTGCTTGTCTGAAATCCAGTTAGTTCTGTCTCTCTGCGGTGTTATTGAAAACAGAAGTTTTAAGTTCATAGCGTGGTGTCATTGGGAGTCATATGATGTGGGGTTGAGGGGATAGTTGGGGTGGAGTCAGGGTGTGTGTGTGTGTGTGGTGGGGGGGTTCACTGACAGCACATCCTGTTTATAGCAAAATGAATGAGAAATGGGAAAATTTTGCAATAGCTGAAGAACATGTGGCAAAAAATAGTACTTCCCTGTCCTCAAACATTCACAGCTTATGCTCACTCAGTGGTAGTCACAACACAAAAGAAGGCATTTGTAGCAAGGCCAGACTGGGCAGAATTGGCCAAGAAAGTGCTATAGAGTAGCTCTGTGATGAATGCATCACTGACTGGTAGACACTTCAGGACTTTTTTTTTTGTTTTTCTCCTAAACCACAATTTCATGGGGTCGTGTGTCTGCCTGAGGGATACGACTAAGTGTATGTGAATGTCTTTTAGAAGGAGTGCTTCAGGGGTAGAACAAGGGGATTTCCAGTCTTTTAGGCCAATGAGCAGCATCCTCTTGACTGTGATGCTGTTTTAGGAATGTGTAACAGAAACTCTTGAACAGGAAGTGACATGGGTACATAACAGACAGCAGGTTTCTGGGTATTGTAGGCTCAGCCTACAGCACAGCAGGAGTATATGCTGCTCCTACTACATGGACTGGATTATCGCTCTCTCACTGTGTCAGACACTCAAAAACAATCTGTATTACGGTAGTAAAAAAGAGGGGCAAATCGTTGTCAATATACGCCAACATGCCAGTATGATTCTCAGACAGTCGTCTGTGCATATTAAGAGGAACACATCGCCCCCAGTCACGACGCAGCAATACTAGTGCTTGCAGTGAGAGGGAGAGAGAGATAGAGGTTAGGGAGGAAAGAAGGGGTGTTTGTTTGTGTCAGGAATATGAATGTTTGTCTGCATCATATGCTAAATCTTTCTCTGTGTTTGTGTGTGGAGTGAAGCAAGGTCAGGGTGCTGACTCACTGTCCAGGTCGTGATACAGCAGACACTGCAGTCTTAGTCATTAAACAGCTTTATGCTGAAATAAAATGGCAAGATAGGCCAATGCAGAAAGTTAAACTTCCACATACACAAAACTTTGTGCTAATATGATTGCATTCAGTTGTGCTCTCACTGTCTGGAAGAGCCTGTACTTTCTAACTCTTCTAACGTCTTTTTGTTTTGAACTGAGTGACAGTGACAATAGACACAGAGACTAAAACACTGAACCTCTGGAGTTTTAGAATCTCTCTGTATAAAGGAATGAGGCTCTTAAGTGCCTTTGAAAACCTCTAGTTAAAAAAATTGTAAAAACAGTTTTCCTGTTTTTGTTCTAGTCAGTATGAGAGCAATACCTAAATAACTGCTGGGTTTGTGTATAGTTTCTGCTTAGATGAGTACTGATGTGTTTGTCTTCCTGTTACTAATTCAGTCTTGTTTGTGTATTCCATAATTCAGGTTGTATTTTTGGTAATCTTGTAATTGATCATTTTAGTTTAATTTTATTCTCTCAGTTCAGGTCTACAGCAGCTGTTAAGTATGTAGTTCCAATATGGTAAAATCTTGCTATCAAAAACAACTTGATGTTAATTAGTTGGAAAAACTCTGCTTGCGTACAGAAATTTTCTTTTAATAATAAGCAGGTTGGTTGAATATTTTGGTTGTTGTTTTATTTGGTCTGATTGCTGATAGCTCAGGCTTGGTTCAGATATAAAAGAGCTTTATAAAGACTGTTGTTTGTACGTTTGCTGATGATATAACTGTTCTAAAGTTGTAGATATGTATGTCCATTGGATAAATAAAACGGACAGTTTTGTCTTCTTTTAATTTAACCAGATTAGCTAAAAGACAACTATGATAAGAAATGTCTGATTTTTATTTATTGTTTTATGCTACTCTTTCCTCTGCTTATAAATTAGAAATGATTGATTAGGAGAAAGCATTTACCCTTCAAAATATCAGTGACGGTCATGACTTCTTGCTCATGGACTTCGAAGGGACTATGTGTACCTGTGAGTTTATTTGACAAGTTGGTGTCTGTATACACTTATTTCTGTAGCTTATATCTGTATATGTATGCCCAACTGCACCAACCTCAGTCAACCTTTTTAACCTGTACTGTAACTATATCAGAGCTTCAGGATGCATCCTTACTTTCCGTATTGCCTTTCTACTTCAAACAATGAGACCAATTTGAAATACAAAGTGTTTCATAAACACTGAGTAAAAGATCCATAAGACATGAAAGAAATGCACAAGAGATCGCATAAAATAAAGCGTAATGAAATGTAAATGTAATAAAAGCATAAAGTTACGCAAAGTTAAGATGAATTATCTTTGTAATCTTGCAACCCAGAGATAAGCATCAAGAGCTTTACCTCTACAAAAACAGAGTGCACCATGTCCTTAGATGACCGAGCCTTTGAATGCTTACTCGCTCACTACCACAATGATGATTTCCTTCCTCCTTTCATTGAATCAGAGTGGGGAGTGCATTTGGCTGCATTATGTCTTTATCAATGGAAGTAAAAAAAACAGTGGATTAATCCCGTAAGCTGCCACACAATGCGTCATAAAAGGAACAGATGGAGAAGTAAACCAAAATCATTATGGAATTAAAACATCTATAAATTTTAAAAATATTTAAATAAATTATTAATTTCTGAAAATAGGTGCAAGTGTAACCTTGGAAGGACACTGTATTGTGTTGATTATCTGTGGGTAACAATCAATATTTAAATGCCTAACAGAGCTGTTTTAGTTTAGCTTTAATATCTAAATCTTGAAGTATACCTGTCTTCTTTTCTGCCAAAGCTGGGACTTTACTTTCTGACAACCTATATGAGGCCACAGAGGTCACACAGTAGTTGTGGATAATGTTACCTCCATCAGCATCAACCCACACAGCAGTCAGCACAACAGATGGCTAGGAGGGAGGAGAAACACTGGAGGAGAGAGGACAGGGTGAAAAGCATTGTCTTTTCTTTGACACTTTGTCCCATGTGAAGTGCTCTTCCGTAAAGCTAATAATCTCAAAACTATATCAAAGTAGAGTTAGGCTTCTTGCAGACTTGTTTGATCATTATTTATCTCCCAAGAGATAGAGGAGCGATACAGGTTTTTTTTTTCAAACAACTTAGATTTATTTTTACATGAAACTTAAAGAATATAGATGCATTTAGAAAAAAATGTTTAAAGAAAATGCTATGAAAACTTACTGTTGAAGTCAGAAGGGAAACACAATATACTGCAAATATATGCTGCAATTTTTGCAAACAATATGTTTCCTTCTTTAAATTTCACTCAGCTTCATTTAAAAGTATAAATCTTGTATTTCTGCTAGGAATTAAAAATATAAAAAGGGCATCAGGCTAGTTCAGTTCAAATACCTCTTTGCATATCACTTCTATTCCCATAAGCTGTAAGAAACTAGAAATTATACTACAAATACACATCCATGTTTTCTCGAATGCAGTCATCTTAATAATATATGAATCATCACCACAGGAAGGAACACTTCTCTTTGTTCTTCCTCTCTGAGTTCAATAATTTTGTAGTGGAAATTATTGATTTCTTTGACTGCATAATGGAGGGAAAAATCAAGAGGTCAAACGAGGCTACAGGCTCGGACATATGGTCTCGATTGTGTATTGGTTATGATATTATATTATAAAAGGAATTGAATTACATTGCAGCAATTAAATTACATTGCAGCATCCTACACATTCACAAAAATGTTTGTTCTTCATAACTTCATTTGTATCTTTAGCTCTGCTCATGCTGCTCACGTTGCCTGTATCTTTCCATCGTTTGTTTGGAAATGACATAATACGGAACCCAGGAAGTAGCTGCATTAGATATTCAATGTGTCTCTTTATGAAAATCCATTTATCTGTCCCCAGTGAAGTGGCTTTCCTCAAAGCTACTGATCTCTAAACTATGTCAAAGTGGAGTGTGTCTTGTTACAGACGTGCTATGAAGTGGTCAGGATCAATAATTCTTTGTTGATAGAATCAAGGGGATGTTGTACATACTTGTCCTTGTGCAGTTTCACATTAGGCTTTTCACGCAACCTGTCTGCATCTCACCACTCTCTTATGAGACACTGAGCTGCAATAAGGAACAGCACACCTGTCCTTTCTGCACTCTTTCCTCTTGTACAGTCTCTTAAAATTAATCCCTCTGGGAACTGTACGTGCTATACTGTATACATTGGGCTGCTGTGGGGTTCATTGGGTGCAGTGCAGTGAGGCAGCCATCTTGGCTCAGTGAGTTCAGTGAGTTCAGTGATGCTGGAGGGAGGCTGGCTGGATCAGGTGGCAGTGCCAGATCTCTGATATCAATCACCAGCCGCTGCCTCTGCTACTGTCTGCTGTGTCGCCTTTCTCTCTTCTCTTCTCTTCTCTTCTCTTCTCTTCTCTTCTCTTCTCTTCTCTTCTCTTCTCTTCTCTTCTCTTCTCTTCTCTTCTCTTCTCTTCTCTTCTCTTCTCTTCTCTTCTCTTCTCTTCTCTTCTCTTCTCTCTCATTTCCATGTACCATTATTCATCCCCTCTTTTTCTCAAACTTATTCTACAGGCCAATAGTAGACACACAGACAGTGAAGGCTTTGTTATGAATGGCATCCTCTTGCACATCCGGAGGAAGTGTACGCTCCAGTGTGGCTTTACAAACTGTCTCCATTGTCCTGAGAATGACTCACTCTACACTGCAGAGAATGGCAGACAGCCAGGCAGTCAGACAGACTGACAGCACAGTGCAGACAGACTAGTCTGCAGAGCCTACAGACGAACAGCAGAGAGACAGTTTGTGACAGGTAGAGCCAATATGGAACAGAGGAAGCCAACTTGTGAACTAAAAAGACCTGCAGCTAGCACGTGTGGACACAAAATGTAGATGGATAACATACACAGATAACTTTGTGTTTAGCTGGAATATATGTTTTTTGGTTTTTGGATTATGTCTGTGTTAGCGTTACACTGCCTCAGCATAACCACGGATAAATTTTGCGAGTTGTGAGCTCAATGGCCTGAAGCAATATAACTGTCAGCTCAGTAAGATCGGCTGAAGCATCCCTATAAAAGCCATGCACAAGGACACTCCTGGAGTAATGGATGGGTGTGTGAATGAATTAATGTAGAGTTAGGCAGTCTTGGATAAATGAATGAGTGAATCAATGAATGGAGTGCTGATCACTGCAGATGAACAGCTTGGACAGAGGAAGTGAGCGGGGAGTAAAGGAGGAGAGGTTGAATAATGGGATTAGTTTGCAGCTCAGGATCATCAATATGCTGACCTCAAACATTTGATCACACTGTGGGTGGATGCACATATATTCACACATGTACACTTCACAAGGTTATTGTTAGTTATTATTTATCACTACTCTGAAAATCATTGTCAGAATCCAAATTTTGCTTAATGCACCCTGCTTACATGCTATACATTATCACTCCTTTCACTTGATTAGTAATAAGTGTGATCAGAAGCACCCTCAGCTAAACATATTGTCTGTCATCTGCTGCTAATAATTAAACAAATTATACAGTTTGTTATCAATGTTAGAATTTAATACATATATAAATTAATAATTCATTTATATAAAGGTGCTACTGTGTATATATAAGAATGTGACTCAAGCTTGTTAGACATTTTCATGGTCACGCAACACAAATCCAACAACTAACAGATGTTATATGATGGATTTCTTTAACAACATGGTTTATGCCACTTGCACCAGTAAGGCTATTGTTGAATATTGTTGCCAATGCTTGCTTCGTTTTTCAAATTTAGCCCAGACAATGTTTTTTTAAGGGAAAAAACCTTTATGTATCCTAGATTTCCTACACGCCTCAGGTTCCTCCACAAGTATTTTCCCTTGTTCCAAAGGGAGCCTGGAGATGTGTCTTTAGTTTAATAAGATCTGTTGACAGCAGCTGCACTGTCCTCACTTGACAAAGCAATTTGAGTTTAAGTGGAAACCAGAATCTATGTTTAAATGTGCTAACACAGATTAGACTAATAGGGTAGTGTGTGGTTTAACATCTTGAGGTTATTGAGAGCTGGTGGGAGCAGGCTTTGGGTTGATTAGAGAAGGCAGGTTACAGTGGGGGTTGGTTTGGCTGATTTGGGCCAACAGATTAGTTCCTAGTCGCTAGCAGCTAATGTAAGTGTTACAGTAGCTGACAGAAGTATTACCCCAGAGTGAGACTGTTTTGGCTTTTTATGTGGCCATTTTTTTTTTTCTTTTCCAGTTTTGACAAAATTTTAATCCATAGCTTGATATGATATTAAAACTTCTGAAAAATAATAGTCTACTGTATTTAATAAAACCCTGTAATGAGACCTTGTACAGCTCCATTTCAAACTAGTTTTTCTCTCCAGTATCGAGTACTACAGATAATCAGATATACTGTCTGTTTGTGCCTTTTTAAATAATAGAACAGCACAGTCTGATCGTATGTCTTAGAACTGCTTTTCACACTGACAACAGGACGACACTAGCCAGGCTGTTGCTTACCACAGCTGACAAAATGATTACTGCTCCAGTAACAGTGTGTGTATTATTTAGTATGTCCATGCTGAAAATTTCCCTAGAAACTGTTTTTGGTGCCCAGTTTTTTCTCTGTGATGATTTTATTCTTGTATGATTTTTTTTTTCACATGCTGAAGTTTCAAATAAGATAAGGATGAATTAAGAAATGCTTTATCCCCTGTTTGGGGAAAAATGGATGTTGCAGTTGATTTGGGTGCAGCAAGAATAAATCAGGTGTATAACACAACAAAGGTGTTTTCAGCAGAACCAAAATGGTCGACAGTGGTGTACATCTGTTTGCTCAAAGCAACTGGACAGCATCCTTGATGCATTTCTCTTCAATTTGTAGCACAGAGCTCTTTGTTGCCTCATTTTTAAGTCCGAGCATGAGCTCCACAGAGCATCGTCTGTTACAGAAGCCAGGAAAGAGGTTTTTGTGGTTATTGGAGCCCCTTTTTAAAATTTTTATTCAGCATTTCTGAATCTGACTGATGGCTATTGGGTTGGTGACTTAATAGTTGAGCTGCATGTTGATGTTACAGTGATCATGGTTAAAGGGTCAGTCAGTCTATTTATAACTTCCCACCTGTAATCTGTCCCTGACGGGATTAACAGAGCCACTAGCTTCAGCCTGCTGTGCCACACAGACACGCTGAAAATGTCACACATGAATAAATACATGCATTAATAAAGGTATAAAGGTGTACAGTGCATGCAGACCAGAGAAAATGCATAAAATGTGACCATGTTTTTTTTTTTTACTGCACGTGTACATGTTTGTTTGCATGCATTTTTCTTATTGGTATACACATGTTTCACAGAATCTTGGTTATTTGGCCTGACTAAAAACAGAAGAAGACGACACCAAACAGTGACAACATTTTTTCATCCTCCCTCAGACTCCTCCATCTATGGTTGCCAATCTCCAGTCATTAATTAGCTGTCCATGATAAAATTCCCCATTCCCAATCTGACACTAGTGTAGAGCAGTGGACAGCAGTGGTAATCATGTCAGCAAGGCTTGGCTCAATGTTCTGAGGGGGCTAAATGGCCCCCATATGGTCCACTGGCTGGGACCCGCTCTTCACCATGCTCTCATTAAACTACTGCTTAATATACCAAGGTAAAGAAACACACACACACACACACACAGACTAATGCATACTCTCAGCTGTAAGAAACAAATCAAGGCATTTGACAAGGGATTGGACACAAAGGGACAGGAGGACAAGGAGGTGGTGTTTGTTTCTGTGTTTGTGTGTACATGTGGTGTGTGTGTCTGTGTTTTGAGAGAGTGACGCTGTACAATTGTTGACTTGCCATCTGTCATCAAGCAAAGAATTCTGTCTGTCTGTGTGTGTGTGTGTGTGTGTGTGTGTGTGTGTGTGTGTGTGTGTGTGTGTGTGTGTGTGTTTGCATAGACAGGAAAGATGAGACAGAAAGGAAAGAAAGAAACAGTGAGTGAGGTGCAGATGTCTCACAGCATAGCGGCTGGAACATGAGGTTCAACAGCAGACTGCTGTATGAGAGGAGGTGGAGGGGGAGAACTGAGAAGAAAAGATGACGAACATCTGCCATATTCAGATATTGCTCCGTGGTTTGAGTGTTTCCACAAAATATTTTGAGCTGGAATAGGCCTGGGACATTGCCTGCTTATTAAGTAGTTTGCAGGACTAGACTGGCAAGTTCACAAATATTCTTAAGTATTTAACCAAAAATGCGATTTTATCTCCCTTCACCAACGTTTTGTTTCACTGGGCGTATGTCTTTGTTGGTGAAATACTCTGTGGAGAAACAGATGAGCCATTTGACACGGAGAGCAAACAGTTGAACAAGTTGGTGCAACTATAAACCTCAAGAAATATTTTAAAGTCAGATAAATCGTACTGCTTGTTAGCTGGTGTTCTTTGTCTGTATATTGGAGTTTTTCTATACTTAAGTCATCTATCATTTCCTCTTTACTGTTAGGAGAGTGACATATATAATGATTTGTTCCCTTCACTTTTTGATTGATCACTTGTTTGGAAGCTTTTTCTTTTGCAATTACAGTAGTTAGCTGTTACTGACTGGGAACTTTTCCCCATTGTAGTGAATGAATTTTAACATAACTGCGTGTGAAAACTTTGGTTTGATTTTAGTCTGGCATATGTATTTTTTAATCTTGTTTGTAATTTTCAGGAAGTGCAAGTAGCAGATTTAATACTTAATATGAATGTTTTGAGTTAAATGAAAATTAAAGGATTAATTTTCATTAGTAATTGGCTAAAACTGATTACAGTATAGATGACACACATATAGCCATCTTTGTTTCTTTTTAACTGTGTGAGAGGCCTAAGTGCCTGATGCTGGCCAGCTGAGGTGGACAAGTTGTCAAAAACAGCCTCTTAGACAGAAAGGCGTTACAAAATGACAAGCACCAGCTCCCAGGGACAGAGAGAAAAGTGTTTGCTGTAGTTAAAGTGATATACTGTCTGCCACCTCAAGGTGTTACAGACAGGCAAGCGGTCACTAATTGCAATCACACTGTGATTCGTTTCCCCAAAGTCTGTAATACTTCCTGAATTTACACTGCCAAATTTTAAATAAGCAATCCATCCATCCAGGCATCCATTCATTGATCAACCAGGTTGAGTCATGGGGTCAGCAGTCTAAGGAGAGATGCCCAGACCTCCCGAGGATGGGAATGCAGAGGTGAAGTAATTTCTTCAGCATCCTTGGCCTGCCTAGGGGTCTACATCTGGTTGGAGATGCCCAAACCATGTCCAACCAAAACTAGACGCCTAGTTTATTCTTGCCATTGTCATGAGCAGAACTTAGGGTGAGCCCCTACCAATGGAAGCTCATTCTGGTATCTGAGGTCTTGTGCTTTTTGTCTCTAACAGAATTATAGACAGCTTTACTTTGCTTTCACCCTTACCTGTGAAAGCACAAGTCTCTTGTTGTGGGCACAACTGGGGCGCCACTGTTTCCACAAGACCCTGAAAATATTTTTTTAAGGCTTACGCTCAAGTCTTTTATTGAACTGAGTTGTGGTGTCTTTATGAGACATCGGGAAGTTTTAGTTGCAGGTGAACCAAAACAAATATGATTTTCGTTCAGACGACGAGGAGTGAGTAATTGTGAGGGGAATTGAATAAGTGTTACATTTTAAAAGCTTTATGAACTGCAGTCTGTCACATCCCTCTATATCCATTATCCTTGAATTCAGATGTAAACAACTATATTACTTATGTACTTCATCACATAAAAAACTAAATAAAGTCTCTTTTCTCTGGTTATTTGTTGGCATCGCAATTTCTGAGTTGCAAGAACAAAGTTTAGTGAGAAAATAATAAAAAGTGTGTGAATGAGCTGTGCTAAATATGCCCACAGTGAATTCACCGTAATAGACAGATGGGCACACACTAAGGCAGGTGGAGAGACAGACAGGTAAACAGGCAGGACGGAGAGGAGAGCAGAGAGCAGCAGTTAGTGAGGTGGAGAGCACTTACTGTCGGCCCTTCAGTGCAGCACATGAATGGACCCTTTGAATGAGGCGCGGCTGGGCTGGTGTGTGTTGGGGGCAGTACTGGTGCAGGGGAGGCGGTGCTCTTGACAATACTTGGGGTATAGTACTTGATTGTTTACTCTTGCCTGTGGGGCTGAGCTATTGTGCTCTAGTGTGTATGCGTGCATGAGTGTGTATTTGTGGTTGCAGAGTAGTGTGTATGTGTGGTGGTGTGTATAAAGTTTACAGGCATTCAAGGAGACAAACGGCACAGTGCTTCTCTGTTGATCTAGAAGAGTATAGGGGCTTCACAAATGATCAGGGAGGGGGTCTTATGTTGGCCACACAAACACTCACATGCACACATAATGCCAGCTGCCGCCCTTAGCCCCAGCCTAGTATTTCTGAATTAATAATACAGGGCCAGCCACTCTGGAATAATGGTGATTTACACACACACACATCCATGCACAAAGCTTTGCACCTGTTCACCACTGCTTAACTGGACAGGGTTGGGCTTCACCACCACACGCACACACGCACACACACACGCACATCCACACCCCCCTTGAGTCTGTTGTGGGCAATAGTTAGACAGCTGTGTCTATCTCCTGACCCTCCCCTTCTATTTCTGATGGCAAGCTATTCTCACTGAATGATTGGTCCAGTTGTGTTACTTTGTTCCCCTGATTGGATAGTTTTATATCCAATGAGGCAAAGAAACAGGATAATAATTTGAATATGAATGTCAGATTTAAATGGGGACCCTCAAAGCTATGCACTTCTAAGTGTTAATGCACAGTATGAATATAGCAAATACTGAATGGGGGGAATGCAACCCGTTGTAAAATTGTGAGCCCATACTGGTATTGTTTTTTTGTTTACTATTATTGTATTTTTATTTTTAGTATTCATATTTACATTTTTTCATATTTTATGTTCAGCACTTTGGTCAGTGCTAGCTGTTTTTAAAATGCTCTGTAAGTAAAGTTGACTTGGCTTGTTCCTCCTTTTGCTCCAGACTAACAAGTAAAATCTTTGTAACTTAGCTTTTTAAAACCTTAAACCGCTTCATCATTTTCAACATTTAACCAGATAAACAGAGAAATGTCAAGAAGGGACATTAGTGTATTGCAGCAGAACCAGACTAGTCATCAGGAAACCACTGATAACTTTGGTGTTGTTATGATGATTTTCATTTGTAAACAGGGCCTCTCAGGCATGAACTAACTGAAAGTAATAGTTGAGGGAAGTAAATTGCCTTTTTTGAAACAATTTAAAAATATATTTAGACCTGCTAAAGATTTAAATTATATTTATATTAAAAGCAAATGAGAAATATCTGTACAGCATTTAATTACTGCATTAAATGTAATTGCCAGTCATACAAAAATAAAGAAATCCAGGGTGCTAACACACAATGCCTCAAGGAGAGAAAAAGAGGAGCAATATACCAACAATCAGTACAATATGATTAGCCTGCTTATTGGCTGTGTGTGTGCCTTTCCTAATCTCATTGGATCCACCTCTTTCTGAACACAGGCAGCATGTCATTCCTAATGTTATCGGGTGTTTGAATGCAAAGGATTTTTTTTCTGGTTAGCTCAGATTGTATTTTTACCTTCTTGATGTGCGAGAAGACATACAAACACATCAGTCTTCGTGTTTTCAGTGACATGCTGCCTGGGTAGTTGTGCGTGTGGGGGTGGATGGTTATATATAAAAATGTATTTTGGCGGGGCAGACCATCTGACTGAGCTGTTTTGAATATTGTTGACAGAATTTACAGATTTAAACCTGGATTGTCCGGTTAATGATTCTATCAGCATCAATATTTGCATATCTTGCATATCTAAATCTTACTTATACATTGACAAACAAACTACGAATTTTAAAAAATGTAACAATTTTAGGGAAAGTCTGCAAAAAATAGTATATTTTTCTGATAAATAAAAAATGGTCATCTTATGTATTGATTTCCTGCTTTTGGCTGATGTTGGCCTATTGCAGATATATTAGTATTAACTTGTTTGTTTTTGTTTTGTACCTTCAAACTATGACAGTTTTCTGACTTACAGCCCCTCAAAGTAAATTGGTGTATTTGGATAGAAATACACCAACACTGCGACAGACTGGCGACCTGTTCAGGGTGTACCCCGCCTCTCGCCCTATGACAGCTGGGATAGGCTCCAGCGCCCCCCGCGACCCTGAAAAGGATAAGCGGAAGCGAATGGATGGATGGATGGATAGAAATTTCAAACTTAACTTACCTTTGAGTCACGTAAAGTTTTAAGGACGGAAAAATGCATTTAAATTACTTAAAAAATTTTTTAGCATGAGTTTTTTCTGTTATCAACTTTAAATATCATTATCACAAGTTGCAGTAATTGGCATACATCAATTTAATGCCTCGAGAATATCTTGAGAGCAGGGGTTAAAGTGGGCTTGGACTGCCTGGATCAGTATTTTGGCACCTTCAGTTAATAAGCAATTAAATCTGATGGGTAGGTTAATGTAAATTGCTGTCAAATGAGTTAATTTTTTTATGTACTCCAGTCCCTAAAGGTCAGCACCAGTCAGGTTCAAGTAGAGATGTATTTTATTTGTAGCTGAAACTGTAAAAAGAAGCCTCTGTAATGTGTAAGGAGAAGAATTTGTACTGAACCAGGCTTCATTTACTGGACAGGAGGTCATTCTGGGCCCAGGTGTGTCTCATGCCCCTAATAATACCTCGTCACAGGACTGATTTCTGAAAACAGAAGAGCATAGAACATAAAGCTGGACAGATGGGGAATCGCAAAACACTTTGGATGTCACCATTAAGTCAGAAAACTCCTCACACATTCTAAAGTTCATAAGCTTCTGTGGGCATTTTTGTGTGCGTTACATATCTGTTCTCTGTCTTTTACAAAGCAAAGATTTGCTGTAGGGGTGGGTGACAGACCCTACACAATGCGGTCACATAATAAAACTAAAATTCAAAAATATTTTCTGCTTGGGATGTTTTAGCCTGGGTGCCTCTTAAAGCACTCCTTTTTTGTCATACGAGTTGGCACCATATACTTGGCCGCACAATATTTAACCACATCAGTAATTTCCATCCACTGTTTGCTGTTCCCGTTTTCCTGTTAAATGGAGTCTAACTAGCATGTGCTCTAGCCATTGAATATTTGTTTACTTTTGGGCCATACATCACCTGCTGCTTATCCCCTTGCGTGCCTTCCTAGTAGGGCTGCCACGATTAGTCGACTAGTCACGATTACGTCGACTATCAAAATCGTCGACGACTGATTTAATAGTCGACGCGTCGTTTGAAGCTTTGTAAGATCCAAAAGACGCAGAAATAAGTAGCAGGATTTAAGAGTGTAATAACGGACTGAAACAGAAGATGGCAGCACTGCATGTACAAGGATGCCAGCTGCCGTTAAACCCCGAAGAAGAAGAAGCTGTGTCCCAGAATTCATAGCGCGGCCCAGCTCAGTTTCCAACAATGGCGGCAGCTAGTTAGTTTTAATATTACTCTTATTATTCTTTCTGGGTCACAAAATAAACGTTTAACATATTTTCAGGCGAGAATGTAGCTGTGTAAACCTCAAATATCTGCTCAGTTTATTATCAAGACACCACATATTTTCAAAAGCGCTCCGACGTTTTCGGAGACGTCTGTTACCC
The DNA here is from genome assembly GCF_964374335.1 of Astatotilapia calliptera. Taxonomy (NCBI): domain Eukaryota; kingdom Metazoa; phylum Chordata; class Actinopteri; order Cichliformes; family Cichlidae; genus Astatotilapia; species Astatotilapia calliptera. The sequence continues at coordinate 22,498,963 of NC_137434.1, forward strand.
ACTAGCTCGATAGCTAGCCGGGGGCTAGGCTAACTAGAGCCGTGAGAGCACCGGACTCCCGGCAAATAGTTTTCAAACCCACCGCCGTCTTTCGCTCCTCAGGTTAAACGTGATATATAAGTCACTTAGATAACTTAAAAATGTTATTGTTTTGCCTTTTTTTTTTTTTTTTTTTTTTTTAGTATTTTATTTGTTCCTGAGTAAATCAGTTTGGCTGAGATTAAAGTTATAGTTTTTACACAGCTGAATAAACGTCAAGCAGACAGCTGATTATCAGAAGTGTGAGATGCTGTTATATTTTAGATAGCAAGGAGTTTATTAAACTTCACCGAAACAATCTGCAAATTTCATTAAAATTTAATAAACTATCATCCTGTCTTTATTTTTAGTTAGCACAGACCTTAAACACTTAAAGCTGTAAGCTAATGATAGTTATATAAGAGCAGATGCTGCTGGTGCAATAAGCTGTACGTTTTACGTCCAATGGATGATGATCTGATTAGTCGACTAATCGCCAAAATAATCGGTGACTAGTCGACTATCAAAATAATCGTTTGTGGCAGCCCTACTTCCTAGCCTGGTTGAATTGTATGATGTGTGCATTTTGTTTTGGTTGTGGTAAAACAAGTTTGTTGTTTCCACCTTTACCACTATCGTTGGAGGGCGACATGCGGCTCTGGCTGTCGGACATGTCTGGACTGGTCTCATTGTTTCGTGCATTAGGGAATGTAAATGTTGTTGCTATAGCAATGATATCATGATATGACACTTTTTTTCTTATGACGTTAAAATGTATATCATATTGAAGCTGACTGAACTGGAGAAATGGTCAAACTGACATCAATTGACATACAAACACGGAACTGCCATCTTATATATATACTGTTCTCACACACACACACACACACACACACACACACACACACACACACACACACACACACACACACACACACACACACACACACACTAGCACACACATTCACAACTGTGCTCTTAGGGGGATTAGAATGAGCGGCATCTTGGCTGAGCCATGTTTGTCAGTCACTTTCCAGCACAGCAGCAGTGGCCACCATGCTTCAGGGAGCCACCACCATCTACTGGACTGTAGTGGTACTGCAGGAGAGGATATCATAAAAAGAGAAGAATTGTATTTTTTTTAAGCAGAAGAAATAAATCGAGGAAAAAAAAAAAGGTTCAATTCTGTAGTAATGTTTCCCCAAAAGAGATGTTGTATTCCTTGTATTGCAATTGAATGTGTATGCTGCCAGTGTGTATGTGTGTGTGCATGAGTCCATGAGTGTACCTCCTTCTGTACCAGCTGAGGGAGCAGAGGGGCACCAGGGCATGCTGCATGCATGTGTGAGTGTGTGTCTAAGTGCACCCAGCACAGCTTACCAGGAGGCTCTGGCTGTGTGCAGCTGGCTGGGTAAAATCTCCTTGGCCCCCAAGGGATGGACATACTCCCATGGGTTTACACTCAATCTGGTCACCCTGTGGCTGCCCTGCCCTGTCCCAGCTTTCTGTCACTGTCATAGCTTCAACCACACACACACTGAGCCTTGTCTCACTCTCACTCAGTATCTTGCTCAGTGTTTTCCCCTCACTCTTCACCATGACATCCTCTTCATCATTACACTGTTGTGGCTCCGTGTAGTAACGCCCCACAGACAGCGCTATAAGCTTCTACAATTACTCTAGCACTAAATGCTTAAACACAGCACAAGCAGGAAAAATGCCATCTCAGTTTTACAGGGAGCACGTAGCATAAGTTTTATGCTCTCACTGTATTTAAAGCAGTCATGCACACGCTGGTAATGTGGTAATGAGACTAATGCACACTAAGTAGATTGGCTTTGAAGAGTCTGGACTCGCCTTAAGAAGTCTGAGCAGACTGGAGTTAGAATTGCTGGGGTTGAGGTCACGCATAGAGATATTTCCTAATAAATGCTCACATGGCTGATGGAGTAGACTCTCCAGATAATGCTAAAATTTTGCACTCTTTTGAACCAGTGAGACTGACAGTAAATGTCTTGTGCAGCTGCATATACTGGACAAACTCTCAGAAAGATATAGTCATATTGAAGCATCTTTCAGCACAGTTCTCCCAGTTCGCCGTATTCTCCGTGCTCTCTGTGCAGTCACTACACTGTTACCTTTCCTAACATCAGAAACCAGTTAGGTGTACCTCTTCGTCCTCCACACGATCTGTTAATGCCTTTTGTACCTGCTTTAGATTTGCAAATTAAAACTCCTTCACACAATGTCTTGTGATGTATGTTGACTTTTGTCAATAAAGAGGTCAGCTAAAAGCCCACCTACCAGTTTGACTGTGTTCTGCTTTTGTTTCACAATGGTTCGTTAAACCCCTAAAAAACAGTAATTCCTGCCCACCTACTATAGCTCAACTGCATAATATTTTGGTTTTTCAATGCTTTTTAAACATGATAATTTTTTGCTTTAATGCACGTCCTTTCACATCCATGTTTAGTAAATGAAGTCTGATTAATAAAATGACCAAAAATAGCCAAGACAGTTGGAAAGCAGTTACCATATTTGCTTTTGTTTTTTTTGTTACAACCAATGTTATTAAACACTAAATCAAAAAATTTTTTTTTAAAAATGTGGAAAAAAAAGATTTACTAAAAGAAATAATAGATAAAACTAAAATAAAATAAAAATGCAGAGAAAATTCTTTAGTTTTAATTTTTAGCCTTTGCTGTTATGGTCACATTTTGTCAGCAGATTGTCCTGGTGCAGATGTTGAGTAACTGGAATGTCACAATAATAAATAAAAAGACTAATAAAAGCTCAACTAAATCTGCTCTGGAAACTAACAAACTAACTAGGATTGAAAGCAAACATTCAAGGCATAAAATACATGAAAAAACGAATTTAAAAAAATACAAAACAGCAGTAAATCTGATTGCAAGAAAACCCTGTTATATGGAAGTGAGTGTGTGGTGTTATGTGGCCAGACGTTTTTCTTTCTGCTGGTGAGCTGCTGTGTATGTGCTGGAACGTGGCAGAAATTTCCCTCCACCCTCATCCCCGCCTCTCCCTACCTCTATACACCACCACCCACCACCTCTCCAGCTCCCAGAGTGCCAGTCACACAGCCCCGTCTCTGCACCATCTGCATATCAGCTCTAGCCTCGGCCAAAGCATTAAATTAAATCCCTGTTTGGGTTGATTAACAAATGGCTGGTGAGCTCACATAGTTATGGACTTATTTATTTAATTGTCATCAAAGCTTTTCCTGATTTTCGTCTGTCGTGTTCTCAGCTAAAATGTGGTTAAATCAGGAGAGCAGAGGTATACCGATGTCCTTAAGGAGTCAGTGCGAAACAAAGAGATGGGGAGAAACTAAAGAAGTTTGTGCAAGTTTGTGTGTCTCATTCCTGTTTTGCTGGCTGAATTTCAGCCTCGTCATTTGTACCTGTCTCCCCATTTATTCTCTCTGCATTTCCCTCACTGATTCTCTCCTCTTTTTTCCTCCGCCCCGAAATGAATAGTTAATCAGTCCACTAATTGAGTGACAGTTAGCGAGCGCATTGTTGTAATTGTCCAATCAGAAAGCTTGGAACGGACACAGTCACAGCTGATTCATCTCTGCTTCTTTCTGCTAAATCCACAAGCTGCAATTGGAGGAGGTGCCAACGAGATTTATTTCTCCTATAAGTCGGAAAAATTACTTTAAAAAAGTCTAGCTTGATTTTTATGTCATGTTGACCTTTGTGAGTCAGCGTTACACTTTTATTTAATATTTTCCTAATAGTTACAGAAAACGGAATAGAGAGGAATGTATGAATATGCAACCTCTCATTTCTAATTATATGGAAAAGAGCACTTTACATCTCCTGCTGAAGTCTATATTTTGTCGTCTTTTTGAAGCAATTTGAATACACTTCAGAATGGTGTATCCTATTCTCCTAAACATCTTCTGTTCCTTCGATCCTTCAGATCTCCCACGTTCTCCTGTTTTACTGATACCCTGTCGTTCTAACAAGAAACAAGAGACTCCTGTTGTTTTAAGCACTGTGTACTGTAGTATTTACTAATTGGCCTTAAGGGAAAAGTAAAGTTGTGCAGAAAACTAAATGAAACTGAAGTGAGGAGTCCGAGAGAGATGGTGTGGGAAGGAGACCGGCTGTTCTGTTTTCTCCAGCAGTCCAAGCTAGAGACATGTGGCTCCCCAGACAAGCTGTCCAGAGTGGGAGAGCTCGCTGGACTCATTACAGGCAGGGCCAAGACGGGATAGCTTGACAGAACAGCATTGGATCATACAGAGAATTGGATCGGTCAGAGCAGAATTGTTTTAGTCTGTGTGTGCGTGTATGTGCATGCGCGTGTGCTTGTGTTTGTTTGGAACGGCGTGTGCGGACAACTGTCCATCTCCTCTCTCTCCGTCTGTGCCACCCCTGGCTGCCCCCTCCCCCGCCCCCCAGTGGACATGTACACACAGAAAAACACACTCACAGACTCACACACTCACGTACACGCTGTCTAGGCCTGGCCAGAAGGATCGCTTAAATGTTTTCAGTTGTACTGGACAGCTGAGGGATGAAGTGGCCAACCACAGGCTTCCATTGGTTGGACACCTCATCTAGAAACTGACTCATAGAAATGACTGGACTTGGACCGGCAGGCCAGCCGTCGCTGCCAGTTTATAATAGTTTTATCAGTTTAACTTTCTCTTTATCTTCATCCTTTTTGACAGTCAATCCATCTCTTTTTCAATCCAGTTTGAAGTTAAGCAGAGTTTCTTTTTTCCAGATGATCAGTTTCCATTTTCATTCCTTTCTGAGCTCACAGCTGGAACGGATAAACCTCCAAAACTGCTAATTTCTGTCAACTTTCCACCATAGATCTTATATTCATTCATTTTTAATGTCTGATGCATATCTATAAGAGCTGAACACAGTTGCACAATAATAATTTACATGTGCACTGCCAAACTCAGTTTGTGTGATGTGTAGGAATGTCATTTTGATTCTTGATACCCATATTAAGATGTCATGGTATGAAAACCAAAAATGATTACCCTGTTTACTTAATCGTAAACCTCTCCAATAAAATGTATTTTTAGATCACTGACACAATGGTTTATCTAAAATATGAGCATTATATTTTATTGATACAGAAATCTTGGGAGGCTTGCTGAGTAGTTTAGTAACATTACTACAAGGTTGCATTAGGTTAGCTTCAGCAATAAAACAACATTACATACTAAATGTGCACAGAGGGACTAAATATTTTCAGTAGTACTGTAGAGTTTAGTTTTTATTGCAAACATTTTATGCTGTGGACCACAGATGATTTTACACTGCCTGCAGTACTATCAGGATGGCCGGGCCAATAGGACACCTGCAAAATATTGTACATACATTATATGAAAAACACAATTTTCCTGACATTTTCTCTTCTGTATAGTAATTCTGGCATTGGTGCTCCTGTGCATTTCATTGAAAAATAGATATCCTAAACCCTCCTTCAGTTTTTACACTGTGCAAAGCTATCCAATTGGATTGGACCTTTGGGTGGGCTCGTTCTGGCTTCCATAAAGATGGATCATGACATCTTCAATCTCTAAAAACACTGAACATCTGTATTTAGTTTAATTTTTACTTCATCTTCATCTTTTCAAAGTCCATCCATCTCTTTCTTAATCCACTTTTAAGTTACTTAGTTTCACTTTAAGTTTTTTTCAATCATTAATCATTAACTTCTGTCTACTGATTAATATCTAATGATTAAATCATAAAATATCATAAAGATATCTAACCTCGCAATTAAACTTTCAATAAATAGAGCATTAATACACTTTCTCTGATGCAAATCTAAAGGAGCTTATCTTAGCTACAGAAGAGAATATCTCATCATAATGTTTTCCAGACACGGTCTCCACAAGCACTGAACATTATAACCTTCAGTATTTATCACAGGGCTTTTATTGCCTTAGATAATTTTTTCTGGACTTTATAAAGCACACGTTGTTTAGAAAGTCTAGTGATTTTCCACTTACATTTATTCACAAAGTAGCAATGAAAGAAACATTCATTCCTGCTTCAGGGAACCAAAACCCACAGTATAACAAAATGCTGAATTGATTAACTGTGAACCTCATTAAATATTTATTATCTTTTTTTATGCCCGATTATCTATTATTGTTTGGTCAGAATAATGAGAGATTCTGGGTTTTTTTTTTTTGCTTGTTTATAATCTACCCCCCTCTCCCCCCATATTTTTTGGAATGCTTTCTTTAATATTTTTTCTTTCATCTTCCTTATGCCTCTCTCCACCCCTCCCATTCAGCCCCTCTTGCAGCACTCTGTTTATCAGTAGCAAGTGATCCAAAGAATATGCTTTGTTTCTGAAAGAACAGGAGAAGGAAATAGGAAAGGAGGAGAGAGTGGGTGGATTTGTGAAAAAGAGAAAAATAGAGACTAGGAGAGAAGAGGAGAGGAGAGGTGTGATTTGGTAGCCCTGATGACGCACTGGCACCCACAAACATTTTATGTGTCTGTCTGTCTGTGTGTGGTGGTTCAGATCAGTTGCAATCACTCCCCTCTGCGCCACACACACGCACACACACAAATACACACATGCACCTCTACCACCATCAGCGCCCAGAGGTACCGGCAGGGCCCGCAGTCGCATGGTTCCTTCAGTGGAGCAGGTGTTTTTCTGCGATGTGTTAACGAGCACGGCCTGCTGTCATTTCCGCTTTAAATGGATGTCGCAAATAGAACACACACACATATATAAGCTCTCCGTGTTCTCTTCTCCCAGCGAATTAGCTGAAACAAGGTGATCAAAACTGTTACTGAGCTTTGTATGTCAGCTGTGAGCATTTCTGCACATATTATGTGGAAAAGGTGTGTTAAAAGTGTGCGAAGTATGCACGTGTCAAACATTGGCTAGTTTATTTAAAGGGGCTGAGGTTTCAGCTGCTTAAAATGACAAACTGAGACGTTTACACAGCTTCCATCTCACCCTGTATGTGCACTCATTCTACTCGTCCAACTTTGTGTGAATCTGCACACGTGTGCACTTTAATCCATGTGTGTATCCATGCTGTTTTCCAGTAAGTGTTATCCGCCTCTGTGGTGTGGAAGTGCTTGACACTCATGTAATCCTGCAGCGGGTCATCTGATAAAGCTGTGGTGCCACCTTTGCGTCAGTCTGTGCCAGCCAGTTGGGTAAAACTCTGCCACCAGCTGCTCAGCAGATGTTTATATTTGTCTCTGCAGTCTAGGAAGGGTTATTCTCGATACGCAATCTTATCTGATGTAATCTTGTCTCATCTGATCTGTCTCTTCTTTCTTGTCTTCTAGTGACCAGTGGTTTTTGTAGATTTGTGTGCGTTGTGTGTCCGCGTGTGAGTATTTGGTAGAGGGGTCGTCACCTCAACACCTGCCCATGTATCAGCCAGATGATGTTTCTGGCATGGATAGTTTGAGTTCTGCGCTGGTAAACATGTTTTTGTCATTTTTTACATGATAATCCGATCTGAATCTGGCAAGCGCTGTGGGAGCCATAGAGATGCTGTGTGTAAGTGTGTGTTTGTGCAACACTGCAGAGTGTGTGTGTGTGTGTGACATCTTTTGGACAGATGAGAGTTGAGCAGACAGGCTCCTAACTGTCCAGGGAATAAAATCTGTATTTAAAATCCTTAGCATTATTATTGTTGCAGTTAATGCGACTGTCCATATATCATGATGATTATAGTAATCATCACAACCCCTGAATGAACTATTCCATCAGCATCACTCTTTCCTCTGAATCTGATCTGAATTTACCTGTGTGTGCACCAAGTATTTATTGAAGATATTTAACTCCTACATTTTCTTTCTTTTTGTGTTCATCTTTCTTTTCAGGTGAATACATAAAGAACTGGCGACCGCGGTACTTCCTGCTGAAGACAGACGGCTCTTTCATCGGCTACAAAGAGAAACCTCAGGATGCCGACCTGCCCTACCCCTTAAATAACTTCTCAGTAGCAAGTATGTTACCTACAACATATGCCATTATAGACTCTTGACACTGTGCTCTAAAATTTTGTGTACATGAATTTTTACACTGTATACAGACAGGAACATTAAAGGCAAGTGAGAAAATGATGATCCACAGATTTCTGTCAGAGGGATGCAGCTGCAGATTACATCTTTTTGTTTGACTCAACATTCAGTTGACCGATCATGTCAGCACCTTAAAGATATTGAAATGTTAAACTGTAAGCAGGGTATATGGGAAGACTAGTAGCCAGGAACCTGCATCTTTCCTCTACGTACATTACCAAAGTACCCTGCATACTTCTCTGGAGGCTCATAATTAAGTAATGATATGGTAACACCTCCTGTAATTTATCTGTGAAGGGAACATTTCAGTTCAATGAAGAATCTCTGCAGGTGGTACTGAGTCACAGTCTTGCTTTAGGACAACTCAGCACTTGATGAACTTTTAATAACCATCAGTATTGCCTCCAACTGCTTATAGGACAGAACTGAGTTTCTATTAACTAAAGAGGCACCTTTCTGTTTTTAAAAATATCAAATTTTCTCAAGTTAAGGTTACTTTATACTACACATAGATTAAAGACATTAAGTCTGGGAAATGAGAATAAAAGTGGACTTAGCTGGGCTTAGTGGAAATGCAGTAAAATACTTTTTCATGTAACATTGATTAAAGATATCAGTCAGCTCATAGTAAAGTTTGAAAGTGCCTTATAGCAGATAAAATGAAAGACTGAAATGGAAGAAAACAAAATCATTACCATCTGTCCAAGTGAACATCAGTCTACAAGTGAGGGAGGCGGGTTGAGAAGACAGTTATATCTCTGTCAGTATTAAAGAATGCGTGTAATAAAAGTCCTCAAGAAGTAAGTTGTGCAACTAGGCAGGGATCTTGAACTGCCTGAGGGCACATGTGGAGGCAGTAAACCTGATTTTTTTTTGGGGGCTACCACAAGGACTACCATTCAAGCTGAAATGAGATAAAGGAGCAGATAACCTTGTTTAATTTTGCAAAATGAACCAGATCATTTTGTTGTTTTATAAAAAATATAGTGTAACACACAGCAGCTGTCTGTTAATGAATAAATGAGTATGTATTATCTAGTTGTTTACTCTAGTTCATGTTTATACATAATCTGATTGTTACTATGATGGTGTTTGCCCTCTTGGCACAAGGCCTGATGCAGATGCCACCAAAATTATTAGCATCTATTTCCAATTAACACTGTATTGCTGCACAATATCTCAGGTTTCAAAATAACATAAATGAGGCGAATATGTTTATTCTTTTAAATCAAATGGCACCTGCAGGGCATGTGAAATATCTGCAGAGAGGCAGAGAATATGTGTGAGACGAGAGCCAAAACAGAAAATATGATGTATGATAGAATACAAGCTGATACCTCAGAGAAAATGATAAAAAATGGTACATCGAACAATGGAGGTGGAGAAAGAAAGATAGGAGTCCAGAAGGGAGGACAAGTACAGGGAATGAGCGATGGTAGCTGATCAGAGGTGGCAGAGGAGAGAGGAAGAACAGGGAAGGGCAGAGATGGAAGGATGATTAGGGTGGAGGAAGAGAAGGACGGAGGGACTGGGAGAGAGGAGGATCATCAGCACCGAACAGACAGGGAGGAGGAGACGAAGACAGGACTGGAGAAGGAGGAAAAAGGGGAGAGGAAAGAGTTTGTGAGGAGGACAAGCCAGGCCATACATCCGGCCCTGGCTGCTTGGCACAGCACTGGCATTGCCACATCTGTTGCCCAAAGCTGGGAGGCCAGGTGGTGTGTGTGTGTGTGACTGTGTGCGTGTATGTGTTTGTTTGTTTTTGCGTGGTTGTGCGTGTGTGTTTGCGTGCGTGAACAACAGAAGTGGTCAGATGGAACAGAGATGGTACAGGCCTGTTCCCTGCAGAGGGACTCATACATACAAGCCTTTCGCGCGCGCGCGCGCGCACACACACACTAACACTGCTACACAGTTTTCACAATTGCCTGCTGTGGCAAACAACCCAATTTCATTCAAACTTTACTTTTACGTGTGTGTATGTGTGTGTTTGTCTGTGTGTGGGTGTGAGTGTTTTTTGGCATCAACCATAGCATAACATTGTTTTCAGGCAACACTGCAGGCTGTATTCACAAGTCAGGTTGTAGCTTCTTTGTGTGTGTAGTTTTGTGTGTGTTTACATCGAAGCACTGTGGTCTTGTCATTAACCTTCCTGTCTATATTTAGGCAGAGCCATGACATGCTGTGCTGTGCCACAGTTAAACAGATAGCATTATAAGGAGGGGAAGGGAGAGATGAGCGAGGGAGAGAAGGTGAGCGGAGAATGACAGGAGACAAAAAGAGGACAGAGGGGAGGAGAAAACAGGAGAGAGAGAGATGGAGGGTCACATATGTAGAGCAAGTGGGGGAGACGAGAGGACAAAAGGTGACTCATTAGGCTCTTTTACATCAGTTCTCGTCTCCAAAAACCAGAGAGACTGCAAAGGGGCAATGAAGATGCATTCTTTCCCACAGCAAGCTCACAGCCCCATCTGGCTATGTGTGTATACGTTTCTGCTTTTGTGTACTGTAGTATGCTTTGCGCAGTAATGGACTGCTGTATTGCCTATTTTCATAGAAATGCGTCTGTTCTGATAGTCACCAGATGCGTATGTGGTGCACCACATAATATCCCTTGGCACAGTCATTGGTTGCTGAAGTTGCCGTTTTTTTTAAATCAACAAATTAAAATACAAAGTGCATGTTTTCTTAATGATAATGTTAAGGGTAATTTGTTACATGGCTTCTTTTTCTAGCTAAATGAATTCTAGTGTCACTGTGGCAAGGACTAGGCCTTTTTAACAGCAGAGGGCTTTAAGGGAAAAATACAGATGTTGCTAATAACAACTGCCTAGGCACAAGTGTAGAAAAAAAATACCCTGGCAAATCCAATGGCCGACATGCTATACGTGCATATTTTTAACTTGTCATAAGTCATAAGTAACTTTGACCTGAAGTCACTACATCTTAATTTATTTCTGGTAGAGTTAGAAGTGCTCTGACCTCATCTGAGTTTGTTTCTGCTTATTTGTTTTTCTGGAGTGCAAAGTGATTGCAGTCATCGTACAGTGAAGAAATCACTTTCCTCTGGGTGCCCATTTTCTTTCTTTTCTTTTCTTTCTTTCTTTCTTTCTTTCTTTCTTTCTTTCTTTCTTTCTTTCTTTCTTTCTTTCTTTCTTTCTTTCTTTCTTTCTTTCTTTCTTTCTTTCTTTCTTTCTTTATTTTTAGAATGTCAGCTGATGAAGACAGAGAGGCCGAAGTCAAACACCTTCATCATACGCTGCCTCCAGTGGACCACGGTCATCGAGAGGACGTTCCATGTGGACTCCCCAGATGAGAGGTCAGTTTTCCTTTAGGCAACAATTCCTAAAGTGTTCAACAATCAGGGTTTGATCAGTGAGTATCTATATCTCTCTGAGAAATGAGTGCAGCATGCTAAATGGACATTTTGTAATCTAGTTAAGACTTATTAGTCAGAATACCAAAAAATGTCTATTCTCTGTTAATTCCACCAGTTTTGAGAAAATCTCCAGCACTGGCGGAAAACCCCAAACCATGACAGAGCCTCCACCATGTTTTATTGATGACTCTCACTGTTGTACATCTGTCTTCTGTACATATTGACAACAACTTGAATCAAAAATGTGAATGCCACAGATTTTCAATCCAGTTCATTTCCCTTCCTTAAGAATTTCTTCTTGATAGCTACGCTTGCACTGAGACCATTTTTGATGACACTTCAGTTAACAGTAGATGGATCACATATCATGAATGTCCTGGTGCATCGCTCAGGTTCTGTGTCAGGTCTTTGCTGGAACGCATGACTTTAAGACCCTGTTCATCCACTATAGATATGTTTTTGGGCATGCTACTGCCACTTGTGTTCTCCACTCCTCCAGTTTCCTTATATTTTTAATGATACTGCGCACCATGCTGAGATATTCCAAGTTTTTGGCTAATAGCTTCTTCAATCACCTCATTAGTGCAAAAATATTATTTTTTGCTTACCAAACTGTGTTATGTTTGTCTTTTCCTTAGATTCAACTAAAGAAATGAGAATAAATTATACGCTTGTAAAAAAAGTTATTTAAAATTGCTTCCTTGATAAGCTGACTGTTATATGTAGACACGACAGTGGTTCATCTCTTGAGTTAGTTGCCTTTTTATCCTTGTAGGATGCATAGGTTAGTGTTTCAACAAACAAAAAACATTAAACTGAAAATGATCAGGTGGAGATACTGGACTAAAAATGAATGAAAACCAGCCAAAAAACCACTTTGAAAGCCCTTCAGAAACCCAGAGAACTATTGCTCAAGAGCACTTAAAAAGAAATTTAAAATTGCAAGAGAGTTTGGATCATTGCATGCAAAATATAAAGAAATGACAGGCTGATTTTTGCACAGTAATGTATTCTTTGTATTACATTCCATTTGGAATTGATTTACACTCTCTTCCCAGAAGAGACAGTTTGTTGCTTTCAGGGTCAGCTGTTGTTGCGGTGTTTTTCATGCCACAAGTCGGTGCTTGAATTTTTCTTGAGTATCGTGCCTCTTTCTCAATAACCTGTGGCTACCACCAGTCAAATTGACATCCACGACTGCTTGACGAAGCATTTTTTTTTCCATTAAGGGAAGCAAAAATAGCCAAATGAGTACAAATCATGTTGAAGTAAAATAAATGGAAAGTACATGGGTAAACGAATTATCAATGGCAGGGATACAGGATGTATGAAGAGGTCTGTACTGTATTGCTTTTGGTGGTGTGAGAGAGAAAGGAGAGGGTGAGAGAGACAGAGTGGAAAGGAGACCTTTCAAGTTGCGTTGGCATAAATTCTCCAGCTGCTCAGTTCCTTTCTGAGGAGCTGAGGTGTTTATCTCCAGAAAATGAACAGCTTTGCCCAGAAGACCACAGATGCTTCTGTGCATCCTTTGAGTTTGTGTGTGTGTGTGTGTGTGTGTGTGTGTGTGTGTGTGTGTGTGTGTGTGTGTGTGTGTGTGTGTGTGTGTGTGTGTTCTTTTTATTTATTCATTTTTTTGGGGGTCTATGTGTGTGGGCTGCAGCTGTCTGTCTAACTTGGTGTTATATGTTGCTTTTATAGTAGTTTAGTCTCTAGATAATCAAATAAGCATTTGAGAGATAACATTAAACTAATAACTTTATATTGATGGAGGAAGAGGAAGTAGATGACTGTGAGCTCCAGATGTGCCTGTGCTTTGTTGTAGAAGTGTGCGCAAGATTTTTTGCGTTATTGAAGTGGGTTGGAAAAAAGTCTGCGTGTGGGAGTCTGTGCTGTTGTGTGTTACTGTATCTGTTGTACTGTACCCGTGCTGGCAGAGCTCCAGCTACCACAGCACCAACCCAGAGAGGGTGGCACGTGTTGGCGTGGTGCCCGACTGTAGGCAGGCCCATTATCTCTCATTAGCAAAAAAAAAACCCTCATTACACAAAAAAAAATACTCAAAATGAGAGAGCATTTATCTGCTGTCTGACCTTGAGAGAGTTCCCGTTGCTTTTCACGTAGCACACACACATTCGCACAATATGGATGCCACAAATTGAGTGCTCCACTGTTGTTGATAGAGTGTAACTTGAGTTTGCCCTTGTTTTGGAGTGTGTAGGGTATGCTAAGAAGTCTTTGCAGAAGAAAGAGATTCAGATCTTAAAAACACACTGCTCTGTTTAGGTTCAGATGAATATTCCTCCAGATCCCTCAAGGAAACATATGGGCGTCTAACTCAAAACAAAACAAAGCAGACAGAGGTGAATGTTTATGAGTCAAGCAGGTTTCATTATTATGATCTCCTCACGGCTTACTCTGGGTAAGTGTGTTTTCAAAGTGCATTCTCGTAAATCCAGATTTGCTTCTCCCGAGTCCAGGGGATTTCAGAATATTTGAGTATCATTTTTACTTCACCTCAGTTCAAGCTCTCTGGTGTTTTCTGCTAACATGTAACCCCTGCATGTGGCACAGGATTAACACTGTTTGAGTGAAGATCAGTGGCATAAAAAAAACTTCAAAGTACAAGTCATTTTGAACCATTTCATTCTTGAGGAAAACTTTCAAGTTGTGTGAACTTAAACTAATTTACAATTTTTTGGATACTGCTAAAATCACAGAATCTTCTCTTCTCTTCTCTTCTCTTCTCTTCTCTTCTCTTCTCTTCTCTTCTCTTCTCTTCTCTTCTCTTCTCTTCTCTTCTCAGGGCAGAGGGAAGCTAGACCCTCTGTCCTAACCATTATATTCATCATTGTTAAATACAGTTAATGCACCTTAACATCTTGATGCATGGCCATCCATGCTGCTACAGATTATAATCACACACACACACACACACACGCACACACACACACACACACACACACCTTCTCTGAACAGATGTTGAACATCACTGCTAATGGAAAGTCAATGGGGAGGAACAATGTTAGCAAAAAACAAAGCATTGTTCCCTCTAATGCACTGGTGTGTATTTGCACACACTCATTCACCCCCTCGCCTCTCGCACATGCACACACACAGACTGGTAGGCATTAGTTCTGCTCTATGATCATTGCTCATTTGGTTGATTCTCTAGTTGACCGTGTTTCCACTCTGTTGAACAAATAGGTGTTTATGTTAATTGAAAACACTTTGATGCCTTTAAAAACCTGGTTAAATAAGTGCACTCAAATTTCTTTTTAATATTAGGACCAGTATAATGCATTACACCAATTTAATGTTTTTATACATGTGCTAGTTACAGGTGTGTGCTTAAGCATAGTAAACTGGACCTTTTTGGACAGTCAGTATATTAAGAAAGGTCTTAGTAAGGCTGCAAATGCTAACTTTACCTTTTTACATGCTTTGACTCCAGAGATGAGTGGACAGAGGCAATTCAGATGGTGGCTGACAAGCTGCAGAGACAAGAGGAGGAAAGGATCCAGTGCAGCCCCACCTCCAACATCGACAACATGGTGGAGGAGGAGATGGACATCTCCACTACACACCACAAAAGAAAGGTAAAAACTACACTTGCACGTGCATGTATTTTATACCCAAGGTACAAAAAATATTCCAGCCGTTATGCTGTTTTATGTCAGCTCATAATTTTTTTCATGTTATAATACTCCAGCGAGTAAAATCAGTCCTGCTAAATATCTTCTGTGAAGGCACAGGTGATACTTGGGCACATTTCCTACTACATACATAAAAAAATAAATTTAACAATCTACCACTAGCTGCCTCCTCTGGCTCTGCTGTTTATTACACCCCACTCTGTAAAGGTTTTATGTAATAATGTTATGGTTCAATAAAAATCTGTTTTCAGTGTCTATCTAAAGGGCTTGTTTTGACCTGACAGTCGCACTCGGCATGGTCATGAAGATGACTGGGAGTCATCTCACGGGTGCCATTAACATCACTCATGAATTTCATGGCATTTAGCCCAGTAGCAGTCAATAAATGTTGTTTTTGGCTGCCTGAATTTAGATATCATTTACATTGAGGAAGATTGCCACTTTTCTGTTACATGAAAAAAGGCTTCACAGAGAATCCTCATTGTATTGCTTAAAGGAGAAAAATATACTTATTTCAAAATATTCACAGCCCTATACTTCCAATGGGATTTTAATGTTTCTAAATGCCAGTAGATACTGCATCAATTATTCAACTGAGGAACTCATGATATTGGCCCTCTCTTTTTTTCCTCTAATAGACAATGAGCGACTTCGACTACCTGAAGCTGCTGGGAAAGGGAACCTTTGGTAAAGTGATTCTTGTCCGGGAAAAGGCCAGCGGGAAATACTACGCCATGAAAATCCTTAAAAAAGAAGTCATTATAGCCAAGGTGAGTCTGGAAAATACATCAAGTATGTATTTTCAGTTGCGTCCATTAATTTGAATATTTTATCTTTTACTGTACTTTTGATTCTGGGTAATGTCAGATGTCAGTATTGGTTGTTTTTATTGTACTGCTGCAGCACTGTTCAGCTGTCCTCTTTCTTAGTGGTTTAAGTGGACTGATAATGGTTTTCATTGCATGTTGTCTGAACAGGATGAAGTGGCTCACACACTCACAGAGAGCAGAGTACTAAAAAACACCAGGCACCCCTTTCTAACTGTAAGTACCTCGTACACACTAAACACAACTGGTTTAAATTTATAGATCTTTACATATGGACCGTGTCCTGACATCTGTACACACACAGCTTATTGATCCTCCACATACCTGAGTCTTCTGAGGCCAGTTATGATTTAGAAGCCACATTGTTGTACTTTAACAGCTGCATCTGTTAGCTTTGATGTACACATTCACACATTAGCTGCTGCACACATATATGCATGTTCACACACAGACACACACACACACACACACACACACACACACACACACACACACACACACACACACACACACACACACACACACACACACACACACTATCGAAAGAGCAATTACACTTCACATCTGAGTTTAGCCCCGTCACACCTGCAGCCACAAAGAGACTTCAACCAACTGTTCTTTTGTTTAGCAGATTTCTCCCTCAAAAGAGAAAGTGAACACACAGACACCTACTTGCTTTGAATAAACAAATAGAGGCATAAACAGTTTAAAGCTTAGGCCGATCACGTTGTGCTCCTCCTGCTGTTCTAGCTAGAACGGCAAGACTTCCTGCTGTGTATGAAATCGTTCACTCACCCACTTCACTGTTCACTGTACAGGGAGTGCATACGAAAACAGGCAGATTGTTTGTGTTTTTTAAGCCAAATGAAGAAGGAGCATTCCATATTACCTCTCCTGTACAACCAGTTAGGCCTGAAATGTTATATTACATATATATCCTGAGATTATTTTATTTTAATTAATGCAAGGCTGATGCTTTCAGTGCCTCGGTGAATGATTTCTTTTATATAAATTGTTTGTGTGTGTGGTTTTTGTTTCAGTCTCTAAAATACTCATTCCAGACTAAAGACCGCCTCTGTTTCGTCATGGAGTATGTGAATGGAGGAGAGGTAAGAGACACACACATTTGTGATGGATGTGCTGTGTGTGGTTTCTCATCTTTGTGTTACTACTTTAAAGAGCCGGTTAAACCACATTTCCACCACAATAACTGTCGGCGAGTTACTTTCTCACAGTAACTGTCTTATGGTATGTAAACAGATACATTCCTGGATCTGTTATCTTAATTTTCATTTCAGTTTTTATATATCAGGGTTGTTACAAGTGTTTTAAATCATATTTAATCACTCTCCAGATGCCAGTGTTCAGCCAAACTAAAAGAGACTGGATTTAAATTGTAAATTAGTTGTTTTTGTGATTATTATTATTTCAAAGACAATTTCCTAAACAGTTTTTTGGGTTCATAAATGTCTCACAGATGAATACAGAATATGTTGTAATTGTATGTGCAAAGCTGCAGCAGCAGTGCCGGGAATGATCGGTTGAACGTGCAAACACTGAAGAAGTGGCTAAAGTTTCGCTTTTGGATTGCTTTCTAACACGGTTAATTTTCCAACCAACTGGCCTCTCACTTGCCTTCTCGCCTCTCTTTTCTGTACTCTCCTTCTCCTGCGTGTGTCTATTTATGAACACACCTATGGGGAGGACACAGCCAGAATGACAGTCTGAGATGAAATGAGTTTGGATTCCCCCACTTTTCCATTTCTCAGATTTTTAATCGGGCCGTTTTTGCAATCTTGGTTCATTCCCTTAGTGTAACTGTCACCTGCTCCCCTCCCAGCTAGTTAAGCAGTTCAGCCAGCACCAGGCCTGAGCAGAACTCACACACACACAAACACACACACACTTACCCTGAGAACACAAGCACAGACACACACACAAAAGGCACACATACTTAGACAAACACACGCAGCAAATTTTTACCTCAACGGACAAATTGTGACCACACATGCCTCACACACACACCACACACACACACCGAACCCATTACAAACCTGCCACAGTCACAGCTGCCAGTACACTGATGAAGGCCCACCTGTCGTGTTACCCCCTCTCACCACAGCTTCAACACATACACACACACATGCACACACTTGCACACAAACAGACACCATTTGAGCAAGGTGGTCTGTGAGGATCACTCCAGTGGCCATTATGCAAACCTCCCTGAACAATTAATGGGGAGATATCTGCCCTTTGGCCTCATGGGTAATTTGTACGACTCGACTGTTGCGGCACAGCAGGCTGATGTCAGTTTGGTGCCACATGTGTAGCTGTGTGACAGTGAGAACTTGACAACTGACAGCGAAGGAGAAAGTAAGTGAGGAAGGGAATGTGAGGTGAGCCATTTAAAAGGAAGACAGGAGAGGTCAAACCACAGGAGGGGTTGTACTCTTTAAAGTATGAAAATAAGCCTTGTGCCAAAAACAGAGAACGGTGGATATGAGAATGGAGCAAATGAAGACGGAGGCTCAGGGGGCAAGGCCAGTTAGGCCACTAATGAGTACTGCACCGTAGGCAGTCGGGGGGCTGTTGGCGACAGCGGCAGTCGGCCTGTCTTTAACTAGACTGGTGTATTGATTAAACCCTTGATTTGGCCCCCATCGCCGAACTCCACGCCAGCACCGTGCCAACCTAGCCCAGAGGGTAACGTGGAAGAGGTATGCGTGTCTGTGTATGTGTAGTGAGAAGGGGGTGTGGGGGGGGCCACTAGATGAGGCGCCAGCTGCCGAGCGCCTCCACCCGCCGTCCTCTGAGACCCCCCCCACACACATGCACCCCTCACACACACACACGCGCACACACACCCCACTCACCCTCCCCTCCGCTATCTATCATCTCAATATGGTGCGGGCAGCCAGTTTGTGTTGTGCTAATTTCCTCCAATAAATCAGTAATTATTGCTGTGCCGTCCCTGCTGTCTCTCCCCCTTCTCTCTCCCCCGCCCTCTCTCTGTTCTCTCCCTCTCACCCGCTCTTCCCTTCTCGTCCTTCCTCCTTTTCCCGCAGCTGTTTTTCCATTTGTCCAGAGAACGGGTGTTCTCAGAGGAGCGCACGCGCTTCTACGGCGCAGAGATTGTTTCGGCTCTCGACTACCTGCATTCAGCCAAGATTGTGTACCGGGACCTCAAGGTAAACAGAAACAGGGAGGAAAAGCAGGCTGGGGGCATGGAAGAGAGTGATCAGATATTTTAGGGAAAACTTCTTTTGTTTTTGCCCCCCTCCCACCTCTTGTGTTTCGGTGTCCCTCCCCGTCCAGGAGAAGACAAGTGGCTCAGGATGTGTAGTAATTAAAGAGACGGACAGGGACAAACTCACACAGACATAAAGCAGCAAAGAATTGCAGGAGGCAGGGAGAGAGGGAAGGAGAGAGGTGCTGATGCCACAGAGGTAGAGAGGTAGATGGCTCCGTCTGAGTGCCTGCCTGGCAGCCTTGGCCCCAGCCCCACTCGCAGCAGCCAAGAAAACAGAAAGGAGAAAAAGCAGACAGAGAGTGAGAAAAACACTTCAGCCATTAAAATTAAAAGGTTGAGTGGCTCCACTACATGCCTGAAGTTTATTTCCCTTTTCAACTTGGTGTTTGTGTGTCTGAGTGTGTGTACTGCCACACTGTGGAGTAATACAATACAGCTTACTCGTCCCTCACTGCTTTCCTCTTCAAAGTGATAACAAGTTTGACTCCACAGTGCACAAAAAGTGTTCAGCCAGTTAATAAAGTGTCACATAATGACAAAGAGATTTTGATTTCCTTCCAGTTGGAAAACTTAATGCTGGATAAAGATGGCCATATCAAAATCACAGATTTTGGGCTCTGCAAGGAGGGCATCACTGATGCTGCTACCATGAAGACCTTCTGTGGTACACCAGAGTACCTTGCACCTGAGGTAATGTTTTTTTTTTTTTTTTAAATGTGTGTATATACATTTATGTTTTTGTCATCAGAGGGTGAATGTGAGGTGCCTGCACTGCACTGCAATGCGGTAAATAAGCACACATCCTTGGTATTTTCACCTGGATGTATGCACATCTGTAATCTTGTACAGGAAAGGAGAAGCTTTTTTTCTTTGATCTTCACTAATTGATCACTCACGTGTGTACCCCACGTGTGAAATTTGAAGTGTAACATGATGTGTGGTGTCAAAGAATTTGATGCATTTGTTGCTTAACGTTTTCATTAAAATTCTGTTTTTATTTATAGATAAGAAGAAGAAGAGATGAGAAGCAGTTAAAGAAATTGCTAATATGTCACAGGGCACATTCCTGAGAGTTGTACTGTATAGTAGTTCTGGGCACCATGTAAAAACCATACACTGTCAGGACAATGTACGTGTAAGATATTTTTAGAGGTGCAGGATATAGAGCTCAGCCTGTTTCCACATGCGACATTGATTCAGTCATGAACATGTTAGGTGTTCAAAGGCCAAAAAGCAAAGGATTCAAACCACCAGATCCACGAAGGAGCGTCCACTTTTTAAACTGATTTATATAATTGATCAACAAGAGAAATCTCAGTGACTGTATGTTATGTTCCGTAAACTGAGCAGATTGACTTAGGCCTCGTAGTACATAAAAGCATCTGTGGCATCCACAGGCGGCCTATCCATTAGGCAGCTTTTCTGCAGTGCTCAGGGTTCCACCAGGAAGGCCCCTGTGAACTGTGAGACTCATGTTGCCCACTGCACAGTTTCTGTTTATCTAACAACAGCCCTGGCTGATTAATTTAACTACCGGAATTATTACTGAGCTTTGATAAATGGGTGCCTGCAGGGTAGGTTCATGAAGAACCTGTAGGAGCCACACATACAGTATCCTTTACTGCATTACAAAAATCCATTGTTAATAGCAAAATGTATTTCTAAGTATTGAAACACACTGAAAGAGAGGTCATTCTGTTTTTCGTTATCATGAATTATCTTATTGTTTCATTTATGTGTCTGGTTGAGGCGGAGCTAATGCGCTCAGTACACTTGAATCACAAAGTGATGATCCAGAGACTCTCTCCCGACCCGTTACCCATAACACTCATGAGGGTGTTAGGAGTCTTCTTATAGTGGAATTTATGTATGTACAGTTTCATTTGCAAATTTCACAGGCAAACAATTTCCATAATATCAGGGTGAACAGTAAATATGCAGTTTTTGCGTGCGAAGCAGGGTGTTGGTTGAATTGGAAAAGGGCAAAGCACGGTTCCTCTCACACACACACACAAAAACACACACAAACACACAGCGCTACGATCTTGTAATCATTTTTTTCAACCATCCGCTGTCCAGTCATCAGCTCTGCCTCACTCGAAGGCCAGCAGATCAACTGCAGAGAGTGTTGCACGACTGTGGGTGGTGGAAGCAGAGCGATGGTGATGTGGAGATGAAGGCAGGAGGGGAGAGGCATAGTATATATCCCACTCAAAAAAGTATGGAGGACAATTTGGCGCAGCATTTTGTGCTTTTTTTTTTTTTTTTAGTCCCTTCCTTTGCGTGCCAAAAGCTGATTGGAGGCTGTTGGTTATTTTTCACAGGATGTGCGTCTGTGTGTATTTATATGTGTGTGTGCGCGCGTGTGCGCTGTGTGTGTGTGTGTGTGATTGCAGTAGAAAGTGCAGGCTAAAGCGAGGCAGATGGCGGCAGATGGGCGAGGTTGGAGGAAGGTGCTCGGAAAAAACCTGGAAATCTACACCACCGCCGCCGCCACTCGCCCGCCCGCAAGCTCTGCTCGCCCGCCCGCGTGTAAAAATAACACAGTTTGCTCGGAGCCAAGTTACAGAGATGCAAAGTAGCCGGGATAAAAAAGAAAAAGGGGGGATGGGGGTTGAAGACAGAGGAAGATGAGAAGGGAGAGAAAATATTTCAGGGTTACAGGAGTGAAATTCAGACAGTTCCTGTGTTTGCCGTCAGTGAAAAGGGCAGATGAGAAGTGAATAAAGAGGGTTTCTGTCTGCTGCGTGCCTGAAGAACACACAAACAGATACTGCAGCAACGCAACGCTGAATAATTCTTCATCCAAACTCGTAAAGAATTAGATTGAAGTGTTATCATTTGTTTCAAGGGAAGTCAACAATTATAAAAAAGATTAATGTAAGATTAATACAGAATAAGCAGTGTAAGATCCTCGCAAAGGGATGGAACGGGATCAGAGAAAACACATGGAGAGTGTTTTTTTTCCTTTTCTTTTTTGTGCGTTTGACACATTTCTTTGTGGCAAATTTGAAAGTGTTAAAGGGAATGGATTTGGGCCTTTTCCATTTATTTTTATGTGTTTGTTTTTATTTTGTTTGTATGTTGTATATGTTGGGTATTATTGCGACTCCTTTTCTATTGTAAATGTTTCACAAACATAGCGGCACAGTCAGCGTATTTCAAAATGTTAGCACAGTGACAGCACAAATTCATTTTCAAGTGATGACACTTTGGAGATGGAAGGCCTCTGTCTGATACCCACAATATGGGATAGTATGTTCACAGTATATGAACTGTGTATGTGGATGTGTGTTTGTGTTTCCTGCTGGGTATCTGGGCTGGTACAGCCTCAGGCTGTGTGTGCCCATCCCGTCCCATCTAGCCCTGTCCAGGCTGCCAAAGCCCTCATCCTGCGATCGGCAGCTAGCTGCCACATGGCTGCCACTATAGGGACCAGGACAGGACAGGACCTTCTCCATCACTGCTGCTTTAAATCACTCTCCTCTCCTCCTTCTCTTCTTCGCATCCTCTCCTCCTCTTCCTCACCTCCTTCTTTCCTCCTCTCCTCTCCTTCTTCTTTCCTCTCCTCTCCTCTCCTCTCGATTTGTCCCATTTGTTTCTTCCTGTCTTGTCCTATTTATTTGCCCTGCCTCTTTTTAAATTATACACATAACCACACATGCCATAAACACACACACACACACGCATACACACTCCAGTGCCTCCATGCCTCGGGCTGTGGGGCATCATTCTGGCTCTGTGTGGATTAATCTGCTCCCTGCCTGCAACCGAGCTGCCACCACTTTCTTTAGTCCCAGGACACACGGACACACCATTACACACACTGTTACAGACACTGACAACCACATACGTATACATGCCTAACTGGACACGCTGATTAGTTTGCATTTCTGTACCTTTTTTGTACAAAGATGCAAAATCAACCTCATAAGCTGCTCTGAATTTCATAAACGGCTCCGTGTGTGTGTGTGTGTGTGTGTGTGTGTGTGTGTGTGTGTGTGTGTGTGTGTGTGTGTGTGTGTGTGTGTGTCCTCGAGCTGCAGGAACTGAAACAACACCAAACATCTCACACTCAAAACTTTATGAATTTGATGAGGATGGATAAATATTCCATCTGCTGTGTGTGTGTGCGTGTGTGTGTCTTGCAGTCTCCCAGCAGTCTAAGCCAGTGTTATCCCTCCAGCCGTACCAGTCAGTAATATATCTGGAGCTGGCGGTGTGTTTCATTCCCCCAGCTCTTCTCTGCAGCTGCCAACTGGGTGACCAGCTTAATTCTCACCCAAACACACATTCACACATAAAATAGCACTCATAAGTCTCTTATTCACTTCCACGTACTGTACATGTTGACTTGCACACATTGAAGCAGTCCGCCTGCATCATTAGCAGTTTAGTGTCAAGTGCATGAGCTCAGTCAGTTAATGACCAGCTTTCCGTGGTATTGAACTGCTGTAGAAACTCACAGGCAGCTGTTTGGTGTGTTCTTCGTATTCTTCCTTTTTTTTTTCTTCCCTGCGTGGTGCACTGTGACATTTGAATTCAGCCGTCTTATCTAATTGTAGAGCTGGAAAGAAACTGCCAAGTAAAAATGTATTCAAAATAAGCATATTGCATATTTTCTGCCTGCCTTCACGGCATTTTAGGCTGTGGTTACTTTAAATGACAGCAACTCTGTTTAGGATTTAAAATGCAGAAATATGCTAAATAAAACTAGATTTTGCTTCCTCGAGTTTCCTCATACAGTTGATTATATCACATCCGTAACATTGAACTGATACATTTAGAGTGGTATGGTTTGATTTTAGACACTGTTTTCACCTTTTGACACTGCTAATAAGGCCTATGTGAACATCAAAGCACAATTTGCAATTAGTATGCATCAACGTTTTTTTGTTGTTGTTTTTTAAAGTTTATTAAAAGTTTTGATATGTGACCCTGTTTTCTGTTTAATATGAGCCAGTTATGTATTTATGACACCTGTCCTCCCAGCATCTGCCACACAATGTCTGGTGTTAGTTCAGAGTGGAGTATATGTTTTTAAATATTATGATATTATTAAATTCACTGTGTAATTGTTTCATGTCATTTTAAATAGTGGCAGTACAAACAGGCCTTTTGTGAACGTTTTAGTCTCTGTTAGCGTGTGCTCATGTCCACCCTGACTGGTCCATTATTAACAGTGAGTGAGATGTTGTTATTATTGGCGAGATGTACAACATATGCTGTTCTGGCTGCTCTCCAGCCCTGTCTGTTTGTCAGTCACACGCACATACACACACACACGTGCAACACATGCACACACTTGTACTCATCATGTTAATAAGCTTATTATGTTAATGAGGGCCTCAACAGCACCTGAAATACCTCTCTTCTTGTTTCTGCCTCCTTCTCTTCTCCTTCTCCCTTCCAGAGGTTTGCAGAGCGGAACATGAGGGGATGAAAGAGAGGAAAGCGAGTGAGGGAAGGCATGATTAGAGGATGGAGAAGGCAGGATAAGACAGGATGGAGAGGATAGTGCAAGGAAGGGATGAAGAGTAGGAAGGCGGCCCAAACGCGAGATTTAGATATAAAAGTGACTTACTAAACAGTACAATTTTCCTTAAAACACACACAAATAGACATGAAACACAGCAGTTTACCATGCAGTACTTGTGCCACCCAGCTTGGAGGTTGGTGTGGCCCTGACTTGGACTGGAGGCTGTTCCTGCCTTTTCCATCCAGGGACATTCTTGTCTGTCACTGCCAGGAGAGCTTAGTGTGCCAGGGAGAGCTGGCAGCAACCGGGGGGGCATCTGGTAGGCCACGCCAACACGCTGACTTTCCTACTGTAACAGGAGCCTCTGAAGACCTGCCATCCCATAATATTTGCCTCTGTACGTGGCTGTGTATTGAGAGAGGTGGGGGCTGTCGTCTACACCTTAGTCCTTGATAACTGTGCAGCAACTTCTGTTCATCTCAGACAACTTTTTGGTTTTATTCATCCCTGGAGCCTAATGGCATATTGACTGTCCTTTGGTGCCGTTCCTCGCTCATCTGTTTATTCAATGGATACCTTAAGCAGTCAATATTGTCCAATAAAATAAATGCAGACGTTCACTAGAAAAAGCAGATGCCCAATAAAACTAATGGTCCCATTTTAAAAGACAGAAATTTTGTATCTTTGTGTTTGCTCCTCAGGTCCTGGAGGACAATGACTACGGTCGAGCGGTGGACTGGTGGGGTCTGGGTGTTGTGACGTACGAGATGATGTGCGGTCGCCTGCCTTTCTACAACCAAGACCACGAGAAGCTGTTTGAGCTCATCCTCATGGAGGACATCAAGTTCCCCCGCACTCTGTCAGCTGACGCAAAGTCCCTGCTGTCTGGCCTGCTCTTCAAAGATCCGAACAAACGGTGTGTGTCGAAGCTTTTTTTTTTTTTTTTACTTTCACATGAAATCAAATTTATTCAGTAATGTGAAGCAGGACCTCTATTAGAAATACTATTTTGATGTCAAATAAATCTCTTTATTCGTATCACCATGTCAGCGAAATTTAAATTTTTACTTTGTATCGCCAATATGGCCCGGTACTGACTTAATACAAGATATTAACAGATCTGGTGAATTGACAACCACCGGCAAAAGTGGGAAAAGTTGGGAAGATGATTCATATTTGTGCCCTTTGTGTAAAGTTATTTTTCAGTTACTACCTTCAGACACACAGAGGAGACTAACTTTAGTTATTTTGCTATATAAACAAAAAACACCCACTACTTTTAGTGTACAGCCACTAATCATACAAATATAGAGATGTGCTGATTCTTACTGCTGTTTTAATGGGCAAAGCCTTTCATTCTGTAGATCACTGATTAGCCACCATTTGTCGATATAGCAGCAGTAAGACACGCCATATAGAAAATTGTAGAAATCTTTCTTACATTCTGTTCACGCTGTGCTGTTCATTTCTTACTGCGTTTGTCACTTCTGCTTCTAACAATCCTGTCTTCACCTGTCCTCTGCCCTAGGCTCGGAGGAGGGCCAGATGATGCTAAAGAAATAATGAGACACAGTTTTTTCTCTGGTATTGACTGGCAGGATGTCTACGATAAAAAGGTATAGTTTGCATGTCTAATTAAACATAATAGGACTGTAGAAAATAATGTATTCAACTTATTAAGACAGGCAGCTGTAAAGAGCACAGTGTTACAGAGATGTGTGACTTTGTATCCTGTGCATGTGTTTCTCATATAACACCATCAAGTGAGAGTCAGGTGGCATCACTTAAGCAGCTAAACAGGTGTCAAGCCTCCTCATTTGACTTTTTTAAAAAAAGTTGTTTTGTTCTGTTGCAGAGTTTAGTAGAGTCCAGTGATTCAAAAGCATAAAAGACCTCCTTGAAATTATTCAGTTGGTTTAACTACTATTTATAGGGTTTTATGGTAATGATGTAAAGACAAGACACTCTCTGGATCTGAGGCTCGGATGTTAACTATGAATAATAACTGTGGTGAAAGGAGGATTTTGGTGGATTTATTTCTTCTTCTTCCTGGCCTTTTTTTCCTGACTTTTAGTTACAGGAATTTTTATGTCTGTCAGTCTGGAACAACAACAACGCCCACTGCTGTTATTTACAATCTGATGTGATCTCTTCGCATCTCTGTCCCAGCTCATTCCTCCGTTCAAGCCTCAGGTGACGTCGGAGACAGACACCAGATACTTTGATGAGGAGTTCACAGCTCAGACCATCACAATCACCCCACCAGAGAAATGTGAGTGTCTCGTGCCTCTTTCTTTTCCACACGCGCATATGAACAAATAAGTCAAGAACATAATTTGACTAAATCACAAATTTTGTTTTTTTACAAAGCTGCAGATATTGTCCTTGGACATAATGGTGAAATAAACAAACATGCATTCTCTGTTGTCGGGTGTTTAATACGTGTCAGGATTTCTGTAAAATGTTAGTGGTGAAATGACAGCGTTTACTCAAACAGATGACTGTTTCACACTGTGGAACAAACACCTTTGTCTGTTTATTCGAGTGTCTCTGTGTTAGTCCTCCGGCCACATGCAGCTCTTCTGGGCTTCTGGGATACAGATCGTGCTTTTAAAATCATTTAACGCTGTATTATACATGAACTGATGTGAGGTTCCACTTGTTTGTAGGTCACATGTTAGTAGAATGAAACTGGCACATCAGAAACTTACTTTTTAATTGTTTAACTCGACAGTAACAGAGAAGATGATCAGATGAGAGAGAGAAGTTGTATATTTCCTGATTGATGTCATGTATTAATACAAATGAACTGTGTTATATAGTAAATGCTTTAAAAATGACCTCTGAATCTATACTTTTCATATTTTTTTCTTAGTCGATGAGGATGGGATGGACTGTCTGGACAACGAGAGACGACCACACTTCCCGCAGTTCTCGTACTCTGCCAGCGGTCGGGAATGAACTGTCCATCACAGTGACATCATCACAGCTGGTCTCTGAGGCCATCACTGTGGGCGCAAAGAGACCCACAGCTTTGGACCAACCCAGAACAACCATGACTTGAAGGATTTTTGCCCTTTTCCTCTTCCTCGTTATCTGTTCTTCACCTCTCCAGTGTGCTTCTTTTCTCTCTCTCTTTTTTTTTTTAATTCTCTCCAATCCCTCCTTAGAAAAAACCTTCAGGCGAAATTACGGTCTAATCCTGCACTGCAACCCCAGGTGATCCGAACTGTGATGTGATCAGTTGTTATGTAATGACCCTTTAATGATGGGTGCACCTCCGGTGGCCTGCTGTGCTTTGACGTGTGTCGGGCCTGCCAAACTCTAAAAATGAACATCTCTGATGCACTTAGACAACAGCTGATGCATTTCTAAGGAGACGTTTTTGTGGCTTCTTTATCCGTGGGACGGAAACACTCAAATCATTCAAAACCCAAACTGCCATTACCAGTTGTATCTCAGGCTTTTGCAGACAGGTCAGATTTGAAATCCTCAGTTACATAATTCTGGGATTTATTGAGGCTGCCTGGCATCGAGGAAGCAGTTGTCACCAGTGAGCAGAATCCTACACACCTCATGTTGTCGAGCAGGATTTGACTCAGGTTTTGCTCAGTGCAAGTCATTATCATCGTTGCTGCTATTTCAACTACTACAACAACTATTACAGGTACCGCTGTTCCTACTGCTCTTATACTATTACTGCTACTACTAAAACCCGGTGCTACAATACTGGCTAAATGCTGCTGATCATTATACAAGCGCCAGCAAAACATGAACCACACTTATGCTTATACAGCTGCAGAACAGCTGCTGCTCCTGATGCACAGCTCTTACACATCAGCTCTGTAGATCAAACGCGTGTCGTGTGTGTCTGTGTGCGTGTTTAAGGTCCAGTTATGGGTTTGTGTTTTAAGATCGCATCTCAAAGCACAGCAGTTCAGAAGGATGTGACTCTCAACCCATGAGCTTTACTACATAACCTACAGTGCAGTGCAAGATGGTCGATGCATATATTACTGCAGAGGTGAAAACAGCTGGTTTGAATGTTTCCCCCCAATTTTTTTTTCTTTTTTAGTTTTCAGTCCCGCTGAGTTTAAATCTCTGAAAGGGAACACAAAAGCAAAACGGTACTTTTGTTTCGACGATGGAAAGCTTTACTGTGACGCATCGTTATAGCGGCTGTTGGATCCATGTGGCTGTACCTCTGTGTCTATGTGCAGGAAAGGGAACCTGAAGAAAGGAGCAGATTCAGCACAGAGCAAAAAAAAAAAAAAAAAAAGTCTGAGATGGCAGGGTGAGTGCAGCGATGAGAAAAAAAATCAGGAAAGATGTGAAATATTTATAATGTGATAAGGGGCCGTGAGGTAACAGGTATAAAAAGTATATATGTTTCGTGAGGAGGTACACGTCAACTGTTATGGGTTTACAAGAATCACAGCAATGGTTATAATATATATATGTTTTATTTATTGTTCTACTCATCAGTTTTATATTTAACTTTTTCTATTGTTATTACATTATTCTAGAAAGAAATATATTGTTATTTCTTAGGGCTGAGAGGGAAAAAAAAGCACCTCAAGAAACAAAAATGGCTGAAGAATGTAGGAGGGAAAGCAGATAGCCTTCCTGCTCCATTTGTTTTTTTGTTTTAATGTTTTCGTGTTGTTTTGTGACCAAAATGTGACAGCCCAGAGGTGACAGGACATATTAAAGACAGACGACGAAAGTTTGGGAGAAACATCTAGGAATCTGCATAATTATCTCAATGAGATGTCAGATATGAAGACTAGTAGATGTTGCTCATATTTATTCTTATTACAGGTGTGTGTCGGTGATGGTTAAGGCACAGTCGGGTGAGAAAGACAAAGTGGAAGTTGAGCAGAAGGATAACAAGTGCAGCACAAAAGGCTGAATGCAAGGCTTTAGCTGTAAGTGTTTTGAGGAGAGGTGAGTTAGCACTCGGTTAAGAAATGTATGTTTGAAGGCGAGTCGTCGTGTTCCTGTCGGTTCTTTGGATGTTTAGAAGATCCAAGTTTATTTAAAGATCAGGTCCTTACCACTAAACCATCCCCGCACTCTTCTGTCTATAACGCGCGCCGTCATTTCTCCCTTGTGGACTTTTCTTTGTTTCCAGTCGTCACGTTGTCGTATGTCTTCCAGTCTGACCAACAAGATTTGAAAGTCCCCTCAAAGTCACTGTCTTCAAATGGCCAGTAAGCCTTACGGTTTAGCTCAGAACAAGTCAAAGACGTTGACACCCAGCATTTCTGAGACAAAAATATATATATCGCCAGATGTGAGGTAATATATTTTTAAAATTTTAAAATAGCGACATGTTCATCTTGTGGGGGAGATGTCACCTTCAGTGTCAGAATGACGGATTAAAAGAGTACCAGGGGATGTGCTCTTATTAGCCGTGGAAAACTGTATTCCACTTTATTTATTTGAATGTTTTTTATCTTTATTGATGGATAACTTGAATTTATTTTCTATTTAATTTATTTAATGTTGTTTTGGCGTTTAGCAGTAAGGGGATGTAGCTGTGTTTCAACACTTTGTGCTAGAAATAAATGTCTCCTTTTTTTTTTTTTTCCATTTTCAGATATACAACAAATTACCTGTTTTTCCGCTGCTCTGAAGTCCATATGCTTTACTGTTGCACATCCATTAAACCGCTACTAGGCGCTTTATGGCAGAAAGTATAAAAGGATGGCGCTGGCCTGCAAGCTGTAGTCCTCCTCTGTCTGCTTCACCAGTCCTGAGTCAAAGTGGCACTCAGAACTCTTATGAAAAATACTGCTCTGTGATCGATTGAGCCTGTCTGGCACGGCTGAAGCGAAATGAGTACAAATCCCACCCAGCTGGCACCCTCGACAGGCTCAAGCAAACGCTCCCCAAGTATTTGGAAGGATTTCAGCTTTGATTTGACCCAGGTCTGCGAGCGACTGAGGAGTTCTAGCTGCATGTGCACGCTTAACGCCAAAAATCATTAGAAACCAGAGTTCATAAAATATCGCTTTGTAGCTTCGGCCATAGCACTTTCAACACCCATCACTTTTTATATGACTCAGAGGAGTCTGGTTCAGCTTTGCTTTAAAGGAAGACTTTTAGCTTGTTTTTTATGTTTGTAAGGAAATGAGGATTTTTCAAAACACATCTCCCCCTCCATCTACAACCACTAGCTTTGATGTTGCTCTGATGTTGAGAGTTGGCGAGACTGGATGAAATGTGTCGCATGCTGAGACGAGTTAGAGCGGCCTGTGAACTGGGCTCAGTTGGAATTTTTAGTAAATTGGTCAGTGTTTGTTTAAAAAAACAAATCCACTGATCAGCCGTGGCACTGATGTCCCAGATTCCTGCTCTGATTCGCAAAGTTTTTTTCAACAGTAAGCCGCCAACTCTCCCACACTCCATCCTCGATGGATACAGGTCCATGTAGTGACAGCAATGATATCAGAGTCTGACTGTGGGGTCAGAGATCCTAAAAAAAGAAGGAAGGGTTTCCTCTGACTTTTAATAGGGGGGAAGGTAACGCTTTGTAACACACTTACTCAGTGTGGAACAGCAAATCAGTCGTGGACACGTGGCTCAGTTCTTAAACTGAATGCAGAAATTCATTGTTCCTCACAGCTTTACTGGTGGCCTCAGCAGTTTGAGATTTGATGCTGCGCTGATGGTGTTCCCTCTTAAAGCTGCTGCTGTTTGTACACCTATCACACAACACATAAGACCCCACTCGTGTTTCAGACATATGTAAAATTCTTTCAAGAACTGACCTCTTCCATTGTTAATGAACCCATCAGCTCTAAATGGCAAACCGCTCTCCGCCAGGTGATCAGTAAATGGCTCGAGTGTTTGGAAGGTGAAAGTGTTCGACCTCGTGTCTGCGGCAGATTCCCCCTCCCCTCTCCTCTCTCTGGTACTAGACCGCTATCATCACATTTAACATAAACAAGCATGAGATGCATTTATTTATAAACGGCAAACAAAAAAAAACAAAACAGCAAACATGTACAAATATTACACAGTATAACTGGGTTTTGATGCCATGTCCATCCACTGTAGCTTTACAGTTGCATGAGACATTTGCGGACAGCTTCCAGCTGTTCGGCAGAGTGGGCCGCGTTTTCCCAAGTCGCTGCGCGGCCGAGGTCGTCGCCGCTCTTGTCGAAGGCACAGAGATGGCGTAGACTCTGACACGGCATCGGGGAAACTCTGGAGAGCTTCACAGAAAAGCGGATCAAACTGCCTTTTTCTGTGCTCCGTGCAGATGCAGAGCTGCTGGCCAGTGAGCCCGCCACGATGTGAAAACAACAAATTACCATCAACATGAAGCTGGTTTTTTTACTCTGTACATCCTTAGTATTTTTACACATAAAATGTATATGATAGGGATGCACATTATTTTCCTTCTTACAGACAGCTTCAATAAAGCACTATGTCAATCTGCTGCCATCGTGTCGACTTTTTGTTCGCTTTGTGGAGTTTCAGCTCAGTCTAAACAGAGCAAAAAAACAATGTTCACTAAAAACTCACAAAATGAGTGTTGGGGGTGCGCTTTGCACACATCATAACAAGCTTTAATACAAATCAAGTCTATGTCCAGTATGGCAGAGGTTTACAGAGGCACTTTATGCTCAAAGTTTCCCAGCAAATAAAATCCTGTAATGGAAGTAAAGTTTGGATTAGGATCTTTACAGTTTTTAATCCAGGACACTTCCTATTGGACATTGAGTTGTGCATCATGTTAGCATTTCTATATAAAGAAGTTGTACTTCAGAAAGCTCATTAGTGGACTGAGCTTTTATTTATTAAAATGGATGGGAGGGAAAAAAAAAAAACATACTTTGAATACTCACTTGACCTATCAATCATAATTACACTCAGTCATGAGACAAAAAAATGCCACAAAAAACCCAGTTACATGAACACAATCCACATTAATACCGAATAGAGGACATAAATATCCTCTAAGTAAACAACAGTTTGTTTTCCTGTTGACAAACGAACAGAACATCGTGATCCACGGAGCGATGAAGGGAAACCGGCGAGACAGACTCATGTGGACAGAGTCTCAGTTCGTCTCGTGTTCGGCAGCTTGAAAGACAAACACACAACACATAGTGAGAAGTGTATGTGAACACACACAGAGGCGCGCACAAACACACCCTGTGATAATGAATCACAGCAGAATACAGACAACATGTTTTTCAGCAAATCCAGAACCAGACAGAATCATTAGTCACGAAGGGACAAATGTCTTCTTACTGGTTTTTATTCTTGGTAAACTGACAACTCTTAGCGTGCTCCCAGAGAGAAAAGACACGACTACAAATTCATTTAGTATCAGAACAGTGAGTCACACACAATCACACACTCCTCTGTGTGTTCGTACCTCGATGCGTAGGCTCTGCATCTCCTCGCTCAGTGTGTTTCTCTCCTGCATCAGCTGGTTCTGTTTGGCCAGCAGCTCACACACCTGCTGGGCGCTGCTCTGACAGTGACGGTCCAACTGCTGCAGCCTGCAACGCACACGCACACACACACACACACAATATTGACTGAAAGAGTGTGAGAAGAACGTACCCTCCTGGCTAATATAAAACCAAATGTTGTAAATATTGAAAGAGAGCTGGATCCACAAAGAGCTTTTAATATCACCGGACTTTGTTTTGATCAAGCAATCAACAGTGTTTACAGGGATACGAGTGCGGTTTAAGTTTTTCACTGTGAGTGCACATAGGGATGATGCAGTAGCTGAAATGTATCAAAGGACTGGATGCTGGCTAGATGTTTATATAATGACGGCTATTAAAAATTCCTCTTCCAGACAGTTTTTGAAAACTATAAAGTACGTTTAAAAAAAAAAAATGCTGACTTGAGGCATCGAGTCGATAAGCTTGGTGCATTAAGAGCTAATTTATATACAGAAGAAGTTTAGTCCAGTAGGCCGCATTATCAACCTATTGATAATTAATGAGGAAGAGTCAACAAAAAACAAACAAAAAACCACTCATCTTATGTGAAACTGGATGAAATCTTATTAAAACACTTATTCAGGGATACATTAGTGACACACTCGACCAAATATTTTTTATAAAATGAGTGACTAGTAACCAAAGGTACCAGTTCATGACTCAGCTGGTGTTTCTTATCAACAGAATCAGAGTGAAATAATTAATGAAGTTGCCGTGATGCCCGCAGGCCCCAAACTTTCGTTTTTATCTAACAGCAAACATCGTAACCTGACAGACAGCTCCCTAAAAGTGCAACCACACGTCAAGTCGACACAGCCCGCAACTATTCTGATTGGTCTGTTCAGTACTGCTGATTCCTCCTGTGAATTTAGTACGCAGAAGTCTACATCAGGCCTTACAGGCGTGTCACATTTTCCACCTCGTGGATATGCTGCACTGCAGATGTCTGCAACTGTAAACACTCCTTTGCAGAGACATTACAAGTCAACAGCTCTGCCTGCGGTCTTCAGAGCGATATAGCAGGAATGAGTGCTCGTTATTAACGGAGTATAATCCCTGCATGAGAGACCGAGGGACACCGTGTGCTCACAGGGCAGCAGCTTGTCACTCATACAATCCTTCATCATTTTTGCTGACTTTAATGACTTTATAAGAAAATAAGCTTCACATGGTGTTCAATAAGACTTCAAACTAGTGATGGAGTTCATATACTCCTCAGGACTGTGTTTTCTCAGGTCAAAGATCAAATGAGCCAACGGTAACTTTCCTTTACACTTCTAAACAAAGTGCGTTAGTACAAGAAGTCGCCCCCTGTGGGACACTGAGAGAAGAAGAAAAATGCTGTGACTTCATTTTTAGATTTTCAGACCTATAAGACACATGCATCGTTCCTACTGCTTGCTTTTTCAGGACTTCCAACATAGAGAGTGTTGTAGTATATCACTATATCACTATATCAAGATCATTACTATGGGCAACATACTGTCATACAGTTGTTTTTTTAAATTTAATGCTTTTTCACTCATAAATGATAATAATGAGAAAATTAACCCATAACTATAGATTGAGTTAGTGCAATAAAGTAAGATTTGATAACATGGGACAAAGTGATCAAAATACATGTTGACCATTCATTTGTTTTAGTCACTGTTTTCATCACTGCAGCGTACCATTAGCATCTCTGGATATTACATCTATCTAACGAGATCATTCAAAAGTAATTATTCTTTAAAAATTACTCGGATTTTCTTGGTTATATCATCAGTCTGTCATCCTGTAGCTGTCAAAAACAGTCAGTCTGGTGAGAAAGTTGTGTGTGTGCGTCGTTCTGAAGTTTTGATCTTTACTACGACATCCCAATTAGTGTGTCCCTCCCTCTGACACAGCCGCTCCTACAGACAATGAACTCTTTCACTGCACACTAGGATTAAACTCAGAGTGTGTGTGTGTGTGTTCCAGCTGGAGTTCAAGGATGTGTGAGAAATTGTGTGTGTCGAATGTGTGTTTGGGGTTGGTGGATGAATGTGTGTTGAGATATTTCCCACCAGCAGCCCATTATTTCACTCATTCATCCATCCATGCTCCCCTCAAATGCAGTGGTGAACTCATTCATTTACACACACACACACACACACACACACACACACACACACAGAGAGATAATGAGAGCGATGTCACAGCACTGGAATGCACATTTACATATTTAACCAGCCATCTATAAAATTATACATATTTCTGTCTTCTATATGAGGAACTTTAGGATAATTTAGAGACTTTTGCACACATAAAACAATGCTTCAAAGTATTAAGTACAATTACTCGAGTACCACAACTTCAGATTACTCATGCTTTACTTATGTATTTTCATTTTTTTTAAATTTACTTCTGCTAGATTTCAAAAGGAAATGTATCATTTAGTCTGATATGTCTATTAAATAAAAATAGCCACTAGTTAATCCTCTATAATATGATGAAATATTAAAGATTAAACCAGTTCTCAATGAATAAAACACTTTTGTGGGAGGATTTATTTATTGTTTTCGTTTCTCTCCTGTGTAGGAACCCGACCTTTAGATTACAAACCACAGACTAGCACCACCTCAAGGAGCATTAGAAGTTATATACTGCTCACATATTGATATGCAGCTAATAAGAATAATCATAAATCCAGTATCTCAAATTCTTAAAATATTTTTAAAGACCAGTATAAAAGAGATTTTAAATACAAAAATGTCCAAATTCCAAAAACTGTACACTTGTTTGGAGCTTCTTTACCACAGTTTACTGCTTCAGTGTATGTGGCATGGAGACGATCAGCTTAAAGCACTGCTGAGTGTTCCAGATTGCTCTGACAGTGTCCTCCATCCTTATTTTTGGATGAGGGATTTCTCATCTTCCTCTTGAAAACATCACATAGATTACTTAAGACTTGTGGTATTAAAACTTTATTTACTACTTACTTAGAGGGAGACAGGAGGAAAGATAAAATGGTTAATAAAGTTAAGAAAGTATCTGCTACACTTTTTGAATTTAAAAAACCAACATCGGTCTCTGCAGAGCTTCTCAGAGCTCATAAGCACCCTGTGAGGAATTTTAATTACTCTGATATGAATTATAAGCTAAAATTGTCGCTGTTTCAACAAGTTCATTAGAAAGCAATGATGTGGGGGGATACAGACAAGGAAGAGCGAAGAAGAGGAGGATGAAGAGGGCAGTGGCTCGGGGCAGAGAGAGACAGAGAGGGGGTAGCTGGGAGGGAGACAGATGCCCCTGCCCTGCTGGTCATGTTGGCAGTGGTAGTGCTGGCTGTGTGAGACAGACGGGGGAGGCGAACATCCCAACACTTCACACTGCTCTCCCCACCCACATGGTCCTCACTCTGCTCTGCAGGGTTTAATCCTTTTTTTTTGCCTGTCCTTCTTCATCATCCCTACCTTCCCTCTTTGAGCCTCCTCCTTCTCCTCCATCCTGTCTCAGGGCCCGCTGAGTGGTTTATCCCAGTCCTGGAGGCTCTGTCCAGTCCTGGAGGCTGAGGGCGATGACTCCCCTCCCTGCCTGGTGTTCCTCCAGCCGGCTGCCAAGCTGTCCTGACCAACCACCCCCTCACTCCCTCCTCCCACTCTGCTCTACCTCCTACGCCTTCACACAGCACCACAGCAGGACATCGCCACGTCACCCAACAACACAACAAACACACACACAGAAGCAGCCCCACTGCGGTGAGCGAAGACACAAGGTACAAACACAACCAGTGCGGGGATGTCGGCCACACACACACACGCACATATACACACACACAGCGGAGCACCTAAAGGTCAGAAACAGAGCCTGTTGTTCTGAAGCTGTAAATGTTTGATGAGGGAAGTGTTGGGAATGTGTCGACTGAAGGCCTTTAGCTCCACACCACTAAACTAATCTGAGTCACGCTGGGAAAATGCCAGTCCTTATCCATTCATGCCCTCTGATATCGATACATGTAGATGCACCACTCCGAAAATCAAAGAGAATTTACGGGAGATTTTGTGGCGATGACTTGGCCCGCTTTGAAATCCACTCTATAATCCAACAGGGGTTTTACACTTTGTCTGCTAGTGGAGAAAAATGTGACACTGGAGTGAAAATGTATTCATTCATTGATTAAAGCTGGGAGAATATTTCTATGAAATGATCCACAACTTGTTCACAGAGGACATCCTACAACGGTAAACAAAACAAAACCTGACATATCTTAAAAATCCCATTTTATACCAACTTTAACTTAAACTTTATTACCCAAAATAAAATATTTCTAGTCCTACAGAGAGTTCTGTTGTTTGCATTCAGAAGTTTAACTTAATCAAATTTCTTTTTTCCACGCACAAACCACTACTCTTTAAAATCTGTATCTGAAAACTATCCCTCTTCAAAATGTGGATATTCTTTCAAATGTGAGTCTGAATCATTTAAATCCTCTCTTTAAATAAACATTGTGAAATGACAACATACTAAATGTTTAAACTGAGAAAATGTCTTTCTTTTTTAAAGAATGTGTGCTCTCTTTGAGTTTGATCCCTGTGACGTGTTGGATAAAGACTGGAAACGTTATTTAATTGGGAAAAAAAGTGGGAAAAACACCTGTTGGAATATCTTTAAAGTAATTAGGTTAATTGAAAACAGGTTTAGTAGCAAGGCTGGCCTACAAAACACATGCACTTGGAGACTCTATCTTATAAAAAGAATGTAAAAAGTCCGGATGGAGAGGGGAGTCACCATGTTTAAGGTGTAAGGTTTATCTAAAACGATTAAAAAAAATTGGGGGTGTACTACTAAAAGAGTCAGAGATTCTGGAGCAGAATGGGACGAAGTAGGGAGGAGGCCAAAAATCAGGCCTCCAGATAGCACTGCATTTGACAGCCGTGCAGTGGAAATCCGTGCATCGACTCAGGGACGCTTCTAAAAACTAGTCTAAATTAGCATACACTCACCAGCCACTTTAATAGTCCTACCTGTTGACGCAAGTATCTCATCAGCCAATCACATGGCAGCAACTAATTGCATTTAGGCATGTAGATGTGGTCAAGACAACTGCTGAAGTTTAACCCGAGCATCAGAATGGCGAATAAAGTTGATTTAGGTGACTTTGACCGTGGCGTGGTTGTTGGTCTGTATTTCAGAAACAGCTAATCTGCTGGGATTTTCCTCACAAAACCATCTCGACGAGAGGGATCATCCAACATATCAGCACAGAGATCAAAAACCAGCATCGGTGATTGAATGTGAGGCATTAGAGCAGATGGCACACTCAATTAGCACATTTTTGAAGTCGCCATTAATACAGACAAAGTTCTGGAATATTGACATCTTGTTCAGGAAAACTTTCTTATTTTAGCAAGATAACCACACGTATTACAGCAGAGCGGCTTTGCAGTAAAAGAGTCCAGGTGAAAAGAAAATGACCTCCCTGTAGTCCTGAACTGACCCCGGCTGAACTTTTAACTACAGGAACTAATCGTCTCAACTCCCACACACATGCAGTGTTTCTGAAAGAAGAGGTGATGCAACACAGCGGTCAACATATATATGTTTTTATTGCGTTGCTACCCATGAATTCAAAATGAGCTTTTACGTGCTGCATTTTCATTACTTTCAGTTTAAAACAGGCTTTAAATAGTTACATTACATTTTACACTTCCACAAAAGTAACTTTGTAGCTGTTTTTTGTCAACACACTGATCACCCATTCCTAAAGCATAACTGGGTCACTCTGGAGTTAATATATCCAAAACACAATTATTCTGAACAACATGGCAACAGCTGTACAAAATGTAAAATGCCAGCAGGCTTCTACACAACCCCCTGACGTGACGGTAAGTGAGCTAAGCAGGCAGCCAGTAAATCAGTCGGCCAGGTCGTGGCTCGAGATGTTTAAACCGGCTATAGGTTGTAAGCTGAAGGTTTATGTAATGCAGTAAGTGAAGGATTTGACCCCAGCACAGACATAAACAACCACAGACGCAGTTTGTCTGCCCTCAGAGACGCCAACCTCTGACCTTACACAACACACTTTCTCTAATCCACTTCACCTCACCTTGAAACCCCGCCTCCTAGGGGGGATGTGTGTATATGCGTGTGTGTGTGATTAAGGTAGCGCTCCTTCCAGCAGCTAAAGCAGCAAATCCAATAACTGGTCTCTATCGACTGGCACACTCATTAATTAGGGCTTAAAACGGCTTAATGCTCAGGCACTGCCCTACACTGAACACCCCCCCCAAACACACACACACACACACACTGCTGGCTTGCTGGCTCAGTTCTGCACACTGCTTGGAATGGGTTTGGTTAGAAGGAAGCTTGGATTCACTGACCGACTGATGGGAGGACAGATAAACGGATGTTTGGGTGAAGGGGATCTGCAGCCGGTGAAAAACGAGGGCTGACAGTTTGTGGTGTCAGGTGAGGTGTCGGACTGAGCGGTGGTGGGGGCGAAGAGAAACCGAGGCTCCAAGCTCCAGCCGTCACCATCCCCTGCTGCCTGCTGATGGCCGGGCTGGCAGCTCAGTGACCGGGGTTAGAGAAGGAGAAGCTTCCCCGCTGACCTGGTAAAAGGACACCACCTGCTGGATCCAGCGCTTCACTGACACACACACACACAACGCACACATCTACACTGAAATAATTCCCCTAAAATACCTGAAAACAGCTTCCAGAGCAGTCCTGGTACTAAGTGTGTATTCTGCTCTCCAGCAGACATGACAGAAGCAAGTTTTGCTGGGAGGCAGTTTGCAGTAATTTCCCCTGACAGCCCAATAATCAAACTCTGCTCACAATCTGCACCTCAAACCACAGCACTCTCTATTGACTGCTGCTAGTAAGGAGATTAATTACAACACACAAACACAGACACAGCTACCTCTCTCTGGTATACATCAGTCGTAGCCCACAGCTAGTGTCTAAACTCTGTTCTGTGTGTACGTGTTTGTCTGTGTTTGCATATTTATTTACAGGTGGGAGCATATGTCCTAAAGGCATGGTCCAAAGGGAAAGTGCTAACGTCACGTTAGAAAAACAGAGACACTGTAATAGATACAGAAGATCTGGAAGCGGCGTTCAGGTCTGTCACTCAGCAGCCCCTTATGAATGTGTGTGTGTTCCTATCACTAAACAAATCAGCCAGTGGAGCGTGCCACTTTAAGAAAATATTTATCGCACAGTGCATAGATTATCAAAATTACTCGAAAACAAACCACAGAGTAAACTGACGCTATCCTGCATAAACTGGGTTGTGAGATCAGGTATTTTACTTTTTTTTTTTTTTTTTTAATAAGAGTAAAAAAAAGGAAAATCTGTCAGCGATGGCGAACGTGGGCTGTAATTAAAGAGTACATTTCAAAAATCTGCAAACCAGAGAGATAAAAAACACATGCTCAAACATCACAAAAAACTAAAGAATTGGACTCAATGTTGCAAAAAATTAAATCTAAAGACAATGAAAGATCTCTGAACCTACGTGTGTGTGTGTGTGTGTCTGTGTGCAGCAGGCAGGGAGCCTAGGGGGGTAAAGAACGCAGGCAGACGGCCTTGGTTTGCCTGGTTACAACAACACTGCCAGGGGCATGAAGGCTGCAGCTGCCACACACACACAAACACACACGCACAACACAAAACCATATTTCGCCCAACCCCAGGCTTGCCCACCATCACCACCCTCACACCCCAGCGCTCCCGCTAAATCTTGGCTGGCACAAAACCGCACTCGAGAATATGTGCGTGTGCCTGAAGGCCATGCCCCTCGTCCTCTTCCACCAACCTGTCACGCCAGTTGTTGCTCTCGCTAACATGTGCATTTGACATGGGAACGCCATCGCTGACGCTGCGGGGTTTTGATCGGGATGAGCCCGACGTGCATTCCCTCACTGTCTTTTGATTTTCTTTGCTTTTTGTTTACGGCCACCTGGCAATTTCCAGAGACTTTATTCTGTAAAGGCACAGCGGATTTCACATGTGAGCGTCACGCTTGAAAGACACGCTAAGTCAGTCTTCATTTCCAGATCCACGACACAGAAGATCACTATCCCCTGAATAAACAGATAAAGAAATTACATATACTGGATATTAAAGAAGTATATTGTTTATGGGCAATTTCTAAAGCAGGATATAGTTGATATTTTTCTGTAATTTAGAATTGAAGAAATCCTAACAATCAAATCATTTGCAAAATCCTCTAAGTTCCAGTAATCTTTAAATATGTACATTCTAACTGGAGCGGCTTTGGTGCACCGCATTTCTGTCAAATTGTGAAGACAGAAATGGCGATTAAACAAATGTCGGGTGAATTGGCATCTAATCATCAAACTAAAAAAAATATCATCTGTGAAGCAGCCTCTGTTAAAACTGCTCTTTTCCCCCATTAGTTTCCAGCTCACAGCTGTTCCCCTGCAGTGCTGAGCACAGTGTGAAGATCAGGAGGGGAAGAAAAAAAAAAGTGTCTTAGATGTTACTAGCCCGCCAGATGTTCCATGAACAGTCACATGAAAGTTGCAACTCATCTGTCGCAGTCCTGCAAAACCAATATTCAGCACTTATTAAAGGAACAACATACACGAGGCAGCGATCCTATAGCTGTTCAGTTTTAATTCCTTTTACTTTGAGCACTGCACTGTGTACACATTTATATTCATGCACGCTGAATAACAGCGTGAATATAATAACCTAAAGTCTGTCAGGCCAGCTTCTTCTGAGAGCACGGCATGAAGTGAAAAATACTTTTCAGCATGTGATCACCAACATTAAATAATACTTTTCTTAAAAATGTTTCTTTTTTGTTGATTGAAATTTTCAATTTGGCTTCTCTTGTGTTTGTTACTACAAAGTCATGTTAAC
This sequence comes from Astatotilapia calliptera, assembly GCF_964374335.1. Classification (NCBI taxonomy): domain Eukaryota; kingdom Metazoa; phylum Chordata; class Actinopteri; order Cichliformes; family Cichlidae; genus Astatotilapia; species Astatotilapia calliptera. Next base: position 22,540,971 of record NC_137434.1, read on the forward strand.
TAATCATGCTTTTATTGTGAAATCTTTATTTAACAGGTGCAAGAAAATGATTTTTACTGGCATTTTTGTTTGAAAAAATGCATGCTTAAACCTTTATATGAGATTTAAAAACACTAAAACAGCATTTATATTATTACTGGTTTGTTTTTTTTTTAATTTTCAAATACAATTACTTGATATTACTGCTACATTTACATTGCATGCTGTGGTACTTTACAGTTTTTAGCTTTACATTAAAGTGAACATAAAGTTGAGAGTAAAAGAAATTAAACATCATGTCTGCTTCTTGCGCTGATTGCAACAAAAACCATAAATATCCAGCTTACATAAGTATTAAGTTATTATCAGTAAAATAAAATTTGAAAAGTGCTGTGCAAAAAATCTTAATTGCAGATTCTAAAGTGGGGCTAGTATTAGGCCGTCAGCTGTGCTGTACCCAATAAAACATCTGTAACAGACAAACTTGGCAAATCTGTCTTTTTTCGTCTTAAGACCTCCCAGTGCCATCACCTTCCGTATGATGTAATTTCATATTTTTAATATCAATTATTTTCCTTGATCATTTCAGGTGCTTTTTCTTTCATTCCCGTAAAGCGTCCCAGACAGCAGTTCACCAGCGTAAAATGAAAGGCTCCTGGCCAGTATTTATAATTAAAAATAAAATCTGGAAAGAGTTTAGGAAGGGATGTTAGAAATATATTCACGATCTGACGAAGCTGTAAACAGCTCTGAACGGGCACAGAAGTCGTCTCTGCTTTCATTTCTGCATTAACAGAGGTGTCGGTGCTGCTGCAGGCTGGGAAATCATCTATTTAACGTCAGAGTTGTTTGCTGCCGTGAGGCCTCCTGACTGTTTTAGGCCGTGTGTTTGAGCTTTTGCTTTGCTGGCATTAAAGTGTTTCTGCTGATGTTACTTTTAACATTTTTTCTAAAGAAGGGGCAGGTGCTTCTGCTCGAGTTTTCTACTTGTAGTTTTATGAAGTAGTGTTAGAGTCACTGACTGGGGCTTGAGATGTGACGCTTTGCACAGTTAACGCTCCAGCTTGCAAGCCTCTGGCTACAGCCTGACATCTGAGCTGCAAATCTGTGCGTCTGTGTGTGCGTGTGTGTGTGACAGAGCTGTAAAGCCACCGTTTGACAATGCTCTTTCAGCAGGCCGCCCTGCAGTCGCTCCCGGCTGCGGGAGCCAGCTGGGCCATGCAGAGACAGAAACGATGAGAAAAGAAGAAGAGGAAGATGAAGGAGGAGGGAGACGACTGATCAGCGCCACCCAGAGGTAAGAACGCAAGTATGAGTGAGGAACGAAATGGAGGTAGTGTCTTAAAACGGTTAATACTTCCTCGTGTTTGCTTTTGTAAATATTTAAAATTTAAATTAAATATTTGAAATGTTTGGAAAGTAGCTGCTAACAAACCACATTCTGACTACCCAACTACCTACCTGTGATCAGTGCTTTATGATAAAAACCTGAAAGGCAAGGGGCTGCTGTTATGTGAAAAATAAAAATCCATTTTTAAAAAAATCTGTGAAGAAACAGCTATGTGTGATCAGTAAAAAAAAAGAAAAAAAAGAAACGCATGTGAAATGTAAGGAGGTGATGTTAATATTAGCGCTCTGTGGAAGATGAATACGAGGCGTTAACGTCACTGAACCTCACACTGGGCCTTCTTTGTCTTTATCCTCACTTTCTCCACATCTCACTCTTTTTATCGTCCCCCTGTTTCTCTGTACCTCATAGATCACACACATAGTGGCAACTCATCACACACAGATGCACGCACACACAAATATCTGTGTGTGTGTGTGTACGCGCGAAGACACAGATGAGACAAATGAAAGCTGTCCTGTTTTCTTCTGCCCAGCCTCTGCCAACTTCATTTGCAAATGAAAAGTTTTGCGACGAGCGTCCTTTTGCTTCTGGGGCGGCATGGCAGCACACTGTGTGTTTGGGAGCGGGGGGATGAGGAGAGACGAGGGTTTGACAGAGGGTGTGTGTATGTGTGTGGCATGAGCCCAGATGAAGCAGCCCTCGCCTGAGGCTCGCTGTCCGCCCGCGGTAGCAGCAAGCCTGTTCCCTCTTCCCTGGCCCGCCGCGACCATTTGTTCCATTAACCAATCTCCTGGAGCCTCTGGTGCAAACGCACACGCTCATACACACGCATGCACTCACACACACATCCACAGGCATACATACTTCAACAACTGCTTGCACAGCTCATGCCACACATGGCCCTCCATCCTCCGCTCCATCCCTCCCTCCCTCTTCTGCTCTCCTCCAGACGCAAGCACCATCTTTCTCCGTGGAGGCCATATGGCCCAGTGAAGCCTGTGGATCTACAGACACATCTGCGTATATGTTGCTACTCTTCTTAAAGGACTGCACAGTGAGCTGCGCTCGTACACCTCTACAGCACTCGCGCACCGAGGCCTGACAAACACACTCCGCTGTCACGATGCGTGGTTAAGCAAGCGTTGGTGTTGTGCTGGTCCGTCGTACATGTGCGCGAGAGTCTATGTGCGTGACCTAAGTGTGTGCATGCGTAGTGATAATTGGTAAAACAGCCTGCCAACAGCTGTGGGGTGAGAAAAGGTTGCGTGGTGTTTAGTACGGAAAGCAGAGGGGAGGAGGAGAAGAGAGGAGAGGAGAAAAGTTGGAGCAGGAAAGGAAAGTAAAGTGAAAAGAGATAAGAAGAAGAGAAGGGGGAGGTAAGAGGAGACGGAGGGCAGAAGAGCCACAGCTGAAAAAATAATTAATATGAATAGAAAACTGGAGAAGTTACAGTTTAAAGTCACATTTCCCAACAAACATTACTCTGTTAGAAAAAGGTTATTTCATATATAGAGAGATCGACAGATATGTTTTCCTTTTTCTTGTTAAAGCTGCATTATTAAGAGAAATTTCCAACTAAAATGGACTAAAGTGGATTAAAGTTTCAGGGCCAGCTGTACATGTACTCATGCAGCGTTTTCAGATTTTAATAATATCTTTGCTTTAAAAGAAATGCTCGTTTTTATTTATGTATTGATTTTAAATATTTTGGAATAACTAAGAAATGCATGATTTGCACTGAGAGTTTAATGTTTCTATTAACTAATTCATCTGCACTGCAAAATGTTCACTTTTGTCACAGTTATAGCAAAATCTTTTTTCTTCCGTTTATGCTTGTATTAAGTTGTTTTCACATAATACAAACTCACAAACATCACCTGCCCACTGACAAATGATCGGCTGTCATGAGTTAATAAAGGCTGATTTGTTGTTTGTATTTTTCGGACACAAAAGCATCTGAAAATGATCAAATACCAAAAATGTTAAATAAAATATTCTTGAAAACTAAAAAAAACCAACTATTTAAACCTAAAATCCCAAACTACATTATACACTAAACTAAATCAAAATGTTTTTAAAAAAGGCTGGTAAAAATGATAATAATCGCAGAGGCTTTAAATTCAACATTTGCATCTATGCATCTTCTCTAACTCGCTGCTGTCCTGCTCCATCTCTCCACCCTCCGCTCCATTCCTTCATTTCCAAGCAGAAAAAAGGAAAAAGAAGAAAGAAAAAAAAAGCAACAACACAGAAATAGTAAAATAAATAATTAAATGGTGCAGCAAAACATTGTGTGCTAAAACCCCTGTGTAGTTTGGCAATCAGCTTGCCCATGTAAAAATAAATCAAGCTGATTTTCCAAATGTTTTGTGCGTGGTGCGCTGTTGCCGCTCTTCGCAGCACAGATTGCAGGCCGATGGAGAGGCTGTGGGGAGGGGCGGGGCGCTGGATATTGAACCCACTTACACCAGCTTGTTAACACGTACACCTTAACCCCCGAGCGGCACGGCGGGGCGCCCACCGAACACTCGGGGCCTGTGGGGACCAGCGAACATATACCCGACATATAGACGTGCAAGCACACCGAAGATCACGACAACAAGTACAAGAAAAGAACTGATGACGTACTGGCTTAAACGCGCACAAACAAAACTGCATGCACACACACTCGGAAGCCACATCTCAAAGTTCGCGCCTGTCGCTAAACTTCCCAAACTCCAACAAATATTATTCTCTTATACTCTTATGATATACATTCTATAATGTTTACCTCAAAAAGAAGCACATATAGAGATAAAAAAAACAAGTTGTATCAGCATTGTGTATCATAAATGTTAATCACACCTCTCTACCTCATCTCTATGTTGCACCTTTTTAAAAAAAAAAAAAAAAAAAGGCAGCTAAATGCCAAAACTACTCGTCAAACCAGTATAAACACACTCTCAAACAAACACACCTTCTACCGGCTGAAAAATAAAAACGCGGTCAGCCGGCTTAACAGTCGCTCCTGAAGTGACCTCTTGTAGGACTGAACTTGAGAGATTTTTAAATATCAGGAGGATTCATCAACAAACTAAGTGTCAAAGCAGAAAATAAAACTCAGTAAATGCCAAGAGTGATTATCGTGGTTCAGTTGGGAGAAGAGAGAAGTTAGGTGCCAACTTCCCAGCCAATCCACTTTTGGCAGCCACATTCCTGCTCTGCTAAACCTCCTGAGAACATGCAATAGCAACCAACACACACACGCACACACACATACACAAAATACCGCAGCAACATATGCACAGAAACGTACAGAATATTCATACTTCACACTCCTTGTCAACTTAAATAGCTTTTCTTTCTCTAAACCACACAAAGAGTCACACAGAACCAGGAGACAGCTGTGACTTGGTAAACTTTGTTTTTTTGGCAGCGTGTGACTATCGACAGGTTAACACCGGTGGGAGGTAGACAATATGTAGTGTCATGGATGGAGCAGGAGAAAAGGGTGAGCGTGATTGCAAGTGTGTGTGTGTTAAGAGGAAAAGTGGGGGGCACTGGGGTAGAGATCCTGCAGAGTGGGGCAACAACACCCACACACCCTCTCCCACATTGGCAGAGCCAAGCTGTATGCCAGGCGCCCCGTGGAGACGCACGCCAACTGGGCTCCGCACTTAAGGAGGAAGAGACCCCCGCATCATGCATACACATGTACAGATACTGTAGCATAAGCCAAAGATGGAGGCACTTTTAGCTGCAGCTTTCATAAGTAAAGAAACCCAACAAATCTTCATACAAATACAAATACTCAACTATTACACTATCAGATTTATTTTCTCTTAACTGACTCCTCAGTTCATCAGCTCACTCTGATCAGCTTCGTTCTTTTCTTAAAATGCACACTGCCATGTTTTTTTTTGACTTGAAGACTATTTATGGTTTCTAAATTCCTCCAAATCTCACTTTACTGTTCACTGCAGTGTAATTAAGAGTCTATTAGAGTGTGACAAGCGCACGGGAGCATCGTGTGTCAGCTCCCGCTGACAAGAGATCAACTTACCGCTGCTTATTATAGGTTTTAGTCACTGCCGAGATGCACAACTTCTCACGAATTACCCACTTGTTAACTTCATAACTCATCTGAGCCACAGAGGTGTGAAGAAGCACAGCTGTAAACGAGCAATTTGATAAACAAGTACCTAACGTCCTCGTTTTAAGACTTTTTTCCCTTTAACATGTGTCCATTATCTGTGTTGAGCTGTGAGAGACTTGCGTGTGAACGGGGCGAACAGTCGCAACCGCGTAGTTATACCGCTATAACTACTTTACTTTCCTCCTGTCTGTTATGTAAGAGAAAAGTTTCTGATCAGAAACTCTTGGTGTGTGCAGCCTCAGTACAGACAGCAGGAGAATAAAGCGCTGACACAAAAAACACTATGTCAACAAAAAATTAAAACAATTCTTATATAAAAATAAACATCAGATGTGCAGAAGATTCACTGGTGAGGGGACAGAATGTGAAGAAAACTGTGCTTCCTTTTTTAAAAGGCTCGCTTCCATCGCTGCAGAAATGTAAAGAAATGAACATTTAAACACTCGTGATTTAAACACTAGTGATTTCTATGTAATGTCACTGATGTTTACGGGACTCTTTCAATCAGATAAAATTCTTGACGGGGAGTTTACAAGACCAATGAACAAATTAAACAACCCCAAAAAGATGTCAGAAGATGTTTTGCCCTCTGCTGCACGGACAGTATGTGTAGCTGTGTAGTTATGTGTGTTATGCGCCCACCTGTCCTTCATGCGCTGGTGCATGCGACCGTGCTGGACACACTGTTCTTCCATATCCGAGCAGCGAGCTCTCAGATTCTTCACCGTTTCCTCCAAGTGTTGTTTCTCCAATGCCAGCTGTTCCAGCTCACTTCTGCATACACACACACATACACAGCTGCTATATTCACACTACCAACGTACGAAGCATTATACAACCAACAAACTGAATTCATCATCCACTTTTTTTCTCTAATATATGACTTTTTAGTAAAGTATATCTGCGTAGTCCCAGAGAATGAAACAGCAGAGATAGCAGCAGAGTCTTTGTCAGTGTGTGTGCACATCTTACGAGAACGTATGTGTCATCAAATAAATGGCAGCGAGGTAGCTCAGTGGTTAGCATTGTTGCCTCACAACAGAGCTCACGCACCTGAGTACTTTTCTCTGGTGTCCAAAAACAGGCTAGGTTCATGATGCCTATGTTGATCCAGGAAATAGAAGTCTCAAAAGGCAAAACAACAAATAAATAGTGACTTCATTTACTCTTCGGCTAATTTGGCAAACATGCCTGTTTTAAGATCACCATTTTCCACTCTGCCTACCTAACATCAACAGTAGAGGTAACAGCAGGAAATGCAGGGATAAAAATAGAGGCAACGGGCTGCATGTCCAGACGTAGTGAGTGTCACTTTCACAACATTACATTGGCCAATCTGCAGCAGCACACTCGATAAAAGGTGCAGAGTCAGCAGGACTACCAAAAACAGATGATCATTTTTCTTTTCCATCTTCCTGCAACTGTCTCACTGTAACCTCACTTCGCCCGAGTGAGGCAGTCCAGCAGGACTTTAACCGCTACGTTGGGCTTAGACTCCAGGAACTCAAACAGCCCGAGGCACCAAACACACCACCACGCTGCTGCTAAACTACATAACGCACACATCCAGAAGATGTACACAATGAGCCTTCAGGCCAGTGTGTCTGCATGACTCTGTACCTACAAAAACTCTATACGTGTACCTGGTACTCACGTCCTTCCAAACAAACAAAATACACAGTGTACTTTGGTGTGTGTGTTGTGTGCATGTGTCCTGTGGTTGGTGAGGCCAGTGCGGTCTGGCAGGGCCAGATTGGAGGCTGTCATGTGACTAATGTGCAGCACAGCTCCAACAGCTGACAGGACACTGAGCCCAGGGTCACTGTCATACACACACACCCAGAAGACAATCACACACAGACACACACGCATTCAGCCCAGATGGAGAGCTGGGCAGGCCTGCTGTGACTACTGTAGCATCAGGTTAACAAGAAAACAGGTCAGACTGGAAAGCAGTATGTAGTATGTTGACGTGCTCTGTTCAAACAGCCTGGATAGATGATGCTTTGTGAAATGATGACATGGATGTCCAGCAGATAGAGGGAATAAACAACAGAGTGGCAGAGCAAACAACTGTTTCATGTAGAGAGAAAAAAGCCACTGAGCTAGGAAGCAAACGGCAAATTTAAAAAAAATCGAGGCATAACTGAGCGAATAAATGTTCAAACACAGAGGAAACACTCACCTGCTTTTTTCAGCCAGCTCTTCCAGTTTGGTCCCCAGGTTGCAGCACTCCTCCTTCAGCCTCCCAATGAGGGAATTCTGGGAACTCAGGAGACCATCCAACTCTCCAACTGTAATCAATGATGGGAAAGCTGGCAGTCACTTTAGGTTTAACCACCACAGGTGACGTTCCTCCAGAACAGGTGAAAGTCCTCACCTACCTACCTTTCTCTTGAAAAATTAAATGTTATTTATTTTGGATGCAAACATAGTTTAATGCCATCAGTGATTCTGTAGCTGACTGGCTTTAATGATGATATCAACACGTGCCAGCTAAACACAGAGAAGAATTAGACACCTTTTTCTGAATGATAAATTACACATCGGTTATAGAGATACAGATGTGTATTCAGGTCCTTTCAAAATAAATCTCCAATCTGACCAAAACAAAACTGAGCCTAACTAGACCATTTCCAATCTAATACTTAAACACAACTGAATAAGTTGCTCTGACAGTGTAGCAGCTGTTGTTTACCTAACAGCGGTTACACTCCCTTTAATTAACTGCTGCTATATGTAAAAAGGACAATCTCAGTAACAAGGACATGATGGTTACATTTTTAAGCTGTGGAGCCAAATCAAAAAAATTGACAGCATAATAAATGTTTTATGCGTATGCAGGTTTTAAACACAAGGAACAGCGAGGGGCTTAATTTGAAGATTGTATCTGTCAGTTTCACCTCTGAGAACATAAAATACTAAAGGTCAAAAAAAAGATTTGGGCGACTAGTTTTCACAGGTGAGGACGATATCTTAATGTCGTAATCATTAAGCTATCATCCAAGTATGTTTTTACTATAATGCCACAGCTCATAAAACTGAGCATGAGGAGAACATGAGGAGAGTAAAGCATCCATCCTTCAGTGGAATAAATTCAAGTACACCTGCATGCCCGCCTCAATATTATTGATATAATTAACAGACAGAGATCTGATTCCCAATCTGGAGAAATTATTGAAAGACATTTACAGAACCCTATAAAAGGCCTCCATATTTTGGAAAACCCTGAGATGCCCCTTTTATTCTAATTAGCAGTTTTGCATGCTCATGTCATTAAAAGTACAAAGGAAAACATAAAGAAGATTAAAATTATAATTAAATAAGTAAAAAAAATGTGGGTCAGGGCCAGGGCTGTTCGATATAACGATATATATCGGATGACGATATAAAAACGTCTATCGTTTCATTTTATGCTATCGTTTGTTTCGTGGTGTCGCAAAATAAACTGTTTACAGCAATATTTTTTCATCCTTTTGATGGTCACTGTAGTGGCTATATTAATTAATGGCTATATCTTCTTTCTCTACGGACGGACAAGCGCCTGTTTTATGCGTTGTCATTAGCAACAACGACGGTAACACAATCCCGTGTCCGCTTGTTTATGTTTCACGTAAACCTTTCACAATAAAGCTCAAGATCCTGTTGAGACTTTTCAAAATAAACTGAATCACGTGAAAGAGCAGATTATTTACGGATGAGAATTAAAAAAGAGCCGCCAGGTGCTAAAAAATAAACCTTAGACTCCCTTAGACTCAAACGTTGGAACAGGCTTTTCCCCGCAGCACGCCGCGTAATAAATACTCACAAAGAAAACGGCGGCCTTTACAACTTATGTCTAAAAATGTATAGTTTCATGCATCGGTTAAAACACTCGACTTCAGGTACATGACGCGCAGCTGGAAACACTTCCCGCAAGTTGAGCTGCCCGAGATTCACAGAATTAATGTTACATTTTTGTGATTTATATCGTTATCGGACGATAGAATTCTTATATCGGGATATGAGATTTTGTTCATATCGCACAGCCCTAGTCAGGGCCAATAATATCAACAAAAAAAGATTCGAAGTGAGCTGTACTAAAGGACTCTGCACTAGAGGATGGTCACTGTGACTTGTAAACTGGAGTCATCATGTGAGATCTCATCATGTTTTAGAAAGAAAAATCAATGTTTAAATGGTGTGTCTATATGTGCTACTTGGTTCCTGTGCAGAATAAAAATTACACCGCGACTGACTAAATAAAATACAATAAACGAAACATATGTTGTTATGAAAAGTTAGTTAAAAGACAACTTCTGTGGGCACATAAAAAACCCCAAGTGGCCTCACGTCAGAGGATAACGTCTACCTTATGGACAGCACAGAACAATGAAACTAAAGTCACATATAGGTACATATGTCTCTTTGAATCTGCAAAAAATGCTTTAGTCAACAATCCTATTAAAATAAAAACTGTTCAATCGACACAAATAAATGTACAGGAAAAAAAAGCAGCCATGCACAGAAGAGAGAATTTAAATATAAAGTGAGAAGGGTAAAACAAGGTGGAGAAAAAGAGCGGATAGTTGTTTGAAAGCGCTTTCTTTCTCCTTTCCACCCTTCCTGCCACCTCCTCATCCGCTCATGGGGGCCTCTTTCTGAACAATCCAACACTGGGCTTTCATCGTTCCTTTGAAATGGTCCACGTTCAGCTCTCCAGCATATGTCTGCTCTTTTAAAATAACAATGGTTGGATTGAGGGAATGATCCACCTGCTCCGGCATTCTGTTACAGTCAACCAAAAACCAAAAAACACCAAGGACTCGCAGTCTTTGAAAAGTAACTCAGACTTTTTTCCTTTTCATACAGCAAATATTGTGGAGAAAATAAAGATCTCTGCAGACAGAAACTGGACTCTCCCCTTTAGACATCTTCGCTCTCTCCGAGCTACAGATTAGCTATTAAAACGGAAAGTTATACAAGTCTTGATTGGGAGAAATTTAAAGGGTAATGCTTAGGATGATGAACACCTCATCCATTGACCGTGACTCCAAAGGAACCTCTAACCTATTTTATTCCACTGTCCACAGCCGCCTTCTTCAAATCACTACCACAGACAATGTAAGTCGAGCAGAAATTGGATGCTACTGAGCATTAAACTATTAAACTAAACTACACAAACTCACAGCCGTGCACACACACATACACTCTACAAAGTTTGGTCAGTGCTGGAAAAGTTGTATGAAGAATGCTAATTAGCTGAACAGGCTTTGAATGCGTCTGGCCATGCGTAGGCCAAAAAGAACCCTGGGACACAGAAACACAGCAGAACTGGCACTGGAAACAAACAGAGGAAAAATGAGGGAGGGAGGGATGGAGGGAAGAAGCGTGGCAGGGAGGGAGGGACAGAGAGAAACAAATATCTGATATCATCTAGAGGCTGCTCTGTACACATTTACTCAAAAAAGAAACATGAAAAAAAAATTCAGAAAAAAGAAAAAAAGGTGGGAGGGAGCGGAGAAGAAGTGAGAGAGGGGGGGAACGGATGGATGGAAGGACAAACGGATGGACAGAGAGGCGGGATTTGGAGAGCAAGAAAGCTAATTATCCAGCTCGTCTGTTGAGTTGCACGGGGAGAGGAAGTGATGCGAGCTACTAAAGGACGTCCACCCCTCTATCCCCTCCCCATCCACAGTTTCCTGCTGTGCTCTGATGTCAGCTCTCTTTAGACAACATGTGTGCTGTCGACACGCGCCAGCAAAAAAACTCTTTGTTTACCCCCCCACCTACACCGCCGCCACCCCTCCCTCTCTCTATACCCTCCATCTTTGTTCTGCGTACCAGCAGGCTCCCGGGTTGTTGAAGGGAACCACAGGTAAATAAAAAGATAGGGGAAGGGAGGGAGGGGAGGGAGAGTGGCTGAGGGCGGGTGGTGGGTTATGGGGGGGGGGGAATATCCAGATGGTGCAACAGATGTGCTAGCAGCAGCAGCTCTGCTCTGCAGACAGACAGGGAGCTCTGAGCTGGGTCTCCCTGCTCTGCTCCCATCACCTTCCCTCTGCTCTGCCCCTCTTCTCTCTATTCTCCTCTTAAGGCTTCTGTTTGGCTCTTTCTGCTCTCTTCTGCACTTCTGAGGTCACTTCAGCCATGTTTTGTACAGTTCAGATGAATTGCTCTCCTCTCTGTGCCGTCATGGCGGGGACGAGGGGGCACAGAAAGAAGAAAGACACCCTTCAACTGGATGATGCAAGTTCAAGACCTTGTTTGAACAAAGATCCGCCATGCTGAATCGCCCTTGAGGAGGAGAGTGAAAATCATCCAGCTCAATGGATGTGAATGTGTAGCTGACCCTGGTCATCTCTGCCGTTTTGCCTCTTGTTGTTCTGGATATTTGACTCTAATTGCTCTGTCCCATTCAGTCCTGCTGCGTTCTGTAGTCTTGTTTGTCTCGACCGTACACCGACCTCTCCTCTGTGTTAGAACTGACGTGCCTGTGTACTGCGGGGTACTGCAGTAAACCTAGCTGCGACGCAAATCGGAGAACAGACGGCTGCGTAGCCATGTACAGTTTTAACAAGTGTGTGCAGGCCTTCGCTGAAAACTTTTTAAACGATGAACCTGCTCTATCAGCATCCACAAACTCGGATTTCTTTATTCACATGTTGTACATATAACATTTAAAGATTCATTAGATCCTGACACTGTCTTTTCTTTTCGGTCTCCCTACTCTGAAGCATAAAACAGAATAAGAAACATTACAAGATTCCTTCTGCTAATATTTTTTTTAAATGTTTTAAAAATTATAAATACAAATTGCATTAAAAAAAACTGTTGTAAAACAGTTTGTTGTAAGCTTTATAATGTTCAATGGTTTTTACGTTACAATATAAATTGCTTTAAGAAGCTTTATCATGCTTTGCTCGTCCAAGTTTTCCAGAAAGCATTTAATAATAATAATAATAATGATAATAATGGATACTTTATTGATCCCCATGGGGAAATTACTTGTTTTTCTCTGCATTTGACCCATTCACTCAGTGAAGCAGTGGGCAGCCCACTAAGCAGGCGCCCGGGGAGCAGTGTGTAGGGACGGTACCTTGCTCAGGGGTACCTCAGGGTAGCCGTTAAGTGGATTCGAACCGCCGACCTTCCGATCATGGGGCGACCACTTTACCTACTGAGCTATCCCTGCCCCATACTGAGCTATCCCTGCCCCATTTAAACTGCGGCATCGAGCTGTGGTGCAGTCTGTAAGTATTACGACAGCATGACTCTGAACGACAGGTTCTGTGGTGACTAAAATGCCGATGGGGAAGAAAGGAGGGGCTTTTTCTTTTGAAGAACTGACCTGTCCTGATGTGAGCCAAAATGGCTGACTAAGTCAGAGAGGTGAAAAGAGGACATTGTGACCTACGCCACAAGTCAAAAGCACGAAGACAAACCCGTTGTCACTGCTGTGGATTGAAGCACTGACCTCTCTGCAGGTGTTCGGCTTCTGCTTGCTGCAGCATCACAGTTAGCTCTCGCTCCCTTTCCCGAGCTGAAAGAGTCACCGAGGCCATTTCCTCTTCGTGAGCCCGATCTGCACCCTCTCTGTCCTGTCTGAGGAGAAAAAACAAGAAGTTAAAGAAAAAGAAGAAGAATCAGTGAAAGAAAATGTGTTTTCACTATTTCTACACACTTTCTAGTTTCTGGCACATCATATAAAAGTGCA